>NW_027459464.1:1200000-1933986 GCF_050624435.1 Tenrec ecaudatus
AAAATGATCTCTGGGAATAGGTTCATTTTCAGGTTTGACGGATGTTTAAGGGTTATAGTCTTAGGGGGAGAGGGGATTCTCTACCTGTCTTTATCAGACCAGTGAAGCTGGTCTTTTCTCTCCTACTCTGTTCAGGATCTTCGATTTTTACTAGAGTGGTAGCCAGGAACCTTCCAGTTCTCCTCGTCTTAAGGTTAGAGAGGTTGTGGGATACAGAAAGGTTTTCCCCAGGTTGTCACAACCTTATTATGACACATGGTAAATGACTGTACACTTGGAGGTCAGCTGCTTAGAGGGTATCTTGTCACAGGTGTATCCCCAGTGTTTCCCCCTTCCTATTGTGTGTGTATTCCTAGCTCGTCCCCTTCCTGTCACGCATAAACCTATTGTACAGCCCCTTCCTGTTACGCATATGGTTACCTGTCACTAGGGGGCTTGAATGTCCTCAAAATGTATATACAGCATGATTAGAAATATGATACATTTTCTCTCTGTGTGTGGACCTGGCTGTTGAGATCATGGCGGTCCTGAAGGTGAGCAATTGTATACTTTATTTTGTCTGTTGTCTCTTTAATTTTACCCCTCAATTACACAACTGGACCCGTTTGATTGTGGGAGTTGGTACCCCTCAGGAGGTAGGAGTTCATGTGGTCCAATAGTTCTTTAACCTAATTGTTTGGGTCTTTGATTTCAACTCTTTTCCAAATGGAAAGAGACTAACAGTTGGAACTTAACTGGTCACCACGCAAGCTTATAAGACTCCCTGTAACTGCTACTCATCCAAATAAAATGCAAAACATTCGGTTTAAAGACTGTTACACCAATTGCCCTAGACAGTCTCCAAACTATGGTCTTTACCCTTCCAGTCCAGTGCCTCAGAACTTGAAGGTGTTTTTGGATATGAATAAGTTTTCATAACTTTGTACCCTGTATGCTCTATCACATACGTGGACATATTGACATATTTACAGTACAAATAAGTATATCAAAATAGTCCCTGCCACACAGGTATACTCCCACAGACCACCGGTTCAACTCATATCTACCTATATATATACATACACTTATAAATTATTATTTGCTTTCACTGTTATTTCAAAATGGTGATTGGTATCTTTAAAAGGCATTTGAATCCAAAAACACAATTAAATAGATAATGAATGATTGACTACAAGCTAAGCAACTCTAAGAATTGCTGGCAGTTCCCAAAAGCTGAGAAAAACGATATACGGACCTCCCTTATTTCAGAGAGAGAACAAGGTGCTGTCAACACTTGCCTTCAGATTTCTGGCCTCCAGAACCGAGAATAAACTTCCCTTTGTTTTAAGCTACCTTGCTTATGGCATTTAGTTGTTGCTGATGCACAAGTTTATTGATAGTCATGTGCCAGGCTAGCCATTACTGTCTGCCTTCGCAAATCAGATGATAAACAATTGTGGTTACACATTAAATATAGCAAGAGGTCTTACACATCATCGTAACTTGCTTGTGTGAAACATTAATAAATATTCAAGAATCTTGGGCTTCTTGGCTTCACCAGGAATGCTACAGCATCCCTGCCGAATGTAAGACCCATGAGGGTCTGCCTTCTTCTTGTACAGCCAAATGCAACTGTGTTTGGGGGGAAAAGAGTCAAAAGACTCAAAGGTAATTAACAAACCACTAATATAAAATGTTATATATATGGATAGAGATTACTGCAAGGATGAGAATTCTTAGGATTCTAATAAATTCTTAGAAATGAGCACTAAAACTATGTAGTCAAGTAATTCTGGTTTTACATAAAGAATGCCTGTAATTTTAACAATTAAACAGTGGTGTCAGGTAGATGGAAAGATGTACAGATGTCTCCAAGAGCTGGACTCTGTCTAAATGTGAAGCTATGACAGCACATGTTCCAGAATTCCTTGTCTGATTAACTGTTCACACTTCCAACGAGGTAAAAAATGCTGAGGGAAAAAAGGGACACAGAAAAGAAATTATTGGAAAATAACCTCTTGGATTATATTTCACATCAATAAAAAACAAACTAATAGCTTATTTTAAAATTCCAACAGTGATAGATCATAATCAACTCAACAGCAACAAGTAGTTAATAAGGAATTAAGTTAACTTTACTATATTTATTGCTTTATTCAAATTTTGTTAAAGCTATTGGTAATTTAATCAGAATTACTTAAATGAATTGTATAGTTTAAATTAAATTCAATAAGAAACTTGTAAACACAGAAGTGGTTTTTTGCCCAACTTTAATAAACCCTGAATTTTCCAGGAGTGTAACTAGTATATATTTTTTTTTAAAAAAAGAAGAACTTATGAATTAAGGACATCAGGTATAATGAATAACTATACAGACAACTTACAACAAAGATACAAGAGATCTAGTAAAACTAGGTAATCTTGGAACCTTGAGCTTCAGAAGAAATTATAGAAAAGTGGACTGAAAACTATCTAGAAGATGAAGGGAAACAAAAGTGGTGCAAGAACAGACAGGTGAATTGTCAGCTAGCCTGACGCATTCCATCCAGACAGAAGCCTGGCACATTGGTAGCTGGCACTAAGAAAGGATTCTCACTTGTTTCCCACACCCTCCTGATATCACAATTGCCAGCCCCTACCTTCACCCATACACCAGACAGAGATATCCTTGTAAGTCCATTTCTGCTTGAAGACAAAGGTATGCCCTCATGGTTTAACATCCCCATGCCTAGAGATGGATTATCACCCCCATGCCCAGAAATGCTTGAGATTCTCCTCATAGCACTAGCAAAAAATACAATGCTGGATCCCTCGCTGCTCTTGGACACGTGGAAAGTTCCCCCATGATTAGCCATTCTGACCCAGCTGCTTCTCTACCAGAAAGATTCCCCTCAGCTATCACCTAAGCTGTAAAAACACCCTACTGGATCAGGTACGTGGACCTCAGAAAACAGATAGGCCTGCCAAGCTCCATCTGGAATCAATATTCAACCCCCTAGAGGCTGTGACCTATACAAAAAGGTCCTCACCCCAAGTTTTCTCTTTGTTTTTCCTTTTCCTTCACTTCCTTTTATTTATTTTAATCACTTCTGCACTCTGCTTTCTTCTTTATTTCTGCTTCTACTTCTATTCTTTCCATTTTAATTTACTTTTCCAGTTCCCTTCCTTTCCTTTTTTATGTTTTGATTAGCTTCTCTTTTATTTTTCTCTACCTTGGTTTTTGACACACACACACACACACACACACTTCTAGTTATTAAATTCCTTTCACTTGCTCTTGTTTGTCCGCTGTCTCTTGCTGGTTTCTTTTTCAAAAATTATTTCTTCGTTTGCAATTTTTTTTTGTCCCTTCCTGTTCTACCTGACAGTGGACAGCAATCGCAGGCCTAGCCACCTCTATGACTGTAGTCATACCTATACAGTGACAGACACTACATACTCCTGTACCACCTGATTATCTTTACGTAAGTGAGACCACCAAACAAACCATTGCTAACTGTGCTATAATAACAACAAACAGTACCACACACATTCTCAAATTATCCTTTACAACAACCAGTAGATAGGTGGAGTGTCTGCAGTCTCAAATACTAAGATCAATTAAACACAAAAACACTAATACTACAACATCTCAGTGGCAAAGGCAATTTAAGTTTATATGAAGAAACAAGACAGAACAGCTGAAGCACATGACCAATATAGAGCTAGAAGACCTTTTTTCAGGAAGAAAAGGCATTGAAATTACCTGATAAACTATTAAAAATTATACTTTTATACTATCAATGAACCGGGAGAAAGGAAAGATTGCGAAGCTAAAGAAAAACTGAACACACACACACACACTAGAGTAATTCAGGAAAGCACTAAAATAACACATCAATTGAAACTAGAAACCGTATACCACAGCAAAGAGAAATTCAGAAGATTAATACTAAGATGAGAGAAACAGATAACGCATTAGAAGAGCAAAGGACTTTGCGAGTAGAAGGAGGCAGGGGAAGGGAGTGGTAAGCAAACAACGCCAAAGACGGGAATAACTAAGGAATTAAAATCAACAATGAGGAGGACATAGAGATCCTGGTGGTGTTGGGGTAACAGCAATTTAGCTGAGAAGAACTACTAAGGTGGAAGAAGGGTGAGTGTGATGGTGAGGTAGAAGAAAGGTAAAAAGAAACAGGAAAGATCTAGGAAGCAAAGCTATAGATAGAGGTATAAGCATAAGTGTGTACCTATGTAAATACATTAATTCATAAAAATAGAGGTATTGGTCTATGTACATCATATATGGCAAGACATTGATGTAGTAGATGGACGTTAGGTCTCTGCTCAGGGCCTGCCTTCAATACAAGAATACTTTGTTCTAAGAACCTGGCATGTTGTGATGCTCACCCTCCTGGCATGATCGGTGAAGACAAAATGGGTGCACAAGCAAATGTGGTAAAGAAAGCTGATGGATTGCCTGCAACAATGATGCAAAAATAGAGCGATACTGGGGATGGTTCAGGACTGGATGGGGTGTGCTCTCTTGTCTAGAGGGTCACTGTGAGGTGGAGCTGGTTCGACAGCACCCGACCACCACAACAACAGAAAACTAAGACTGGTTCTGACAAGTGTCAGATGCTGCTCACCCAGGCTTGGACATTAACTTTCCATCGCATTAAATGTAATCGCTTGGTGTCAGAGTTGGAGAAGCTGCTATTCATACTCTAGTGATCAAGTGTTATGTGAGAAAATTACTTGTACATTTACTAGTTTGCTATTCATACCTTATTTCAGTTTAGCTTAATAACCCATTCCCTTGTTTTCTTTATCTCTGGGGAAAATAAGTATCACTAATTGGAGCAGGATATGTGAAAGTACTGCAAAAATAAAACACACCATGCTAATATTAAAAAAAAAAAGAAAGCTGATGGTACCTCTTCTAGCAAAAGATATAGCATCTGGGATCTGAAAGGCTTGAGGTTAAACAAGCAGCTGTCTAGCTGATAAACAAACCCACATGGAAGAAGCACACCAGCCTGTGTGATCATGAGATGGGATCAGGTAACAGGCATCAGAAGACGCAAAGCACACACACACATACCCCACACCCCCCCCCCCCCAATCCATCTGTAGATAATGGAACATCTCCTTGCAAAAGGGTCACAAGGGATGAGTCAACTAGGATGCAGTATAACACCAATGAAATATACAATATTCCTCTGGTTCCTTGAGGTTCCTCACCCCCCACTACCATGACTCCAGTCCTGCCTTTCACTGCGGGCTAGACCAGAACATGTACACAGATACAGATATGAGCTCGAGACACACACTGAATCAAGGAATAACAATGGAAGTAGTGATACCAGGAGGGCAGGAGAAAGGTGACTCCAATGATTGACACATAACCACACCCCCACCCCAGGGGGACGATCAACAGAAACCAAGGGTGACGGGAGAGAGTGGTTGGTTAAGATATGAAAATAATAATAATTTATAATTTATCAAGGGGTCAAGGTGGGGTGGGGAGGGAGGGGAAAAAGAGGGACTGATATTTTGACCCTGGCCTCTAAACCCCTGATAAGGCCTGACCGTGGCAGCCTGCTCTCTGCTGGCTCCTCTAAGCCCCATGTCCATCACATGGCTGGTTCATTTTCTGTCAGCGCCCACGTAACTGACATATCTCCCCCACTTGCCTGAAAAGACAGCCAGGAGATCACCTTGCTAGGGTTTGGGATCAATGGTGGCCCTCTCTCCTTTGGGGACTGCCTACACCAGCGGAGCTCTTAACACTGGTCTCACTTCAAGCCCTGCCTTGCCCTAGGGGCTAACTGACCCTGGGGCACAGCAAGGCCAGTATCATCACAAGGGCATAAGGACTGCACCTCTTGGCCTCCTAGTACAATCCTGCCCCTTGAGAGTCCCTGGCGTCTAATAGTAAGGGCTCAAATAGAAAGTAAATGTTTAGAAAATAATCTTGGCAACATATGTACAAATATGCTTGATACAATTGATGTATTGATTGTTATAAGAGCTCTAAGAGCCCCTTTATTAGTCTAGGTACTTTGGAGAAGTAAATCTACAGCAACTTGTGTATAAGAGAGAGTTGTATGTAAAGGTTAAGTGCGCATCAAGAAAATATCCCAACCCAGTGCTGCCCAAGCCCACAAGTCCAACATTAACCCATTAGTCCAATAACAGTCCACAAAGTCCTGCTCCATCTCACAAAACAGACACAATGATGTCGACTGCAGAGGAAAGCTGAGTCAATGAATATGTAAGCATCTCAGCGCTGGCAGGGGTCTCCACGTGGGTGCTCCAGCACCCAGGGCTGCATCGGGGTACGTTCATGTGGCTTCTCCCTGGGGATGTCTTGCAGGAAGTCTGTCTTGCAAGCTCAAGCAGGGAACTGCGAAAGCAGTTGCACCCTGGTGTGACCACAAAGCAAGAGACCCGAGAACTAGAAAGGTGAGGCTCACTGAGCCATTTATCCCTCTGCCCTTCAATTAACCCCACATGTGTTTATCGGCCAGGTTGGCACAATAAACTAACTGAGTCCCCAGTAGTATGATCTTTTAATTTTAAAAAAGAGCAAATGGACTAGAATTGAATCAGAGAGAGTTCATCAGTGAGATTAAAGAAAATCTCTCAACCTAATTTGGTAAAGGAATAATTTTTAAAATAGACAAGAAAATCTAGAGAAAATCACAGAATTCTGTGGGACAACATCAAGTACATTATGTGTGATTGGACAAAAAAACAGGAAGAAACAAACAAAACAATCAAAAGAGCAGAGAGAAGGAAACTTCCTTAATATATCATGACATGGTAACAAATGTACTCATGAAGCTAAACAAACCAAAAGCAGGGCTGACTGAAATAAAATAATCATGACATGGTGCCCGGCTATCAAAAGAGATAGTGTCTGGGGTCTTAAAGGCTTGAAGGTGAACAAGCGGCCATCTAGCTCAGAAGCAAATAAGCCCACATGGAAGAAGCACACCGGCCAGTGCGATCACGAGGTGCCCAAGGGACCAGGTATAAGGCATCATGCAAAAAAAAAAAAAGATATAAGTGTGTGTATGTATGTGTATATATGTGTATATGTATATATGTATGTATATATATATATCATATTAAATGAAGGGGGAAGTGCAGAGTGGAGACCCAAGGCCCAAGTTTCGGCCAATGGAGATCCCCGCATAGAGGGGTTTAGGAGAGGAGCTGGGTTAATTAGGGTGTGAGGTAGTACCGATGAAGAACACAGCTTTCCCCCAGATCCTGGATGCTTCCCCCCCCCCCCCCCAACTACCATGATCCAAATTCTAACTTGCAGGGCTGGATAGGACAGAGGCTGTACACTGGTGCATATGAGGGTTGGAGGTACAGGGAATCCAGGGTGGATGATACCTTCAGGACCAAGGGTGTGAGGGACGATGCTGGGAGAGTGGAGGGTGAGTGGGTTGGAAAGGGGGAACTGATTACAAGGATCCACATGTGACCTCTTCCCTGGGAGAGGGACAGCAGAGAAGGGGGGAAGGGAGACTCCGGATAGGGCAAGATATGACAAAATAACGATGTATAAATTACCAAGGGCATATGAGGGAGGGGGGAATGGGGAGGGAGGGGGGAAAAAAAAGAGGACCTGATGCAAGGGGCTTAAGTGGAGAGCAAATGCCTTGAGAATGATTGGGGCAGGGAATGTATGGATGTGCTTTATACAATTGATGTATGTATATGTATGGATTGTGGTAAGAGTTGTTTGAGTCCCTAATAAAATGTAAAAGAAGAAAAGAGAAAAAAAATGATTAGGGCAAAGACTGTACAGATGTGCTTTATACAATTGATGTATGTATATGTATGAACTGTGAAAAGAATTGTATCAGCCCCAATAAATTGTTAAAAACAAAACAAAACAAAACAAAACAAAACAAAAAAAAACAAACAAACAAACAAAAAAAAAATCATGACATATCATGATGAAAGTTACAAATGACAGGAATCCTGACAGCAATTGAGGAAAAATAAGTTACTTAAAAAGAGGAACTGAAAACAAAAATTGTCTTAGAAAAAGTGCATCCAGAAGGCTCTGTAGCAGAAAATGACGAGACTTGGTTTAATGTACTTTGGACATTTTGTCCAGGGAGACAGACCTTGGAGACGTGTCCCACGCATGATAAAAGTACCGGGTTTTAGAACCGAGGAAAACCTTCAACAAGATGGATTGACACAGTAGCTGCATCACTGGGCTCAAAGATAAGAACAATAGTGAGGACTGCACAGTATGGGGCAGGGTTTTGCTCTATTGTCCATAGGAACACTGAGTTGGAATAACTCCACAGCACCTTCCAATAACAGCAACAACACCACCATCTATCATACACGAACACACTGAAGCAGGAAAAGTAAACATACATATTGAAAAGAGAAACGAGTCATGCAATTAAAAACTCCCAATACATTCAAAGAAGAGTTGACACCAATTTTATTCAAACCATTGTAGGACATAATAAAAATGGAAAGTCCCCAAATTCATTTTATGAAACTTGTAAAATCATTATACCCAAATCAGACAGAAACATAGCCAGGAAAGAAAATAATACAGCAATATCCCTTATGAACATAAATGTAAAAATATCTCAACAAAACCCTACCTAATAAAGCCAACAATAAATATCTCAGTAAAGTAAATCATCATGACCAACATGAATTCATAACAAGGGTGCAATGATGGTTACATATTAGAAAAACAATCAATGTTATCCACTATATAAACAAAACAACAGGAAAGAACTTTATAACCATATTAGAAAAATTCAAATCCTACAATCCTGAGAAGAAAATGGGACCGACGGTTCCAGGGGATAAGAGAAAGGGAGAGCTAGGGAAGGGGGAGGGGAGCCAACAGACCCACGGACAGGGAACAACAAGAGATCTAAAATTGATGGAGAGGAAGGTGTAGAATGCCTGGTGGGGTTAGATCAAGTGCAATGTAGCTGAAAGAGGAATTACTGAGAGCCAAATGAAGGTCAAACATGATAGTGGGACAGGAGGAAAGTAAAGGGAAATAGAGGAGGAAAGGAGGCAAAAGACATTTTTTTTTACATTTTATTAGGGGCTCATACAACTCTTATCACAATCCATACAAATACATACATAAATTGTATAAAGCACACCCCTACTTTCTTTGCCCTAATCATTTTCAAAGCATTTGCTCTCCACTTAAGCCTTTTGCATCAGGTCCTCTTTTTTTCCCCCTCCCTCCCCGGTCCCCCCTCCCTCATGAGCCTTTGATAATTTATAGATTGTTATTTTGTCATATCTTTCCCTATCCGGAGGCTCCCTTCCTCCCTTTCTCTGCCGTCCATCTCCCAGGGAGGAGGTCACATGTGGATCCTTGTAATCGGTTCCCCCTTTCCAACCCACTCACCCTCACTCTCCTAGTATCACCCCTCAGACCCCTGGTCCTGAAGGTATCATCCACCCTGGATTCCCTGTGTCTCCAGCTCCCATATGCACCAGTGTACATACAACCTCTGCCCTATCGAGTCCTGCAAGGTAGAATTCAGATCATGGTAGTTGGGGGAAGGAAGTATCCAGGATCTGGGGGAAAGCTGTGTTCTTCATCGGTACTACATCGCACCCTGACTGACCCATCTCCTCTCCTAAACCCCTCTATGAGGGGATCTCCAGTGGTTGACAAATGGGCTCTGGGTCTCCACTCTGCACTTCCCCCTTCATTCACTATGGTATATATATATATATATATATATATATATATATATATATATATATATATATATATATATATTTTGCATGATGCCTTTGGCACCTCGTGATTGCACAGGCTGGTGTGCTTCTTCCATGTGGGCTTTATTGCTTCTGAGCTAGATGGCCGCTTGTTCACCTTCAAGCCTTTAAGACCCCAGACACTATCTCTTTTGATGGCCGGGTACCATCAGCTTTCTTCGCCACATTTGCTTATGCACCCGTTTGTCATTGGTGATCGTATCATGGAGGTGTGCACCCAATGATATGATTTTTTTGTTCTTTGATACCTGATAACTGATCCCTTCAGGACCACGCGATCACACAGGCTGGTGTGTTCTTCCATGTGGGCTTTGTGCCTTCTGAGTTAGATGGCCGCTTGTTTATCTTCAAGCCTTTAAGACCCCAGACACTATCTCGTTTGATAGCCGGGCACCATCAGCTTTCTTCACTACATTTACTTGTTCACGCACTTTGGCTTCAGCAGTTGTGTAGGGAGGGTGAGCATCGTAGAGTGCCAACTTAATAAAAGAAAGTATTCATGCATTGAGGGAGTGCTTGAGTAGAGGTCCAAGGTCCTTCTGCCACCTTAAAACTAAACCTATAAATACAGAAACATAGATCTATTTCCCCATCCTCATATATATATTTGCATGTACATGTCTTTGTCTAGACCTCTATAAATGCCCTTTGACTCCTAGCTCTTTCCTCCATCTCCCTTGACTTTCCTCCTGCCCTACTACCAAGCTCCATCCCCACCTGGGTTACAGCTATACCTCTTCTTTATGTAACCTTACCCTTGATCATTCCCTACCAGGCCTGCCACTCCCTCCTCACTACCATTTTGGGTCCCATGTTGTTCCCTTGTCCCTGGGTTTGTTAACACCACTTCCTTACCCCCCCACTTCCCCTATCCCAAGCCCCCCTCGGAACTGTCGGTCCATTGTTTTTCCTCCAGATAGTTCATCCAGCCTGTCTTATTTAGACAGACCTGTGGAGACAATAACATGCACGAAAATAAGACAGAGGAAAACAAAGCAACAGTATACAACCAGACAACAAAACAACAACAAATCACTGACAAAGAACAAAACAAAACACATCAAGAAAGAAAACTTGTAGTTAGTTCAAGGATCGTTTGTTGGAGGCAAAAGACATTTATAGAGGTGTAAATATACACACATATATAAAAATATACTTATATAATGATAGGGATATGGGTCTATGTTCATATATTTATGTTTAATATCAAGGTTGCAGATGAATATTGGTTCTCTATTCAAGTCCTCCCGCAACGCAAGAACACTTCCTTCTAATAACCTGGCATTCTGTGATGCTCACCTTCCTGACATGATAGCTAAAGTCAAATGGGTGCATTAGCAAATGTGGTGAAGAAAGCTGATGGTGCCTAGCTATGAAAAGATACAGTGTTTGGGGTCTTAAAGGCTTGAAGTTAAACAAGCGGCCATCTAGCAGGGAAGCAATAAAACCCACATGAAAGAAGCACACAGCCTGTGTGATCACAAGGTGTCAACAGGATCAGGTATCAGATGACCCAAAACAAACCATCATATAGATATGAATTGGGGGGGGGGTTGGAGTGGAGACCCAAGGCCCATTTGTAAACAATTGGACATCTCCTCACAGAAGGGTCAAGTCAGTCAGGGTGAAGTTTAGCACCAACAAAATACACACTACTCTAGCTCTTTAATTGACCTTGGCACCCCACTATCCTGACCCCAGTTCTAGCTTACAAATCTGGCTTGACAGGAACATGTACCCTAGTACATATCATAGCTCTTGGTACACGGAATCCAGGACAGATAAATCCCTCAGGAACAGTAATGGGAGTAGCAATACCATGAGGGGAAGGGGAAGATGGGAGAGGAAAGGGAGAAAAGGAAAACCAGTCACAATGATCGACATATAAGCCACTCCCCACCTGCAGGGGACAAGCAACAGAGTAAAGGGAGACTGCAGACAGTGTAAAACATGAAAATAATAATAATTTATAATTTAACAAGGAGTCATGAGGGTGAGGGAGGGAAGGAGGGAAATAAAACAGGAGCTGATACCAAGGCCTCAATTAGAAAATGTTTTGAAAATAATGGTGACAACATATGTACAAATGTGCTTGATACAATTGATATATGGATTGCTATAAGAGGTGTAAGAGCCCCTAGTAAAATGATATTAAAAAATACATCTACCTCTCCGTCTCTCTGCCACCCCGAGTGTGGTGGTGCTCCGACTTCACCATGTCATCTCATAAGACTTTCAGGATCAAGAGATTCCTGGCCAAGAAACAGAAGCAGAATCTGCCCATTCCCCAATGGATTCGAATGAAAACCGGTAATAAAATCAGGTACAACTCCAAGAGAAGACATTGGAGAAGAACCAAGCTGGGTCTGTAAGGAGCCCCCTGAAGGATGGCACGCATGGCCGCATTTTCCCAGGCTCAAATCATGAATTAAGATTTTTGTCCCCATCTGAGGAATTGAACTTCAATCGGCAAATAATCTGGTTTATTCCTTGTTTTTTTGCTACCTAATCAAGTTTAACAATAAATAATGTAAGGTTGTTGTTGTGAGAAAAAAATACATCTATACTACTATAATACCTCAAGTAGAAAAAGACAGAAAATGGGGTAAGATGGCCACCATATAACAAGCCCGGGAAGATGTGCTCAGCAACTACCAAAGAGTTTCCACTATGAGAGAGATTCTGCACTTCCTGGTAGCAAGAAATTCAACTTAAAAGCCAAGTTGACCCAAGTTTCTCAAAGTGGAAAGCAGCAAGGCCTGCTGACAGACTCCCCTTTACGGATGAGCAGCAACATGAGTTGCTTCTACAAGCATCGTGATTCTTCGTGGCCCCTGAGAAAAGACAGTCAGCCAGCCAACCCTCTACCTCCCTGGCCTCTAGGGACACAGATAGCTAGCAGATCACTTGGGCAGCTTGGTACACACATGCTCAGTACCCAAGGTACGCTTTGTACCATTTCCCCATCTTCCTCCTCTTTTCCTGCTTTGTTCTACAAGGCATTCCATCCCGTGTGCCAGCGCCGTGATACCGCATACATGTACACACAGACTACTAAAAGAGCAGGAATCCCCACCCACAAGGTAGCTTTATTATATATATTTTTGGATTTTGTACTTTTGTTCTATTTTAATACTCTCTCTCTCTCTTTTTTGATCTCCTACTTCCTCTTCTGGAGTGACTCCACCCTCCTGAGAATCCACATTCCTCCCAGGAAGAGACAGGTCTGTGTATCCCAGCATACCCACTCTAGCATGGGCTTTCCAGGACCTCCTAAGTGCACAGATATGCTCACATTCATTCACATTGCCACAATAGCAGAATCTGGTACCCACAACCAACCCAAGTCTTTTTTTTTTTTTGATCCTTGTACTTCTATCAATTATCTTTCTATTTTCTTGCTGTTCTCTCGTTAAATATCTTTCCATGAAACCTATTAATTGAGATTAACTCTCTGCCCGCAAGTGTCAACTCACAGTGATCCTATAGGACAGGGTAAAACTGTCCGGTGAGTTTCTGAGACTGTAACTGTTTATGGGAATAGAAAGTCTCCTTTTTTTTGGCGGAGCAGCTGGTGGTTTTAAAATGTTGACCTTTCGGATTACAACTCAATACATAACCATTATATGACCAGAGCTCCTTATTGTGATTACCCCTCTGAAAATATTTTCCCATTATTTTTGCAAGTCTGTTGGCTTATTCACAGTCACTTATTACTATCATTACTTTATTCTTATCATTACTTTCATTTTATTCTATTTTTCCCAGCCACTATCCCCACTTAGGCACCTTTCCCCTCCTTTTCATTTCACCACTGTATGTTTTCCAGCTCCTATTAGAACTCACCTGTGTCACTAGACAAACTCTACCTCTGTATGACCAGCAGCTCACATACCACAATGCTGAAGAAACAGCAGTCAAGCACAGAAAGCTTCCAAATTCAAGAAAAACAAACATGAACAACCAAGTAGCACTCAAACCAATGGAATAGTCTGAAGATGTGATTGTGAACCACCAGTAACAGAATTCAGAAGAATGATGCTTAGGTCAAGAGATCTGGGGAATGTTCATGAGAAAAACAGAAGAAACTGAGAAACTAAAATCCTTAAACCAAAGGATTCTAGAAGACAAGCAATGAGATAACTGAATTAGGCAACATAGTAAAAGGCTAGAGGAATAAAATGGAAAAGGAAAATAAAATAAATGAGCTTGAAGACAATTACCCTCACGACAGTAGACAAGAGAAGCAATCAACAAAAAACCCCGGAAGCATCCAAATAAATCCTGTAGGACACTATCATAAGAACCCATCTAAGAAAAGAAAAAAGAAAAGAAATGCTGGGAAAAGAACACCACCAAAAAAAAAATCTACAGAGAATAGTACAAGAAACCATGGAAGAAAATTTCAACACACTATTCAACAAGCTGAGAAGAATGGACAACCAAAGAGAAAACATCAAGACATAAAGAAAAGGAGAGAATCTGAGGGCAGCTAGAGAAAAAGGAAAAGTCATCTACAAAGGAAAGTTGATAAGGATAAATTCAGACTTCTCAGCAAAAGACCTGCAGGCAAGAAGACAATGGAATGACATATATACAATTGTGACGGGTGGAAGGGGGGGTGGGGCGGAAGGAAGCCAGCCAAGAATATTATACTGAACAAAAATATCCCTCAAATACAAGGGAGAAATAAAGGTTATTTCCTGAGGAGGAAAAAATAAAGGAATTTTGAATTCAACAATTCATTTTCTCAGGTCACAATGTTATAAAACTGGAAATCAACAACAGAAAGAAAAGGAACAAAAAGACAAACACATGGAGACTGAACAACATACCATTTCAAAATGACTGGACACTAGAGTAAACGAAAACGAGAAATTAAGAAACTCCTTAAAACAAGCAAACCTGTAACACATCATACCAAAAACTCGGATACAACAAATGCAGTTATCTGAAGTCAATTTATAGCAATCAATACACACACGAAATATGAGAGAAATCCAAAACCAATACTAATAAAACACTTCCAAGAAGTAGAAAGAGGGAAACCACATAAGTCCTTCAACAATAAAGGGAAAGAACTAATAAAAATTGAAGCAGAAATAAATGAACTGAAAAATGGGGGGGAAATCAACAAGACAAAAAGTTGGTTATGAAAAGATTAACAAAATCGACAAACTGCTAGAAAACTTAACAAAGGAAAAGAAAGATGCAAATATCTAGAATTTGAGATGAAAAGGGTGCCATCACAAAAGATCCAAATGAAATAAAAAGATACATGTAGAGCAAAAGAAGAATTAGAGGTCACCAAGAGACTTCCAACCAAGAAAGAGTCTAAAGAAGTATGTATGTTGCCTTCACAGGAGAATGCTAGCAAGTATTCAGGGAAGAGCCATAACTAATTCTGTGCAGACTATTCCAAAATATAGAAACTGACAGCAAACTCCCACACGCATTCTATGAAATGAGCATAATCCTCAAAACCTGATCACGATCATTTAGAAAAAATGAAAACAGGAAGTAGATAAGAGTGTCCCTCATCAATATTCTTATTCAACATTGTACTACAATAAACATCTTAGCCAGACAGACAGCAAAAAAATTTTAAAATAAAAGGAATATAATTGGGCAAAAAATAGGTCAAGCTGTCACTATTTGCAGATAGTATGATTTTACATAGTGAGAGCCCCAAGGACTCCACAGAAAGATTGTTGGAAAGTACTAACGAATCTGTTAAAGTAATGGCATACAAGATTAATAAGCAGAAATCAATTTTAATATGCTATTGAAGAGCTCCAAAATAAAAACATCAAGAAAAAAAATTAAAAAAGAGAAAACAATATCATTTATAATATCCATACAAAAGATGAATACCTGGGAATAGACTTAACCAAAGAAACAAAAGACCTGTACAAAGGAAACTACAGAAAAATCAAAATGTGAATATTACTGAAAGCAATAAATCTATAGATAGAACACAATTCTGATCAAAATCATTTTCTTGGGGGCTCATACAGCTCTTATCACAATCTATGCATCCATCCATTGTGTCTAGCACATTTGTTCATTGTTGCCATCATCATTTTCAAAACAATTTCATTCTACTTGAGCCCTTGGCATGGGCTCCTCATTTTTCCCTCTTCCCTTCTTCACGAACTCTTAATAATTCATAAATTGTTATTAATTTTTCATGTCTTACACTGTCCGAGGTCTCTCTTTACCCTCTTTTCTACTGCCCATGCCCAAGGAGGGGTTACATTGTGATCAGTGCCCCCTCTTGTTACCACTACTCTCACAGCTGTCTACAAATGGGTTTGGGGTCTCCAGTCCACCCTCCCCCTCAATCACATCAATAAGGCTTTTTGTTCTGGGTCTTTGATGCCAGATACCTGATCCCTTCGACACCTCTTTATCACACAAGCTGGTGTGCTTCTTCCATGTGGGCTTTGTTGCTTCTTAGAGAGAGTCACTTGTTCATCTTCAAGCCTGTAAGACCCCAGATGCTATATCTTTGCATTGCTGGACACCATCACCTTTCTTCATTACATTTGCTTATGCACCCATTTGTCTTCAGCAATTCTGGCGGGAAGGTTATCACAGAATGCCAGGTGACTAGAACAAAGTGTTCTTGCGTTGAGGGAGTACTTGAGTAGAGGCCCACTTAATTGGACCTTTTGGACCTACTTTCTATCCAGCTCTTGGTAATCCAGGGTGTGTGCTACAGACTCGTGGACTTAATATTGTTCTTTTGAGGCACACAATATCTTTCATAGGCCACACCAGAAAGAATCCTTGTGGAAGCTACATTCACTGGAGTTTGTAAACTGGGCTTTCATTCAAACTCATCAGGAGCCCTTTGATTTAAGACTGAAATTCATCAGTGTGAGAAGATGATGACTGCTATCCCAAGTTATGGAATTGGCAGTTATTGGACTTTGGTTTGACTCTCTGGCCTTCAGGGTGCCTAATGAATGGTGATCCAGGAATACCAAATATTTACTACTTTAATGCTCTTCTTATTTTGTTATGACATGTATTAGTCAGGTATGCATGTTGCTACCTTTTGGAATGAATTTTGTTGAAAGTTTTGTTCCAACATCAACCCTAATTATTTGTGTAAATAGTGTCCAGCCCAGCCTGTGTGATCACGAGGTGTCAATGGGATCAGGTATCAGGCATCAAAAAACAAAAAGTCCTATCACTGTGATGAGTGGGAGTGCGAAATGGGGACACAAAACCCATCTATAGGCAACTGGACATACCCTTACAGAAGGGCCTTGGGGAGGAGACAAACCAGTCAGGGTATAGTATAGTAAAGATAAAACATACAGCTTTCCTCTAGTTCTTTAATGCTTCCTCCCTCCCACTATCATGATCCCAATTCTACCTTACAAATACGGGTAGACCAGAGGATGTACACTGGTACAGACAGGAACTAGAAACAGAGGCAATCCAGGACAGATGACCCTCTGAGGACTAGTAGTGAGAGTGGCGATACCGGGAGGGTGGAGGGAAGGTAGGGTAGAAAGGGGCAAGGGATTATAAAGATCTACATATAAACTCCTCCATGGGGGACAGACAACAGAAAAGTGGGTGAAGGGAGACGTTGGACAGTGTGAGATATGCCAAAATAATAATAATTTATAAATAATCAAGGGTTCGTGAGGGAGGGTGGGGGAAGGAGGGTGAAAATGAGGAGCTGATACCAAGGGCTCAAGTAGAAAGAAAATGTTTTGAAAATTATATGGCAACAAATGTACAAATGTGCTTGACACAATGTATGTATGGATGAATTGTAATAAGAGCTGTATGAGTCCCCCCAGAAAAGATTTTTTAATAAATTGTTCAGAAACTTGAATTTAATCTATATAAGTCAACAATTCGAGCATGAATTGATGTCTGAAACCAGCCTATACTTCTATATGCTTTTCTCAACCGTGTTTTAAATTCTGTATCATTAGCTAAATGAATAACACTATCGTTACCTTATGTCCCAGGAAGATGGTTTGAAAAGTTTTCGTTATCATAAAATGATAATGTTGTTTCTAAAGTGAACCAGAGACATATATAAACCACAGATATGTGAATGGATTTTGTGCTCCCATTTAAATCTAGCCCCAATCTAAGAACTATGAGTTCTTAGGATGTGGCCCTCTTTAATGCTTAAAGAAGTCACTAAAGATATAGGTGCTATAGAAAAAACAAAACAAAAGAGAATGAAAAAACAACAAACAAAGCCAAAGTAATATACTCATAAAAATTATATCTGTTTGTAATTAACAGATAAAAATTTTACTAGTACATTGCTTAGAACACATGGTAGATAAATGGAATCACAGAATGGAATTTTCCCACTTTTTGCAGTCCATTGTATATTCAATATTTGTAAGTCTTAACATTTACAAAAAGTACAAAACAAGGTGATCTATATTAAACATAATGCCTGTGCTATAAATTGTCATCACAAGGTAATTATTTTACTATTGATTCGAACATTTTCTTCATTCAATACTTTTATTGAAGTTCAAAGTATACATTCTTAAGACAATAAATACCTGGCTGTTTTTTCTTAGTATCACAGAGGTACCATCATCAACTTCAAATTCTCCGTAGTCTCTTAGACACCGTACCTGAAAAGAAAATCAGATATTTTATCCAAATTACCTTTTAAAATATGCAGTGATCATAACATGAAGTGGGATTATATAAATGCCCGAACAGTAAAAGTACTGTATTTTATGTGTCTGTTTCCTCCTCTGTGTACTTAGGACCCTTACTATTCCCAGATATTTACTGTGGTCCTAAACCTAAAGATCTCAATTTCCTACGTCACCGGGAAGGGAAACATAAGCTTTGCTAATGTATACATGGATGGTATTACCAATAAGGAAACCAGGGATTTAGATAAAAGGAGACTACATAGTTGGACGTTTTCCTCTCAAACAATGCACTATATTAATCAGAAGGAATAAAAATGAGGGACATAACAGTGGCAAACAAGAAAGAAAAGAGCATTTTACCTCAACTAGATTGACCAGATCCTTCCCATAATCCATCAGGATAAAAGAACATACATCTAAAAACAAACTGTTTTTCTTTTTAACAATTTATTGGGGCTCATACAATTCTTATCACAGTTCATACATATACATACATCAATTGTATAAAGCACATCTGTACAGTCTTTGCCCTAATTATATTTTTCTCTTTTCCTTTTTTACATTTTATTAGGGACTCATACAACTCTTATCACAATCCATACATATACATACATCAATTGTATAAAGCACATCCATACATTCCCTGCCCCAATCATTCTCAAGGCATTTGCTCTCCACTTAAGCCCCTTGCATCAGGTCCTCTTTTTTATTTTTTCCCCCTCCCTCCCCTTTCCCCCCTCCCTCGTGTGCACTTGGTAATTTATACATCGTTATTTTGTCATATCTTGCCCTATCCGGAGTCTCCCTTACCCCCCTTCTCTGCTGTCCCTCTCCCAGGGAAGAGGTCACATGTGGATCCTTGTAATCAGTACCCCCTTTCCAACCCACTCACCCTCCACTCTCCCAGCATCGTCCCTCACACCCTTGGTCCTGAAGGTATCATCCACCTTGGATTCCCTGTACCTCCAGCCCTCATATGTACCAGTGTACAGCCTCTGCCCTATCCAGCCCTGCAAGGTAGAATTCGTATCATGGTAGTTGGGGGGAGGAAGCATCCAGGATCTGGAGGAAAGTTGTGTTCTTCATCGGTACTACCTCGCACCCTAATTAACCCATCTCCTCTCCTAAACCCCTCTATGAGGGGATCTCCATTGGCCGACACTTGGGCCTTGGGTCTCCACTCTGCACTTCCCCCTTCATTTAATATGGTATATAAATACATATATACATATACACACATGTACACATACATACACACATATCTTTTTTTTTTTTTTGCATAATGCCTTATACCTGGTCCCTTGGCACCTCGTGATTGCACTGGCCGGTGTGCTTCTTCCATGTGGGCTTTTTTGCTTCTGAGCTAGATGGCCGCTTTTTTACCTTCAAGTCTTTAAGAACCCAGACACTATCTCTTTTGATAGCCAGGCACCATCAGCTTTCTTCACCACATTTGCTTATGCACCCATTTGTCTTCAGCGATCCTATCATGGAGGTGTGCAGTCAATGATATGATTTTTTGTTCTTTGATGCCTGGTAACTGATCCCTTCGGGACCACTCGATCACACAGGCTGGTGTGTTCTTCCATGTGGACTTTGTTGCTTCTGAGCTAGATGGCCGCTTGTTTATCTTCAAGCCTTTAAGACCCCAGTCACTACCTCTTTTGATAGCCGGGCACCATCAGCTTTCTTCACCACATTTACTTGTTCACCCACTTTGGCTCCAGACGTTGTGTCGGGAGAGTGAGCATCATAGAGTTCCAATTTAATAAAAGGAGATATTCATGCATTGAGGGAGTGAACAAACTGTTTTTCAAAGGAAATCAAGTCTTCCAATCTCTTGTTTCTCAGGAATACTTAAAAATACATTTAAAAGATTCAGTTTCATGCTCTTTCATTTTGCTTACACAGTAACTTAGCAATCAATTAATTTTCATTTAGTATTTTAAAAATAAAACAAAATTTATGGAAGATGGAATGTTAGATTACATTAAGATGCTTGAAATTAAAGTGCCAACATCCAATCATTTTTGACCTATAAAATGTAAGCTTAATATAGTTCAGCTCACACATCACTATTACCTTAAAACTGTGAATCAAAGTTTGTTGCAGAGAGGGCACTATAAGCATTTCCATACTCCTGTCCCTCTATAGCAGTGTTTCCCAAAGTGGGGATACTGCAATGATCCAGGAGGAGTACAAAGCAGATAGCTACACTTTATCCTGGAGTATAGGCTATTGTATAAAAGTTTTTAATTTTACACACACACACACACACACACACACCATAGTGAATGAAGGGGTAAGTGCAGCGTGGAGACTCAAAGCCCATTTGTCGGCCACTGGAGATCCCCTAATAGAGGGGTTTAGGAGAGGAGATGGGTCAGTCAGGGTGCGATGCAGTACCGATGAAGAACACAGCTTTCTCCCAGATCCTGGATGCTTCCTCCCCCAACTACCATGATCCGAATTCTACCTTGCAGGACTGGATAGGGCAGAGGTTGTACACTGGTGCATATGGGAGCTGGAGGCACAGGGAATCCAGGGTGGATGATAACTTCAGGACCAATGGTATGAGGGGCAATGCTGGGAGAGTGGAGGGTGAGTGGGTTGGAAAGGGGGAACTGATTACAAGGATCCACATGTGACCTCCTCCCTGGGAGATGGACGGCAGAGAAGGGTGAGGGGGGGGGGTAAGGGGGGGGGTAAGGGAGACTCCGGATAGGGCAAGATATGACAAAATAACAATGTATAAATTACCAAGGGCACATGAGGGAGGGGAGAAAAAAAAGAGGACCTGATGCAAAGGTAAAGTGAAGAGCAAATGCTTTGAGAGTGATTAGGGCAAAGAATGTAGGGATGTGCTTTATACAATTGATGTATGTATATGTGTGGATTGTGATAAGAGTTGTATGAGCCACTAATGAAATGTAAAAAAAGAAAGAAAAAAAAAAAGAACACAGCTTTCCCCCGGATCCTGGATGCTTCCTCCCCCCAACTACCATGATCCTAATTCTACACTGGTGCATATGGGAGCTGAAAGCACAGGGAATCCAGGGTGGATGATAACTTCAGGACCAATGGTATGAGGGGCAATGCTGGGAGAGTGGAGGGTGAGTGGGTTGGAAAGGGGGAACTGATTACAAGGATCCACATGTGACCTCCTCTCTGGGAGACGGACGGCAGAGAAGGGTGGGGGGGCGGGGGGTAAGGGAGACTCCGGATAGGGAAAGATATGACAAAATAACAATCTATAAATTATCAAGGGCTCATGAGGGAGGGGGGGCAAGGGAGGGAGGGGGGAAAAAAGAGGACCTAATGCAAAGGGCTTAAGTGGAGAGCAAATGCTTTCAAAATGATTAGGGCAAAGAATGTAGGAATGTGCTTTACACAATTGATGTATGTATATGTGTGGATTGTGATAAGAATTTATGAGCCCCTAATAAAATGTAAAAAAAATGATTAGGACAAAGAATGTACAGATGTGCTTTATACAATTGATGTATGTATATATATGGATTGTGATAAGAGTTCTATGAGCCCCTAATAAAACAATTAGGAAAAAAAACAGGCCCAAAGAACAAAAGAAAAAAGGGTTAGCAATATATATACATAAATTAAAATATCTATAAAGAGATTCTATCACAGCCCTCTAGTTGATTCTAACTCACAATGACCCTATATTGGTTTTCCAAGGCTGTAAATCCTTACAGAAACTAAGAGTCTCATCTTTCTCCTGAGCAACAGTTGGTAAATTTGAACCTTAAGAACCTCAGAACCCTGGTGGTACAGCAGTTAATCACTGGGTTGCAATCTGCATGGTCGACAGTTCAAAACTACCAGTACCAGTAGGAGAATGCCTGGGCTTTCTACTCAGAAACCCATAGGGGATCCCTAGGAATCAGCATTGACTCAATACCAGAGAGTTTGGTTCTGGAACCTTATGGTTAGCAGTCCAATCAATGCCTATCCTACAATGTCAGCAGGGATCCTAAGAAAGAGATGAAGAGATGTAGTCAATGAATAAGGCCCATCTAGCCATCATCTCTTATGCATTGTATTATCAATTCTAGCCTATATGGCTATGGTTAAAATCCCATTTTGGAGGGATGGTTATGTGGAAAAGCCATCTCAGAAGCAGGAACACAGAGAAATGCTGGACCATCAAGGTGTAAGAGGCCCTAGTGGGACATACTTGAGATCTTTGTCTGAAGTGGTAGAGACTGAGATGGAGGCATCAAAGGCTGCAGCACAGAGACCATGGGACAGAACAGAGGGACTAGGCCAAGACCAGAGGCTGAGGCAAGGCGTCCATGACATAAAACAGAGGAGCAATACTGAGACTATGATACTTTGAGGCAGAGCAGTGGGCTGCCTTTCTGGCCCAAAGAGGCAAAGTGACTATGTGACTGAGAGGCTAAGGACTAAAGACTGACATGACTGCTGGATGACAGGAGAGGTACACTTACTGTTTCCTGATGCTGACTTGTGGTAACTAGTTACCTTCCTTAATAAGCCCACTAAATTGTGAATATTGTCTGTGAGTTCTGTGAGGCCAACTGGGACCGATAATTGAACCCGACAGAAAGGCAGTGTGTGAGGGAGGAGTGGGTGGTGTCAGAATAGATATTGAAGGATGAAGGATGGAAGCATGTCTGAACTCTGCCTCATGGAAACAGTGAAGCCAGAGAAAGTCAAATACGGCCCTCTGATATGTCTTCCTACATTTAAAGAAGCCAATCCAATTACTAGCACTAACAAATAAGAGAAACAACGTTACTGGATAACTCAACAGGATATTTGAGTTGGCAGAAGAACAGAACAGCTTATTGAGTCTGAGGAACAAAAGTAAAGAAACATGATCCCAAGGAACACCATCAAGCAAATCAATGCAAATATTATGGAAGTCCCAGAAGAGGGCAAAGGGTAACTAAATAAAACTTAATAGACAACAGCAGAACATTACCAAAACTTGACAAAGGACAAGAATGTACATATCAATGACACTTAAGAATTTCCAAATCAGAAGAAAGCCTGAGAGATCCACACCAAAATATCTTATCATCAAACTCTTTAAAAAAAAGATAAAATCTTGACAATATCAAATAAAATGAAGTACCAATTTACATATATAGAAACCCTGGAAACCAGGAGGTAATAGAGTCACATATTTAAAATAATGAAAGAAGTGAACAGCCATCCAAGATTCCTATAGCCAGCAAAACTTTCCTTTATAAATGAGGATAAAATTCAAGAAAACAAATAAAACCTGAGGGAATGTTGAGACATTCCTTTAGATTGAAATACAAGGAGAGTAGATTGCAAGATGAAGCAATATAGAGAAAAAGGTGTTAGGTTCCTGGATTCAGGTACCTGAAAGAATTCACACAGCAGAAGCAGGTTTGTAATCCAAGTGATTTTATGGGGAAAAGGGAAGTTTCAGGTATTACAGCCTCAAAAAATACACATTGTTTTAAGAAAGCATACAAGGATCCGCAGAACTGCACATGGGTTCACTGCTGAATGGGAAAAAAACACATAGAAAGAACAGGAACACATAACCCAGCACGTGGAACCAGGAAATCCCAGGGGCCAAAAGGGCTCCCACCCCCCACTTGTGGAGAATGCTGGAATGGAAGGAAGTCAAGGCAGGGTCTTTATTCCCTCCTCTCCACAACGGCTGGGGGAAGCATGGTTGAAGGTATTGGTTGGTTCCACTGGCTTGAGTTTAGGCCCACCTGTGTGAGGTAATGTAACTGAGCCTAATCTGTGTGCCCTGGTGGACCTCCCCTCGGGGCGGAGGGAGCTCTTGTCTGAGCATGCTCAGTTTGATTGTTCTAAAATTTAACGGATGCCTGATTTCTTCCAATCCTTTTGCTTTAGCCTTATGCAGTTAGTGCGGAGACAACCCCCTTGTGGTGCTTATGTAATCTGATGTCAATTTGGGACTTGAGAGGATTAAGAGTGAAGTGGTGGAGTCTAGTTGGTCAATCAGGATAGCCAGTGAGGCCTCTGTGTGGGCATTGCCTTCGCCTGAGAATTCTGGGAACTCCAGTATTTCCTCCTTAAACAGGAGACGCTTCTCTCTCTCAGCTCACTTCCTTGGAGATGCTCTACTGGCAAGACACATGGCACTACGTCCTGGTAGCTGGGAAAGCCACACGGACCTACCCTGATGCAACAGACCTCTGGAGCCAGAGAAGCTACATAGAGAAGAACCCTGCCAGCGCTGAGATGTTTACAATGCTACTGGATCCAAAAACTTTCTACTCGCTGGTTCAAGATCGTCCTGCAATCGGAGTCATTGCATGTTTCGTGAGTCTGACGAGGCCTTTACAGATTGGTATCAGACATATGGGCTAATATTGGGCTCACGGACTTGACCTGGACTGGGCTGGGACGTTTTCGCAATATTCAGTTGTTCTTCTATATAAACCTCTTTCTTATAAACATGAGTTTCTATGAATTTGTTTCTCTTGTCTACCCAGACTAACACTCCCCCTTTATGGCCCCTATTCTGGCTACCTAACATATTTAGCCAACACCTAAGTTGAATGCAAACATTTTTCTTTGGTCTACTTTATTCAATATTCAAAAGTATACAAAAGAGGATAATAAAGATGGTTCAAAATCCAAAAATTAACTAAGCGCCAAAGTACGTGGTACTACTGGAAGAAATGAGGAGCAAAGAGAGGATAACCCACTTAACAAGTAACAAAATGACAACTATATGACAGGGACTTCAAGTGTGTGCAAATATGGAATTTAAAAACTGAAAAAAGTCCCAGAAACATTTGAAGCTCCTTGGTAAGTACTTCCTTAGTGGTAGTAACTTTCAATATGAAAGTATTAAAATGTCCAGTGTAAAAGCAGAGACCTTGTGATATGCATATGATACAACTTTGCTTATGGAAAGCTAAGAGGATTCAACACATTAATGAAGAACTGAGACTAAAGCTTTCTGTAGGGATTATGGCTCGATGGAAAAAAAAAGCCTCATGCTCGGGCCAATAAACACAATGATAAAAAGAGAAAAAAATAAATTGACACGGATTTCATTTATTTCAATGCATAATCAACATTCATGGAATTAGTGAAGAAATCAAGCCATGAGATAAATGCTGCAAAAGACTTCTTTAAAGTGTTAAAGAGCAGCAGAGTCAGCAAAATGACTGTCAGACAACAAACTCGGACAACTCTCAGCAATTATAGAGAAGGTCCACTAGGAGCGATATCCTAAACTTCATGGAAGAGAATCTCAATATGAAGTACATCCAAGCTTCTTAAACTGAGAGAGCAGTAGCAACTACTAACAGATTCCCCTCTTTGTTATAGGCTGTCCACACGCTGGGGAAGCGTCCCTCCTGCCTGGCATAGCCAATTTTTTCTGGTCCCTGAGCTAACCCAGCTGACCAAGCCTCTTGGCTTGCTGTCCTCTGGTGAAGAACAGCTTTGCAGAGTCAGCTTGGTGCAGATAGTCACTAGCCAAGCTTAACTTTTGCTTTGTTCTACAGTTCCACCAGCCCTTGCTCAACATTCCTCACCTTGCCACCCCCAAGCAGGAAATGTGTTAGCAAAACAACACAATTAGGGGGCAAGGGGGAAAGAGAAGCCTAGCACTTCCCGCACCAATCTCAAAGTAGACTTGAGAGGTTTAATTTAACCCCACCCCCCCCATTGGGTGAGAAATCCACACACCTGGCCTCTAGACCTGGCAGGAACCCCATCTTATCCCTCAAGGGGTGGAGTCAAGGGACAGAGTTTTTGTGGGTTTTGAACTGCGGACCATGCTGATCGCAACCCAATGTGTAACCACTGTACCACCAGGGGTCCTTTTATCTCAGTAAAACTATGAAAACTAGTCCTCGGTTTATCTGACCCCAGCCATGCTATTTTTTAATCACCTAATATGTATATGAAAGGTGAACAATGAATAAGACAGAGGTGAATTGATAACTATGAATTATGATATCGCAGAAAAGCACTGACAAAACATCAACAGCCAGAAGAGCAAACAAAGCTGTGCTGGAAGAGCTACAGCGGGAGTGCCCCTTAAAGAGGCCGACTCCGTGTATATGTCATCTGGATGGCAAGTCCCTGGATGGTCAAAAAGAGGAAGCCTCTCAGTGGTACACATTGACACCATGACTGCAATAATGGGCTCAAACAGCAATGTTTGAGAAGAGGGTGCGGGGCAAGGCAGTGTTTCATTCTGTTGTACATCTAGTTACTATGAATAGGACTTGGTGGCACCTAACAAAACTATATTCATATCTCCTTCTTACATAATAGGAGCATAATCCACACATTCAATAAAATCCATTCTCAAGAGGTAAAACTTACTTCAATATATAAGCTTTGGGGAGGCTTCATATCCTGTGTTATGTCCAAACATTCATTTCCTCCCAATGACCTCATGTAAGTAGCAAGGGACTTCTTATAACAATTGAACCATTCTATCTGAAAACAGAAAAATGGTCTTTTTACCAAGTGACAAAGAAAACAAGCTTGCCAACATTGTGTAATCGTGACTTCAAACAGCACATACGCCCATGTAGACCATGAGTGTGGCATTCCTGTATTTATATAGCGAACATTAATGGTTGTCTTCTACGAGTCAGGAACTGTCTGTGCACTTAGGATGGAGCATTCAACCAAAACAGACAAAATTCTTGTTATCACATAGCTTACAAACCAGTAGACCTAAGCACAGATCTAAAAAAACCATTCAACCAGAAACAACACTACGAAAAACACATGATTCAGTTATGGTCGCTTTAAATACTGCACGGACTCTTTTTATAAGAATGGAACAACATGCTTGAGCAGACAATGCAAATGTCCCCAAAGAGAAGGAAGGACAAGCAAAATGAGGAGTGCACACAATAGAAGATAGTGAGGCTTACTTTGGAATTCAGTTCTAAGTTGTATCTGACAAGGGTAAACCTTTATCACATGTAAAGTGGCGCAAGAGGTCACATTATTTTATGACTGCATTTGTAGGAAAGTCAGTCATCGGAATTCTATAAATGTAAAAAAGTAGATTAAGAGTTGCCAAAGGGCTGGGGGAAGGAAATAATAATAAAAGGCATTTGTTATTTTTTAAAGTCTATTATGGTTAGGGTGAAAGTTTACAGAGAAAACTCATGTTTTATACAATAATTTATATATATTTTGTTTTGTGACATTAGTTGCAATCTCCTCAGAATCTTATTTATGTATAATTACAGAAAGGTAGGCAAAACAAAGATGTACAGGTTAATGACATTATTAAGAAACAGCCTGGTCAAGGAGTAACACATCCTCAGCCCCAAAATGGAGACTTATCATTTTGTTCCATTCTGAAAATTTTACATTATCACCCAAGAATGCATCCCTAAAACACTAGTTTAGTGCTGTTCATTATTTGTACTTTAAATAGATCCACACAGTATTTATTATTTTGTGACAAATTTCTTTCACTAAACATATTTTGGATTTCTGAAATTCTACTTTAAAGTGATGAAGAGCAAGGATGTCACACTTTGAGGACTGAGCAATGCCATGGGATTTTCCATTGACCTTAGCCATGGGATTTTCCATTGCCTCATAAGCATATGAAAGTTGGACAACAATTAATAAAGACCAAAGAATAGATGCCTTTGAATTAGCATGTTGGCAAAGAACACCGAAAGTACCATGGACTGCTAACTGAACAAACAAATCTGTCTCAGAAGATCACAGCCAGACTGATCCTTGGAGATGAGTATGGCAAGACTTGTCTCACAAGTTTTGGGCACGTTTTCAGGAGACCAGTCCTTAGAAAACGACACAATACTTGGTACAGTGCAAAGTCAGTGGGAAAAACAAAAACAACTCAAGGAGATGAATTGATACGGTAACTCAACAATGGGTTCAAACATAACAATTGTGAGGATGCAGAGTCCAGTAGTACTTCATGCTGATCTAGACAGGGCCACTATGAGGCGGAACTGACGAGAAGGCACCCACCACTACTATGTTGGTTAGTATTGGGTTATGTGTTGGCTAAAGCCAAGGTCAACAGTTTGACTCAACCAGTTACACCTAGGGAGAAAGGGGATTTCTGCTCCTATAAAGAAATACAGCTTCAGAAACCTAAAGAGCCAGTTCTACTTTGCTCATCCTTAAGGATTGTTAAAAGTCAATGGCAGTGGGTGTTTTACACAATTAATGTATGTATGTATGGATTGTGATAATAGTTGTATGAGCCCCAATAAAATGATTTTTAAAAAAGAAATTATGACATAAGATTATCTCTCTCTAAAGTGTCTTGGAGTCTCTAACTTGTAAACTACTATTTGTCTACCTTCATGGAAAAAAATAATACACTAATCTTTGTTAAAGATGGCATCACCTATCCCTTATCGGTGAGTTCAAAGTGAAATGTTCACATATAGAAACTGAATTTCGGTTTATGCTCTGAGGAGGAAAAGGCAGAGGCAGTGATTCTCCCCATAGACTAGACCTTGTAGAGACTCTATTAACACAGAATTTGGAGCCCAGCTATAAGGGATTTCCATTGAACTCAAGGTCAAAATGAAGTCTAAAGTATGGAAATCTAATCTCAAGACTAACATTATAATTGTTAATTATAATTTTCTGGTTCTAAAATCAGCATCTTGAAGTCTTACTTGTGTGCCTTGTCATGACTACCTTGTACTAAACTAAAAAAGTTTATGCACGACAAGTTCATGTATTTATGTTTAAAATAAAATCCTCATCTATTGGTTACTTAAATTTTAAGATAAAATCCTACAAGAACTATTACTCTTAAACACTCTATGTTTTTAAAAAAATACTATAGCTATTGTTATTAGAGAAAGAACATGTTCTGTTCATTTCACCATAATAAAGAGGCACCCCTCAAGTCCACTTAATGTAAGATTCCGGCACAAAGACCATGGAAAAAGAACCTGAAAAATTAACTGGTAACGTAATTATTTAGTAGTTCCCTCAAGAAGCTGAGGTACTTTGTTTCTTTCTCCAGAACATGAACAGAATAAAAATAAAGCATGGAAATGTACTTAGCAATCCAAGATCAGAGGAGGCAATGGTATTAGAGATTAAAACCTGAGCAGACTGCGGATGACAGTGGAAGCCCAAAAACTCCATTTGCACAGTTCCCACACAGATTAAGCCTCCAGTGAATCTCCTTAGACCATGAACAAAGAATGGAAATAGTCTTGTTATACACTGAGTGCATTGGAAAGTAGATTAACACAGATAATTTTTAACGTTATTGTTTTTCTCTCTTTTGGTCCCTTTTAAATTTGTTCTAGTTTTTATATTTTCTTTTGGATTGAGGGCTGTTTTTTTTGCATATGATTTTCTTTCTTTTTTTTTGGAGTTTTCAGTGGTTTCTTGAGCATTCAATATTTTGCCATGATGACTTAGGATAGTTAGGTGTTTTTTTTTATTTTGTGTTTTACATTTTATTAGGGGCTCATACAACTCTTATCACAATCCATACGCATATGATTTTCTTTAAGTAAAATCTAGGATAGGACTTAGTTACTGTGAAGACTATAAATGGATTAAGTTTCTTTGGGTTAGGACAGGGCAGGCTGGGGCAAATGGTGAGTTTAAGACTGAAGAAAATGTTCTAAAATTGATGGAGATCATAACTGCACAGCTCTTTTTAATATATTTAAACCACTGGGTTGTGTGGTATATGAATTATGTCAATTAAACTCAAGTTAAATTTTTTAAATGCAGTTAGCAAGTAAATTGTTTATAAAACTCATGGCAAATTTACTGAATACATGCCGTGGCAATTACATTATATCCTGTCAGCCTGTCAATAAAATTGCAGCTTGATGACCTCATTTTGAGGCATGACAGAAATAAGTAGCTCAATGGAGATCAAACCCAGTCTCTCTGCCTTCCTTTTCTGCGCTGAGACAGTCAGAGAGCTGGAGGAGACCCGTGCCAACACTGAAATGCATACACTGCCACTGGATCCACAAGACCTTCTACCCACTGGCCTGCGATATTCCTGCATTTGGCATCATTACATATACTGTGAATCTAAAGAGGAATTTATCGACTAGTACCGAACATATAGGCTAATATCGGACTTAGGAACTTGATCTGAACTGGGCTGAGATGTTTTCTCAATATATAATTGCTCTTTTATATAAAGTTCTTATACACATGAGTGTATGACTGTTCCTCTAGTCAACCCAGACTAACACTTTCTTTCATAAGTGATATACTATACCAAACTCACACAATATCAGCATTGATCACATTCCGTTCTATGCTATGTTCCAAATGGGCAGCCTTAATCATCCTGTAACAACCCTGTTAATACAGCAGTTCTCAACCTGTGGGTTACGACCTCTTTTGGGGTCAAAGGACCCTTTCACAGGAGTCACTTAAGACCATTGGAAAACATGTATTTCCAATGGTCTTAGGAACCAAGTCACTGCTCCTCTATCCATCTCCAGGAGGGTCTGCCCACATACGAGTACGCAGCGTAATGACATAATCAGACAACCCCATCACATTCAACTTGTACAAATAAAGGTGGATGTGACAGGGTTGGCACCACAATGTGTTTATGTGGACAAGTCACACATGCGTAGAGAGCAGCTGCTGTGTTAAAAGCAGCTACTGTGTTAAAAGCAGCGACAGTGTTAAAAGCAGCAGTATTGGTGGTAAATGACACTTCATGAATTATTATTTCTGGGTAAAATCATAAACTACTGCAAAAAATCGATATCTGTACCATGGGAACTTTATCTGGATGCTGATTGGTCTTTTTATATTCAGCTGTGGTTGATGTGAATACTGCTCCTTGTGATAGTAACAGGTATGTAAAAACACAACATAGAGAATGTTAAATCATAGGAAATTTTAATAAACTGTATTGACTAAATTGTGCCATGTATCATCTTTAGTACTATTTTTTTTTAAATAAGAAATTTAAACAAGACGCTTGACTTGAAGGGAAAACTATCTAGGCTTCATTGAGAGTAATTTACGCCTACTTAAAGACAGATTGCCCTACATGTAATAGCTACATACAAAAATGTTATAAAACTGTCCTTGGTTTTACAATGATAAATGAAAAACATAAAAATTCTTCAATCGAACAAGGCATGCAAGGATTTTTTTCATGTCATTTTTTTTGTTTTTGTTAAACAGTGAGAGCAAAATAACCTACTGAAATACAAAGAGAGAAGCTGAATGAGCAAGCCACTGATGGAGAAGGGGAGCTTTCACAGAACCAGTGTTTTCCCCATCCCATCTCCACCTGATGTTGATCAAAACATACCATTGGTGATTTAGTAAACGAATAAATAAACAAAGGGAAAAATTTAATATGCTTGTGTACATGCACCAGTTACTTTGTGTACAATAAAGGAATGAGGAAGGGGAAATGAAATAAAGAGAAAACTATACTGTAGTTGTCAGGAGGTGGTGGAATCAAACTGTGGTTTTCTAATCGAGAATGGATTCTTGGTCGGCTGGAAGAGAGTTCTGGAGGAAAGGAGCAGGCTCCCTTAGAAGATGCCTCCTGTCTGCTGCTGGAACACATCAATTGTATCTTCATCCTCCATTTCCAACTGTGCAGGTGTGTCTGTTTCATTGATTGGCTGTCTGTCGAATCAAATCAGATCTGACTCATTGACAAACCCTGTTCACAATAGGCTTCCATTAGCTTACTAAGTGGGTGTGCCTCTGAATCTTAAACTGCACCACAGAACCATCCTGCCCTACCACCTTCAAGTTAATCTGATCATTGTTCTCAGTCTTGACTCCTCCCTTGAGTTTTTTGTTGGCCAGGGTGAATGCTGAAGTCTTCTCAAAAGAGGTACCAGGTCCGCACCAAACGAGCACACAGGCAGCTGCAGGAACAGCAGGAGGAGGTGGCAGTGGTGGAGGAGGGAGAGCCATCTTTTGTATTATTAAAGCTATGGTTATATATTATTTTCATTAGCCAACCATCCCATGACAATGGATCATGTAGAAGAACGTTAAGAAAAGATAGTGAGGATTTTTTATGGTATGGTTTTACTTCAATGACAGCAGGAACTGAGAAACTACAATGTCTTACTTGTTGTGAAGTTCTATTAGTTGAATCTATGAAGCTGAACAAACTAATATGCCATTTTGATAGCAAATATCCGAGCTTTGCTGGCAAGGATACCAACTATTTTAAAAGCAAAGCTGATGATAAACTCAAGAAAGCCAGACTTGACACTGGTGGCAAGTACCACAAACAAAACGTAGCAGTCATTGAAGTTTCATATTTGGTGGCACTCAGAATCACCAGCGCTATGAAACCCTACACCATTGCTGAGGATTCACTGTTGCCAGGGGCCAGTAAATTGTTCGAGTTATGATCAGAGATGAATTTGTTACAAAATTGAGCGCAATTTTCTTATCAAATGACACTGCCTGCAGAAGAATAGCAGACAAGGCTGCTGATATTCTTGATCAGATAATCCAGGAAAGTAAATCTGCTCCACTTCCAATATTTAGCATCCAGCGTGATGAATCTACAGACGTTGCAAACTGTTCACAGTTACTGTTTACCTGAGGCATATTAATGATGGCGACTTTAAATATGAGTTTCTTTTTTTGCAAACCTCTTAAAATGGCAACTACTACACGTGATGTATTTGATAGTTGGTTCATTCTGAAAGAGCATAAGATCTCTTGGGAAAAGGTTTGTGGTGTTTGCAGATGATGCTCCACTATGCTAGGATGTCAATCTGAATTTCAACGTTTGGTACTGAGTCACCGAAAGTCACCGGAACTCACTGTATAACTCATCAGAAAATATTAGCAACAAATACACGGCCAAAAGAGTTACAAGAAGTAATGAGAAGCATCATAAATTCTGTCAATTTTGTAAAGGCGAGCACTTTAAACAGTCTACTGCTTTCGCAACTGAAGTGAGACGGTTGTCCAGAGGAAAAGTTTTAAAAGGTGTTTTTGAGCATGGTGATGAACTCAAAACGTTTTTTATCAGAAAACATGACCGCAGTTCAAAGCATTTTGCAGCGATAAAAGTGAGATACAGAAAATAGTTTGATTGCCATCTTTGCCATCTTGAATGAGTTACAATTTATTACTGCAAGGACAAAATGCAACATGCCTTGATTTATCTGAAAATATCTGACCATTCCAAAGGAAACATCAGCTTTGGGGGAAAAATTGGATGAAAATAAAATTTACCAAAAAAATAATAAAAAGAAAATAAAATTTACATGCCTACCCTATCTGTTTTCTTTGAAGAACATGACACTGAACCAGACAAAAGGATTACAATTTCTGTGAAAGAACACTTGCATATGCTTGCAGATGAAATTTCATCGTACTTTCAAATCTACCCGACACCTCATTTGCACTTGCCAGAAGCCCATTTGCAGTCAAAGTTGAAGATGTTCCTGAGATAGCACAAGAGACGTTTATTGAACTAACAGCGATGCAGCGAGAACTGATTTCTCTACAATGCCAGTTACAAAATTCTGGATCAAGTGTTTGCAGTCAGGTCCTGTTCTGTCAGAGACTGTGTTGCACCTTTTTCTTCCATTTCCAACAACTTATCTTTGTGAAACAGGGTTTTCCAGCTTGTTTGTTATCAAGTCTAAATAAAGAAGTAGATTTGTTGTGGAAGATGATCTTGTGCTCTTGCAAAGACTGTCTGGAGAATTTCTGATCTAGTGAGAAAGAAACTATCTCAACCTTCTGGCTTTTTACGCACACTGTCGCAAAATGTAGCAATGTAGTTCACTATTGTTATATTAAGACTGTTACTCATGCTACACCATGCTTCAAGACAAAATTTCATTTATTTATAATTAGAAATCAGTATTTCACAAGATATAATTACCTATTTTTGTGATTAATCACTATGCTTTAAATATGTTCAATTTGTAAACTAAAAATATATCCTACATATCAGATGTTTACATTATAATTCACAACAGTAGCAAAATTACAGTTATGAAGTAGCAACAAAAATGATTTTAAGATTGGGGATCACCACAACATGAGGAACTCTATTCAAGGGTCGTGGCATTAGGAAGGTTGAGAACCAAGGCTGTAGTAGGACACACTATGACCCCATTTTGTAAATAAAGGAGTGAACACAGAGCAATGAGGTTACTTGCCCAAGATTAGAAAGCAGTGTCAGGAGTTGAAACCAAGTGTTCTGACTCTAATGTTCTATCTTGAAATACTGGTCTAGCACCCTACCTTCAGTGACAAATACTCATCTTATTCTGAATATTTATTCATGCTGACTAGAAAACTACATATCTCCTAAGAATAATGTCGGCTTTTCAACTCCACTGATGAATCACTAATAAATAAAAGAAACTCCTTTTTTCATTGTCAGTTTTCCCTGTAGCACTAGAATTACTTACTACTACTCCCTTCCAGGAGGGTACCCCAGTGGCAGTTGCTACATTTGTCACTATTAATGGAAAGGTTGGCAATTTGAATCCACTTAGCTACTCTGTAAGAGAAAAATATGGCAGTTGGTTTCCATAAAGATTGATAGTGTATATGGATTATGTGCCAAATAAGACAGTTCAAAACAAAAATAATGTATAGCCTTATAAACCTCTGAGGCAGTTTTAGTCACAATCGACTTGAGAGTAATGAGTTTGGTTTTATACTTCCCATGCCTATCGCAGTAAGTACTAACTGCTTAAAAAACGCTGAAAACTTATTGCTGAAAAGGTGATCAAATCATGGATCAAATGATAGCAACTCAAAAGATTAGCTAGGAATCTTGGAGTAGTAAGCTTATGCTAGTGAGGAATAACTCAGAAAAGTATGGTAAGAATGGTTGCTTAATTCAAAAAGTATGTGTCAATAAATTATATATACAAACTGCTGAGTTAGTAGTTTATATTTACCTCTACACATTCTCACAAACAAAATATAGAAAATTTACAGAAAACAGAGAAATACTAGTAAACATCATTGTAGAAAAAAAAAGCCAGGATCTCAGTATTTTCCCAAAATCATTAACTTGAAAAAGTGCTAACTTACTTCTTCAGCAGACATGTGAAATCGTAAAGCATTAGGCAACACACTGCCATATTCCCACCTAAGTGCACGAATCCGCAGTAACCGGTCATACCTAGGACATTGAGAGAGTATTAGCATACAAACAAGCAGGAAATCAGACACTGTTCTATCAGTAAGGACTCAAGGATCTTATCAACTAAACTGTCATTTGTGGATTTTTTTTTTAAGATTCTGATGCAAATAGATCTACTCTAAGAAGACATCTTTGGGACTACCAGAAATCGGGAATAGGAACTGGGCTGATGCCCCTAGCACTGTTCATTGTCGTAACTGTGATGGTGACACAGCAGTAATGTGGAAAAAGATCAGAAAGGCCCTTATTTCTTAGAGATGTATCCTAAAGTATATAGTGGTAAAATGTTATCTGATGTTTAGTACTTAGTTTTAAGTAGCCTAACATACATATGTCATAAATTATGGAAAATGTATTGTTAAATTTATAAGACAACTCCAGGAGCTTCACTATATTATTCTCTCTGCTTTCAAGAATAGTGCAATCTTTTACAATACAAATTTTAAACTGGAAAAACGAAATTAAAATGCTTACATTAAATCAAACTTAAAAGAAATAACTCACTGCCACATGGAGTTGTTTGACTCATACTGACACTGTAAGGACAGGATAGAAGCGCACCAGTGAGTTTCCGAGATTGTAACTCTTTTTTAAGAGTAGAAAGCCTCATCTTTTCCCCGCAGAACAGCTGGTGGTTTTGAAATGCTGTTTCTGGTTAACAGTCCAGCGCATAAACACTGAAAACACTCTCACTTCCATCAAGCCAATGCTGACTCATAGCAAACCCCTGTGGGTTTCCGAGATTGTAATTATTTACAGGAATAGAAACACGGCCTTTTCCCCTCGGAACTACTAGTGGTTTTGAACTGTGGACCATGTAGATCACAGCCCAACAAGTAACCATGCTACCAGGGCTCCATGCATAACCACAGAGATAAATAAATCTGAGATCTGTTGCTATCAACCAGAAACTTAATTGAGAAACCCCATGGAAAACTCTTCTTTGTTTCCTGCTACTACAAGTAAAATCACAGCAGCTTACAAGTACGCAATAGTGCAGCGTCGATTTCTTAACAAAGAACAGTGCCGAAATTTGATGGTTGGTATCAAATTGCTTCTTCCGTCTGATTTTGCTTCATTACTAGGAAGAGAATTAAAGAGAAAATGGATAAATACACTGCAGAACAACAAAAATTTTTAAGTTTTATTGACATGTAACAATTCACATCAAACAATTCAATAGTTATTAAGAATTGTACAAAAAACTGTACAATTACCACTACAATCAATTTTAGAACATTTTCTTATTTCTTGTACTCATTGTTATTAGCTTCCTCTTTCCCACCAACCACCCCTACAATCCCCACAAGAAACCATTAAATCCAGTTCCTGGCACTACAGAACCAAAAAATTAACTTTTCCATGATATTTTTCAAAGGACTGATACACGTACACATTTTTACCTATTTGTACGTAACAGTTTACCTAAGCAAATTGTGCTGCTTCTACTTCAGAACTTTTATTTACACATTACAAGATTAAATTAAGAAAAAGCCAAGTTAACTAACTTGTCAATGCAATGATACTATAATAATTTAATCTCCTTTAAACAGTTGGTATTGTACAGTTTTGCACACTGATTGCTTTCTATTATTTCAAAAGACAAGTGTCCTATTTGTTCACTGAGGTAAGAGAAAACCTGACATCATGGCCCGAAGAAGGTGGTCTTACATGATGTTTCTATTGTATGAGCACTCCGCTTCTAGGAGCACTTCCGAATCCTCACCACACTACTGTAGCTGGACATGGAGTCAGCAGTTTATTCATTCAACAAATATTTGCTATTTCCCCATCTATATTTTTTACTATACTTTAGGGTTTTTTCATATACAGAGGAAGTAGTTTCACCCTATAAAATGCACATCTTCTTAGACACTTGATATGGATCACATTTTAAAACCAGAAGAACAAAAGGAGTAAGTATCTACTTTAGCATTTTAAAGCAATTAGATGAATATAAAAAGGGTCCACCATGCTTTGTTCCACATAATGCACTAGGCCCTGAAAACAGGAAAAATGCACACCCTGTGCTGTTAGGTTTTTCTATCTGCTGTCACTCTATGGGTACCAGATTATGGTCTACATTGTACAAACTAAGCACAAATACACCTAATACCAAGTACTTAAAAACATACATCAAATGTCCTAAACAAAAATCACATTTATAGGTGGGTAAATAAAAAGATTTCTTTTGATATATAATTTAACCAGACATTGCTTACAGTGATTGTTTTCTCAGAAGGACATCAGGAAGATGGGGGACAAATTTTTAAAACAAGAATTTACAAGTGTTATGAATACAAGAAAGTAGTTCAAAGTGGAACACATCCTGGCCCACCAAGCCCTGAGGACGATATTTCCACTCAGAGAAGTCAAAGCACAGAGAGGACCATATGGCCAGTCCACTATGAGACACGATGTACCTCACTGACCCATAGTGCTACCAGGGGACAACACTGGAAACACAGTGTGGGAACTGTGCCCAATCTGACCCCATCACACTGAGGCAAAACACTAAGAGCCATGCAACAGAACAGCAAAGGAAGCAGAGCAAAGAAGTCTTGAGGGAGTACAAAAAATAGACTTTGGGGCCAGAGTGTGCCACCCCATCAGACTCAACTGGAAAACACTCCTAAAGGTCAACAAACAGACCTTGAACTATTTACAGGCTTTTCTTTTTTTTTTTTTTGTCTTTTTTTGGTTTTCTTTTGTTGCTTCGTTTTGCTCTGTCTTGTTTTTTGTGCATATTATTATCTCTGCAATTCTATCTAGAAAAAATAGGCGGGATAAACAATCTGAAGGAGAAAACAACGGACTGCTGGTTCTGGGGAGATATGGGAGCAGGGGAGGCGGGGGTGGGGGGAAAGGAAGTGGGTGTTAACAAACCTAGGGACAAGGGAACAATAAGTGATTCAAAATCAATGGCCAGGAGGGTGCAGGAGGCCTGGTAGGGCTTGATCAAGAGCAGTATAACCTAGAGGAATTACTGAAATCCAAATGAAGACTGAGCATGATAGTGGGACAAGAAGAAAGCAAAAGGAAATAGAGGAAAGAATTAGGAGTCAAAGAGTATTTAAAGGTCTAAATACAGGTGTGTACATGCCAATATTTATATATGATGATGGAGAAGTAGATCTAATGTGCATGTATTTATAGGTTTAGTATTAAAGGACATTGGGACTCTACTCAAATACTCCCTCAATGCAAGAACACTTTGTTCTATTAAATTGGCATTCCATGATGCTCACCTTCCCTACATGATTGCTGAAGACAAAACAGGTGCATAAGCAAATGTGAAAAAGAAAGCTGATGGTACCAGCTATCAAAAGATATGGCCTCTGGGATCTTAAAGGCTTGAAGATAGAGACCCACATGGATGAAGCACACTAACCTGTGTGATCACGAGGTATCTATAGGAACAGGTACCAGTCATCAAAGAACAAAAAAAATCATCATTGTGAATGAGGGGGAGTGCGGAGTGGAGACTCAAAGTCCATCTGTAGGCAAGTAGACATCCCTTTACAGCAGGGTCACAGGGAGGAGACGAGCCAGTCAGTGTGCAGTATAACACTGATGAAACACGCAAGTTTCCTCTAGTTCTTTAATGCTTCCTCCCCCAATTATCATGATCTCAATTCTACCTTACAAATCCGGGTAGACCAGAGGCTGTACACTGATACAGATAAGAGCCAGAAACACAGGGAATCCAGGGCAGATAAACCCTTCAGGATCAATGAGTGCAGCAATACCAGGAGGGTAAGGGGAAGGTGGGGGAGAAAAGAGGAACCAATGATCCACATATAACCCCCTCCCTGGGGGTGGAAAACAGAAAAGTGGGTGAAGGGAGATATTGGACAGTGTAAGACATGAAAAAAATTTTATAAATTATCAAAGTTTTGTGAGGTAGGGAGGGAGGGAGAAGAAGGGTAAAAAATGAGCGGATACCAAAGACTCAAGAAGAAAGAAAATGTTTTGAGAATTATGATGGCAACAAATGTGCTTGACATAATAGATGGATTTATGGATTGTGCAAAGAGTTAGTTATACAAGGCCCCAATAAAATGATTTAATAAAATAAATAACCCTAACCAAACTCACTACCAAAAAAAAAATTTTCCTGTATCCATTGCTGGTAGGAATGTAAAATGGTATCGCTAATGTAGGTAGTAGTGTCGCAGCTCAACAAAAATCTGATCTACTACACCCAGATTTGAAAAGACAAGCAAACAGACTTGTACACCAACATTCCTTGCTATACTATTTGCAATGGGTGAAGATAAGAACCACCTAATGCCCATGAATAGGAAAATGTGATATATATGTGTACACACTACTGCTGCTGCTGATGTTGTTACTCAGCCAATCGGAGAAATGAAGAATTGGCACAATCTACAATATGGATGGGACTCGATGTCATTAAACTAGTGAAAGAAGTCAACCACAGCACGGGACTTGGTTTCAATCTCTTGCCACCAAGAACAGTGGCCCAGAACTACCAGTCTGTTTTAATGCTTCTTTGCTTTTTATGGCAGGTGTGGCTCTGCTGTTGTAAATATTATTGGAACGTTTGCCCTATCACCAACTCCTGTTGTTTCTGTAAATAGTGCTCAGTCACTTAAAGGTTTAATTTACACAAGTCAACAATTCATGTATTGCAGTTCACAGCTGGCCCATACTTGTATAATTTCCCTTTCTCGACAATGTTCTAAATTCTGTAACATTGGCTAAACTAATGACACCATCAAAGTGTACCGGCTACACATTAGACTCCTAAGTGAAACATCAGCAGTTTAAAGTCACCAGCCAAGTCTGTGGGGGAAGGATGAGGCTTTTTACTCCTGTGATGATGTGCAGGCTGGGAGACTCACAGGACAGTTCTACCCTGCCCTATAAAGTTGTCATGAGTCAGCAAGGGGATGATAATTGATAATGTTCTGTAACATAAAATGACAATGATGTCTCTTAGGTGAACCAGAGTCATTTATAAACCATGAGTGGATTTTAGGCTTGTACTTAATTCTAGTCCCAATCTAAGAACAGCTAGTTCTTATGACATGGTCCTGCTTGGTGGTTGCCCTCATGAAGAAATCACTGAAGATATGAGTCTACAGCAAAATGTGGTGAAGAACCTAGATGGTGCCCAGCTATTAGAAAAAATAGTGTTGGGGATTTTAAAGGTTTGTTTTCAAACAAGCAGCCATCTAAGTGGGGTGTCACATGGAAGGAGCCCATCAGCCTGTGTGAACATAATCCAAATCTAAAGGCTGGAATGATATCAAAGCTTAAATTGTGAACAATTGGTTTGTAGAAGGCTATGGTTGTCAGTGGAAGCCCAAAATCCATTTAGAGGGTCCACAAAGAGATCAAGCCTCTTGTGAATTCCCTCTCGTTATAGCTGAGGGATGTGAAGAGCTCTATTATCAGACACTGTAAATCAATATGTCAGACATAGATCAAAATGCAGTATATCTTATTTGATTTTCCTTTGGACCCATTTTAAAGCTGTTTCAATTTAAAAAAAAAGTGAAGGGAAAACACTCATGAAGCAAACCCTTGGAGCCTCACTGTGACCATGGACGAGGGGTGGAGGGCCTCGCTAGCATGCAGAGCGCAGTGGATTCCTGCGGATGCGGTTAGGTTCAAACTCAGCACCCCACCATTTGCTCTCCCTTATGAGCCATCTAAATGTGTTCTAGTTCTTAAGATACTTGTAGCTTTCTTTTGACTGAGGTTTTTGTTTTACTTTCATAGTCTTGTTAGTGTTGTTTTTATTGTTTTCACTGTTTTTCTGTATATAAAATCCAAGATAGGTGAATCAGAGGCAGTAACTGGATTCATGGTTCCTTGGGGCAGGGCAGGGGAGGTGGGGAGGAAATGGGGAGCTAATAACAATGAGTCCAAGAATGAAGAAAATATCTAAACCTGATTATGGTGATGATTCTACAACGATATGTGAATTATATACCAATAAACTGTTAAAAAGTCCATCGCAAATTATATAATTAAATGGTTCAATCATATTAAGAAGAGTTGTACAATCATTACCACAATCGAATTTAGAACATTTTCTTCCTTCTTGTACTCACTGTTATTATTGTACTCACTTCCTTCAAACCGCCCCGGCCACAACTCAGGAACCATTAATCAAGATATTGTCTCAATAGATATACCTACCCTAGATTTCATATACACTAAAACATTTAAAAACAGCAAAAAACCTACTAAAAATAACAAAGTAAAACAAAAGTATCCCAACTGAAAAGACAGAAAATATAAAAAACTAAAATCAATTTAAAATGGGTCAAAAAGGAGATCAATGGCTATGGTGCTAAATTTTAAAGGAATTGCATCTGCAATAATCCACTTTCCAATGCACTCTGCATAACAGCAAGGCTAACCACAACACTTGTCTATGCTCAGAGAGGACTCACAGAGCTTTATCCATACATATTTCCCCTGCACTTTGTTTTTACTGAAGTAAAATGGGTCAAAACAGAGGTCAAATGATATCATGCTTTATTGTAATCATCTCTATAACACTCTCTGTCTGATAGCAAGACTACTGACATCCTTCAACTGAGTCAGAGAGGATTCACCGGAATCTTAAACCACTTGTGTGGAACTTGCAAATGATTTTGGATTTCCACTGTCATCCATATCCTTCTGCAAATCAGGTGTTCACAATTTAAGCTCTAATACTATTCCCTCCTTCATATTTGAGTTTTAATTATTCACACTCCTCTGGTCACAAAGGCTGATGTGCTTCTTCCATGTGGACTTAGGTGATATTTCACTCAGAAGGCTGCTTGTTGAAAAATAAGACCCCCATGCGCCATTCTTTCTAAAAATCATACCATCTAAATTTCTTTACTACACTTTGCTATAGCATCCATATCTTCAGTGAGCATCAAAAAGGGCCAAGTCACAAGAACTAATTCTCATATTGGGCTAGAATTAAATGCAAGTCTAAATCCCATTCATGTTATCTATGGTTTACGTACATCTCTGGTTAATCTTAAGAGACATCATTGTAATTTTATATTAGAGAACATTATCAATCACCCCCAGGGGCACATGGCAATTCTATTGATAGTGTGAACTTTTTGATTAAAGAATCTATAAACGAATGCTGATCAAAAGGGAAAAATTCAAAATTGAATTTCAAATTACCAAGAACTCTAGACTTTCTAGAGCCACGTAAACTGGAAAAACCCAAGTCCTAAAATAATCCTTAAACCAAAAATATCCTCCAAAGTGGGTCACTCCACAAAGAGGTGGGATATGGGATAAGACCATCCACCTGAGGGTCTACACCAAGACAAGGCTGGGGCAAATCCCCACAGAAATGAAAGAACCTTGCCAGGAAATCAAGTTTAGGCCAGGGGAGAGGAACATCACTGATAGTTCTGTTGGCGAGCATGGTAGGTGAATGGGGAGAAATATCCTCACATTGGGAAGGTGTGCTAAACAATGATTGTAGGGAACCTATAGGGACAGATTTTATGTTCCTGGGTAAACACTACAAATATGTCTCTAGCCAAAGCTCAATAAAACATGCCATGGACTAAACACCAAGATGTCACTGGATGCTGACCTTGTGGTACGGTAAACCTTGTGGTCAGCATGGCATCACTCGGGCTACACAAGCGCTTAACACAGAGGCCCAGCAGAATGAACTGAGCCTGGCCTCAAAGGTGCCTGTACCCTTGGACTGAGGACTGGGGTGCTTAGATAGAAGAGGAAGCAGAGTGGCTGCCCTGGACCTGTGGAAGTGATGGTCATTGGACCTTGGGGGGAACCCCATTTGGTTGGAGTCCATCAAAAGGGACTCAGAATCACCATATATTTAGTACCTTGATGCTCCCCTCTCAGTGATATGACTGGCTTTGATCTGTTGGGCAGGGATTTAAACTTGGAAGAATTGATCCAGGATGTTTCCCCTGGCATCGATCCCCCCTGCTTAGGGTAAACAGAATTCAACTGAATATGAGATCTAACTGTGTGGAGCAACAACTCATGGGTTTCGGCTCAAGTTAGAACTGTACTTGCAGACTCCTCAAACCTACAGCAGAATGATGTGTCATCGGAAAACTTGATGGTGTTGCCAGTGCAATCATCTTATACTCCAGGGGGAATGATTGACAATGTGTTACTTTTCTGTTTCTATGGGTTTTTTTCCTTGCCTTTCATTTGCTTGTTTTGTTTGTGTTTGTCTTTAGTTGTCTGCTAGTTGTTTTGCTGCTGTTGGTGGGGTAGTTGGTCTTACAGGGTATTAATTTGTCATAGTATGGCTGTCAAAGTAAACCCGAGCTATGCATATCCCAGGGACAAGCAGATGGATTCTGGCCCCAATTTAACTTTAGTCCCAATCCAAAGACAGTTAGTTTGGATAACATGGCCTTGCCCACCTCATGTAATGATCACTGAAGATAAGGGTGCTATAGCTAAGTGTGGTGAAGAAAACAAATGGTGCTCACTATCAATCGGAATAGTGTGTGGAGTCTTAAATTCAAACAAGTAGTCATCTAAACGAGGAGTGAACTATGTCCACAAAGAAGAAGCACACCAGCTTGCGTGACCCAAAGGCACGCAAAACAAAATTCAAAAATGACAAAGGGAAAAGTATCAGAGCCCAAATTTCGAAGACCCAATTTATAGAATGCTATAGAAGATAGGGGGGCCCCAAACCCATCTGCAGAGTATCTAGTCAGATTAAGCCACCAGCAGATCCCCTCTAGTCACAGGAAAGTGTCTCGAACAGCTTTTCTATCAGATAGAGATCATTGTAAGTGTGATTATGCTGGAATGAACTGGATACATGGTCAGATGACCTCCCTTCTAACCTGAACTTGTTCTTGGTCAGTGGTTTTCAACCTTCCTAATATACATTTACTACAGTCCCTCATATTGTGGTGACCCCCCCAACCATAAAATTATTTTTGTTGCTACTTCATAACTGTAATTTTGCTACTGTTATGAATCGTCATGTAAAACCTGATAAGCAGGAAGTATTTTCATTGTTACAATTTGAACACAATTAAAGCAGAGTGATTAATCACAAAAACATTTTCTATTGTGAAAGACTAATTTCTAACTACAAATGAAATTAATTTTGTTGTAAAGCATAGTGTAGCATGGGTAACAGTTTTCACGCCAGTTACTCGTATGTGGGCATATCTGCATATGGGCAGCCCTGCCTAGAGACAGCTAGAGGAACAGTGTCTTGGTTCCTAAGACCATTGGAAATGTGTTTTCAGGTCTTAGGTGACTCCTGTGAAAGGGTTGTTTGACCCCCAACGGGTAGTAACCAACAGGTTGACAACTGCTGTTTAGGTGAGAGCATTTCTTGCTTGTTCTAAGACAAGGTGGTCTTTTCTTTCTTACTCATTATTTGTAATTTTATCTCTAAAGAATTGATTGTGTTAATGATTATGTAAGTCTTCTTGATATGACTGAACTATTGAATTGTGTGATATATGTGGATTAAGTACCAATAAAACTGTTTTAAAAAAGGCTCAGAAACCCACACAGGCAGTCTATCCTGTCCCATAGAGTCACTATGAGTCGGCATTGACTCAATGGCAGTGAGCTTGGTTTGTTTTTTGACCAAATCACAGGGCACTATTACTTTGTCTTACAGCTCAAATTCTTCACTGTGCCAAATCCCAGGCTGAACTTTTACTATCTGTAAATCTAGAAACCTTTTGAGCTTTCTGCAGCACTAGTTCTGTATAAACTCCACTCCAACTATGAATAATCTCTACTGCGCCGATACTCAAACCAAACTCTGCCAGTGAGTTGATTTCCACCCAAAGCAGTTCTGCCCATAGGACAGGGTAGAACTGCCCCTCTGGATTTTTAAGACTGTCACTTTATAGGAGTAGAAAGCTTCATCTTTCCTCCTCAGAGTAGCTGATGGTTCCAAACAGCTGATCTTGCAGTCAGCAGCCCAACATGTAGCTATCATGTTGTCTATTGTCTATACTGCCTACTATATATTGTCTATTCTCTTTACTCAATGCATTAAAACATCTATTAATTTTTTTAAAAAGTAAAATGTATGTATTCCACTTTGTTAGTGCTTTTACTCACTTGTATCTCAATTTGGGTCTATCCTAATTCCGTCATATCAATCAACCAACAAATATGCATTAAAGCACCCAAAATGCAGATATAACAATAAGCAATATTAAGTCCTTTAGAGCTGGGCTAAATTATATAGTTAGAATATAATCAGGTGCACAGAGATTAAAAAAACCCCAAATATGATGCAAAATCAACTAGCTAATATTATTTCTAATTAATTCTTAACTCTGATAACTTAAAAAAAATCTTATGAAAACTTACACATCGGATTGGTTTTGTTCATATAAAGCCTTCATCTCCTCCAGAATTTGTCTGAGTCCATCCTCCTGGAATATATAAACTGCTTTTGATATATATCCATGGATTCCCCAATGCATTCAATTAATCCCCTAAATCTATCTGTACTACATTTATCCTCAATTTATATATATAATTTATTTAAAATCCATAGCCATTGCATAAATTCTGGCTATTTATGTACCTATATCAAAAATAAAGGCTTAATCGAGCATGAAAGTACACATTTTCACTGCAAAAACAACAAATACAAGTTTTAAAATATTTCTCCCAATTTTTTCCCCCAAAGACACAGTTTTGGTTTGTATTGCAAGAAAAGAAAAGCCAAAGGAATTTTTCCTACCATCTACCTTAAGATAGAAATTTTTCACTTAGACAAATAAAATGTTTTAATTCTAAAATTCATAAATGTTAATAAGATAGTTGACCATTTGAAAAGAAGTGACATCACATATTCTTTCAGCCAAAATACAGTCTTGGGTTCAACCAACCCTGTAGCCAATTATATGTTGAAAATGTCTGATGATGATGAATAGCCTTGTTTACTCTTGATGTCATTTATTACCCATTTCATCTCCACAATTCTAAAAGTTACAAGTCCTGCTAGTCTTCAATCACTTAAAAAACTCATTTATCAATATCTGTAGAATTGAGTTTCAATCATCCACATTTCTCACCACTAGCTCATCTCTCTGCCTCCATTAGTTCTTCTCTTCTGATGCATTTTCCATATTGCCAATAACCAAAACCACTTCCATTAAGTACATTTTGATTAAATGACCCTATAGGACGGAGAAAATTGCTCCCTATGGTTTACACAGCTGTAAATCTTTACAGAAGCGGCTATCTTTCTCCCTTAGAATGGCTGGTGTGTTTGAATTGCTGACCATTAGGCTAGCAGCCCAATGCATAACTCCAGGCCTCATTTTACTGCCAATAAGTACTCCAAAATATAAAAACATCCCGCCACACCCCTACCTGAAAACCTCTACCTGATTCCAAATGCCTGTGGAATAATGCCGAAGTTTTTCTAATCCTAGAACCCACCATTGACATCTCCATACATAACCTTTCCAGTTGTGATCATGAGTCTTAAGCCATTGTTTATCACCTGCCTGTGTGAGGGCTAATACTTCATACAAGGCTCGAACACCCACTCCCAACCCCCCAGTAGCATTTCTCTTTATGCTCCCATCTACGCAACACCAGTTTCACTTACCACATTGCATTCTATTCACTTGTGTTTCTTGGTCCTCTCACTGACATCTATCTAGTTGCTGCCCTATGATTGTTTACTACGATGCTTAAACGTACAGGCTCTTGAGCCAGACTTCCAGGGTTCAAGCTCTAGCTCTGCTCTTTACTGGCTATATCACCACTGACAAATCTCCTAACTTCAATTCTCCACTCACATGTTTGAGGTGGGGGGAGACAGCTCAGATCTCACACAATTATGAGGAGAGACAATTGCAAGCTAAGTGCTGAACATCATTCCTACTTCCATGTTATTGTAGTGGACAAATAATCATAACAGTAACAATACGACTGTTAGCACTATTATTATTTCTTGTAGAAACAGCATACAGGGACTCAGCCCTGGGTGTGTCAGGTACAGTTCCTCACTACACCAAGAGCTCTGTACCATCATCATGCCCATTTTTGTTGGTGAGAACACTGGACGCACAGAAAGCCTGAGTCCACAGTGATCGAACAGAGTATGAATCTCAGTCTGGCACCAGAGGCCTACTTCATCATCACATTTTGCTCACTGAGTGCGTGCGCGCACACTAACGCGCATAAAACGCTAGATCCAATAAAAACGACTGGTTCTGTGGGTTTCTGAGGCTGTCAATCTTTAAAAGAACAGAAAGCTTCCAGCTTTCTTCGGCAGAATGGAGGTGGATTCGAATTTACTTTAGTTCGTATTGGCTAAGCAAAGGAAAAGCAACAAAGCTAAAAATGAAGCAAAATGGAAGGAAGTAGACTTTGAGGAAGCGCAATTGCTGAGTTGTACAGTAACTTCCTTCTTTCTCCCACAGTAACCTTTTGTTATGCTGTTACTTTCCCTTCCAGAACTTGGCTCACACCCTCAGGGGAATCTGAAGCAAACCGCGAAAAGAGCAGCCCAGGGGAGATCCCGCTCACCCTCCAGCCCCTTTCAGCCAAGCTCCCCGGACCTCCATCCCGCCCTCTGCCTTCCAGCCCGTCATATTAAAGGCGGGCAGCTGCCCTTCTGGCGTGTGGTGCAGTTCGCGGACCACCTCCGTCGCCTTTTCACAGAACATGGCGGGTAGACCTGGTACCGGGACCTCCTTGTCGGCCGCCCACTTGACCGAAGAGTCTGCGGGCTCCCTGCAGCCTAGTTCGCGCCGCGCTTATTAGCACAGGTCTAGGAAATCGCCTGCGCTTTGGCGAAAAAATCCCCAACCAATGGGAAGGCAAGGACGCAGGTTGCGTGGCTACGGTGGTTGCAAAGGGACAATTCCATACGCGGTAGAGAAATATGACCGGAAGTGGGGAGGCGGTGACCGGTGCCTTCTTCCGGTGGAACGCGGCCCTCCGGAAAGAGTCCTTGGGGTTCCATTTGACTTTATCCATGAGGTGAGACGAATTTTCCAATACTAATCTGAGCACATAGTTTAGGGAGCAGCATAGCTTGGAATAGATGTACCACCCACACCCCCCGAAACTTCCTCTTTTCCCTTTTTTAAAAATAAAAATCATTCTATTGAGGGCTCATATAACTATCCATATGTACATACATTGTGTCACGCTCATTTGTACATTTTTGATATCATTCTCAAAACATTTGCTTTCTCCTTACTCCCTTTATATCAGCTCCTCACTTTTTCCCCTGCTTCATGGAACCTTGATCATTTATCAATTATTTTGTCATGTCTTACAGTGCCCACATCTCCCTTCATCCACTTTTCTGTTGTGCAACTCCATGGAGGGGGTTATATGTAAATCCTTGTAATCAGTCGCCCCCCTTTTTTTTTATATCATTTTATTGGGGGCTTGTACAACCCTTATCACAATCAATACATCATTCCATTGTGTTTAGGACATTTGTGCATTTGTTGACCTCATCATTCTCAACACATTTCCTTTCTAATTGAGCCCTTGGTATCAGCTCCTCGTTTTTCTATCTCCCTCCCTACCCCCTCCCTCCTAAACCCTTGTTAATATTGATAGGTTTAGAATTAAGGTAGCAGATGGACATTGGACCTCCACTTCTTTTCTCCCTCAATTGCAAGAACACTTTGTTCTATTGAACTGGCATGCCGTGATGCTCACCTTATGAATTAAGGACATCAGGTATAATGAATAACTATACAGACAACTTACAACAAAGATACAAGAGATCTAGTAAAACTAGGTAATCTTGGAACCTTGAGCTTCAGAAGAAATTATAGAAAAGTGGACTAAAAACTAACTAGAAGATGAAGGGAAACAAAAGTGGTGCAAGAACAGACAGGTGAATTGTCAGCTAGCCTGACGCATTCCATCCAGACAGAAGCCTGGCACATTGGTAGCTGGCACTAAGAAAGGATCCTCACTTGTTTCCCACACCCTCCTGATATCACAATTGCCAACCCCTACCTTCACCCATACACCAGACAGAGATATCCTTGTAAGTCCATTTCTGCTTGAAGACAAAGCTATGCCCTCATGGTTTAACATCCCCATGCCTAGAGATGGATTATCACCCCCATGCCCAGAAATGCTTGAGATTCTCCTCAAAGCACTAGCAAAAAATACAATGCTGGATCCCTCGCTGCTCTTGGACACGTGGAAAGTTCCCCCATGATTAGCCATTCTGACCCAGCTGCTTCTCTACCAGAAAGAATCCCCTCAGCTATCACCTAAGCTGTAAAAACGCCCTACTGGATCAGGTGCGTGGACCACAGAAAACAGATAGGCCTGCCAAGCTCCATCTGGAATCAATATTCAACCCCCTAGAGGCTGTGACCTATACAAAAAGGTCCTCACCCCAAGTTTTCTCTTTGTTTTTCCTTTTCCTTCACTTCCTTTTATTTATTTTAATCACTTCTGCACTCTGCTTTCTTCTTTATTTCTGCTTCTACTTCTATTCTTTCCATTTTAATTTACTTTTCCAGTTCCCTTCCTTTCCTTTTTTATGTTTTGATTAGCTTCTCTTTTATTTTTCTCTACCTTGGATTTTGACACACACACACACACACACACACACACACACACACACACACTTCTAGTTATTAAATTCCTTTCACTTGCTCTTGTTTGTCCGCTGTCTCTTGCTGGTTTCTTTTTCAAAAATTATTTCTTCGTTGGCAATTTTTTTTGTCCCTTCCTGTTCTACCTGACAGTGGACAGCAATCGCAGGCCTAGCCACCTCTATGACTGTAGTCATACCTATACAGTGACAGACACTACATACTCCTGTACCACCTGATCATCTTTACGTAAGTGAGACCACCAAACAAACCATTGCTAACTGTGCTATAATAACAACAAACAGTACTACACACATTCTCAAATTATCCTTTACAACAACCAGTAGATAGGTGGAGTGTCTGCAGTCTCAAGATACTAAGATCAATTAAACACAAAAACACTAATACTACAACATCTCAGTGGCAAAGACAATTTAAGTTTATATGAAGAAACAAGACAGAACAGCTGAAGCACATGACCAATATAGAGCTAGAAGACCTTTTTTCAGGAAGAAAAGGCATTGAAATTACCTGATAAACTATTAAAAATTATACTTTTATACTATCAATGAACCGGGAGAAAGGAAAGATTGCGAAGCTAAAGAAAAATTGAACACACACACACACACTAGAGTAATTCAGGAAAGCACTAAAATAACACATCAATTGAAACTAGAAACCGTACACCACAGCAAAGAGAAATTCAGAAGATTAATACTAAGATGAGAGAAACAGATAACGCATTAGAAGAGCAAAGGACTTTGCGAGTAGAAGGAGGCAGGGGAAGGGAGTGGTAAGCAAACAACGCCAAAGACAGGGGAATAACTAAGGAATTAAAATCAACAATGAGGAGGACATAGAGATCCTGGTGGTGTTGGGGTAACAGCAATTTAGCTGAGAAGAACTACTAAGGTGGAAGAAGGGTGAGTGTGATGGTGAGGTAGAAGAAAGGTAAAAAGAAACAGGAAAGATCTAGGAAGCAAAGCTATAGATAGAGGTATAAGCATAAGTGTGTACCTATGTAAATACATTAATTCATAAAAATAGAGGTATTGGTCTATGTACATCATATATGGCAAGACATTGATGTAGTAGATGGACGTTAGGTCTCTGCTCAGGGCCTGCCTTCAATACAAGAATACTTTGTTCTAAGAACCTGGCATGTTGTGATGCTCGCCCTCCTGGCATGATCGGTGAAGACAAAATGGGTGCACAAGCAAATGTGGTAAAGAAAGCTGATGGATTGCCTGCAACAATGATGCAAAAATAGAGCGATACTGGGGATGGTTCAGGACTGGATGGGGTGTGCTCTCTTGTCTAGAGGGTCACTGTGAGGTGGAGCTGGTTCGACAGCACCCGACCACAACAACAACAGAAAACTAAGACTGGCTCTGACAAGTGTCAGATGCTGCTCACCCAGGCTTGGACATTAACTTTCCATCGCATTAAATGTAATCGCTTGGTGTCAGAGTTGGAGAAGCTGCTATTCATACTCTAGTGATCACGTGTTATGTGAGAAAATTACTTGTACATTTACTAGTTTGCTATTCATACCTTATTTCAGTTTAGCTTAATAACCCATTCCCTTGTTTTCTTTATCTCTGGGGAAAATAAGTATCACTAATTGGAGCAGGATATGTGAAAGTACTGCAAAAATAAAACACACCATGCTAATATTAAAAAAAAAAAAAGAAAGCTGATGGTACCTCTTCTAGCAAAAGATATAGCATCTGGGATCTGAAAGGCTTGAGGTTAAACAAGCAGCTGTCTAGCTGATAAACAAACCCACATGGAAGAAGCACACCAGCCTGTGTGATCATGAGATGGGATCAGGTAACAGGCATCAGAAGACTGAAAACACACACACACACACACCCCAAATCCATTTGTAGATAATGGAACATCTCCTTGCAAAAGGGTCACAAGGGATGAGTCAACTAGGATGCAGTATAACACCAATGAAATATACAATATTCCTCTGGTTCCTTGAGGTTCCTCACCCCCCACTACCATGACTCCAGTCCTGCCTTTCACTGCGCGCTAGACCAGAACATGTACACAGATACAGATAAGGAATAACAATGGAAGTAGTGATACCAGGAGGGCAGGAGAAAGGTGACTCCAATGATTGACACATAACCACACCCCCACCCCAGGGGGACGATCAACAGAAACCAAGGGTGATGGGAGAGAGTGGTTGGTTAAGATATGAAAATAATAATAATTTATAATTTATCAAGGGGTCAAGGTGGGGTGGGGAGGGAGGGGAAAAAGAGGGACTGATATTTTGACCCTGGCCTCTAAACCCCTGATAAGGCCTGACCGTGGCAGCCTGCTCTCTGCTGGCTCCTCTAAGCCCCATGTCCATCACATGGCTGGTTCATTTTCTGTCAGCGCCCACGTAACTGACATATCTCCCCCACTTGCCTGAAAAGACAGCCAGGAGATCACCTCGCTAGGGTTTGAGATCAACGGTGGCCCTCTCTCCTTTGGGGACTGCCTACACCAGGGGAGCTCTTAACACTGGTCTCACTTCATGCCCTGCCTTGCCCTAGGGGCTAACTGACCCTGGGGCACAGCAAGGCCAGTATCATCACAAGGGCATAAGGACTGCACCTCTTGGCCTCCTAGTACAATCCTGCCCCTTGAGAGTCCCTGGGGTCTAATAATAAGGGCTCAAATAGAAAGTAAATGTTTAGAAAATAATCTTGGCAACATATGTACAAATATGCTTGATACAATTGATGTATTGATTGTTATAAGAGCTCTAAGAGCCCCTTTATTAGTCTAGGTACTTTGGAGAAGTAAATCTACAGCAACTTGTGTATAAGAGAGAGTTGTATGTAAAGGTTAAGTGCGCATCAAGAAAATATCCCAACCCAGTGCTGCCCAAGCCCACAAGTCCAACATTAACCCATTAGTCCAATAACAGTCCACAAAGTCCTGCTCCATCTCACAAAACAGACACAATGATGTCGACTGCAGAGGAAAGCTGAGTCAATGAATATGTAAGCATCTCAGCGCTGGCAGGGGTCTCCACGTGGGTGCTCCAGCACCCAGGGCTGCATCGGGGTACGTTCATGTGGCTTCTCCCTGGGGATGTCTTGCAGGAAGTCTGTCTTGCAAGCTGAAGCAGGGAACTGCGAAAGCAGTTGCACCCTGGTGTGACCACAAAGCAAGAGACCCGAGAACTAGAAAGGTGAGGCTCACTGAGCCATTTATCCCTCTGCCCTTCAATTAACCCCACATGTGTTTATCGGCCAGGTTGGCACAATAAACTGAGTCCCCAGTAGTATGATCTTTTAATTTTAAAAAAGAGCAAATGGACTAGAATTGAATCAGAGAGAGTTCATCAGTGAGATTAAAGAAAATCTCTCAACCTAATTTGGTAAAGGAATAATTTTTAAAATAGACAAGAAAATCTAGAGAAAATCACAGAATTCTGTGGGACAACATCAAGTACATTATGTGTGATTGGACAAAAAAACAGGAAGAAACAAACAAAACAATCAAAAGAGCAGAGAGAAGGAAACTTCCTTAATATATCATGACATGGTAACAAATGTACTCATGAAGCTAAACAAACCAAAAGCAGGGCTGACTGAAATAAAATAATCATGACATATCATGATGAAAGTTACAAATGACAGGAATCCTGACAGCAATTGAGGAAAAATAAGTTACTTAAAAAGAGGAACTGAAAACAAAAATTGTCTTAGAAAAAGTGCATCCAGAAGGCTCTGTAGCAGAAAATGACGAGACTTGGTTTAATGTACTTTGGACATTTTGTCCAGGGAGACAGACCTTGGAGACGTGTCCCACGCATGATAAAAGTACCGGGTTTTAGAACCGAGGAAAACCTTCAACAAGATGGATTGACACAGTAGCTGCATCACTGGGCTCAAAGATAAGAACAATAGTGAGGACTGCACAGTATGGGGCAGGGTTTTGCTCTATTGTCCATAGGAACACTGAGTTGGAATAACTCCACAGCACCTTCCAATAACAGCAACAACACCACCATCTATCATACACGAACACACTGAAGCAGGAAAAGTAAACATACATATTGAAAAGAGAAACGAGTCATGCAATTAAAAACTCCCAATACATTCAAAGAAGAGTTGACACCAATTTTATTCAAACCATTGTAGGACATAATAAAAATGGAAAGTCCCCAAATTCATTTTATGAAACTTGTAAAATCATTATACCCAAATCAGACAGAAACATAGCCAGGAAAGAAAATAATACAGCAATATCCCTTATGAACATAAATGTAAAAATATCTCAACAAAACCCTACCTAATAAAGCCAACAATAAATATCTCAGTAAAGTAAATCATCATGACCAACATGAATTCATAACAAGGGTGCAATGATGGTTACATATTAGAAAAACAATCAATGTTATCCACTATATAAACAAAACAACAGGAAAGAACTTTATAATCATATTAGAAAAATTCAAATCCTACAATCCTGAGAAGAAAATGGGACCGACGGTTCCAGGGGATAATAGAAAGGGAGAGCTAGGGAAGGGGGAGGGGAGCCAACAGACCCACGGACAGGGAACAACAAGAGATCTAAAATTGATGGAGAGGAAGGTGTAGAATGCCTGGTGGGGTTAGATCAAGTGCAATGTAGCTGAAAGAGGAATTACTGAGAGCCAAATGAAGGTCAAACATGATAGTGGGACAGGAGGAAAGTAAAGGGAAATAGAGGAGGAAAGGAGGCAAAAGACATTTTTTTTTACATTTTATTAGGGGCTCATACAACTCTTATCACAATCCATACAAATACATACATAAATTGTATAAAGCACACCCCTACATTCTTTGCCCTAATCATTTTCAAAGCATTTGCTCTCCACTTAAGCCCTTTGCATCAGGTCCTCTTTTTTTCCCCCTCCCTCCCCGGTCCCCCCTCCCTCATGAGCCTTTGATAATTTATAGATTGTTATTTTGTCATATCTTTCCCTATCCGGAGGCTCCCTTCCTCCCTTTCTCTGCCGTCCATCTCCCAGGGAGGAGGTCACATGTGGATCCTTGTAATCGGTTCCCCCTTTCCAACCCACTCACCCTCACTCTCCTAGTATCACCCCTCAGACCCCTGGTCCTGAAGGTATCATCCACCCTGGATTCCCTGTGTCTCCAGCTCCCATATGCACCAGTGTACATACAACCTCTGCCCTATCCAGTCCTGCAAGGTACAATTCGGATCATGGTAGTTGGGGGAAGGAAGTATCCAGGATCTGGGGGAAAGCTGTGTTCTTCATCGGTACTACATCGCACCCTGACTGACCCATCTCCTCTCCTAAACCCCTCTATGAGGGGATCTCCAGTGGTTGACAAATGGGCTTTGGGTCTCCACTCTGCACTTCCCCCTTTATTCACTACGGTATATATATATATATATATATATATATATTTTTTTTTTTTTGCATGATGCCTTTGGCACCTCGTGATTGCACAGGCTGGTGTGCTTCTTCCATGTGGGCTTTATTGCTTCTGAGCTAGATGGCCGCTTGTTCACCTTCAAGCCTTTAAGACCCCAGACACTATCTCTTTTGATGGCCGGGTACCATCAGCTTTCTTCGCCACATTTGCTTATGCACCCGTTTGTCATTGGTGATCGTATCATGGAGGTGTGCACCCAATGATATGATTTTTTTGTTCTTTGATACCTGATAACTGATCCCTTCAGGACCACGCGATCACACAGGCTGGTGTGTTCTTCCATGTGGGCTTTGTGCCTTCTGAGTTAGATGGCCGCTTGTTTATCTTCAAGCCTTTAAGACCCCAGACACTATCTCGTTTGATAGCCGGGCACCATCAGCTTTCTTCACTACATTTACTTGTTCACGCACTTTGGCTTCAGCAGTTGTGTAGGGAGGGTGAGCATCGTAGAGTGCCAACTTAATAAAAGAAAGTATTCATGCATTGAGGGAGTGCTTGAGTAGAGGTCCAAGGTCCTTCTGCCACCTTAAAACTAAACCTATAAATACAGAAACATAGATCTATTTCCCCATCCTCATATATATATTTGCATGTACATGTCTTTGTCTAGACCTCTATAAATGCCCTTTGACTCCTAGCTCTTTCCTCCATCTCCCTTGACTTTCCTCCTGCCCTACTACCAAGCTCCATCCCCACCTGGGTTACAGCTATACCTCTTCTTTATGTAACCTTACCCTTGATCATTCCCTACCAGGCCTGCCACTCCCTCCTCACTACCATTTTGGGTCCCATGTTGTTCCCTTGTCCCTGGGTTTGTTAACACCACTTCCTTACCCCCCCACTTCCCCTATCCCAAGCCCCCCCCCGGAACTGTCGGTCCATTGTTTTTCCTCCAGATAGTTCATCCAGCCTGTCTTATTTAGACAGACCTGTGGAGACAATAACATGCACGAAAATAAGACAGAGGAAAACAAAGCAACAGTATACAACCAGACAACAAAACAACAACAAATCACTGACAAAGAACAAAACAAAACACATCAAGAAAGAAAACTTGTAGTTAGTTCAAGGATCGTTTGTTGGAGGCAAAAGACATTTATAGAGGTGTAAATATACACACATATATAAAAATATACTTATATAATGATAGGGATATGGGTCTATGTTCATATATTTATGTTTAATACCAAGGTTGCAGATGAATATTGGTTCTCTATTCAAGTCCTCCCGCAACGCAAGAACACTTCCTTCTAATAACCTGGCATTCTGTGATGCTCACCTTCCTGACATGATAGCTAAAGTCAAATGGGTGCATTAGCAAATGTGGTGAAGAAAGCTGATGGTGCCTAGCTATGAAAAGATACAGTGTTTGGGGTCTTAAAGGCTTGAAGTTAAACAAGCGGCCATCTAGCAGGGAAGCAATAAAACCCACATGAAAGAAGCACACAGCCTGTGTGATCACAAGGTGTCAACAGGATCAGGTATCAGATGACCCAAAACAAACCATCATATAGATATGAATTGGGGGGGGGTGGAGTGGAGACCCAGGGCCCATTTGTAAACAATTGGACATCTCTTCACAGAAGGGTCAAGTCAGTCAGGGTGAAGTTTAGCACCAACAAAATACACACTACTCTAGCTCTTTAATTGACCTTGGCACCCCACTATCCTGACCCCAGTTCTAGCTTACAAATCTGGCTTGACAGGAACATGTACCCTAGTACATATCAGAGCTCTTGGTACACGGAATCCAGGACAGATAAATCCCTCAGGAACAGTAATGGGAGTAGCAATACCATGAGGGGAAGGGGAAGATGGGAGAGGAAAGGGAGAAAAGGAAAACCAGTCACAATGATCGACATATAAGCCACTCCCCACCTGCAGGGGACAAGCAACAGAGTAAAGGGAGACTGCAGACAGTGTAAAACATGAAAATAATAATAATTTATAATTTAACAAGGAGTCATGAGGGTGAGGGAGGGAAGGAGGGAAATAAAACAGGAGCTGATACCAAGGCCTCAATTAGAAAATGTTTTGAAAATAATGGTGACAACATATGTACAAATGTGCTTGATACAATTGATATATGGATTGCTATAAGAGGTGTAAGAGCCCCTAGTAAAATGATATTAAAAAATACATCTACCTCTCCGTCTCTCTGCCACCCCGAGTGTGGTGGTGCTCCGACTTCACCATGTCATCTCATAAGACTTTCAGGATCAAGAGATTCCTGGCCAAGAAACAGAAGCAGAATCTGCCCATTCCCCAATGGATTCGAATGAAAACCGGTAATAAAATCAGGTACAACTCCAAGAGAAGACATTGGAGAAGAACCAAGCTGGGTCTGTAAGGAGCCCCCTGAAGGATGGCACGCATGGCCGCATTTTCCCAGGCTCAAATCATGAATTAAGATTTTTGTCCCCATCTGAGGAATTGAACTTCAATCGGCAAATAATCTGGTTTATTCCTTGTTTTTTTGCTTCCTAATCAAGTTTAACAATAAATAATGTAAGGTTGTTGTTGTGAGAATAAAAATACATCTATACTACTATAATACCTCAAGTAGAAAAAGACAGAAAATGGGGTAAGATGGCCACCATATAACAAGCCCGGGAAGATGTGCTCAGCAACTACCAAAGAGTTTCCACTATGAGAGAGATTCTGCACTTCCTGGTAGCAAGAAATTCAACTTAAAAGCCAAGTTGACCCAAGTTTCTCAAAGTGGAAAGCAGCAAGGCCTGCTGACAGACTCCCCTTTACGGATGAGCAGCAACATGAGTTGCTTCTACAAGCATCGTGATTCTTCGTGGCCCCTGAGAAAAGACAGTCAGCCAGCCAACCCTCTACCTCCCTGGCCTCTAGGGACACAGATAGCTAGCAGATCACTTGGGCAGCTTGGTACACACATGCTCAGTACCCAAGGTACGCTTTGTACCATTTCCCCATCTTCCTCCTCTTTTCCTGCTTTGTTCTACAAGGCATTCCATCCCGTGTGCCAGCGCCGTGATACCGCATACATGTACACACAGACTACTAAAAGAGCAGGAATCCCCACCCACAAGGTAGCTTTATTATATATAATTTTGGATTTTGTATTTTTGTTCTATTTTAATACTCTCTCTCTCTTTTTTGATCTCCTACTTCCTCTTCTGGAGTGACTCCACCCTCCTGAGAATCCACATTCCTCCCAGGAAGAGACAGGTCTGTGTATCCCAGCATACCCACTCTAGCATGGGCTTTCCAGGACCTCCTAAGTGCACAGATATGCTCACATTCATTCACATTGCCACAATAGCAGAATCTGGTACCCACAACCATACCCAAGTCTTTTTTTTTTGATCCTTGTACTTCTATCAATTATCTTTCTATTTTTTGCTGTTCTCTCATTAAATATCTTTCCATGAAACCTATTAATTGAGATTAACTCTCTGCCCGCAAGTGTCAACTCACAGTGATCCTATAGGACAGGGTAAAACTGTCCGGTGAGTTTCTGAGACTGTAACTGTTTATGGGAATAGAAAGTCTCCGTTTTTTGGCGGAGCAGCTGGTGGTTTTAAAATGTTGACCTTTCGGATTACAACTCAATACATAACCATTATGTGACCAGAGCTCCTTATTGTGATTACCCCTCTGAAAATATTTTCCCATTATTTTTGCAAGTCTGTTGGCTTATTCACAGTCACTTATTACTATCATTACTTTATTCTTATCATTACTTTTATTTTATTCTATTTTTCCCAGCCACTATCCCCACTTAGGCACCTTTCCCCTTCTTTTCATTTCACCACTGTATGTTTTCCAGCTCCTATTAGAACTCACCTGTGTCACTAGACAAACTCTACCTCTGTATGACCAGCAGCTCACACACCACAATGCTGAAGAAACAGCAGTCAAGCACAGAAAGCTTCCAAATTCAAGAAAAACAAACATGAACAACCAAGTAGCACTCAAACCAATGGAATAGTCTGAAGATGTGATTGTGAACCACCAGTAACAGAATTCAGAAGAATGATGCTTAGGTCAAGAGATCTGGGGAATGTTCATGAGAAAAACAGAAGAAATTGAGAAACTAAAATCCTTAAACCAAAGGATTCTAGAAGACAAGCAATGAGATAACTGAATTAGGCAACATAGTAAAAGGCTAGAGGAATAAAATGGAAAAGGAAAATAAAATAAATGAGCTTGAAGACAATTACCCTCACGACAGTAGACAAGAGAAGCAATCAACAAAAAAACCCGGAAGCATCCAAATAAATCCTGTAGGACACTATCATAAGAACCCATCTAAGAAAAGAAAAAAGAAAAGAAATGCTGGGAAAAGAACACCACCAAAAAAAAAAATCTACAGAGAATAGTACAAGAAACCATGGAAGAAAATTTCAACATACTATTCAACAAGCTGAGAAGAATGGACAACCAAAGAGAAAACATCAAGACATAAAGAAAAGGAGAGAATCTGAGGGCAGCTAGAGAAAAAGGAAAAGTCATCTACAAAGGAAAGTTGAAAAGGATAAATTCAGACTTCTCAGCAAAAGACCTGCAGGCAAGAAGACAATGGAATGACATATATACAATTGTGACGGGTGGAAGGGGGGGTGGGGCGGAAGGAAGCCAGCCAAGAATATTATACTGAACAAAAATATCCCTCAAATACAAGGGAGAAATAAAGGTTATTTCCTGAGGAGGAAAAAATAAAGGAATTTTGAATTCAACAATTCATTTTCTCAGATCACAATGTTATAAAACTGGAAATCTACAACAGAAAGAAAAGGAACAAAAAGACAAACACATGGAGACTGAACAACATACCATTTCAAAATGACTGGACACTAGAGTAAACGAAAACGAGAAATTAAGAAACTCCTTAAAACAAGCAAACCTATAACACATCATACCAAAAACTCGGATACAACAAATGCAGTTATCTGAAGTCAATTTATAGCAATCAATACACACACGAAATATGAGAGAAATCCAAAACCAATACTAATAAAACACTTCCAAGAAGTAGAAAGAGGGAAACCACATAAGTCCTTCAACAATAAAGGGAAAGAACTAATAAAAATTGAAGCAGAAATAAATGAACTGAAAAATGGGGGGGAAATCAACAAGACAAAAAGTTGGTTATGAAAAGATTAACAAAATCGACAAACTGCTAGAAAACTTAACAAAGGAAAAGAAAGATGCAAATATCTAGAATTTGAGATGAAAAGGGTGCCATCACAAAAGATCCAAATGAAATAAAAAGATACATGTAGAGCAAAAGAAGAATTAGAGGTCACCAAGAGACTTCCAACCAAGAAAGATTCTAAAGAAGTATGTATGTTGCCTTCACAGGAGAATGCTAGCAAGTATTCAGGGAAGAGCCATAACTAATTCTGTGCAGACTATTCCAAAATATAGAAACTGACAGCAAACTCCCACACGCATTCTATGAAATGAGCATAATCCTCAAAACCTGATCACGATCATTTAGAAAAAATGAAAACAGGAAGTAGATAAGAGTGTCCCTCATCAATATTCTTATTCAACATTGTACTACAATAAACATCTTAGCCAGACAGACAGCAAAAAAATTTTAAAATAAAAGGAATATAATTGGGCAAAAAATAGGTCAAGCTGTCACTATTTGCAGATAGTATGATTTTACATAGTGAGAGCCCCAAGGACTCCACAGAAAGATTGTTGGAAAGTACTAACGAATCTGTTAAAGTAATGGCATACAAGATTAATAAGCAGAAATCAATTTTAATATGCTATTGAAGAGCTCCAAAATAAAATCATCAAGAAAAAAATAAAAAAAGAGAAAACAATATCATTTATAATATCCATACAAAAGATGAATACCTGGGAATAAACTTAACCAAAGAAACAAAAGACCTGTACAAAGGAAACTACAGAAAAATCAAAATGTGAATATTACTGAAAGCAATAAATCTATAGATAGAACACAATTCTGATCAAAATCATTTTCTTGGGGGCTCATACAGCTCTTATCACAATCTATGCATCCATCCATTGTGTCTAGCACATTTGTTCATTGTTGCCATCATCATTTTCAAAACAATTTCATTCTACTTGAGCCCTTGGCATGGGCTCCTCATTTTTCCCTCTTCCCTTCTTCACGAACTCTTAATAATTCATAAATTGTTATTAATTTTTCATGTCTTACACTGTCCGAGGTCTCTCTTTACCCTCTTTTCTACTGCCCATGCCCAAGGCGGGGTTACATTGTGATCAGTGCCCCCTCTTGGTACCACTACTCTCACAGCTGTCTACAAATGGGTTTGGGGTCTCCAGTCCACCCTCCCCCTCAATCACATCAATAAGGCTTTTTGTTCTGGGTCTTTGATGCCAGATACCTGATCCCTTCGACACCTCTTTATCACACAAGCTGGTGTGCTTCTTCCATGTGGGCTTTGTTGCTTCTTAGAGAGAGTCACTTGTTCATCTTCAAGCCTGTAAGACCCCAGATGCTATATCTTTGCATTGCTGGACACCATCACCTTTCTTCATTACATTTGCTTATGCACCCATTTGTCTTCAGCAATTCTGGCGGGAAGGTTATCACAGAATGCCAGGTGACTAGAACAAAGTGTTCTTGCGTTGAGGGAGTACTTGAGTAGAGGCCCACTTAATTGGACCTTTTGGACCTACTTTCTATCCAGCTCTTGGTAATCCAGGGTGTGTGCTACAGACTCGTGGACTTAATATTGTTCTTTTGAGGCACACAATATCTTTCATAGGCCACACCAGAAAGAATCCTTGTGGAAGCTACATTCACTGGAGTTTGTAAACTGGGCTTTCATTCAAACTCATCAGGAGCCCTTTGATTTAAGACTGAAATTCATCAGTGTGAGAAGATGATGACTGCTATCCCAAGTTATGGAATTGGCAGTTATTGGACTTTGGTTTGACTCTCTGGCCTTCAGGGTGCCTAATGAATGGTGATCCAGGAATACCAAATATTTACTACTTTAATGCTCTTCTTATTTTGTTATGACATGTATTAGTCAGGTATGCATGTTGCTACCTTTTGGAATGAATTTTGTTGAAAGTTTTGTTCCAACATCAACCCTAATTATTTGTGTAAATAGTGTCCAGCCCAGCCTGTGTGATCACGAGGTGTCAATGGGATCAGGTATCAGGCATCAAAAAACAAAAAGTCCTATCACTGTGATGAGTGGGAGTGCGAAATGGGGACACAAAACCCATCTATAGGCAACTGGACATACCCTTACAGAAGGGCCTTGGGGAGGAGACAAACCAGTCAGGGTATAGTATAGTAAAGATAAAACATACAGCTTTCCTCTAGTTCTTTAATGCTTCCTCCCTCCCACTATCATGATCCCAATTCTACCTTACAAATACGGGTAGACCAGAGGATGTACACTGGTACAGACAGGAACTAGAAACAGAGGCAATCCAGGACAGATGACCCTCTGAGGACTAGTAGTGAGAGTGGCGATACCGGGAGGGTGGAGGGAAGGTAGGGTAGAAAGGGGCAAGGGATTATAAAGATCTACATATAAACTCCTCCATGGGGGACAGACAACAGAAAAGTGGGTGAAGGGAGACGTTGGACAGTGTGAGATATGCCAAAATAATAATAATTTATAAATAATCAAGGGTTCGTGAGGGAGGGTGGGGGAAGGAGGGTGAAAATGAGGAGCTGATACCAAGGGCTCAAGTAGAAAGAAAATGTTTTGAAAATTATATGGCAACAAATGTACAAATGTGCTTGACACAATGTATGTATGGATGAATTGTAATAAGAGCTGTATGAGTCCCCCCAGAAAAGATTTTTTAATAAATTGTTCAGAAACTTGAATTTAATCTATATAAGTCAACAATTCGAGCATGAATTGATGTCTGAAACCAGCCTATACTTCTATATGCTTTTCTCAACCGTGTTTTAAATTCTGTATCATTAGCTAAATGAATAACACTATCGTTACCTTATGTCCCAGGAAGATGGTTTGAAAAGTTTTCGTTATCATAAAATGATAATGTTGTTTCTAAAGTGAACCAGAGACATATATAAACCACAGATATGTGAATGGATTTTGTGCTCCCATTTAAATCTAGCCCCAATCTAAGAACTATGAGTTCTTAGGATGTGGCCCTCTTTAATGCTTAAAGAAGTCACTAAAGATATAGGTGCTATAGAAAAAACAAAACAAAAGAGAATGAAAAAACAACAAACAAAGCCAAAGTAATATACTCATAAAAATTATATCTGTTTGTAATTAACAGATAAAAATTTTACTAGTACATTGCTTAGAACACATGGTAGATAAATGGAATCACAGAATGGAATTTTCCCACTTTTTGCAGTCCATTGTATATTCAATATTTGTAAGTCTTAACATTTACAAAAAGTACAAAACAAGGTGATCTATATTAAACATAATGCCTGTGCTATAAATTGTCATCACAAGGTAATTATTTTACTATTGATTCGAACATTTTCTTCATTCAATACTTTTATTGAAGTTCAAAGTATACATTCTTAAGACAATAAATACCTGGCTGTTTTTTCTTAGTATCACAGAGGTACCATCATCAACTTCAAATTCTCCGTAGTCTCTTAGACACCGTACCTGAAAAGAAAATCAGATATTTTATCCAAATTACCTTTTAAAATATGCAGTGATCATAACATGAAGTGGGATTATATAAATGCCCGAACAGTAAAAGTACTGTATTTTATGTGTCTGTTTCCTCCTCTGTGTACTTAGGACCCTTACTATTCCCAGATATTTACTGTGGTCCTAAACCTAAAGATCTCAATTTCCTACGTCACCGGGAAGGGAAACATAAGCTTTGCTAATGTATACATGGATGGTATTACCAATAAGGAAACCAGGGATTTAGATAAAAGGAGACTACATAGTTGGACGTTTTCCTCTCAAACAATGCACTATATTAATCAGAAGGAATAAAAATGAGGGACATAACAGTGGCAAACAAGAAAGAAAAGAGCATTTTACCTCAACTAGATTGACCAGATCCTTCCCATAATCCATCAGGATAAAAGAACATACATCTAAAAACAAACTGTTTTTCTTTTTAACAATTTATTGGGGCTCATACAATTCTTATCACAGTTCATACATATACATACATCAATTGTATAAAGCACATCTGTACAGTCTTTGCCCTAATCATATTTTTCTCTTTTCCTTTTTTACATTTTATTAGGGACTCATACAACTCTTATCACAATCCATACATATACATACATCAATTGTATAAAGCACATCCATACATTCCCTGCCCCAATCATTCTCAAGGCATTTGCTCTCCACTTAAGCCCCTTGCATCAGGTCCTCTTTTTTATTTTTTCCCCCTCCCTCCCCTTTCCCCCCTCCCTCGTGTGCACTTGGTAATTTATACATCGTTATTTTGTCATATCTTGCCCTATCCGGAGTCTCCCTTACCCCCCTTCTCTGCTGTCCCTCTCCCAGGGAAGAGGTCACATGTGGATCCTTGTAATCAGTAACCCCTTTCCAACCCACTCACCCTCCACTCTCCCAGCATCGTCCCTCACACCCTTGGTCCTGAAGGTATCATCCACCTTGGATTCCCTGTACCTCCAGCCCTCATATGTACCAGTGTACAGCCTCTGCCCTATCCAGCCCTGCAAGGTAGAATTCGTATCATGGTAGTTGGGGGGAGGAAGCATCCAGGATCTGGAGGAAAGTTGTGTTCTTCATCGGTACTACCTCGCACCCTAATTAACCCATCTCCTCTCCTAAACCCCTCTATGAGGGGATCTCCATTGGCCGACACTTGGGCCTTGGGTCTCCACTCTGCACTTCCCCCTTCATTTAATATGGTATATAAATACATATATACATATACACACATGTACACATACATACACACATATCTTTTTTTTTTTTTTGCATAATGCCTTATACCTGGTCCCTTGGCACCTCGTGATTGCACTGGCCGGTGTGCTTCTTCCATGTGGGCTTTTTTGCTTCTGAGCTAGATGGCCGCTTTTTTACCTTCAAGTCTTTAAGAACCCAGACACTATCTCTTTTGATAGCCAGGCACCATCAGCTTTCTTCACCACATTTGCTTATGCACCCATTTGTCTTCAGCGATCCTATCATGGAGGTGTGCAGTCAATGATATGATTTTTTGTTCTTTGATGCCTGGTAACTGATCCCTTCGGGACCACTCGATCACACAGGCTGGTGTGTTCTTCCATGTGGACTTTGTTGCTTCTGAGCTAGATGGCCGCTTGTTTATCTTCAAGCCTTTAAGACCCCAGTCACTACCTCTTTTGATAGCCGGGCACCATCAGCTTTCTTCACCACATTTACTTGTTCACCCACTTTGGCTCCAGACGTTGTGTCGGGAGAGTGAGCATCATAGAGTTCCAATTTAATAAAAGGAGATATTCATGCATTGAGGGAGTGAACAAACTGTTTTTCAAAGGAAATCAAGTCTTCCAATCTCTTGTTTCTCAGGAATACTTAAAAATACATTTAAAAGATTCAGTTTCATGCTCTTTCATTTTGCTTACACAGTAACTTAGCAATCAATTAATTTTCATTTAGTATTTTAAAAATAAAACAAAATTTATGGAAGATGGAATGTTAGATTACATTAAGATGCTTGAAATTAAAGTGCCAACATCCAATCATTTTTGACCTATAAAATGTAAGCTTAATATAGTTCAGCTCACACATCACTATTACCTTAAAACTGTGAATCAAAGTTTGTTGCAGAGAGGGCACTATAAGCATTTCCATACTCCTGTCCCTCTATAGCAGTGTTTCCCAAAGTGGGGATACTGCAATGATCCAGGAGGAGTACAAAGCAGATAGCTACACTTTATCCTGGAGTATAGGCTATTGTATAAAAGTTTTTAATTTTACACACACACACACACACACACACACCATAGTGAATGAAGGGGTAAGTGCAGCGTGGAGACTCAAAGCCCATTTGTCGGCCACTGGAGATCCCCTAATAGAGGGGTTTAGGAGAGGAGATGGGTCAGTCAGGGTGCGATGCAGTACCGATGAAGAACACAGCTTTCTCCCAGATCCTGGATGCTTCCTCCCCCAACTACCATGATCCGAATTCTACCTTGCAGGACTGGATAGGGCAGAGGTTGTACACTGGTGCATATGGGAGCTGGAGGCACAGGGAATCCAGGGTGGATGATAACTTCAGGACCAATGGTATGAGGGGCAATGCTGGGAGAGTGGAGGGTGAGTGGGTTGGAAAGGGGGAACTGATTACAAGGATCCACATGTGACCTCCTCCCTGGGAGATGGACGGCAGAGAAGGGTGAGGGGGGGGGGTAAGGGGGGGGGTAAGGGAGACTCCGGATAGGGCAAGATATGACAAAATAACAATGTATAAATTACCAAGGGCACATGAGGGAGGGGAGAAAAAAAAGAGGACCTGATGCAAAGGTAAAGTGAAGAGCAAATGCTTTGAGAGTGATTAGGGCAAAGAATGTAGGGATGTGCTTTATACAATTGATGTATGTATATGTGTGGATTGTGATAAGAGTTGTATGAGCCACTAATGAAATGTAAAAAAAGAAAGAAAAAAAAAAAGAACACAGCTTTCCCCCGGATCCTGGATGCTTCCTCCCCCCAACTACCATGATCCTAATTCTACACTGGTGCATATGGGAGCTGAAAGCACAGGGAATCCAGGGTGGATGATAACTTCAGGACCAATGGTATGAGGGGCAATGCTGGGAGAGTGGAGGGTGAGTGGGTTGGAAAGGGGGAACTGATTACAAGGATCCACATGTGACCTCCTCTCTGGGAGACGGACGGCAGAGAAGGGTGGGGGGGCGGGGGGTAAGGGAGACTCCGGATAGGGAAAGATATGACAAAATAACAATCTATAAATTATCAAGGGCTCATGAGGGAGGGGGGGCAAGGGAGGGAGGGGGGAAAAAAGAGGACCTAATGCAAAGGGCTTAAGTGGAGAGCAAATGCTTTCAAAATGATTAGGGCAAAGAATGTAGGAATGTGCTTTACACAATTGATGTATGTATATGTGTGGATTGTGATAAGAATTTATGAGCCCCTAATAAAATGTAAAAAAAATGATTAGGACAAAGAATGTACAGATGTGCTTTATACAATTGATGTATGTATATATATGGATTGTGATAAGAGTTCTATGAGCCCCTAATAAAACAATTAGGAAAAAAAACAGGCCCAAAGAACAAAAGAAAAAAGGGTTAGCAATATATATACATAAATTAAAATATCTATAAAGAGATTCTATCACAGCCCTCTAGTTGATTCTAACTCACAATGACCCTATATTGGTTTTCCAAGGCTGTAAATCCTTACAGAAACTAAGAGTCTCATCTTTCTCCTGAGCAACAGTTGGTAAATTTGAACCTTAAGAACCTCAGAACCCTGGTGGTACAGCAGTTAATCACTGGGTTGCAATCTGCATGGTCGACAGTTCAAAACTACCAGTACCAGTAGGAGAATGCCTGGGCTTTCTACTCAGAAACCCATAGGGGATCCCTAGGAATCAGCATTGACTCAATACCAGAGAGTTTGGTTCTGGAACCTTATGGTTAGCAGTCCAATCAATGCCTATCCTACAATGTCAGCAGGGATCCTAAGAAAGAGATGAAGAGATGTAGTCAATGAATAAGGCCCATCTAGCCATCATCTCTTATGCATTGTATTATCAATTCTAGCCTATATGGCTATGGTTAAAATCCCATTTTGGAGGGATGGTTATGTGGAAAAGCCATCTCAGAAGCAGGAACACAGAGAAATGCTGGACCATCAAGGTGTAAGAGGCCCTAGTGGGACATACTTGAGATCTTTGTCTGAAGTGGTAGAGACTGAGATGGAGGCATCAAAGGCTGCAGCACAGAGACCATGGGACAGAACAGAGGGACTAGGCCAAGACCAGAGGCTGAGGCAAGGCGTCCATGACATAAAACAGAGGAGCAATACTGAGACTATGATACTTTGAGGCAGAGCAGTGGGCTGCCTTTCTGGCCCAAAGAGGCAAAGTGACTATGTGACTGAGAGGCTAAGGACTAAAGACTGACATGACTGCTGGATGACAGGAGAGGTACACTTACTGTTTCCTGATGCTGACTTGTGGTAACTAGTTACCTTCCTTAATAAGCCCACTAAATTGTGAATATTGTCTGTGAGTTCTGTGAGGCCAACTGGGACCGATAATTGAACCCGACAGAAAGGCAGTGTGTGAGGGAGGAGTGGGTGGTGTCAGAATAGATATTGAAGGATGAAGGATGGAAGCATGTCTGAACTCTGCCTCATGGAAACAGTGAAGCCAGAGAAAGTCAAATACGGCCCTCTGATATGTCTTCCTACATTTAAAGAAGCCAATCCAATTACTAGCACTAACAAATAAGAGAAACAACGTTACTGGATAACTCAACAGGATATTTGAGTTGGCAGAAGAACAGAACAGCTTATTGAGTCTGAGGAACAAAAGTAAAGAAACATGATCCCAAGGAACACCATCAAGCAAATCAATGCAAATATTATGGAAGTCCCAGAAGAGGGCAAAGGGTAACTAAATAAAACTTAATAGACAACAGCAGAACATTACCAAAACTTGACAAAGGACAAGAATGTACATATCAATGACACTTAAGAATTTCCAAATCAGAAGAAAGCCTGAGAGATCCACACCAAAATATCTTATCATCAAACTCTTTAAAAAAAAGATAAAATCTTGACAATATCAAATAAAATGAAGTACCAATTTACATATATAGAAACCCTGGAAACCAGGAGGTAATAGAGTCACATATTTAAAATAATGAAAGAAGTGAACAGCCATCCAAGATTCCTATAGCCAGCAAAACTTTCCTTTATAAATGAGGATAAAATTCAAGAAAACAAATAAAACCTGAGGGAATGTTGAGACATTCCTTTAGATTGAAATACAAGGAGAGTAGATTGCAAGATGAAGCAATATAGAGAAAAAGGTGTTAGGTTCCTGGATTCAGGTACCTGAAAGAATTCACACAGCAGAAGCAGGTTTGTAATCCAAGTGATTTTATGGGGAAAAGGGAAGTTTCAGGTATTACAGCCTCAAAAAATACACATTGTTTTAAGAAAGCATACAAGGATCCGCAGAACTGCACATGGGTTCACTGCTGAATGGGAAAAAAACACATAGAAAGAACAGGAACACATAACCCAGCACGTGGAACCAGGAAATCCCAGGGGCCAAAAGGGCTCCCACCCCCCACTTGTGGAGAATGCTGGAATGGAAGGAAGTCAAGGCAGGGTCTTTATTCCCTCCTCTCCACAACGGCTGGGGGAAGCATGGTTGAAGGTATTGGTTGGTTCCACTGGCTTGAGTTTAGGCCCACCTGTGTGAGGTAATGTAACTGAGCCTAATCTGTGTGCCCTGGTGGACCTCCCCTCGGGGCGGAGGGAGCTCTTGTCTGAGCATGCTCAGTTTGATTGTTCTAAAATTTAACGGATGCCTGATTTCTTCCAATCCTTTTGCTTTAGCCTTATGCAGTTAGTGCGGAGACAACCCCCTTGTGGTGCTTATGTAATCTGATGTCAATTTGGGACTTGAGAGGATTAAGAGTGAAGTGGTGGAGTCTAGTTGGTCAATCAGGATAGCCAGTGAGGCCTCTGTGTGGGCATTGCCTTCGCCTGAGAATTCTGGGAACTCCAGTATTTCCTCCTTAAACAGGAGACGCTTCTCTCTCTCAGCTCACTTCCTTGGAGATGCTCTACTGGCAAGACACATGGCACTACGTCCTGGTAGCTGGGAAAGCCACACGGACCTACCCTGATGCAACAGACCTCTGGAGCCAGAGAAGCTACATAGAGAAGAACCCTGCCAGCGCTGAGATGTTTACAATGCTACTGGATCCAAAAACTTTCTACTCGCTGGTTCAAGATCGTCCTGCAATCGGAGTCATTGCATGTTTCGTGAGTCTGACGAGGCCTTTACAGATTGGTATCAGACATATGGGCTAATATTGGGCTCACGGACTTGACCTGGACTGGGCTGGGACGTTTTCGCAATATTCAGTTGTTCTTCTATATAAACCTCTTTCTTATAAACATGAGTTTCTATGAATTTGTTTCTCTTGTCTACCCAGACTAACACTCCCCCTTTATGGCCCCTATTCTGGCTACCTAACATATTTAGCCAACACCTAAGTTGAATGCAAACATTTTTCTTTGGTCTACTTTATTCAATATTCAAAAGTATACAAAAGAGGATAATAAAGATGGTTCAAAATCCAAAAATTAACTAAGCGCCAAAGTACGTGGTACTACTGGAAGAAATGAGGAGCAAAGAGAGGATAACCCACTTAACAAGTAACAAAATGACAACTATATGACAGGGACTTCAAGTGTGTGCAAATATGGAATTTAAAAACTGAAAAAAGTCCCAGAAACATTTGAAGCTCCTTGGTAAGTACTTCCTTAGTGGTAGTAACTTTCAATATGAAAGTATTAAAATGTCCAGTGTAAAAGCAGAGACCTTGTGATATGCATATGATACAACTTTGCTTATGGAAAGCTAAGAGGATTCAACACATTAATGAAGAACTGAGACTAAAGCTTTCTGTAGGGATTATGGCTCGATGGAAAAAAAAAGCCTCATGCTCGGGCCAATAAACACAATGATAAAAAGAGAAAAAAATAAATTGACACGGATTTCATTTATTTCAATGCATAATCAACATTCATGGAATTAGTGAAGAAATCAAGCCATGAGATAAATGCTGCAAAAGACTTCTTTAAAGTGTTAAAGAGCAGCAGAGTCAGCAAAATGACTGTCAGACAACAAACTCGGACAACTCTCAGCAATTATAGAGAAGGTCCACTAGGAGCGATATCCTAAACTTCATGGAAGAGAATCTCAATATGAAGTACATCCAAGCTTCTTAAACTGAGAGAGCAGTAGCAACTACTAACAGATTCCCCTCTTTGTTATAGGCTGTCCACACGCTGGGGAAGCGTCCCTCCTGCCTGGCATAGCCAATTTTTTCTGGTCCCTGAGCTAACCCAGCTGACCAAGCCTCTTGGCTTGCTGTCCTCTGGTGAAGAACAGCTTTGCAGAGTCAGCTTGGTGCAGATAGTCACTAGCCAAGCTTAACTTTTGCTTTGTTCTACAGTTCCACCAGCCCTTGCTCAACATTCCTCACCTTGCCACCCCCAAGCAGGAAATGTGTTAGCAAAACAACACAATTAGGGGGCAAGGGGGAAAGAGAAGCCTAGCACTTCCCGCACCAATCTCAAAGTAGACTTGAGAGGTTTAATTTAACCCCACCCCCCCCATTGGGTGAGAAATCCACACACCTGGCCTCTAGACCTGGCAGGAACCCCATCTTATCCCTCAAGGGGTGGAGTCAAGGGACAGAGTTTTTGTGGGTTTTGAACTGCGGACCATGCTGATCGCAACCCAATGTGTAACCACTGTACCACCAGGGGTCCTTTTATCTCAGTAAAACTATGAAAACTAGTCCTCGGTTTATCTGACCCCAGCCATGCTATTTTTTAATCACCTAATATGTATATGAAAGGTGAACAATGAATAAGACAGAGGTGAATTGATAACTATGAATTATGATATCGCAGAAAAGCACTGACAAAACATCAACAGCCAGAAGAGCAAACAAAGCTGTGCTGGAAGAGCTACAGCGGGAGTGCCCCTTAAAGAGGCCGACTCCGTGTATATGTCATCTGGATGGCAAGTCCCTGGATGGTCAAAAAGAGGAAGCCTCTCAGTGGTACACATTGACACCATGACTGCAATAATGGGCTCAAACAGCAATGTTTGAGAAGAGGGTGCGGGGCAAGGCAGTGTTTCATTCTGTTGTACATCTAGTTACTATGAATAGGACTTGGTGGCACCTAACAAAACTATATTCATATCTCCTTCTTACATAATAGGAGCATAATCCACACATTCAATAAAATCCATTCTCAAGAGGTAAAACTTACTTCAATATATAAGCTTTGGGGAGGCTTCATATCCTGTGTTATGTCCAAACATTCATTTCCTCCCAATGACCTCATGTAAGTAGCAAGGGACTTCTTATAACAATTGAACCATTCTATCTGAAAACAGAAAAATGGTCTTTTTACCAAGTGACAAAGAAAACAAGCTTGCCAACATTGTGTAATCGTGACTTCAAACAGCACATACGCCCATGTAGACCATGAGTGTGGCATTCCTGTATTTATATAGCGAACATTAATGGTTGTCTTCTACGAGTCAGGAACTGTCTGTGCACTTAGGATGGAGCATTCAACCAAAACAGACAAAATTCTTGTTATCACATAGCTTACAAACCAGTAGACCTAAGCACAGATCTAAAAAAACCATTCAACCAGAAACAACACTACGAAAAACACATGATTCAGTTATGGTCGCTTTAAATACTGCACGGACTCTTTTTATAAGAATGGAACAACATGCTTGAGCAGACAATGCAAATGTCCCCAAAGAGAAGGAAGGACAAGCAAAATGAGGAGTGCACACAATAGAAGATAGTGAGGCTTACTTTGGAATTCAGTTCTAAGTTGTATCTGACAAGGGTAAACCTTTATCACATGTAAAGTGGCGCAAGAGGTCACATTTTTTTATGACTGCATTTGTAGGAAAGTCAGTCATCGGAATTCTATAAATGTAAAAAAGTAGATTAAGAGTTGCCAAAGGGCTGGGGGAAGGAAATAATAATAAAAGGCATTTGTTATTTTTTAAAGTCTATTATGGTTAGGGTGAAAGTTTACAGAGAAAACTCATGTTTTATACAGTAATTTATATATATTTTGTTTTGTGACATTAGTTGCAATCTCCTCAGAATCTTATTTATGTATAATTACAGAAAGGTAGGCAAAACAAAGATGTACAGGTTAATGACATTATTAAGAAACAGCCTGGTCAAGGAGTAACACATCCTCAGCCCCAAAATGGAGACTTATCATTTTGTTCCATTCTGAAAATTTTACATTATCACCCAAGAATGCATCCCTAAAACACTAGTTTAGTGCTGTTCATTATTTGTACTTTAAATAGATCCACACAGTATTTATTATTTTGTGACAAATTTCTTTCACTAAACATATTTTGGATTTCTGAAATTCTACTTTAAAGTGATGAAGAGCAAGGATGTCACACTTTGAGGACTGAGCAATGCCATGGGATTTTCCATTGACCTTAGCCATGGGATTTTCCATTGCCTCATAAGCATATGAAAGTTGGACAACAATTAATAAAGACCAAAGAATAGATGCCTTTGAATTAGCATGTTGGCAAAGAACACCGAAAGTACCATGGACTGCTAACTGAACAAACAAATCTGTCTCGGAAGATCACAGCCAGACTGATCCTTGGAGATGAGTATGGCAAGACTTGTCTCACAAGTTTTGGGCATGTTTTCAGGAGACCAGTCCTTAGAAAACGACACAATACTTGGTACAGTGCAAAGTCAGTGGGAAAAACAAAAACAACTCAAGGAGATGAATTGATACGGTAACTCAACAATGGGTTCAAACATAACAATTGTGAGGATGCAGAGTCCAGTAGTACTTCATGCTGATCTAGACAGGGCCACTATGAGGCGGAACTGACGAGAAGGCACCCACCACTACTATGTTGGTTAGTATTGGGTTATGTGTTGGCTAAAGCCAAGGTCAACAGTTTGACTCAACCAGTTACACCTAGGGAGAAAGGGGATTTCTGCTCCTATAAAGAAATACAGCTTCAGAAACCTAAAGAGCCAGTTCTACTTTGCTCATCCTTAAGGATTGTTAAAAGTCAATGGCAGTGGGTGTTTTACACAATTAATGTATGTATGTATGGATTGTGATAATAGTTGTATGAGCCCCAATAAAATGATTTTTAAAAAAGAAATTATGACATAAGATTATCTCTCTCTAAAGTGTCTTGGAGTCTCTAACTTGTAAACTACTATTTGTCTACCTTCATGGAAAAAAATAATACACTAATCTTTGTTAAAGATGGCATCACCTATCCCTTATCGGTGAGTTCAAAGTGAAATGTTCACATATAGAAACTGAATTTCGGTTTATGCTCTGAGGAGGAAAAGGCAGAGGCAGTGATTCTCCCCATAGACTAGACCTTGTAGAGACTCTATTAACACAGAATTTGGAGCCCAGCTATAAGGGATTTCCATTGAACTCAAGGTCAAAATGAAGTCTAAAGTATGGAAATCTAATCTCAAGACTAACATTATAATTGTTAATTATAATTTTCTGGTTCTAAAATCAGCATCTTGAAGTCTTACTTGTGTGCCTTGTCATGACTACCTTGTACTAAACTAAAAAAGTTTATGCACGACAAGTTCATGTATTTATGTTTAAAATAAAATCCTCATCTATTGGTTACTTAAATTTTAAGATAAAATCCTACAAGAACTATTACTCTTAAACACTCTATGTTTTTAAAAAAATACTATAGCTATTGTTATTAGAGAAAGAACATGTTCTGTTCATTTCACCATAATAAAGAGGCACCCCTCAAGTCCACTTAATGTAAGATTCCGGCACAAAGACCATGGAAAAAGAACCTGAAAAATTAACTGGTAACGTAATTATTTAGTAGTTCCCTCAAGAAGCTGAGGTACTTTGTTTCTTTCTCCAGAACATGAACAGAATAAAAATAAAGCATGGAAATGTACTTAGCAATCCAAGATCAGAGGAGGCAATGGTATTAGAGATTAAAACCTGAGCAGACTGCGGATGACAGTGGAAGCCCAAAAACTCCATTTGCACAGTTCCCACACAGATTAAGCCTCCAGTGAATCTCCTTAGACCATGAACAAAGAATGGAAATAGTCTTGTTATACACTGAGTGCATTGGAAAGTAGATTAACACAGATAATTTTTAACGTTATTGTTTTTCTCTCTTTTGGTCCCTTTTAAATTTGTTCTAGTTTTTATATTTTCTTTTGGATTGAGGGCTGTTTTTTTTGCATATGATTTTCTTTCTTTTTTTTTTTGGAGTTTTCAGTGGTTTATTGAGCATTCAATATTTTGCCATGATGACTTAGGATAGTTAGGTGTTTTTTTTTATTTTGTGTTTTACATTTTATTAGGGGCTCATACAACTCTTATCACAATCCATACGCATATGATTTTCTTTAAATAAAATCTAGGATAGGACTTAGTTACTGTGAAGACTATAAATGGATTAAGTTTCTTTGGGTTAGGACAGGGCAGGCTGGGGCAAATGGTGAGTTTAAGACTGAAGAAAATGTTCTAAAATTGATGGAGATCATAACTGCACAGCTCTTTTTAATATATTTAAACCACTGGGTTGTGTGGTATATGAATTATGTCAATTAAACTCAAGTTAAATTTTTTAAATGCAGTTAGCAAGTAAATTGTTTATAAAACTCATGGCAAATTTACTGAATACATGCCGTGGCAATTACATTATATCCTGTCAGCCTGTCAATAAAATTGCAGCTTGATGACCTCATTTTGAGGCATGACAGAAATAAGTAGCTCAATGGAGATCAAACCCAGTCTCTCTGCCTTCCTTTTCTGCGCTGAGACAGTCAGAGAGCTGGAGGAGACCCGTGCCAACACTGAAATGCATACACTGCCACTGGATCCACAAGACCTTCTACCCACTGGCCTGCGATATTCCTGCATTTGGCATCATTACATATACTGTGAATCTAAAGAGGAATTTATCGACTAGTACCGAACATATAGGCTAATATCGGACTTAGGAACTTGATCTGAACTGGGCTGAGATGTTTTCTCAATATATAATTGCTCTTTTATATAAAGTTCTTATACACATGAGTGTATGACTGTTCCTCTAGTCAACCCAGACTAACACTTTCTTTCATAAGTGATATACTATACCAAACTCACACAATAACAGCATTGATCACATTCCGTTCTATGCTATGTTCCAAATGGGCAGCCTTAATCATCCTGTAACAACCCTGTTAATACAGCAGTTCTCAACCTGTGGGTTACGACCTCTTTTGGGGTCAAAGGACCCTTTCACAGGAGTCACTTAAGACCATTGGAAAACATGTATTTCCAATGGTCTTAGGAACCAAGTCACTGCTCCTCTATCCATCTCCAGGAGGGTCTGCCCACATACGAGTACGCAGCGTAATGACATAATCAGACAACCCCATCACATTCAACTTGTACAAATAAAGGTGGATGTGACAGGGTTGGCACCACAATGTGTTTATGTGGACAAGTCACACATGCGTAGAGAGCAGCTGCTGTGTTAAAAGCAGCTACTGTGTTAAAAGCAGCGACAGTGTTAAAAGCAGCAGTATTGGTGGTAAATGACACTTCATGAATTATTATTTCTGGGTAAAATCATAAACTACTGCAAAATATCGATATCTGTACCATGGGAACTTTATCTGGATGCTGATTGGTCTTTTTATATTCAGCTGTGGTTGATGTGAATACTGCTCCTTGTGATAGTAACAGGTATGTAAAAACACAACATAGAGAATGTTAAATCATAGGAAATTTTAATAAACTGTATTGACTAAATTGTGCCATGTATCATCTTTAGTACTATTTTTTTTTAAATAAGAAATTTAAACAAGACGCTTGACTTGAAGGGAAAACTATCTAGGCTTCATTGAGAGTAATTTACGCCTACTTAAAGACAGATTGCCCTACATGTAATAGCTACATACAAAAATGTTATAAAACTGTCCTTGGTTTTACAATGATAAATGAAAAACATAAAAATTCTTCAATCGAACAAGGCATGCAAGGATTTTTTTCATGTCATTTTTTTTGTTTTTGTTAAACAGTGAGAGCAAAATAACCTACTGAAATACAAAGAGAGAAGCTGAATGAGCAAGCCACTGATGGAGAAGGGGAGCTTTCACAGAACCAGTGTTTTCCCCATCCCATCTCCACCTGATGTTGATCAAAACATACCATTGGTGATTTAGTAAACGAATAAATAAACAAAGGGAAAAATTTAATATGCTTGTGTACATGCACCAGTTACTTTGTGTACAATAAAGGAATGAGGAAGGGGAAATGAAATAAAGAGAAAACTATACTGTAGTTGTCAGGAGGTGGTGGAATCAAACTGTGGTTTTCTAATCGAGAATGGATTCTTGGTCGGCTGGAAGAGAGTTCTGGAGGAAAGGAGCAGGCTCCCTTAGAAGATGCCTCCTGTCTGCTGCTGGAACACATCAATTGTATCTTCATCCTCCGTTTCCAACTGTGCAGGTGTGTCTGTTTCATTGATTGGCTGTCTGTCGAATCAAATCAGATCTGACTCATTGACAAACCCTGTTCACAATAGGCTTCCATTAGCTTACTAAGTGGGTGTGCCTCTGAATCTTAAACTGCACCACAGAACCATCCTGCCCTACCACCTTCAAGTTAATCTGATCATTGTTCTCAGTCTTGACTCCTCCCTTGAGTTTTTTGTTGGCCAGGGTGAATGCTGAAGTCTTCTCAAAAGAGGTACCAGGTCCGCACCAAACGAGCACACAGGCAGCTGCAGGAACAGCAGGAGGAGGTGGCAGTGGTGGAGGAGGGAGAGCCATCTTTTGTATTATTAAAGCTATGGTTATATATTATTTTCATTAGCCAACCATCCCATGACAATGGATCATGTAGAAGAACGTTAAGAAAAGATAGTGAGGATTTTTTATGGTATGGTTTTACTTCAATGACAGCAGGAACTGAGAAACTACAATGTCTTACTTGTTGTGAAGTTCTATTAGTTGAATCTATGAAGCTGAACAAACTAATATGCCATTTTGATAGCAAATATCCGAGCTTTGCTGGCAAGGATACCAACTATTTTAAAAGCAAAGCTGATGATAAACTCAAGAAAGCCAGACTTGACACTGGTGGCAAGTACCACAAACAAAACGTAGCAGTCATTGAAGTTTCATATTTGGTGGCACTCAGAATCACCAGCGCTATGAAACCCTACACCATTGCTGAGGATTCACTGTTGCCAGGGGCCAGTAAATTGTTCGAGTTATGATCAGAGATGAATTTGTTACAAAATTGAGCGCAATTTTCTTATCAAATGACACTGCCTGCAGAAGAATAGCAGACAAGGCTGCTGATATTCTTGATCAGATAATCCAGGAAAGTAAATCTGCTCCACTTCCAATATTTAGCATCCAGCGTGATGAATCTACAGACGTTGCAAACTGTTCACAGTTACTGTTTACCTGAGGCATATTAATGATGGCGACTTTAAATATGAGTTTCTTTTTTTGCAAACCTCTTAAAATGGCAACTACTACACGTGATGTATTTGATAGTTGGTTCATTCTGAAAGAGCATAAGATCTCTTGGGAAAAGGTTTGTGGTGTTTGCAGATGATGCTCCACTATGCTAGGATGTCAATCTGAATTTCAACGTTTGGTACTGAGTCACCGAAAGTCACCGGAACTCACTGTATAACTCCTCAGAAAATATTAGCAACAAATACACGGCCAAAAGAGTTACAAGAAGTAATGAGAAGCATCATAAATTCTGTCAATTTTGTAAAGGCGAGCACTTTAAACAGTCTACTGCTTTCGCAACTGAAGTGAGACGGTTGTCCAGAGGAAAAGTTTTAAAAGGTGTTTTTGAGCATGGTGATGAACTCAAAACGTTTTTTATCAGAAAACATGACCGCAGTTCAAAGCATTTTGCAGCGATAAAAGTGAGATACAGAAAATAGTTTGATTGCCATCTTTGCCATCTTGAATGAGTTACAATTTATTACTGCAAGGACAAAATGCAACATGCCTTGATTTATCTGAAAATATCTGACCATTCCAAAGGAAACATCAGCTTTGGGGGAAAAAATTGGATGAAAATAAAATTTACCAAAAAAATAATAAAAAGAAAATAAAATTTACATGCCTACCCTATCTGTTTTCTTTGAAGAACATGACACTGAACCAGACAAAAGGATTACAATTTCTGTGAAAGAACACTTGCATATGCTTGCAGATGAAATTTCATCGTACTTTCCAAATCTACCCGACACCTCATTTGCACTTGCCAGAAGCCCATTTGCAGTCAAAGTTGAAGATGTTCCTGAGATAGCACAAGAGACGTTTATTGAACTAACAGCGATGCAGCGAGAACTGATTTCTCTACAATGCCAGTTACAAAATTCTGGATCAAGTGTTTGCAGTCAGGTCCTGTTCTGTCGGAGACTGTGTTGCACCTTTTTCTTCCATTTCCAACAACTTATCTTTGTGAAACAGGGTTTTCCAGCTTGTTTGTTATCAAGTCTAAATAAAGAAGTAGATTTGTTGTGGAAGATGATCTTGTGCTCTTGCAAAGACTGTCTGGAGAATTTCTGATCTAGTGAGAAAGAAACTATCTCAACCTTCTGGCTTTTTACGCACACTGTCGCAAAATGTAGCAATGTAGTTCACTATTGTTATATTAAGACTGTTACTCATGCTACACCATGCTTCAAGACAAAATTTCATTTATTTATAATTAGAAATCAGTATTTCACAAGATATAATTACCTATTTTTGTGATTAATCACTATGCTTTAAATATGTTCAATTTGTAAACTAAAAATATATCCTACATATCAGATGTTTACATTATAATTCACAACAGTAGCAAAATTACAGTTATGAAGTAGCAACAAAAATGATTTTAAGATTGGGGATCACCACAACATGAGGAACTCTATTCAAGGGTCGTGGCATTAGGAAGGTTGAGAACCAAGGCTGTAGTAGGACACACTATGACCCCATTTTGTAAATAAAGGAGTGAACACAGAGCAATGAGGTTACTTGCCCAAGATTAGAAAGCAGTGTCAGGAGTTGAAACCAAGTGTTCTGACTCTAATGTTCTATCTTGAAATACTGGTCTAGCACCCTACCTTCAGTGACAAATACTCATCTTATTCTGAATATTTATTCATGCTGACTAGAAAACTACATATCTCCTAAGAATAATGTCGGCTTTTCAACTCCACTGATGAATCACTAATAAATAAAAGAAACTCCTTTTTTCATTGTCAGTTTTCCCTGTAGCACTAGAATTACTTACTACTACTCCCTTCCAGGAGGGTACCCCAGTGGCAGTTGCTACATTTGTCACTATTAATGGAAAGGTTGGCAATTTGAATCCACTTAGCTACTCTGTAAGAGAAAAATATGGCAGTTGGTTTCCATAAAGATTGATAGTGTATATGGATTATGTGCCAAATAAGACAGTTCAAAACAAAAATAATGTATAGCCTTATAAACCTCTGAGGCAGTTTTAGTCACAATCGACTTGAGAGTAATGAGTTTGGTTTTATACTTCCCATGCCTATCGCAGTAAGTACTAACTGCTTAAAAAACGCTGAAAACTTATTGCTGAAAAGGTGATCAAATCATGGATCAAATGATAGCAACTCAAAAGATTAGCTAGGAATCTTGGAGTAGTAAGCTTATGCTAGTGAGGAATAACTCAGAAAAGTATGGTAAGAATGGTTGCTTAATTCAAAAAGTATGTGTCAATAAATTATATATACAAACTGCTGAGTTAGTAGTTTATATTTACCTCTACACATTCTCACAAACAAAATATAGAAAATTTACAGAAAACAGAGAAATACTAGTAAACATCATTGTAGAAAAAAAAAGCCAGGATCTCAGTATTTTCCCAAAATCATTAACTTGAAAAAGTGCTAACTTACTTCTTCAGCAGACATGTGAAATCGTAAAGCATTAGGCAACACACTGCCATATTCCCACCTAAGTGCACGAATCCGCAGTAACCGGTCATACCTAGGACATTGAGAGAGTATTAGCATACAAACAAGCAGGAAATCAGACACTGTTCTATCAGTAAGGACTCAAGGATCTTATCAACTAAACTGTCATTTGTGGATTTTTTTTTTAAGATTCTGATGCAAATAGATCTACTCTAAGAAGACATCTTTGGGACTACCAGAAATCGGGAATAGGAACTGGGCTGATGCCCCTAGCACTGTTCATTGTCGTAACTGTGATGGTGACACAGCAGTAATGTGGAAAAAGATCAGAAAGGCCCTTATTTCTTAGAGATGTATCCTAAAGTATATAGTGGTAAAATGTTATCTGATGTTTAGTACTTAGTTTTAAGTAGCCTAACATACATATGTCATAAATTATGGAAAATGTATTGTTAAATTTATAAGACAACTCCAGGAGCTTCACTATATTATTCTCTCTGCTTTCAAGAATAGTGCAATCTTTTACAATACAAATTTTAAACTGGAAAAACGAAATTAAAATGCTTACATTAAATCAAACTTAAAAGAAATAACTCACTGCCACATGGAGTTGTTTGACTCATACTGACACTGTAAGGACAGGATAGAAGCGCACCAGTGAGTTTCCGAGATTGTAACTCTTTTTTAAGAGTAGAAAGCCTCATCTTTTCCCCGCAGAACAGCTGGTGGTTTTGAAATGCTGTTTCTGGTTAACAGTCCAGCGCATAAACACTGAAAACACTCTCACTTCCATCATGCCAATGCTGACTCATAGCAAACCCCTGTGGGTTTCCGAGATTGTAATTATTTACAGGAATAGAAACACGGCCTTTTCCCCTCGGAACTACTAGTGGTTTTGAACTGTGGACCATGTAGATCACAGCCCAACAAGTAACCATGCTACCAGGGCTCCATGCATAACCACAGAGATAAATAAATCTGAGATCTGTTGCTATCAACCAGAAACTTAATTGAGAAACCCCATGGAAAACTCTTCTTTGTTTCCTGCTACTACAAGTAAAATCACAGCAGCTTACAAGTACGCAATAGTGCAGCGTCGATTTCTTAACAAAGAACAGTGCCGAAATTTGATGGTTGGTATCAAATTGCTTCTTCCGTCTGATTTTGCTTCATTACTAGGAAGAGAATTAAAGAGAAAATGGATAAATACACTGCAGAACAACAAAAATTTTTAAGTTTTATTGACATGTAACAATTCACATCAAACAATTCAATAGTTATTAAGAATTGTACAAAAAACTGTACAATTACCACTACAATCAATTTTAGAACATTTTCTTATTTCTTGTACTCATTGTTATTAGCTTCCTGTTTCCCACCAACCACCCCTACAATCCCCACAAGAAACCATTAAATCCAGTTCCTGGCACTACAGAACCAAAAAAATTAATTTTTCCATGATATTTTTCAAAGGACTGATACACGTACACATTTTTACCTATTTGTACGTAACAGTTTACCTAAGCAAATTGTGCTGCTTCTACTTCAGAACTTTTATTTACACATTACAAGATTAAAGTAAGAAAAAGCCAAGTTAACTAACTTGTCAATGCAATGATACCATAATAATTTAATCTCCTTTAACCAGTTGGTATTGTACAGTTTTGCACACTGATTGCTTTCTATTATTTCAAAAGACAAGTGTCCTATTTGTTCACTGAGGTAAGAGAAAACCTGACATCATGGCCCGAAGAAGGTGGTCTTACATGATGTTTCTATTGTATGAGCACTCCGCTTCTAGGAGCACTTCCGAATCCTCACCACACTACTGTAGCTGGACATGGAGTCAGCAGTTTATTCATTCAACAAATATTTGCTATTTCCCCATCTATATTTTTTACTATACTTTAGGGTTTTTTCATATACAGAGGAAGTAGTTTCACCCTATAAAATGCACATCTTCTTAGACACTTGATATGGATCACATTTTAAAACCAGAAGAACAAAAGGAGTAAATATCTACTTTAGCATTTTAAAGCAATTAGATGAATATAAAAAGGGTCCACCATGCTTTGTTCCACATAATGCACTAGGCCCTGAAAACAGGAAAAATGCACACCCTGTGCTGTTAGGTTTTTCTATCTGCTGTCACTCTATGGGTACCAGATTATGGTCTACATTGTACAAACTAAGCACAAATACACCTAATACCAAGTACTTAAAAACATACATCAAATGTCCTAAAAAAAATCACATTTATAGGTGGGTAAATAAAAAGATTTCTTTTGATATATAATTTAACCAGACATTGCTTACAGTAATTGTTTTCTCAGAAGGACATCAGGAAGATGGGGGACAAATTTTTAAAACAAGAATTTACAAGTGTTATGAATACAAGAAAGTAGTTCAAAGTGGAACACATCCTGGCCCACCAAGCCCTGAGGACGATATTTCCACTCAGAGAAGTCAAAGCACAGAGAGGACCATATGGCCAGTCCACTATGAGACACGATGTACCTCACTGACCCATAGTGCACCCAGGGGACAACACTGGAAACACAGTGTGGGAACTGTGCCCAATCTGACCCCATCACACTGAGGCAAAACACTAAGAGCCATGCAACAGAACAGCAAAGGAAGCAGAGCAAAGAAGTCTTGAGGGAGTACAAAAAATAGACTTTGGGGCCAGAGTGTGCCACCCCATCAGACTCAACTGGAAAACACTCCTAAAGGTCAACAAACAGACCTTGAACTATTTACAGGCTTTTCTTTTTTTTTTTTTTGTCTTTTTTTGGTTTTCTTTTGTTGCTTCGTTTTGCTCTGTCTTGTTTTTTGTGCATATTATTATCTCTGCAATTCTATCTAGAAAAAATAGGCGGGATAAACAATCTGAAGGAGAAAACAACGGACTGCTGGTTCTGGGGAGATATGGGAGCAGGGGAGGCGGGGGTGGGGGGAAAGGAAGTGGGTGTTAACAAACCTAGGGACAAGGGAACAATAAGTGATTCAAAATCAATGGCCAGGAGGGTGCAGGAGGCCTGGTAGGGCTTGATCAAGAGCAGTATAACCTAGAGGAATTACTGAAATCCAAATGAAGACTGAGCATGATAGTGGGACAAGAAGAAAGCAAAAGGAAATAGAGGAAAGAATTAGGAGTCAAAGAGTATTTAAAGGTCTAAATACAGGTGTGTACATGCCAATATTTATATATGATGATGGAGAAGTAGATCTAATGTGCATGTATTTATAGGTTTAGTATTAAAGGACATTGGGACTCTACTCAAATACTCCCTCAATGCAAGAACACTTTGTTCTATTAAATTGGCATTCCATGATGCTCACCTTCCCTACATGATTGCTGAAGACAAAACAGGTGCATAAGCAAATGTGAAAAAGAAAGCTGATGGTACCAGCTATCAAAAGATATGGCCTCTGGGATCTTAAAAGCTTGAAGATAGAGACCCACATGGATGAAGCACACTAACCTGTGTGATCACGAGGTATCTATAGGAACAGGTACCAGTCATCAAAGAACAAAAAAAATCATCATTGTGAATGAGGGGGAGTGCGGAGTGGAGACTCAAAGTCCATCTGTAGGCAAGTAGACATCCCTTTACAGCAGGGTCACAGGGAGGAGACGAGCCAGTCAGTGTGCAGTATAACACTGATGAAACACGCAACTTTCCTCTAGTTCTTTAATGCTTCCTCCCCCAATTATCATGATCTCAATTCTACCTTACAAATCCGGGTAGACCAGAGGCTGTACACTGATACAGATAAGAGGCGGAAACACAGGGAATCCAGGGCAGATAAACCCTTCAGGATCAATGAGTGCAGCAATACCAGGAGGGTAAGGGGAAGGTGGGGGAGAAAAGAGGAACCAACGATCCACATATAACCCCCTCCCTGGGGGTGGAAAACAGAAAAGTGGGTGAAGGGAGATATTGGACAGTGTAAGACATGAAAAAATTTTTATAAATTATCAAAGTTTTGTGAGGTAGGGAGGGAGGGAGAAGAAGGGTAAAAAATGAGCGGATACCAAAGACTCAAGAAGAAAGAAAATGTTTTGAGAATGATGATGGCAACAAATGTGCTTGACATAATAGATGGATTTATGGATTGTGCAAAGAGTTAGTTATACAAGCCCCCAATAAAAGGATTTAATAAAATAAATAAACGTAACCAAACTCACTACCAAAAAAAAAAAAAATTTTTCCATTGCTGGTAGGAATGTAAAATGGTATCGCTAATGTAGGTAGTAGTGTCGCAGCTCAACAAAAATCTGATCTACTACACCCAGATTTGAAAAGACATGCAAACAGACTTGTACACCAACATTCCTTGCTATACTATTTGCAATGGGTGAAGATAAGAACCACCTAATGCCCATGAATAGGAAAATGTGATATATATGTGTACACACTACTGCTGCTGCTGATGTTACTCAGCCAATCGGAGAAATGAAGAATTGGCACAATCTATAATATGGATGGGACTCGATGTCATTAAACTAGTGAAAGAAGTCAACCACAGCACGGGACTTGGTTTCAATCTCTTGCCACCAAGAACAGTGGCCCAGAACTACCAGTCTGTTTTAATGCTTCTTTGCTTTTTATGGCAGGTGTGGCTCTGCTGTTGTAAATATTATTGGAACGTTTGCCCTATCACCAACTCCTGTTGTTTCTGTAAATAGTGCTCAGTCACTTAAAGGTTTAATTTACACAAGTCAACAATTCATGTATTGCAGTTCATAGCTGGCCCATACTTGTATAATTTCCCTTTCTCGACAATGTTCTAAATTCTGTAACATTGGCTAAACTAATGACACCATCAAAGTGTACCGGCTACACATTAGACTCCTAAGTGAAACATCAGCAGTTTAAAGTCACCAGCCAAGTCTGTGGGGGAAGGATGAGGCTTTTTACTCCTGTGATGATGTGCAGGCTGGGAGACTCACAGGACAGTTCTACCCTGCCCTATAAAGTTGTCATGAGTCAGCAAGGGGATGATAATTGATAATGTTCTGTAACATAAAATGACAATGATGTCTCTTAGGTGAACCAGAGTCATTTATAAACCATGAGTGGATTTTAGGCTTGTACTTAATTCTAGTCCCAATCTAAGAACAGCTAGTTCTTATGACATGGTCCTGCTTAGTGGTTGCCCTCATGAAGAAATCACTGAAGATATGAGTCTACAGCAAAATGTGGTGAAGAACCTAGATGGTGCCCACCTATTAGAAAAAATAGTGTTGGGGATTTTAAAGGTTTGTTTTCAAACAAGCAGCCATCTAAGTGGGGTGTCACATGGAAGGAGCACATCAGCCTGTGTGAACATAATCCAAATCTAAAGGCTGGAATGATATCAAAGCTTAAATTGTGAACAATTGGTTTGTAGAAGGCTATGGTTGTCAGTGGAAGCCCAAAATCCATTTAGAGGGTCCACAAAGAGATCAAGCCTCTTGTGAATTCCCTCTCGTTATAGCTGAGGGATGTGAAGAGCTCTATTATCAGACACTGTAAATCAATATGTCAGACATAGATCAAAATGCAGTATATCTTATTTGATTTTCCTTTGGACCCATTTTAAAGCTGTTTCAATTTAAAAAAAAAAGTGAAGGGAAAATACTCATGAAGCAAACCCTTGGAGCCTCACTGTGACCATGGACGAGGGGTGGAGGGCCTCGCTAGCATGCAGAGCGCAGTGGATTCCTGCGGATGCGGTTAGGTTCAAACTCAGCACCCCACCATTTGCTCTCCCTTATGAGCCATCTAAATGTGTTCTAGTTCTTAAGATACTTGTAGCTTTCTTTTGACTGAGGTTTTTGTTTTACTTTCATAGTCTTGTTAGTGTTGTTTTTATTGTTTTCACTGTTTTTCTGTATATAAAATCCAAGATAGGTGAATCAGAGGCAGTAACTGGATTCATGGTTCCTTGGGGCAGGGCAGGGGAGGTGGGGAGGAAATGGGGAGCTAATAACAATGAGTCCAAGAATGAAGAAAATATCTAAACCTGATTATGGTGATGATTCTACAACGATATGTGAATTATATACCAATAAACTGTTAAAAAGTCCATCGCAAATTATATAATTAAATGGTTCAATCATATTAAGAAGAGTTGTACAATCATTACCACAATCGAATTTAGAACATTTTCTTCCTTCTTGTACTCACTGTTATTATTGTACTCACTTCCTTCAAACCGCCCCGGCCACAACTCAGGAACCATTAATCAAGATACTGTCTCAATAGATATACCTACCCTAGATTTCATATACACTAAAACATTTAAAAACAGCAAAAAACCTACTAAAAATAACAAAGTAAAACAAAAGTATCCCAACTGAAAAGATAGAAAATATAAAAAACTAAAATCAATTTAAAATGGGTCAAAAAGGAGATCAATGGCTATGGTGCTAAATTTTAAAGGAATTGCATCTGCAATAATCCACTTTCCAATGCACTCTGCATAACAGCAAGGCTAACCACAACACTTGTCTATGCTCAGAGAGGACTCACAGAGCTTTATCCATACATATTTCCCCTGCACTTTGTTTTTACTGAAGTAAAATGGGTCAAAACAGAGGTCAAATGATATCATGCTTTATTGTAATCATCTCTATAACACTCTCTGTCTGATAGCAAGACTACTGACATCCTTCAACTGAGTCAGAGAGGATTCACTGGAATCTTAAACCACTTGTGTGGAACTTGCAAATGATTTTGGATTTCCACTGTCATCCATATCCTTCTGCAAATCAGGTGTTCACAATTTAAGCTCTAATACTATTCCCTCCTTCATATTTGAGTTTTAATTATTCACACTCCTCTGGTCACAAAGGCTGATGTGCTTCTTCCATGTGGACTTAGGTGACATTTCACTCAGAAGGCTGCTTGTTGAAAAATAAGACCCCCATGCGCCATTCTTTCTAAAAATCATACCATCTAAATTTCTTTACTACACTTTGCTATAGCATCCATATCTTCAGTGAGCATCAAAAAGGGCCAAGTCACAAGAACTAATTCTCATATTGGGCTAGAATTAAATGCAAGTCTAAATCCCATTCATGTTATCTATGGTTTACGTACATCTCTGGTTAATCTTAAGAGACATCATTGTAATTTTATATTAGAGAACATTATCAATCACCCCCAGGGGCACATGGCAATTCTATTGATAGTGTGAACTTTTTGATTAAAGAATCTATAAACGAATGCTGATCAAAAGGGAAAAATTCAAAATTGAATTTCAAATTACCAAGAACTCTAGACTTTCTAGAGCCACGTAATCTGGAAAAACCCAAGTCCTAAAATAATCCTTAAACCAAAAATATCCTCCAAAGTGGGTCACTCCACAAAGAGGTGGGATATGGGATAAGACCATCCACCTGAGGGTCTACACCAAGACAAGGCTGGGGCAAATCCCCACAGAAATGAAAGAACCTTGCCAGGAAATCAAGTTTAGGCCAGGGGAGAGGAACATCACTGATAGTTCTGTTGGCGAGCATGGTAGGTGATTGGGGAGAAATATCCTCACATTGGGAAGGGGTGCTAAACAATGATTGTAGGGAACCTATAGGGACAGATTTTATGTTCCTGGGTAAACACTACAAATATGTCTCTAGCCAAAGCTCAATAAAACATGCCATGGACTAAACACCAAGATGTCACTGGATGCTGACCTTGTGGTACGGTAAACCTTGTGGTCAGCATGGCATCACTCGGGCTACACAAGCGCTTAACACAGAGGCCCAGCAGAATGAACTGAGCCTGGCCTCAAAGGTGCCTGTACCCTTGGACTGAGGACTGGGGTGCTTAGATAGAAGAGGAAGCAGAGTGGCTGCCCTGGACCTGTGGAAGTGATGGTCATTGGACCTTGGGGGGAACCCCATTTGGTTGGAGTCCATCAAAAGGGACTCAGAATCACCATATATTTAGTACCTTGATGCTCCCCTCTCAGTGATATGACTGGCTTTGATCTGTTGGGCAGGGATTTAAACTTGGAAGAATTGATCCAGGATGTTTCCCCTGGCATCGATCCCCCCTGCTTAGGGTAAACAGAATTCAACTGAATATGAGATCTAACTGTGTGGAGCAACAACTCATGGGTTTCGGCTCAAGTTAGAACTGTACTTGCAGACTCCTCAAACCTACAGCAGAATGATGTGTCATCGGAAAACTTGATGGTGTTGCCAGTGCAATCATCTTATACTCCAGGGGGAATGATTGACAATGTGTTACTTTTCTGTTTCTATGGGTTTTTTTCCTTGCCTTTCATTTGCTTGTTTTGTTTGTGTTTGTCTTTAGTTGTCTGCTAGTTGTTTTGTTGCTGTTGGTGGGGTAGTTGGTCTTACAGGGTATTAATTTGTCATAGTATGGCTGTCAAAGTAAACCCGAGCTATGCATATCCCAGGGACAAGCAGACGGATTCTGGCCACAATTTAACTTTAGTCCCAATCCAAAGACAGTTAGTTTGGATAACATGGCCTTGCCCACCTCATGTAATGATCACTGAAGATAAGGGTGCTATAGCTAAGTGTGGTGAAGAAAACAAATGGTGCTCACTATCAATCGGAATAGTGTGTGGAGTCTTAAATTCAAACAAGTAGTCATCTAAACGAGGAGTGAACTATGTCCACAAAGAAGAAGCACACCAGCTTGCGTGACCCAAAGGCACGCAAAACAAAATTCAAAAATGACAAAGGGAAAAGTATCAGAGCCCAAATTTCGAAGACCCAATTTATAGAATGCTATAGAAGATAGGGGGGCCCCAAACCCATCTGCAGAGTATCTAGTCAGATTAAGCCACCAGCAGATCCCCTCTAGTCACAGGAAAGTGTCTCGAACAGCTTTTCTATCAGATAGAGATCATTGTAAGTGTGATTATGCTGGAATGAACTGGATACATGGTCAGATGACCTCCCTTCTAACCTGAACTTGTTCTTGGTCAGTGGTTTTCAACCTTCCTAATATACATTTACTACAGTCCCTCATATTGTGGTGACCCCCCCAACCATAAAATTATTTTTGTTGCTACTTCATAACTGTAATTTTGCTACTGTTATGAATCGTCATGTAAAACCTGATAAGCAGGAAGTATTTTCACTGTTACAATTTGAACACAATTAAAGCAGAGTGATTAATCACAAAAACATTTTCTATTGTGAAAGACTAATTTCTAACTACAAATGAAATTAATTTTGTTGTAAAGCATAGTGTAGCATGGGTAACAGTTTTCACGCCAGTTACTCGTATGTGGGCATATCTGCATATGGGCAGCCCTGCCTAGAGACAGCTAGAGGAACAGTGTCTTGGTTCCTAAGACCATTGGAAATGTGTTTTCAGGTCTTAGGTGACTCCTGTGAAAGGGTTGTTTGACCCCCAACGGGTAGTAACCAACAGGTTGACAACTGCTGTTTAGGTGAGAGCATTTCTTGCTTGTTCTAAGACAAGGTGGTCTTTTCTTTCTTACTCATTATTTGTAATTTTATCTCTAAAGAATTGATTGTGTTAATGATTATGTAAGTCTTCTTGATATGACTGAACTATTGAATTGTGTGATATATGTGGATTAAGTACCAATAAAACTGTTTTAAAAAAGGCTCAGAAACCCACACAGGCAGTCTATCCTGTCCCATAGAGTCACTATGAGTCGGCATTGACTCAATGGCAGTGAGCTTGGTTTGTTTTTTGACCAAATCACAGGGCACTATTACTTTGTCTTACAGCTCAAATTCTTCACTGTGCCAAATCCCAGGCTGAACTTTTACTATCTGTAAATCTAGAAACCTTTTGAGCTTTCTGCAGCACTAGTTCTGTATAAACTCCACTCCAACTATGAATAATCTCTACTGCGCCGATACTCAAACCAAACTCTGCCAGTGAGTTGATTTCCACCCAAAGCAGTTCTGCCCATAGGACAGGGTAGAACTGCCCCTCTGGATTTTTAAGACTGTCACTTTATAGGAGTAGAAAGCTTCATCTTTCCTCCTCAGAGTAGCTGATGGTTCCAAACAGCTGATCTTGCAGTCAGCAGCCCAACATGTAGCTATCATGTTGTCTATTGTCTATACTGCCTACTATATATTGTCTATTCTCTTTACTCAATGCATTAAAACATCTATTAATTTTTTAAAAAAGTAAAATGTATGTATTCCACTTTGTTAGTGCTTTTACTCACTTGTATCTCAATTTGGGTCTATCCTAATTCCGTCATATCAATCAACCAACAAATATGCATTAAAGCACCCAAAATGCAGATATAACAATAAGCAATATTAAGTCCTTTAGAGCTGGGCTAAATTATATAGTTAGAATATAATCAGGTGCACAGAGATTAAAAAAAACCCAAATATGATGTAAAATCAACTAGCTAATATTATTTCTAATTAATTCTTAACTCTGATAACTTAAAAAAAATCTTATGAAAACTTACACATCGGATTGGTTTTGTTCATATAAAGCCTTCATCTCCTCCAGAATTTGTCTGAATCCATCCTCCTGGAATATATAAACTGCTTTTGATATATATCCATGGATTCCCCAATGCATTCAATTAATCCCCTAAGTCTATCTGTACTACATTTATCCTCAATTTATATATATAATTTATTTAAAATCCATAGCCATTGCATAAATTCTGGCTATTTATGTACCTATATCAAAAATAAAGGCTTAATCGAGCATGAAAGTACACATTTTCACTGCAAAAACAACAAATACAAGTTTTAAAATATTTCTCCCAATTTTTTCCCCCAAAGACACAGTTTTGGTTTGTACTGCAAGAAAAGAAAGGCCAAAGGAATTTTTCCTACCATCTACCTTAAGATAGAAATTTTTCACTTAGACAAATAAAATGTTTTAATTCTAAAATTCATAAATATTAATAAGATAGTTGACCATTTGAAAAGAAGTGACATCACATATTCTTTCAGCCAAAATACAGTCTTGGGTTCAACCAACCCTGTAGCCAATTATATGTTGAAAATATTTGATGATGATGAATAGCCTTGTTTACTCTTGATGTCATTTATTACCCATTTCATCTCCACAATTCTAAAAGTTACAAGTCCTGCTAGTCTTCAATCACTTAAAAAACTCATTTATCAATATCTGTAGAATTGAGTTTCAATCATCCACATTTCTCACCACTAGCTCATCTCTCTGCCTCCATTAGTTCTTCTCTTCTGATGCATTTTCCATATTGCCAATAACCAAAACCACTTCCATTAAGTACATTTTGATTAAATGACCCTATAGGACGGAGAAAATTGCTCCCTATGGTTTACACAGCTGTAAATCTTTACAGAAGCGGCTATCTTTCTCCCTTAGAATGGCTGGTGTGTTTGAATTGCTGACCATTAGGCTAGCAGCCCAATGCATAACTCCAGGCCTCATTTTACTGCCAATAAGTACTCCAAAATATAAAAACATCCCGCCACACCCCTACCTGAAAACCTCTACCTGATTCCAAATGCCTGTGGAATAATGCCGAAGTTTTTCTAATCCTAGAACCCACCATTGACATCTCCATACATAACCTTTCCAGTTGTGATCATGAGTCTTAAGCCATTGTTTATCACCTGCCTGTGTGAGGGCTAATACTTCATACAAGGCTCGAACACCCACTCCCAACCCCCCAGTAGCATTTCTCTTTATGCTCCCATCTACGCAACACCAGTTTCACTTACCACATTGCATTCTATTCACTTGTGTTTCTTGGTCCTCTCACTGACATCTATCTAGTTGCTGCCCTATGATTGTTTACTACGATGCTTAAACGTACAGGCTCTTGAGCCAGACTTCCAGGGTTCAAGCTCTAGCTCTGCTCTTTACTGGCTATATCACCACTGACAAATCTCCTAACTTCAATTCTCCACTCACATGTTTGAGGTGGGGGGAGACAGCTCAGATCTCACACAATGATGAGGAGAGACAATTGCAAGCTAAGTGCTGAACATCATTCCTACTTCCATGTTATTGTAGTGGACAAATAATCATAATAGTAACAATACGACTGTTAGCACTATTATTATTTCTTGTAGAAACAGCATACAGGGACTCAGCCCTGGGTGTGTCAGGTACAGTTCCTCACTACACCAAGAGCTCTGTACCATCATCATGCCCATTTTTGTTGGTGAGAACACTGGACGCACAGAAAGCCTGAGTCCACAGTGATCGAACAGAGTATGAATCTCAGTCTGGCACCAGAGGCCTACTTCATCATCACATTTTGCTCACTGAGTGCGTGCGCGCACACTAACGCGCATAAAACGCTAGATCCAATAAAAACGACTGGTTCTGTGGGTTTCTGAGGCTGTCAATCTTTAAAAGAACAGAAAGCTTCCAGCTTTCTTCGGCAGAATGGAGGTGGATTCGAATTTACTTTAGTTCGTATTAGGCAACCTTTTACTTGGCTAAGCAAAGGAAAAGCAACAAAGCTAAAAATGAAGCAAAACGGAAGGAAGTAGACTTTGAGGAAGCGCAATTGCTGAGTTGTACAGTAACTTCCTTCTTTCTCCCACAGTAACCTTTTGTTATGCTGTTACTTTCCCTTCCGGAACTTGGCTCACACCCTCAGGGGAATCTGAAGCAAACCGCGAAAAGAGCAGCCCAGGGGAGATCCCGCTCACCCTCCAGCCCCTTTCAGCCAAGCTCCCCGGACCTCCATCCCGCCCTCTGCCGTCCAGCCCGTCATATTAAAGGCGGGCAGCTGCCCTTCTGGCGTGTGGTGCAGTTCGCGGACCACCTCCGTCGCCTTTTCACAGAACATGGCGGGTAGACCTGGTACCGGGACCTCCTTGTCGGCCGCCCACTTGACCGAAGAGTCTGCGGGCTCCCTGCAGCCTAGTTCGCGCCGCGCTTATTAGCGCAGGTCTAGGAAATCGCCTGCGCTTTGGCGGTAAAAATCCCCAACCAATGGGAAGGCAAGGACGCAGGTTGCGTGGCTACGGTGGTTGCAAAGGGACAATTCCATACCCGGTACAGAAATATGACCGGAAGTGGGGAGGCGGTGACCGGTGCCTTGTTCCGGTGGAACGCGGCCCTCCGGAAAGAGTCCTTGGGGTTCCATTTGACTTTATCCATGAGGTGAGACGAATTTTCCAATACTAATCTGAGCACATAGTTTAGGGAGCAGCATAGCTTGGAATAGATGTACCGCCCACACCCCCCGAAACTTCCTCTTTTCCCTTTTTTAAAAATAAAAATCATTCTATTGAGGGCTCATATAACTATCCATATGTACATACATTGTGTCACGCTCATTTGTACATTTTTGCCATCATTCTCAAAACATTTGCTTTCTCCTTACTCCCTTTATATCAGCTCCTCACTTTTTCCCCTGCTTCATGGAACCTTGATCATTTATCAATTATTTTGTCATGTCTTACAGTGCCCACATCTCCCTTCATCCACTTTTCTGTTGTGCAACTCCATGGAGGGGCTTATATGTAAATCCTTGTAATCAGTCCCCCCCTTTTTTTTTAAAATCATTTTATTGGGGGCTTGTACAACCCTTATCACAATCAATACATCATTCCATTGTGTTTAGGACATTTGTGCATTTGTTGACCTCATCATTCTCAACACATTTCCTTTCTAATTGAGCCCTTGGTATCAGCTCCTCGTTTTTCTATCTCCCTCCCTACCCCCTCCCTCCTAAACCCTTGTTAATATTGATAGGTTTAGAATTAAGGTAGCAGATGGACATTGGACCTCCACTTCTTTTCTCCCTCAATTGCAAGAACACTTTGTTCTATTGAACTGGCATGCCGTGATGCTCACCTTAAAAGCTTGAAAATAAACAATCCGCGATCTAGCTCAGAAACAGCAAAGCCCACGTGGGAGAAGCACACCAGCATGTGTGATCACGAGGTGTTGAAGGGATCAGGCATTAAAGAACAAAAAAAATCACATCATTGTGAATGAGGAAGGGTATGGAGTAGGGACGAGGCCAAAACCCATCTGAAGGAAAGTGGACATCCCCTTACAGAACGGTTGTGGGAAGAGAAGAGGTGTTCAGGGTGCAGTGGAGCAACAATGAAACATACAGCTTTGCTCTAGTTATTTTCTATTTATTTATGTATTTGTTTGTATCATTTTATCAGGAGCTTGCACATCTCTTATCACAACCCATACATACATTGTGTCGAGCACATTTCTACATTTGTTGCCATCATTATTCTCAAAACCTTTGCTTTCTACTTGAGCCCTTGGTATCAACTCCTCATTTTCTCCAACCCTCCCCGCTACCCCCTCCCTCATGAACCCTTGATAATTTATAAATTATTATTTTGTCATATCTTACACTGTCCGACATCTCCCTTCACCCACTTTTCTGTTGTCCTTCCCCCAGGGTGGAGGTTATGTAGGTCCTTGTAATCGGTCCCCCCTTAATACCCCACTTTCCCTCCACCCTCACGGTATAGCCATTCTTAGCACTGGTCCTAAAGAGAGCGTCTGACCTGGATTCCCTGTGTTTCAAGTTCCTATCTGTACCAGTGTACATCCTCTGGTCTAGCCAGATTTGTGCGGCAGAATTGGGATCATGATACAGGAGGGGGTTGGGAGAGGAAGCATTTAGGAATTAGAGGAAAGTTGTATGTTTCATCATTGCTACACTGCACCGACTGGATCATCTCCCGACAACCCTTCTGAAAGGGGATGACCACTTGCCTACACATGGTTCTTGGGTTCCCAATCTTCACTGCCCTCATTCACAATGATATAAATTTTTTGTTCTTTGATGCCTGATACCTGATCCCTTTGAAACATCATGATCACACAGGCTGGTGTGCTTCTTCCATGTTGCCTTTGTTGCTTCTGAGCTAGATGGCTGCTTGTTTACCTTCAAGTCTTTAAGAGCCCAGACGCTATCTCTTTTGACAGCCAGGATTTGTTTCACCACATTTGTTTATGCGCCCATTTGTCTTCAGCAATCATATCGGGAAGGTGAGCACACAATTATATGACTTTTTTTGTTCTTTGATGCCTGATAACTGATCCCTTTGGCACCTCATGATCACACAGGCTGGTGTGCTTCTTCCATGTGGGTTTTCTTGTTTCTGAGCTAGACAGCTGCTTATTTACTTTGAAGTCTCTAAGACCCTATATCTTTTGATAGCCATTTGTCTTCAGTGATCAGATCATTACACACCTCTTTTTAACAAGTTTAAACTATTGTATTATATGACATCTGAATTATATGTCAATAAAACTGAAAAAATTTTAAAGATTAAAGGAATATATGGAGTCGCTATACTAAAAAGAACTAGTCAATATTGCATCATGTTAAGAGGTATCATATAAGAACCAAAGGTACTGAAAGAAGAAGTCCAAGTTGCACTGAAAGCATTAGTCAAAAACAAGGCTCCAGGAATTGTTGGAAAACCCACTGTAGGCAGTTACATAATCTAATAATAACTTGAGAAAGGGTAAAGTCTAGCCTGTCAATAGGGTCACAGCGAATGAGGCCTCTGTGGGGCCTGGCTTTCTCCAGAGGATTTTGGGTATTCCTGTATTGCTATCTTGTGGTGGAACACACTGTCTCTTTTCTACACAATCCTGTTGACAAACCACATGGAGACACACTGAGAGAGCCAGAGCCCTGGAGCTGGAGGAGCCACATAGTGACCCCTGCCAGCACCAAGATCCTTCACCGCTACTGGATCTACATGACTTTCCACCCACTGGTCTGTGATATTCTTGCATTTGGCATTATTGCATGGCTACATGAGTCTAAAGAGGAATTTATTGACCAGTATTGGACATAGGGGATAATATTGGACTTACGGACTTGATCTGGACTGGGCTGGGATGTTTCTCAATATACAATTGCTCTTTTATACAAAGCTCTTTCTTATACACATGAGTGTCTGTGAATTTGTTTCTCTGGTCTACCTGGACTAACACATTATGCTACCTGGAGTGGTGTACTAGAGAAACAAATCACAAAGATGGAGAGTGGATGCTTGTTTGACGTCTGCTCATGGTAGTACTTTTTTGGCTAGCCAGAGGTTAGATCTGGCCATTCAGTTTGCTGGGTTGTTTTATGGAAAAAATACAGGAAGTTAAACTTTTTATGATTTCCTTTGATTGCTGTCTTTGGTGATTCCTGTACTAACTGGTAAAAATGAATGTGATTAATGTATATTTGGAGCTCAGGGGTAGAAATCCAGATTGGAGACTGGAAAGTCAACTCGGTGCTCCTCAAGGGGACAGGCACTCCCCTCTCTGGATCTCACTTTTAACATCGATACACAAAGGTCGATTCTGTGAGGGTCACAGACTGGGGACTCCCATGGCCAAATGAGGACCTGTGTGGACTCTGGTTGGCCTGCTTATTCACTGCCATCTAGAAGATTCCAACTCACAGTGACCCTGTAAGACCGAGCGGAACTGCCCCTGTGGGTTTCCGAGGCTGAAATTCTATATGGACTAGAAGGTCTCATCTCTGCACAGCCCCCCACCCTATCCCCCAACCCCCGCTCCCCCAGTGTGACTGGTGGTTTCAAACTACTGACCTTCTAGTTAGCTGCCCAACACATAACCCACTGTGCCATCAGGGCTCTTTGGCCTACTTGGCTTCTATTCAATGTTATTGAATCGCCTTTGAAAAAATCAGGAGGTTTTTAAGAAAACAGGAATTTTGACTTTCTCTAGAAAAATCGATCTGGCATCACTGGAACCTAAACTAGAGGATCCACAATTCCACGTGGCTCTGGGAATCTCAACATTTCTTCCTCCTGCTCAAAGTAAAATGGTTTAAGGGGACCTTTCACAGCTGGTGGGCTGGTCTCCTTTCTAGAAAGTTGCCTCTGTAAAGAAAATGCATCTTTCTTCCCTTTTACCTAGTTGGGGGTGGTGAGGGTAGCAGGAGCTATTGGGTTAAGAAAAAACAGTCCAGGTAGCTTCAGTCTGCCCTGCCAGGGCTTTAGAGGCCAAGCCTTTTTTGCTCCAGCTGACTGACCTGCTGTTTCCAGGGCAGCCCCACCATCTGTTCCCAGATGCAGGGAGGGAGCCGACTTTCCTCCATCACACCTGCCCCAAACTCAGGCCCAGAACTACTGTCTAAACACAGAACAACTTTTGTCTGTGGCCAAATGTGGGACCCCAAATTTCTTCCCTCTTTCCCGATACTCCTTCAGTGACTTGATGACCTGGGCCAGGCTGAGATGAATTAGCTTGCTCCTCACAGCTGGCTGCTGGGTTCCAGTCAACTCCCAGAGGCCACTGGCTGTGCCCATCAGTAGAAGTGGGAGTTGAGAACCCTCAGCTCTTGGCTGAGCAGCTCTGTCAGTCTGTAGCTGTTGACTGTAGCTGCTTCTGACAGCCAGTCTAGCTGGTGCTTTAAGTCATTTCAGTCGCTCCACCTCAGCTGTGATTAGTCTAGTCTCTGTAGCCTCAGAGGGAGGGGAAAACAAAACACCTCAATGACTTTGAATCAGAGTGGGTTATCCTCTTTTAAAAGGCAGAAAGTCTGAATTGGAGGATATTTTTGGGGGGTCTCTTTTATGCATTTCACATTTATGAAATAAGAACTAACAGTATTTGTTCCAGTAAGTGGATCAGAACCACCTAAGGGCACACTCCTCCCACCAGGCCACGCCTCACTAAGAATAGAGGTCCATCACTTGTCTGGCATTTTGTGGTACTGTGGTGACTTTTGTTTTGTGAGATACTGGGAGCTATGTGATTGGCATTTCATATACCAGCAGGGTCACCCAAAGAGCTTCCAGACAAAGAACAGACAATGAAGAAGGAATTGGCTGCCTGCATGGGAAGAATGAGCCATTGAAAACCCTATGGATAGCAGCAACACTGTCAGTTACTAGACCCCCCATGAACAACAGAAGAACATTGTCAGAACGTGTGCCAGAAGATGAGCTCTTCAACTTGGAAAGTACTCAAAATACGGCCGAGGAAGAGGAAGAGCTGACTTTTCATAGGCAAGTCGACCATAATGATGCAAATCGAGTATAGCCATCAGGACCTTCATTTGCTGATGGGGCACAACTCAAAATGAGGAGAAACAGTTCAAATCGTCATTAATAATTGAAACTTGGGATGTATGAAATATGAATCTAGGGACATTGGAAGTCATTAAAAATGAAATGGAATACATAAAGATTGATATTGTAAGCATTAGTTAGCTGAAATGGACTGATATTGACCATTTTGAAACAGAAAATCTTACGGTTTACTCTGCTGGAAATGACACAATCAAGAGAAACAACATTGCATTCATCATCAAAAGGACATTTTAAGATCTATTTTAATGTACAATGCTATCTTTGATAGGATGCTATCTATGCCCCTTCAAGGAGAACCAATCAATACAACTATTGTTCAAATTTATGCACCAACCACCCAAAGCTGGTGATGCAGAAATTGAATAATTCTACCACCATATTCAGTCCCAAATTTGTCAGACTTGCTATCAAAATGCTATTGGAATGCAAAAGTTGAAAACAAAGAGGAAGGATCAGTAGTTGAAAAATATGGTCTTGGTGATAGAAACCAAGCTGGAGATCGCATGACAGAGTTTGCAAGACCAATAAATTGCTGATAGCATATACTATATTTTCCAACTTCTGTTCTTTCCTCTTTGGTTCCAACATTTGCACTCCAATCACCAATAATTACCAATTTATCTTGATTGTATGTTAGAATTTTGCATGATTAATGATTTCTTCAAACATTTGATCAACAACAAAAAAGGTGACCATAAATGTGGACTTCTCCAGATGGAATACACGGAAATCAAATTGACTACACCTGTGGGAAGAGACAATAAAAGAAGCTCAATATCAGCAACTGAAACCAGTCCAGGGACTGATTGTGGAACAGATCAGCAATTGTTCATATGTGAGCTCAAGTTGAAGTTCAAGAAAATGCAAACAAGTACACGAGAGTCGATATACAACCTTGATAATAACCAACCAAATTTTGAGAACATCTCTGAATAAAGCACAGTGTCATTATAAAAAAAAGGAAATAAAGAAAAGATACAAGTGCATGTCCAAAGAGACTCTGAAACTTACTCTTAATCAGAGAGTAGCTAAAGCAAAAGGAAGAAATGATGAAGTAAAGAGCTAAATAGAAAATTTCAAAGGACAACTCGAGAATACAAAGTAAAATATTATCACAAAATGTGCGAAAGCCTAGAGTTAGAAAACCAAAACAGAACATATTCAGCATATCTTAAACTGAAAGAACTGAAGAAAAATGTCAAGTCTTGAGGTGCAATATTAAAAAATTCTATGGGCAAAATATTGAATGATGAAGGAAACATCTAAGGAAGATGGAAACAATATGGAGTCACTGTATCAAAAAGAATAGACCAACATTCAACCATTTCAGGAGGTAACATATGAGCAAGAACCAATGGTCAGGAAAGAAGAAATTCAAGATGCATGGAAAGCACTAGCCCAAAACAAGATGCCAGGAATTGCTGGAATATCTATTGAAATGTTTCCACAAGCTGATAAAGCACTGGCAGCACTCACTCATCTATGTCAGGAAATTTGGAATACAGCTACTTGGCTAACGGACTGGAAAAGATCCATATGTGTATACATACCAAAGAAGGGAGACCAACAGAATGGTCAAATTATGTAACACTATCATTGGCATCACATGTGAGTCAAATTGTACTGAAGCTAATACAACAACAGTTGCATTGATTCATTGACAGAAAGTTACCATATTCAGCATTCAAGAGCCATCGTGGCACAGTGGTTACAGGTTGGATTGCAAACCCCAAGGTCAGCAGTTCAAAACCACCAGTCACTCCGTGGGAGAAAGGCAAGGTTTTCTACTCCCATAATGAGTTACAGTCTCAGAAACTCACAGGGGCAGTTAGTTCTACCCTATACTATAGGGTCAGGATGAGTTGTCATCAACTACAAGGCAGTGAGTTTGGTTTCCCAGAGATTTAAGCCAGATTCAGAAGAGGATGTGGAACAAAGGATATCAGATATCAGATGGATCTTGCCTGAAAGCAGTGAATACCCTAAAGATGGTTACTTATGTTTTATTAACACCCAAGCTATCTGACTGTGTGGATCATAAGAAAACATGGATAGTTTTGAGAAGAGAATTCCAGAACACTTATAGAACAAGGGTAGATTGCATGGTTTAAGAACCAAGAAAGGTGTGCATCCTGGTTGCACCCACTTATTATACTTTTTCAATTGTATGGTGAGCAAATAATCAGAGAAGCCAAATTATATGAAGAAGAACACAGAATCAGATTTGGAGGAAATATTATTAACTACCTGCTATATGCAGACGACACAGTTTGGCTTGCTGACAAGGATGGGGGACTTGAAGCACTTGCTGGTGAAGATCAAGGATTGCAGCCTTCAATGTGGGATACAACTCAACACAAAGAAAACCAAAATCCTCACAACTGAACCAATAGGTAACATGATGATAAATCGAGAAAAACCTGAAGTTGTCAAGGATTTTGTCTTGTCTGGATCCACAAGCAATGCTCCTGGAAGCAGCAGTCAAGAGATGAAAAGATACATTGCACTGGGTAGATCTGCTGCATAAGAGCTCTTTAGAATGTTGAAAAGTTAGGATGTTACTTTAAGCAGGAAGTACACCTGATCCAAACCATAGTATTTTCATTTGCCTCATCTGCATGTGAAAAGCTTGCCATTGAGTGAAGAAGACCCAGGTAAACTGTATGAATTTGAACCATGGTACTGGCAAAGAATATTGACAGTACCATGGACTGCCAAAAGAACAAACAAAATCTGTCTTGGAAGTACGGCCAGAATTCCCATTAGAAGTAAGGATGGTGAGACTTTGGACATGTTGTCAGTGGAGACCAGTCCCTGGAGAGGCATCATGCTTAGAAAAATGGAAGGGCTGTGAAAAAAGGTTGAAGGCCCTTGAAGAGCTGGATTGACACAGTGACGACAACAAGAGGACTGAGCATAGGAACACTTGGGTGGATGGAGGAGGAGCTGTTATTGTTACATTCTGCTGTGAATAGGTTTGCCATGGACCAGAACCAACTGGATGGCAAACTAACAACAACAACAACAACAACAGGGAGAGACATTAAAAGCCAAACTCACTGCCATTGAGTTGACCTTGATTCAGAGCAACCCTGGAGGACAGGGTAGGACTGGCACCCGTGAGTTTCCCGAGAGTGTAACTTTTCACAGGAGGGGAAAGCCCCTTTAACCTATTACTTAGCAGCCCAGCCCATCACCAGGGCTCCACAAGGATAGAGAGAAACACTGTTAGGGCTTGATAGGGCAGAGGCTGTACACTGGTACCAATGAGGGCTGGAGGTACAGGGAATCCTTGGTGGACGATACCTTCAGGACCAAGGGTGTGAGGGGTGATGCTGGGAGAGTGGAGGGTGAGTGGGTTGGAAAGGGGGAACTGATTACAGGATCCACATGTGACCTCTTCCCTGGGAGAGGGACAGCAGAGAACCGGGGAAGGGAGACTCCGGATAGGGCAAGATATGACAAAATAACGATGTATAAATTACCAAGGGCACATGAGGGAGGGGGGGAAGGGGAGGGAGGGGAAAAAAAGAGGACCTGATGCAAAGGGCTTAAGTGGAGAGCAAATGCTTTGAGAATGATTGGGGTAGGGAATGTATGGATGTGCTTTATACAATTGATGTATGAATATGTATGGATTGTGATAAGAGTTGTATGAGTCCCTAATAAAATGTAAAAAAGGAAAAGAGGAGAAAAAATTATTAGGGCAAAGACTGTACAGATGTGCTTTACACAATTGATGTATGTATATGTATGAACTGTGATAAGAGTTGTATGAGCCCCTAATAAATTGTTAAAAAAAATGATCCTCAATTCTATCTGAATCCTTGCCAGAGCTGCAAGTTGCCTTAATAAACACGTGCAAAAAAAGTACCTCTGGCAGCAGACCGCTCAGGTTCAAATCCAGGCTCTCTAACTTATTGACTATGTGACCTTGGGCAAACCTGGACCTCTCTGTGCTTCCAAAGACTCACTTTCCAAAAGGGAAGTCATAAGCCAACTTTTCTTATTCCTCACTGGGTTGCTTTGAAGATGAAATGAGACATCTGTCTAAAAATGCTTCTGACCATCCCTTGGTTCTCAGAGCTCCACAAATGCTATGGATTATTGTTATAAGATTATGAATGATTTTTCCAAGGGTAGTGCAAAGATTAACATCAGTGCTACTTCTCTCTGACAAAATATCAATCCAAATTTCTAAATAGCAGGGTCTGAACGGATGCGCTGTTAACAGCATCTTGCTTTTCTCCCATCACTTGTCACAGTAAATCTGATAAGAAATGCTGGGCTAGGGCCTGCAGCCAAGCCCCTCACTGGCAGCGTGCAGGACCTCAGGTTGTTGCCAGGCCAAGGGACATCACAATGGCAAGAGGAGACTCCACAAAGGGCCCCTGCTTCCTCCCCCACGCCACCCTTCCCCACATTCAGGGTGAAACATCAAAATACAATTTTTTTTGTCACCTGGTGAAATAATGAGCCCCCATTCCCGTTGCCTTGGTATCATCAGAGCGCAACAGCCACGTGGGGTAATCGCTGTCTCCGTGTTAATGCTGCTCACTTCAAACATTTTCACAGGCCCTGGCGAAATGAAACCCGTGCTTTCTACCTAGGTAGAGTTTGAGGCGATTCAGCCCATTTGCTTCTGCTGAAGAGGCTACCTCAGAAAAACAGGAAATAAAAACATAGAGGGTGTCATTGACATTAGGTTTCTCGTTTTCTTCCTTTCTTCCCTACCTTCCTTTCTTCTTGCCCTTCTCTTTCTCTTTTCTTCCTTCCCTCCCTTTGCTCACGTCTTCCTGCCTGCCTTCACTTTCCATCTTCCCTCCCAAACTCCTCCATTTCTTCTTCGCTCCTCTCTCCCCACCGCCACCTTTCTCCTTTCCTTCCCTGCCTTTTCCCTTCAGCCTCCCAGTTTCCCTCCTTCACTCTCTCCTTTGCTCCTTCCTTTCCCCACCTTGTTTTGATCCAGTGATTTGTACTCCTTTCTTCCTCTCATCCCACCCCTCCCCATTGCTGGAGAAACATCAGTTCCTTGTGGTGCTGGTTTCTTGGCGCCAGACCCTGTTCTTTGGGTGTTCACAAGTCTGTGTCCTGTGTGCAAACATAAGACAGACATATGATCAGGATTGGACAGAAGATGGGATTTGACAGGTGTTCTGCATCCCAAATCTCCAGGAGGCAAAGGTAAAGTCAGGCTCCTGCCTTTAAGGTTATGTCTCCCATTGTAACTGCATCCCACAAAGGCTCCTGCCTCCTGGCCACCTGAGGCCTGCTGCCTGCCTTCCTCTAGCTCCTGGGGAATTGGGGCAGCAGTGGCAAGAACAAAAAACATCCCCAGGAGTTGACAAGAAGGCAAGCTGCCTTGCTCGAGAGACGGCCCCCTCACCCACCTGCATGATGTTGAGATACAGGTTCTCATCCCTGTGGATGGGCAAGAAACACCCCCTCCCCAAACGCAGTGGCTTCAAACAAGGACCATCATCGTGTGGTTGCTGGGAGGCCACTGGGTCGTGCTTGGAGTCTCCCATGAGTTGGCAGTCACATGGGAGCTGGGGCAGGGGCCTCTGGTGACTCCAGTGCCTACATGTGCACTCAGAGGGCTGGAAGCTGAAGCTGGGTGCTTAGCTGGGTTGTTGGTTGGAGTGTCTCCACGTGGCCTTTCCAGGCGGCTCAGGCTTCTTTCAGCATAGTGTCCGGGTGCTGAGAAGTGTCCTGAGAGGTAGCACGTGGAGGCTGGACATTCTAAGGGTGAGCACTCAAGAAGAAGTCTTTGAAGGGATTTTTCAGAAGCTGTGAAGCACTTTGTGGGAGGGAAGGGGGTTGCCCAAACTAGATGTCACAGTGTCATCTTCTCCATAATCTATTGGTCACAGAGGTCATGGAACATCCCAATTTAAGGGGAAAGGGCATAGACTCTACCTTTCTATAGGTAACCTGTCAAGGAATTTGGGGGTCACATACGAAGACTGGGAGACCCTGGGTGGCACAAATGGTTAAGGACTCAACGTATCAAGAGGTGGGCAGCTGCACCCCTCATAAGAAATAACTAATGGCCTGCTTCTAGAAGCCCACAGGCTTGAGAATCCTGTGATGTGTAGTTTCTCCCTGGCACCCAGGGGGTCCTCGGGAACCAGAACCAACATAACAGCAATGGGTTGGGTTTTTGTTGGTTTTGTTTGGGCTAATATTAAAATGACTAGTATGAAATTATATATGTATTGTGTTTAACTCTCAGGACTCTGATTATGCTGAAGTTGAACAAAACCGTCTGCCTCTTCTATGAACGCCAGCCGATGGAGGCAAAGGGTGAGGGTCTAGAGGAAGAATGAATGTCCCATTCCCGTCCTTATGTTTCAGTTGTCCTTAAAGGGCACAGGGGACAAACCAGATGTCTTTGATATGATTTTAGCCTAATGATGTGCTAGTATGATGATGAGCAGCCTGAAAAGTGGTTTTAACTAATGTGATCCAATATTTGAAAAGTTGACGATTTCACATCGAATTTTATATTCTCAGCATCTCAGTTACAAACAGAAAATCAGGCCTTAAAATCCTTGCATTTCCCCAAGGCAACAACAGTCTGGAGCTAGAATTTGAATGTCCCCTGTGGATGAGCTGACACGTGCCTGTTAACCACAGTCCCCATCCATCCCTATTGCCCCCAAAACAGAGGTTGGCTACAAGTATCCTTTATCTATATGGCTAAATAGATTAGTTAGTTTGGATTGGGTTGCTAGTTTTTCCTGTTTTGTTTTGCTTACTTTTGACTTTTTGGGGGGCTAGGAAATGGTGTGTATTTTGGTACCATGTCTTCCAAAGCGAGAAAACCAAACCCAGTAAGCCAAGAAGGTCAAACAGTCTAGATTAATGATGAAAGGAGGAGCCCTGTTGGTGTGGTAGATTATGAGTTGGACTTCTAACTGCAACATCAGAAGTTCGAAACTCCCCCCACCCCCACTCCACAGGAGAAAGATGAGATTTTCTACTCCTTTAAAGATTTACAGCCTTGGAAACCCACAGGGGCAGTTCTATACTCTGTCCAAAGGGTTGCTATATGTCAGAATTGATTCCAGGGTAGTGAGGTTTTCTTGATTGATATAAATAATTTTTGGTGAGTATTGAAAAAACCAGTCAATATTATTTTTAATACACATCAAAGAAGGTCCACATTAATTGTTCACACAACCCTGCCACCTTCTTTCTTTATTCCCTTGCCTCCCACTCTCCTTTCTTCCTTCCTATGGTCTTTTATCTCATTCATTTTCTTTCAAGGGTTAGCCTAGGAGTGGGAAAGTCTGACTAATTCTTAACCAAAAGACTAAATTGGTTTTATTGTTGGTGTTATTACTTGGGTTAAATTTTTTTCTTTTCTCTTCTTCTATTGGTTTGTGTCATGTAACCCAGAAAATGGGGAAACATTTGGAACATCAAAACACTATCCTTTCTCAGTAGACTACAAGCATTAAAGGCAACAGAGATAAATACTCCAATAATAACAATAACATACAAGGATAGCTAGAGAGATAAATAGATAGATAGAAAAACCACAAAATCTGAGCAGTTGTGGGAAGGGGAATGGGAATAGCCCCATGAATAAATATAGGTTTGCCAGAGAATAGTTCTATATACATATTAGCATATACTACAAATATGACCATGAATATAATAGTGCATCCAGGAGGCATAGTTAGGAAATGTCTTAGCTAGAACAAAACCCCTTGAGGGAGCGTGTCCTAAATATCGGGGATCAGGAACATAGCTCTGAGAGACCTCAAGATCAATTGGTACAAACTAGCTCACAAAGACAATGTTCTGTATCCATCAGGGAAGTGACTGGGATCTTCAAAAGCTAGTGAGTAGCAAACTAAAAGTCGGTTCTTGGTCTCACCCTATGTGTTGGACAGGGTTCTCTAGAGAGACAAAACCATATTGCTAGTAATTATATATAAATATATTTATAAAGCTAGATATGCAATACAAGAAATGAACCACTAAATTATATACAGATAGATAACACAAGAAACTAACAGTTAAATTATAAAACAGTGAGACACTAGCAGTCCTTTAAGGCTTGAGAGCCGCCAGTTGCCAGTCCCTTTCTGTAGAGAGAGCTGGGCTATATATACCCAGGCAGCAAACAGCAAGGCAAGTCACCAACTGTCACCAACTGTCGGTCCCCAGCTCCAGAGACGAACATTCCAATCCTGTGGGATTAAATGGACCTCAACTTACAGCGACAGAGTCCACAAGCTAGGCATCCCACAGGTAGTGTACCCCTTTAAATTGAGGCATAGAACAAGCAAGGCGAGGCTCACGAAGCCATTTATCCCTCTGCCCTTCGATTAATCCTACTTGTGTTTATCGGCCAGGCTGGCACAATAAACTATTGCACCCTGTCTGGAGCGAATAACATTGAAGAAGCTCAAGATGCCTGGCAACAATTAGTCCAAATCAGTAATGGACTATGCGTACCTCAGCCTCTATGATGCTAAGGTCAGAAGAACTAAATGGTGCCTGCCTATGACAAACAGCTGCTCTGAAAGGGATCATGGTACATGGTCCTAGATAGAGTGGGGAGTAATGTGTAAGAAAACTGAAAGTCATACTACTACTACCAATAGTAATAATAATAATGGTAAAAGATGAGGTTTATTGGTTAGATAGACTAGTGAGATCCCCACTACTATGGTCCTTCATCACCCTTCAGGTCTGGAACTGAATTCAACCCCCTGAAAAATAGACAGGTTTATAAAGTGAACCTTATGAGAAAAGATTGCAGCCCTCAGTATGGTTTACAACTCAATGTCAAGAAGACACACATCCTCACAACTTGATCAATAGCTACCATGATAAATGGAGAAGTTTGTTGTTTTTTTTACTTGTTGTTATTTGTTGAAGTTGTCACGGATTTTTTGTCTTGATGAGGTCTATAATCAATGCTCTTGGAAGCTGCAATCATGAGATCAAATGACGCATTCCATATGGATACATTTGGTGCACAATACGTCTGTAGAGTGCTAAAAAGCAAGGATGTTACTTTGAGGACTAAGGTGCACCTTACCCAAGCCATAGTAATTTAAATTGCCTCATAAGTATGTGAAAGTCAGACATTGAATAAGGAAGGCTGAAGAAGAATTGATATGTCTGAATTGTGGTGCTGGTGAAGAATATTAAAAGTAACATGGACTGGCAAGGGAACAAACAGATCTGTCTTAGAAGAAGTATGGTCAGAGGGCTCCTTAAAGGCAAGGATGGTGAGACTTCCTCTCACATACTTTGGTCATGTTATTAAGAGAGACTAGTCCCTGGAGAAGGACATCATACCAGGTGAAGTAGAGGGACAGTGAAAGAGAGGAAGCCCCTTAAGGAGATGGATTGACAGTGACTGAAACAAGGGGCTCAAGCTTGGGAACAATTAGGAGAATTATTCAGGGCTAGGTAGTGTTTCTGTCTGTTTGGCATAGGGTCAATGTGGGTTGCAACTGGCTCAATGGCACCTGATAAGAACAACTACACCAAAATGAATCATAGCACTGAGGAGCACACATTCCTCAGAACCATCAACCATTCAAAAGCAAATAGGCAGTATTTGCCCAAGGCCAAATTCAAAAGGCAGGCAAGGTTAGGGGAGAAGGATGAATGAAAACAGGAAGCAGAGTTTCAATGGCATGAGTGATATTACATTGCAGGAGATTGTCATCAATGTCACATAACAAAACGTGTATAAATTGTTACGTGCAAAGCTGATTTTCTCTGTAAACCTTAACCCACCTTACAATAAAAACTTTCTTTTTTTAAAACAAAGACACCATCGTTCATATTATAGACACAGCCAAAGAAAGATCTCCTGGACAATCCTAAAAGGATCTCCCAAATGATTTGGGTAGTTAGCCCTCCCCAGGGAGTTCTACCCATTGAAACGCTGGGCGGTTATGGCTGCAATTATATTTCAGGCCAGAAGAGGCAGCAGAGGCCTGGTTGTTCAAATGCTACAAAACTACCAGACAATGGGCAAACAGTTTCTTTCCACGGACGACTAGCGGCTCTGTCATATCCATGTCTGGTGTTCAACACTTGGCGACAGAATCCAGCCCGCTGGGTTTGGGTGGGGTCTGTTTCTCACCCATGCTTGGCTTGGGATTGTTCTATGGCATCCACAAAGTGGAGTCCTTTCCTTTCTGATGTCCCGAGAAAGCTGTTTTCTCCTTTTTCTCTCTCTGGCCCTCTTCCCAAGAACCCTGGGGTTCACTCTGCTTTCCTCTGGTTGATGTTTCTCAGGCAGTTACTTGACCTCGGTTCATCTACTGCAGGTGACCATTAGCAAGTAACTGTACCGTCCTTGGATGGTATTGTTCATGAGCTAGGCTGCGAACTACGGGTTAAAGGTTTGAGTTCACCCAGAGGTGCCTTCCAAGAAGGGCCTGGTGCTATGCCTCTGGAAAAAAACCCACCCCAGCCATGGAAAATTCTAGGGACCGGACTTCTCTAACACACTTGGGCTCTCCATGAGTCCGAGTTGACTCAATGGCAATTGGTTGCTGGTATTCCTGTAAGTAGAAGACAACAATCTTTAAGCAGTCCCTCTTGGATTCATGGGAGGAGGATGGCTTCCTCTGAGAGAACTTCTCAGGGCTCCAAGGGCTCAATGATCTTACAAAAAATGAGAGAAATGATGAGCCTGATGACAGATGATATTGCTATGCAGGCCTCGTTTCAGGATGCTCAAGTTTCCAGGTCTTTCCCTGACTCACAGTGTAGCCCTGTGAGGTTCCAAATAGAAGGGCACCCTTGCTCCCAGGACCTGGAGCCTTGTAGCTGAGCAGAGCAGTCATGATGAGAAAGAGGACCCAAGGGGGAAGTCAGGGGGCTGCTTCACTTGTCTCAGTGTCAAGCAAACAAATGTTTTGGCAGGAAATTTCTCTTCAAGAGTGTTCTGATTTCTTGAAGGAAATCTTTTTCTGAACCATTTCCTCAGGGGAAAACCACTCAACTACCTCGGGAAGGAAGATTTTTCTCCTTCCAAGCTTACCAGGCTGTGCTAACTCACAGAGGAGGTGTGACTAGCAGGCAATGAAACTGATTTCCAGACTCCTATGAAAATCAGCAAGTGCTCGGCTACTAAGTGAAAGGTCGGCAGTTGGAAAACCCCAGCTGCTCTGCAGGAGAAAGTGGTGGCTGACTGTGTCTGACAAGATGACAGCTTTGGAAACCCAATGGGGCAGTTCTCCTCTGTGTTCTACAGTTGCTTTGAGTTGGAGTGGACTTGACAGTGATAGATCTGATCTTTTTCCCCATGAAAATCAACTTTCACGAATACATGTGCATTCATGGATGTCTGTGTCTGCTTTGGCATGCATGTGCACATATGTGCCTATTTGCACGTGGATGAATACGTCTGTGAATGTAGGCGTCTCTATTTACTTTGCCATGTGTGTGCACATGTCTGCCTTTGTCAGTATGCATGCGGGCTCAGGCAGCATAAAGAGATCACAGAGAAACTTGGAGAGAAAGAGAAAAGTAACCTATTTTCTCATGGGTCTCCCATACCTGACGGTCTACTGGCATCCACCGCCACGAAGACCAGAGGTCACTTCATGCCATGTGTCCAGCTGCACATTGCTGGTTGAGGTCAGTCACCAGGGAGGCAAGTGAGACTGGCCTCGCCAACCTACCACCCACCTGCAGGAGTGATTCCCACCATCTGTCCTGGAGCCCCTCCCACCTTACTCAGCCTCCCTAGACCTTGAGTGAAAGGCGTTTCCAACGTTTTTACATAAAGATTTCTGAGATTGACTGAAGAAATGATTTCATTTGACAAAACAAGAAGCTTTGAATTTAAAGATTTGAGGCAAGTGCCCTTCAGAGAGGGGCCACAGGACGGGGCCATGCTCCCTTCCGGTATGCACAGGGGTTGCTATGAGTTGGAACCAACTTGATGAGCACCTGCCAGCAACAACAACAACCAGAAGTTGTCCAAACTTCTGTGGCCTCAACTCGGAAATGAGAATATTATTATTGCCTCCTAGAAAGAACTCAAGGTATGTACAATTGGTTAATAGGCGTTTGGAAAGTGAGTACATTAAGTGGACTGATGACATTGATAAGGCAATAAGAAACTGAGAAGGCTTCACTAACAGGTGCTTTCACATCTGTAACCAGTAGATTCCTTCCTTCTTCATCTCTTGCCATCTTAATCAGCTCCCACACTTTCCAGGCAGCTTGAGGGATTAAATGTTCAGTCTGATCCTATTATAAGCCTCAGCCTCAGAATCAGAGGCTTTACCTGAGGTTTGAGGAGCTATACTGGGAATGAGGGAGAGTAACCTGTCTTTTCTATTGCTCTCCTATCGCTCCCTCTTCCCTAGCCCTTCCCTGTCTCTGGGCCTGCCTTTCCTCCCTAGAGCATTGGCTTCCGGGAGAAGGGGATGGAAACAATGAGCACAATGAGCACATTCCTGACCAGGCCTCTTACCATGCTATGTTCCAACCCTCTCTTGGAAGGGCCTCCACCAAGTCCTCTTATGTCATCTCACAATAACTTGTTAGATACCATTGAGTGAGCTCCTGACTCATAGCAAAAGTACACACAAGAGATTGAAGCACCACCTGGTCCTGCACCGTCCTCACAATGGTCCTTGTGTGTGAGCCCATGGTTGCAGCAGTGTGGAGGAGATCCTGTCCAAGAAGGCTGCCAGTGGGTGGGAGGGGCTGCAGCTTTCAGAGACTTTGGAGGATGCCAATGTGGATAGTTCACGGCGTATCATATGAGGTCAGCCAGCGGGCCTTGGGGGCCCTTCCCATTATCCATAGATATATGAAATAAATGGAGGCCCTCAGCAAGATGGGCTGCAGACACCTCCAGGACTCACTTGATCCTTGGCAAGCTCCCTTAGCCTTAGGACACCACCTGCTGGAACTGTGGCTTTGCTGCCTCTCCTGGCTCTCAACTTCCCTCCTAGAGGACTCCAGCCACCCTTCTCCTTCCAGATCCTTCCAGCAGGAGGCAGATATTGGTCTCTATGCTTTTGCATGTGGCCAGTTTTCTAGGGACAGATCAGCCTCTCCCAAGAATTTGGGTTCACCAGAGTGAGCGTGCCCACAAGTCTGCAGAGCGTACGGCCAGGCCTCTGAAGAGAGAACTGCTGGAAGATTTGCCCCTTTTCAAAAGCGCTAATTCCACAGTTGAGAGCTCGTCTCCTGGGGACTCAGCTTGAGTCTCAAGGAGCACATCCCCTTTGACACTGCTGGCAACTCGAGGTGCTGTGGGTCATTTTCTTGCCTTTGAGGAGTGCAAGGGAAATGCTACAATATGTCCCTTCACATGAACCACCAATCCTTATCTGGAGAACTCTCTGAGATGACAGGGATGAGAGGGAGATGTTCCTGGGGCACGCTTTCACCTGCACATCTCTCAGGTGAGTCAAACATTTGACCCCCAAAAGTTGAGTATGATGGTGAGAGTTCAGGCTGGGAGATAGAGTGTCTGGGTTCAAATCAAGAGACTGCACATCTCAACTCCCATGGTTCTCCTGCATAAAACCCAAGCCAAGCAGTTTATCACTTCCCGGCTGAGTATCCTACTGAGGCCAGCTAAACTCATTCTTTGCTGATGACAACGTTGCTTGTACCAAATGGCTTTGCCATGTAGCCCTTAGCAATGGCCAGAAGGGCTGCTCATCAAACCGCAGAGCAGGGCTTCTGGCGCACACGTTAAGAAGGGGGCTATTCACAACAAGGTCAGTAATTCAGAACCCACTAGCTGTTTCTCTGGAGAAAAACTGTGGCTGTGTGCTTCCATAAAGATGCCCAGCCATGGAACCCCCCTGGAGAGGGCCATGATGAGCTGGAGTGAGCTCTACAGGAGTGGGATTTTTTACTGTGGATGTAATCCCACCTGGGCAGAGATTTTCTTTGTGACTTAAAGAGGCTGTACCTTACACCAATGACTTGGCTGATACAAAAGGATTCAATTCAACACTGAAGCAAACCAACTCCAAGGGAAGAAGGCAGCTGCCATGCAGAGAGCTCCAAGGACCACCAACCATGGAGGTCATTGAAGCCAAAACAAGAATACCGCCCACCAGCCCTCAGCCCCCAGGGATGGACAAAGAGAGCGTGCCCATCAAGCTGGTGCACTGGCATGATGCTGTCAGCCTCCGGTGCTGTGAGAACATTGACTTTGGTGTGTTAAAGGCACCCACTTGCGGTATGTTTGTGATGTCAGCGTGTGGAAACTATGGCAAGCCCCCCTCCCTGCCTCACAGCAGCAAAGCCTCGGCATTAAAACCCTGTGCCTTCTGTGGCGCTTGCCAGCTGTGAGAGGGCAGGAAATGCCCTTGGCTTTTCTGCTCCTTGTTGCGACCTCCCTCTGAGGCAGGGAGCAGAGGATTTGAGGTTGGAATCTGTTTTGTTTCATCACTACCCTTTGTCATCTCTCTGAACACTGTCATGTGCTCCTCACCAGTGCTTCGCCCTCTCTATCACCACGCCATGTGCTCTTTAAAACATGCACACACACACACACACACACACCTAATGTTCACATTTTGAGGCACATTTGTCTTTAATTCACTAATAATAACAATAATTATTCAAAGCCACTTTACCATCTGAAAAGAAATCTCTATGCATACACTTAGATCATGGATGCCAACTGCCTTCTTAACATTTCCCAATGAAATATTCAGCAGCGATTATATTAAGCCTGAAGCTGTTCATCCAGTTTGTGTTAATCAAAACAAAAACAAGAGATGAAGGGATCCAAAAGGACATGTAAGATCATAGACTGAAAGTAGCCCCATCGAGCACCAAAGGCTTGTCCAGAAGGGCAGAGCCACAGGGTAAAGCTACATCTCTCTGGAGTTGCTGGCATTTAACTAGATGCAAAATGTCAGCGCAGGAAATGGCTTGCCCAATGCAAATACTAACAAGGGAGGCATGTGTTCCTGTGTAAATGGAGCTTTAGCCAATCCGGGCCTTCAGGATCCAGCTCCCATCGCAGCATCCACGGGAAGCACCAGGGGAATGTTCCGTTTGCTTATTTTCCCTCTCTTTGCTAAGAAGAAAAAGAGCCTTTGTGGCCTAGTGGCTACAAGTTGGGCTGCTAATTGCTATATCAGCAGTTTGAAACTACCAGCTGCTTTGTGGGAGAAAGATAAGGCATTCTGCTCCCATAAAGAGTTCGAGTCTCAGACACTCACAGGGGCAGTTCTACGCTGCCCTATAAGTTGGCTGTGAGTCAGCATGGATTCGATGGCAGTGAGTTTTCTAAGAGTAAGAAGTATCTAGGGGTGTAAACAGTTAATGAGCTCTGCTATTAAGGGAAAAGTTGTCATTCCCAACCCACTTAGAGGAGCAGTGAAAGAGAAGCCTGGCAATCTTCTTCAGAATCCTCGGCCATTGAAAAGTTTATAGAATGTATTGACCTAGGTTGTTAAATAGATCCAGGTATATGGTGGAGCATACAGGGACCAATGTCATAAAACGGGGTGGGGGTGGAAAAAAATCTCTGAGACATGCAAAAACTGTGAGGGAATGAGTTGTTGAGGCTGGGGGATCAGGACCATCGTCTCTGGGATTTTCAAAGTTCCTGAGCAATCAGGAAAGGGGCAAGAGTTTGGTCTCTCCCCATCCAGAGGACAGCAGAAGAGGAGAATTGATTGGGCACAATGAATCAATGACTAGTGACTCAAGCAACGATCACCCTCCACCACTGGAGACCAGAAGAACTAGATGGTGCCTAGCTCTCACTATCGACTGCTATGAAAGAGATCACATTAGAAGGGCTTGATTAGAGTAGAAGGGAAATGTGGGGCAAAACTCAAAATCATGATTGTCGCGCGCCAGGTCTCGCCAGCAAGAAAAGACGCACCACAACAGGATTCTTCCACAAGCATTTAATTTTTCATAATGCGGTAAAAGACCCCGAAACCCCAAACTACTGCTGCTTATATATGCTCTATGGGGACGTGCTGTGCCCTGATTGGTGCATTTGCCAAAACCTCATGCATTGATTGGTGAGTTCGCCAGAACCTTCGTTTGCATACTCCAGGGTGGAGTTATGACTACGTCATCTCAGCATCGCGCATGCGCTAAGTGGTTGTTTATCACTTAGTTGGACCACCGCCCTGACTGCCCGGCGCCATCTAGTAATGGCGGCGAGAGCTGCGGCTACCCACATCACGAGAGCTGTGGCTTCCCACATCTCGCGAGAGCTATGGCTTCCCACATCTCCTCCTTTCTTTTTTATTTTAAGCCTAATCCATCGATCAATTCCAGAGCCTCCAGCAGCTCCAAAAGATCAAGATGGATATAAAGTCCATCGATCCATCCCGGAGCCTCCAGCAGCCCCAGGAGATCAAGATGGATATAAAAACCCAAATCTGGTCACCCTAATGTGTGCAATGAGCAAAGCTCCACATGGTGCAAGGGCTGACCAAGATCCAATTTCTGTCACTCTTCTCAGTGCAATGGGACAATTCCCTTGGGGTGCAGGAGCTGACAACTTATGGGGGTTAGTTTTCTCTTAACAAAGAAAGCCAAAGATCATGGGAACCACCGCGCTCAATCGCTAAGAGCGCCTGCGTGATGATGACTTTGTCACGTTTTTGCTGGGCTTTAAGCTTGCAGAGCAACCATAGCAACAACACTCCTCCACAGCACATTATTGCAGCAAATGTAAACACCCCCACCCACTCTTTAAAGTAGGAAAAGGCAGTAGAAAGCCAAGAAGTAAAATCTCCAACAGTTATGGGTTTCATTCTTGTGCCATTAAGAGTCGTAATCTGCATCCGGAGTTGTTCTTGAAGTTCTTCCAGCTCAGCTGTCCATTGTCCTGTAAGATACTGGGATATATTCTTGCTGCTAAAAGAAGACTCATTCAAGAATTTTAAAGGTGTTATGCACAAATTAGGTGTTGAAGAAACTCAACTTAATTGCACCATGCTCGTAAGAGTATCCACTTGGTGTTGTAATAAATCAACTCTCTGGTTCACTAACAGTAAACCAGACATTAATCGAGCATCCAACATATGGACTGTAGATAAAGCTTCTGATGTAGATTGCGTAATATTGCTAATGACATTTGCTGTCATTACTTGATTAGACATAGCCAATCCTGCTGTAACCGCTGCTGCAGCTGAGATAGTAATAGCTGTAATAATTGCTGCGGTAATGCCAAAATCTCTTTTATATCTATAAAGTGTAGCAATAGGAAAAGTATTGGGATCTGCTTCAACCGGTACAGGTATCATAGTGGGAATCTTTACTATCAAGGCAAATGGCTCAGAGCCAGTCCAACATTCAGCAAGCCAACACTGACTGCTAAAGCTATTACATGAAGCTTCCCAAAATGTATCAATTGCATGACTAAAGTTGAATGTTAACAGAAAGAAAAATGGGGGCTGGACACAAACAGGTGATGGCTGAAATTGCACTCTTGATATATTAACCATAGTATTTACTTTCAACCTCTTTGTAGTGGTATTGTATACACCAGTGACATTGTATAAAGTATCATTAATTCCAAACATTTTTGCAAAAGGAGTTACTATGGTAGATGCTCCACGTTGATTATATACCATCCATTCATACCATGGCCAGGTATTATCAGGACCAGTGGTATTAGTATTACTATTCCATTTTGCTTTACCTAAAGTCGGAGTCATATCAAAACCTGGTATAATAGGGTTGCTCCGATAATTTGGAGACTGACATTGAGTAAAAGTAGGCGGAAAACTTTTTTCAGGTGAGCAACTAGGTAATATGACACGTCTGGTCACATTAGGTGGCACTACTGATCCATTAATGGGCCCAGAGGGCCTGGATCCTTCACGAATCACCATAAGTGTTGTTGTATTTACACGTTTTCCTTTCTCAGAGGTGCCACTTCCACCTGTAGCACCTTGTGCAACTTTCATAAGGGTGGATATAATATTATTAAATGTAGAGTCTCCAGAAGGATCCACCCAATTGACTAAAGATCCATTTCTTACATATATACAAGGTGCACTAGTATTGATGGTGGTAAAACACAAACTATATGCCAATGTAAAATTGCTTGCATTATATACTTTAGGAGGCTCCCCTCTAGGCGTAATACATGGTATTCCCAAATCACATTGCGTTGATAAGAATAAGGGTAATATTGACGCATTCGAGTGTATGGGAATAGGTACAGGCCAAGTTTTAGCTATGGCCCATAAAAAAAACTCCTTTAACTATTGGGGTCCATATTACCATCAGTATCAGCAACATTATTAGGTTGATCATCGTCTTCTTCATTCTTCCTGCTCGCACGATCTTCATCCTCCTTAATTAATCTCACCAGTCTCTCTGGCACCCAGATGGGGTTTTCTTCTTTCTGTGGAAAAACACAAATTGCTCCCCTGGACCTGATTAATATGGGGTCTGGGCCATACCATTTGTTGTCTAGGACATTTTTCCATCGGGCCATTTCCTTTGGTGGCTTTGGCCATTGTCCATGTCTGTCTGCAGCTGATTGGCCTTTCTCATCCAGATTTAAAAAAATTTCAGTTTCTCCCTATTGAGTAAGATGCTGGCAGTTGGTTTTTCATATATGTCCCTGATTTCATTGAGAATTTCCCTTCGATTCCTATTTTTTAGTATTTGTATCTAGAATGGCTGTTAGATATTATCAAATACCTTTTCTGAATCAATTGAAATGCTCATGTGGTTGTTTTTCTTTTTTATATGGTAGATCACATTCATTATTTTTCTCATTTCAAACCATCTTTGCATCCCTGGAACCAATCTCACCTGCTGTGGTTCTTTTGCTTAGCTTTTTGATAGATTGTTGGATTCTGTTGGCCAGGATTTTGAGATTTTGCCCCTATATTCATAAGGGATATTGGTTTACAGTTTTGTTTTGTTTGAAATATTTATTTCTGTTGACAAATAAATGAAATTTTGTCTTAAAGCATGGTGCAGCATGGGTAACAATGTTCATTCACGGTACTCACATGTGGGTGTATCTGCATGTGGGCGGACCCACTTAGAGACAGATAGAGGAGCGGTGTCTTGGTTCCTAAGAACATTGGTAACACAGAAAAATATGAGAAAAAAGACAAAAAGGATGGTAATAGAAATAAATTAATAAAAATATCTATTAAAGGCAACAAAAGAGAGACAATGGGAAGAAAACATAAAATTTAAATTTACAAGACATATTTTTGTTTTAAATTCTATACCATTGGCTAAATTAACTACACCATCAATAAAATTGCCTTTTGCCCAAGGGGATGATTGATAATGTTCTCTAACAGAAAATAACAATTATATCTCTGAGGTGAACCAGAGCCAGATGAACCATAAATATGTGAATGGATTTTGCGCTTGCACTTAATTCTAGCCTCAATCTAAGTACAATTAGTTCTTATGAAATGGCCCTATTTGATGCTCGTCCTCATGAAGAAATCACTCAAGACATGAATGCTATAGGAAAGTGTAATGAAGAAACTAGATGGTGCCCACCTATCAGAAAAAAATAGCCTCTGGGGTCTTAAAAGCTGGTCTTAAACAGCCATCTAAGTGAGGGATCAACTAAGTCCATGTGGAAGAAGCACACCAGCCTGTAAGGTCCTAGGATTTTAACTCATGAAATTCAAATCTGAAGGAGGGAATGATATCAGCTTCAATTATGAACACCTGGTTTTAAGGTTGTGGATAACATTTGCAAGCTCTGGGGAATCCTCTCTGACCAGAGCCATGGGATGTGAACAGCCCTGTTATCAGACAGATAGCATTGTAAAATTGGTTATTGCAGATGTATTTAAGTTAAAATTTATACATCTCCCTTTTGACTCATTTTAAATATATTCCAGTTCTTTTAACCTCTGCTTTCTTTTCTAGAGCTTTTTTTAATCTGTTTTCTTTGTTATTGTTGTTAGGCTTTTAAAAATACATTTTTCTGTATATGAAATCCAGGATAACTAAATCTATATAGACAATGGTTTGGGGGCTATGGCAGGGGAGGTTGGGGGAAATAACATGAATACAATAAAGAAAAAATGTTCTAAAATTGATTGTGGTGATAATGATTATTACAATTTATCTTAATATAATTGAGCTATTGTATGGCATGTGAGTCATATGCCAATAAAAGTGTTTTTGTAAATGAATTAAAACAATTTTTCCAAGCTGTTCTCAGCCTGCTAATTGTTTCTGTCTTGGAAATTTCAACGACAATATGTTCCAGTGTTTTCTTTTGGGATCTGTGGTGTTTTGGGTTCTCTCTGCTTCCTGGAGAATTATTTTCTCCTCCTCTGTTCTGTTAAGGAAGTATTATTCCGGAATTTCTTATATGGATAGAATCCCACTTCATTCTTATGTTTTCTTCAGATTCTTTTGTTCTTTTAGCTGATTGTATCACTCATAAATTGGAGTTAAGAGATATGCCTTCAAACTCACCAATTCAGCTTTCCATTTCTTCAATTCTCTTACTCTGTTCTTCTAAATTGTTGCCTAATTCTCTTATCTTAATATTTTCTGCATTTCTTTTTAGAGGTTTTTGTTGAAGATATCTAGCTTTTCTATTCTGACCATTGTTCTCGCAGACTCTTTGTTGAAAGTACATGACAACATTTTTCTGAATTCAATTTATGATAGTTTCAGAGCCTGTTCTTTTTAAGAAAATTCCTTGAGATCTGAGTGTTGTTCATTTGTTAATCCTTCTTCTGATGAATCAGGAGTGACTGCTGCCACTGCAGCATCGTGGCCGGGTATTACGGTTGGGAGGGCTGCTAGATTTTGTGGGAGTCGATGACTTTGTTGAGTAGTGCCAGAAATGAATAATAGAAGAGGGACGGGAGAGGGAAAAAAGGCTTTGGGCAGTAAAAGGCTGTACTAAGAAAAGTTGGGAGGGGGAGGAACACTGTACTTGAGTGTATTCTTCCCTAAGGCCAAGAGCTTCTTAACATAGTCCGTCAAAGCACAGGCAATCTTCAGGAAAACCATCATGGTGCCAAGTTTGTCCTTGGGATAGCCTAGGCTGGTCCTTTGGGACCTATGCTCCGGGAACTGTGCAGGCCAGCTTGCTTGGAGAGCTGGAAGCCACATGGGACCTGCGTGCTTATTACACGTGAAGCTTTGGACCCTGCTCACAATGATAGTCTTTGAGGAGTGGAGCTGGGTTGCTGTAGCCAGCAGTGCAGAATGGAGCTACAGATGGGTAGCAGGAGACCACTGGGCGCCTCTTCAGTGGACCTGCTCTTTCCTTCCCTTCTCTGCTTGCTCCCACAGTCTCTGATATATGGAAGCCTCCTTTTACTTCACTTTCAAGCCATTGTCTGAGATCACAGGCCACCTGTCTTTTCTTAGGGCCTAGTCTATCCTGGTTGTTACATAAGGATCTACCTGTGTGTATGTGTTCAGTTGGACATGTTCTAGTCCCCTTTCTTTAATGTTTTTAAAAGTTTCTATAGAACTGGTGTCAGCACTTCTGAATTTTTTATGAAATATCCCAGTGAAGCCATCTTGCCATTGACTTTTCTTTTTATATATATTTTTGGTCTTTTTTGAAGGGGTGGAGCAGGGGGTTAATCACATTCTGAATTGCTTATTTCATAATTACTCTGCTTAAACCTATTTCTATTCATATTAGTTTAGGTATGTCGTATATTTTCAGGAATTTGTCCCATTCATCTGCACTTTCAAATCTGTTGCAGTTCTTTTTCATAGTGTTATGATTCTTTATTCAATGAATATGTTGTGTTGTCTCCAGATTCATTTCTTTTGATTATTTACCCTTCCCCCCTCCCCCAGTATATCCAGTAGTTTGTTTCAGTGATTCTTTTCAAAGAACCAACTTCTGGTTTGATTGATTTTTTTCTGTTGTTTAACTGTATTCTATTTCATTTCTTTCTCACTGGTATTTATTATTCATTTCAGCTAGTATCTTTGGCCTCTTGCTCTTCCTTTCCTTTTTGTTCAAGTTTTCATTTAAACAATTGATTTTCATCCATCTTTTTAAATATGGGCATGTATTGCTATGAATTTCCCTCTGAGAATGGTTTGTGCTGTGTCCCAAAGGATTTGGTATGTTGTGCTTTCCTTTATATTTGATACCAAGTATATTTTTATTTCACTTTTAATTTCTTACATAGAGAAATTGTTTTCTAGTCGTACAATATTTAATTTTGGTATAATAATAATTATTCATTTTTATTCTTCCTGTGATTGATTTCTTACTTCATACCATTATGGTCAGAAAGTATGCTTTGTATGATTTTAATGTTTTAAAACTTGAGATTTGTGGCATAATCTGTAGTTGGTTCTGGAAAAATTATCCTGTGAAAATGTCTGCTGATGATGGATGGAGTGTTCTAAGTTAAATTGGCTTATGATTTTCTTTATGTTCTTAATGTCCTTATTGATTCACTTTTTAAATGTTCTGTCGAGAACTGAAATTGAAGGTTTCAAAACTACAAATATTAATAGCGGCACTGTAATTTTTTTCTTTGATATTAGTGTTTGTGTCATGTTTTTGGACAGGTTAGGTGAATATATGCTAATAATTGTATCTTCTTGAAGTATTAGCGCTTTTATTATGTAATAGCCTTTATCAGTATGACCACACTCCTTTTTTTGGGTGCTGGTTGCACGGAACATTTTTTCCATCCTTTATTTTCAGTCAGTTTGTGTCCTAATGTGAATGTGTGTTTTGTGTAGGTAACAAAAGATGAATCATGTTTTTTATCCAGTCTATCACTCTGCCTTTTGTGTAAATATTTTGGCTATTTACATTTTCTTCATTCTTTTAGCTAATTGGGTTTTGAGTTTCTTTTATCTGGTTTCTCTTTTTATCAATTTTCCTGTTATTTTTTGTATTTAGCATCTTTTGTTATGAGCTTTAATTCCTCTTTACATATTCTCTTAGTGGTTACTACAAATATTATACTATACAACATGCAATTACAGTAACATTTAGCATGCAATCAACAATGAATGTGAAATATTAAGTATTCCTGGTTTACTGTTCCCTCTCCTTTTTCTGTTGGTGAACCTCCAGTGACAGTAATGTGCACCCTACATCCAGTAGTCGTAATATGTACTTATTTTCTGAGATCTCTGTCTGACTCCTTCCTCCCCCTTTGTGTACATTTGAGTGTTTGATTAATGTTCTTTCCTTTCCATTTAGAAAACTTCCTTAAGTACATGTAGGGCTGGTCTGGTATTGCCAAATTCCCAAGGCTTCTGGTTATTTGGGACTCTTCTTCCCTGTTTCAAAGAAATGCCTTGACTTAGTGCTTTTCTGTTGTTTCCTTTTTAATTAAAGTAGGGCGATGGCATCTATCGGTTGGCGTGTGTCACATATTGGTATAAGGAGCCCTGGTGGTGCAGATTGGTGTGATACTGCTAACCACAAGTCAGCAATTCACATCCATCTTTCTCTGTAGGGGAAAGATCAAGCTATTGCTCCCATAAACATGTACGCTCTCAGAACTCTAGGGTAAAAAAAGAAACCAAGAAACCATGGGGAGCAGTTTTACTCTTCCCATAGGGACACGAACAGTCAGAATCAACTTGAAGGCAGTGGGTTTTTACCTGTTGTTATGGAATTAAAGAATTTCCGATTTATTACCAAAGGTTTATAATTCATTACTGTGCTTAGATTTCTGGTGTTCAAATTGTGCCAGACAGGTCAACCTATCTGCTAAGTTTTTGCACTGCACCATCATTGTTTTGGTTGTTTTATTACGTGGTTCCTGAGATACTCCAGATTTACCTTGTACATTGCTGCCATTTACCCCAGAATCAGCCATTTCTCCAATGACTGCCGGTTCATTTGACAAGAGAATGATTCTTGAGGTCGATTAGGTTACCAGATGGGCTCATTGCTACAGGGATATCCTTGCTTGTTGGCTGAACTCAGTGTCTTACACTCATTCTACAGAAGGAGAAATAGCATGACCTTTTCCCCTGCATAGCGCCCATTCTTTTCCAAATTTTAGCGTAAAGTTTCACTGTAATTTACAATGCATATTGCAAAGCACAACAACCATGCTTCTTCCCTTTGTCGCTGAATTTTCCTCCAATTTAGCTATCATTTTAACTTTCTTTCTCTTTCTCTCAGCTGGTAATCTTTGTTTTCTCGATGAGGCTGCCCTTGGCAAATATAAGATTTTAGTCAGATCGCTTTCAGTGGCAGTTTTTACTGCTATTGTGGACACTACAATGGATTTATCAAATGTTCTTTCTCTTTAAGCATCATTTCAGCTTTTTCTTTTTTTTCCCCAACTGTCCATCTTGATTTTCCTGGTGAGGCTGCCTTTGATAAAAGGAAATATAAGATGGTAACCCGCTATCTTTGGTTTGATACTTTTTTCTGCTGTGTATTTTGCTGGACACCATAATGGCTTTCTGTGGCCTCTGTAAGAAACCCAGAGTCCTTTGTTCTTAATGCTGTGATAGACCTGAGTGGACTTGCTACTTCACAAGACTTTCCCCAGATTCCTTATCACCTTCAACATCCACAGCCACCCACTTAAGCAAGTGATAACTTAAAAACAGTAGTCTGACTTCCATCCTTCCAGAGAGCCACCAAGTAGACGTGCTAAGGCCCTGCTGCTCCAGCTCAGGCTCCACACATCTCTACCAGTTGTAATGGACTATGCTCCTAGGTTTTGTGTTACTAAATCTCAAGACAGAGAGACTTCGACTCGTTGTATATCAGGCATCAGCTTTCTCACACTGCTGAGTGGTGTGGATGTGTCTAAAGGAGTCCTAGTGGTACTTAGTGGCTATGTTTGGGTGCTGTTAAAATCTAGGTCAGTCGTTCAAACCCATCAGCCAGTCTGTGGGAGCAAGATGAAGCCGTCTGTTCCTGTAAAGATTTTCCACCTCAAAAACCGAAAGAAGTAGTTCTCTGCCCTATATGGTCGTTGTGAGTCAGAATCAACTTGTTATCAGCAGTGGACATTTTCAGAATACCTATTTGGAATATAAGAAGAACCACACAAGAAGCAGGCCACCAGATAAATATGACTGTGGATGTTGCTTCCAAGATCCGTGCTGCCCAGTGGAAAGGGAAATGAGCTGCAAGTGCACACAGTTGACGCATCCCACTGCCGACTGCGAGGCTGGCAGTTTGAGTCCACCCACATTGAAAGGGATATTGAAAGAAAGACCTGGTGATCTACTTCTGAAAAATCACCATCGAAAACCCTGTGAAGCACAGTTCTACCCTGACACCCATGGGATTGGCAGTACTACTCAACCGGGTGCCTAGCAAGACACCATTCTTTGTGGGATTTTTCCTATTTTAATTACCATCCATTGCTTTTTATTTTTTTAATCATTTTACTGAGGGCTCGTACAACATTTATCACAATCCATACGTACATCCATTGTGTCAAGCACATTTGTACATTTCTTGCCATCATCATTCTCAAAATATTTCTTTCTGCTTGAGCCCTTGGTATCAGCTCCTCATTTTTCCCCTCCCTCCTAACCCTTCTCCCTCATGAATCCTTGATAAATTTATAAATTATTATTATTTTGCCATGTCTTACACTGTCCAGCATCTTCCTTCACCCACATTTCTGTTGTCTGTCCCCCAGGGGGTGGTTATATGTAGATCCTTGTGATCAGTTCCTGCTTTCTACCCCTCCGTCCCTCCACCCTCCCTGTTTCGCCGCTCTCACCACTGGTCCTGAGAGGGTCATCTGTCCTGGAGTGCCTCTGTTTCCAGTTCCTGTGTGTACCAGTATACATCCTTTGGTCTAGCTGGATTTGTAAGGTAGAATTGGGATGATGATAGTGGGGAGGAGGAAGCATTGAAACTAGAGTAAAGTTGTATGTTTCATCATTGCTACACAGCACCTTGACTTGCTCATCTCCTCCCTGCGACCCTTCTGTGAGGGGATCTCCACTTGCCTACAGATGGGCTTTGGATCCCCACTCTGCACTGCCCCTCATTCACAGTGATAATAATATTTTTGTTCTTTGATGCCTGATACCTGAACCCATCAACATCTCATGATCACACAGGGTAGTGTGCTTCTTCCATGTGGGATTTATTGCTTCTCAGCTAAATGGCCTCTTTATTTTTAAGCCATTAAGACCCTAGGTGCTATATCTTTTGATAGCCAGGCACTACCAGCTTTCTTCACCACATTTGCTTACGCACCTGTGTTGTCTTCAGCGATCGTGTTGGGAAGGTGAGCCTTATGGAATGCCAGTTTAATAGAACAAGTGTTCTTGCATTGAGGGAGTACTTGAGTAGAGGCCCAATGTCCATCTGCTACGTTAATACTATAAATATATGCACATAGATCGATTATTTCCCCATTGTCATATATAAATATGTTTGCATATGTACATGCCTGTATTTAGACCTCTATAAATGTCCTTTGCCTTCTAGTTCTTTCCTCTATTTCCTTTTACTTTTATCTTGTCCCACTATCATGCTCAGCCTTCATTTGGGTTTCAGTAATTCCTCTCAGTTACATTACCCTTGAACAAGCCCTACCAGGCCTTTTACACCCTCCTCATCACTGATTTTGGATCACTTGTTATTCCATTGTCCCTGGGATTTATTAACACCACTTCCTTTCCCCCACCTCTCCCTCTACTATGTCCCCTGGAACCTTCGGTCCTGTTGTTTTCTGCAACAAAAAAGAAAATAGTTCAAGGTCTATTGACATTTAGGAGTGTTTTCTGGTGGAGTCTGATGGAGTGCCACACCATGGCCCCAAAGTCTATTTTTGGTATTCCCTCGAGACGTCCTTGCTCTGCTCCCCTTGCTGTTCTGTTGCACGCCTTTAGTGTTTTGCCTCGGTGTGGTGGGGTCTGATCAGGCATAATTCCCTCACTGTGTATCCAGTGTTGTCCCCTATAGGGCTATGGGCCAGTGAGGGATGTCATGTCTCATAGTGGGGTTGACCATGTGGCCCTCTCTAGCTATTGGCTGCTCTGAGCAGGGATATCATCTTCAAGTCTTGGTGGGCCAGGATGTGCTCCACTCTCTCTTCCTCCCCCCTCATTTGCTCCTGTGTGCTCTGATCAGACATGTCCCTCTCCCTGAGCTGTAGCTTCAGTGCTGCCCCTAAGGTAAATTCTTCAGGGGGCAGGGGTGGTTGTCCACATAGTTGGGATTGGGGCCTGTCTCTCAGACCCCTCTACTGGTTCCCTGCTTCATGCCAGTATGTTGCATTCACATCTTAGAGCACCGCTTTGTAGTCTGGTCCCTCTTTCCCTGAGAAGATATGAATAATACACTCCCCTTGGGGGAGTTAGTGCCCTGTTCCCCAACTACTCATTTGTTTTTGTTTTTTCTCTCTTTCCCCTTCCTTTTTAGTTGTCTACCATATGTATTCCTGGATTTGGTCTGGTCCCTGCCATACTCCCTGAACCTGAACCCAGGAATGTTTATATACAATAGTTTTTTCCCTAAGCCCGTTTTGCACTTTTTTTTTTTAAGCTTTCCTCATCAGACTCATATAGTACTTCTCATTTTCTGCTTGGCTTACTTCGCTTAGTATAATTTCCTCCAATTCTTTCCAATGTGCTTCATGCATTCATCACTACTTTTTTTCTTATTTTTTTAATCATTTTATTGGGGGCTCATAGAATTCTTATCACAATATGTTCTTGATCCATTGTGTCAAGAACATATGTACATTTGTTGCCATCATCATCCTCAAAACATTTGCCTTCTATTTGAGCCCTTAATATCTGCTGCTTATTTTCCCCCTCCCTCCCCACTGTCCCCTACCTCATGAACCCTTCATCATTAATAAATTATGATTATTTTGTCATATACTACACTGTCCGATGTCTCCCACCGCCTTCTTCTCAACTGTCCCTCCCCCAGGGAGGAGACTATATGTAGATTCTTGTAATCAGTTCCCCCTATCCACCCCACATTCTCTCCACCCTCCAGGCATCGCCACTCTCACCACTGGTCCTGAATGAGTCATCTGTCTGGGGATTCCCTGTGTTTCCAGTTGCTATCTGTACCAATGTACATCCTCTGGTCTAGCCAGATTTGTAAGGTAGAATTGGGATCATGATAGTGGAGGAGAGGAAGTATTTAAGAACTAGAGGAAAGTTATATGTTTCATCGCTGCTACCCTGCACTCTGACTGGTTCATCTCTTCCCCACAACCCTTCACTAAGGGGTGTCCAATTGGCTACCAATGGGCTTTGAGTCTCCACTCTGCACTCACCCACATTTTCAATGATATGATCTTTTGTTCCTTGATGCTTGAAACCTGATCCCTTCGACAGCTCGTGGTCACACAGGCTGGTGTGTTTCTTCCATGTGGGCTTTATTGCTTTTGAGCTAGATGGCCACTTGTTTATCTTAGAACCTTTAAGAACACAGACGCTATATCTTTTGATAGCTGGGCACCATCACTTTTCTTCACTACATTTGCTTACACACACGTTTGTCTTCATTGATCGTATCAGGGAGGTGGGCACCCATTGATATGATTTTTAGTTCTTTCATGTCTGATAACCAGTCCCTTCTGCACCTTGTGGTCAGACAGGCTGTGTGCTTCTTCCATGTTGGCTTTGATGCATCTCAGCTAGATGGCCGCTTGTTTATCTTCAACGCTTTAAGATCCCAGACACTTTGATAGCCACGTACCATCAGCCTTCTTCACCACATTTGCTTATGCACACATTTTTCTTCAGCAATCAGGTTGGGAATGTATGCATCCTGGAATGCCAATTTAATAGAACAAAGTGTTCTTGCATTGAGTAAGTGGAGGCCTAATTGTTTTATTAGGAGTTCACACAACTCTTATCACAATTCATACATACATCAGTTGTGTAGAGCACATTTGTACATTCATTGCCCTCATCATTCTCAAAACATTTCCTCTCCACTTAAGCCCTTGGCATCAGGTCCTCATTTTGTCCCCTCCATCCCCGCTTCCCCCTCCCTCATGAACCCTGGATAATTTATAAATTATTATTTTGTCATATCTTGCCTTGTCCGACATCTCCCTTCACCCACTTTTCTGTTGTCCACCCCCTAGTAACAAAGTCAAATGCAGATCCTTGAAATCGATTCCTCCTTTCCAACCTACTCTCCCTCTACGCTTCTAGTAGTGCCACTCTCACCACTGGACCTGAAGAGATCATCCACCCTGGATTCCCTATGTTTCTGGTTCCTATCTGCACCAGTGTACATCCTCTGGTCTTGCCAGACTTGCAAGGTAGAAATCAGATCATGATAGTGCAGGAGGATGAAGCATTTAGGAACTAGAGGAAAGTTGTATTTTTCATTGTTGCTACATCACACCTTGACTGGCTCGCCTCCTCCCCTACACCCCTCTGCAAGGGGATTCCGGTGACTGACAAATGGGCTTTGGATCTCCAATCTGCACCCCGCCCCCCTACCTCATTCACTATGGTAAGATTTTTTGTTCTGATGATGCCTGATACCTGATCCCTTCAACACCTTGTGATCGCACGGGATGGTGTGGTTCTTCCATGTGGGCTTTGTTGCTTCTGAGCTAAGTGGCTGCTTGTTTGCCTTTAAGACACCAGACGCTATACCTTTTGATATCCGGGCACCATCAGCTTTCTTTGCCACATTTGCTTATGCACCCATTTGTCTTCAGCGATCATATCATGGAGGCAAGCACAAAATGTTATGATTTTTTGTTCTTTGATGCCTGATAACTGATCCCTTTGGCACCTTGTGATCACACAAGCTGGTGTGCGTCTTCCATGTGGGCTTTGTTGCTTCAGAGCTAGATGACCACTTGTTTATCTTCAATCCTTTAAGACCCCAGACGTTATATCTTTTGATAGCCGGGCACCATCAGCTTTATTCACCACATTTGCTTATGCACCCGCTTTGTCTTCAGCAGTTGCGTTGAAAAGGTCAGCATCACAGAATGTCAATTTAATAGAAGAAAGTATTCTTGCATTAAGGGAGTACTTGAGTGGAGGCCCAATGTCCTTCTGCTACCTTAATACTAAACGTATAAATATATGCACATAGATCTATTTACCCATCCTCATATATAAATATATTTGCATATATACATGTCTTTATCTAAACCTCTATAAATGCCCTCTGTCTCCTAGCTCTTTCCTCTATTTCCCTTGACTTTCCTTCTGTCCCACTATCATGCTCAGTCCCGACCAGGGTTTCAGCAAATCCTCTTTGTTACATTACCCTTGATCATGCCCTACCAGGCCTCCCAGCCCCTCCTCACCACTGATTTAGATCACTTGTTCCCTTGTCCCTGGGTTTGTTAACACCACTACCTTTTCCCCCACCTCTCCTATGTCCCTCCTGAACTGTCGGTCCTGTTGTTTTATCCTCCAGATTGTTCATCCAGCCTATCTTATTTAGAAAGACCAGCGGAGATAATAACATGCACAAAAACAAGACATAAAAATACCAAGGAACAATATACAACCAACCAACAACAATAAATCAATGACAAAAAAAAACACAAGAAAGAAAAGTTTGTAGTTAGTTCAAGGATTGTGTGTTGGCCTTTAGGAGTGTTTTCCAGTTCAATCAATTGGGGTACCACACCCTAGCCCCAAAGTCCACCTTCATCATTCCCTGAGGACCTCGCCGTTCCATTCCCTTGCTATTCTGTTGCACCCCCTTAGTGTTTTGCCTCGGTGTGGCGGGATCAGATCAGGCGTAGTTCCCACACTGTGTCTCCAGTGTTGTCCCGGTAGAGCTATGGGTCAGTGAGGGGCGTCATGTCTCATAGTGGGGCTGGCCATGTGGTCCTCTCTGTGGACTGGCTGCTCTAATCGGGATAATCGTCCTCAAGACCTGGTGGGCCAGGATGTGCTCCACTTTCTCCTCCTCCCCCTTCATCATCACCCATGTGCTCCCATCAGATATGTCCCTCTCCTGGAGCTGCAGATTCAATGCCGTCTTTTGAAATAAGTTCTTCTGGTGGGAGGGCCAGGCGTCCTCTTAGTATTTGTCATCACTGCTTTTTAGTGATGTGTAGTACTCCATTGTATGTATATACCACTGTTTTTTAATCCAATCATTTGTTGGTGGAAATTTGGGTTGTTTCCAACTCCTTGCATTCGGATTTGTACCCTTGTGGAACTGCTGTTCAGGTCCTTTGCCCACCTCCTCGGTGGGCAATTAGTTTTTTTTTTTCTCTTTGGAAACTAGCAGAGTATTGTAGATTTTAGTAATAAGGCCTTTGTCTGATGTGTCAGGCTAAAGATGTTTTCCCAGTCCGTGGGCTCTCTTATTACTCTCTTGGTGAATTATTTTGATGTATACAGATGTTTTATCTTCAGTGTATCCCACATGTCAATTTGTGACTCATGTGTATTTGTGTCCTTCCCTGTTTCTGCTATCCCATGTATTCCCAGTGCCAAAATTCTCAGATTGGTCCCAGTTCCCTTATTGATGGACCTAATAGTTTGGAGTTTTACCTCAAGGTCTGTGATTTACCTTGAGTTTATTCTTGTGCATGGAGTCAGATAAGGGTCATGCTTCATTTTTCTGCAGGTAGATATCTATTTTTTCCAACACCGCTTGTTAAAGAGGGTACCTGCTTTTGATATTTTGGGGGCTTTATCAAAAGTGAGTTGTCTGTATCCTGATGATTTTATTTCTGGGTTTTCAGTTCTTTTCCAGTAGTCTAAGTATCTGTCATTATACCAATACCTCCCAGTTTTGACCATGATGGCATTATAATATGTGCTAAAGTCAGGTAAAGCAAGCCCTCCCACTGTGTCCTTCTTAGGGAGTCTCTGCTAATTCTGGGCTTCTTCCCTCTCCATATGAATTTGGTAATCAGTTTTTCCATTTCTTTCAAGAAAGATGAGGGTAATTCTCTCAGGATTGCATTAAAGTTATATAGTGCCTAGGAGAGAACTGACATCTTTACTATATTGAGTCTTCTGATCGACAAAAATGGGATATTCTCCCATTTGTTGAATCACTCTTGGTTTCTTGTAATAGTGTTCCATAGTTTTCCTCATATAAATCTTTTGTTCTTTTAGTCTGCTATTTCCCTAGATATTTTAATTTGTGCTTGGCTATTGTGATGGGTACCACCTTTTTGACCTCCTCTTCTGTTATTTTAGCTGATATGTATAGCAGTCCAGTGGACTTCTGTTTGTTGATCTTGTATCCTGCCACTCTGCCCCTTTTGGATCTTTTGGGATTTTCCATTTATAAAATCATGTCATCTACATATAACGATAGTTTTACCTCTTCCTTCCCCAGACGAATACCTTTGATGTCGCTCCTTTGCCTTATGCTGCGAGCTAAAACCTCCAGTACGATGTTAAATAAGAGTGGGGACAAGGGGCATCCTTGTCTGGACCCTTTTTCTGTGGAATTGTGTTCCTCTTTTCTGCATTGACTACCATGTTGGCTGTTGGTTCTTCATATATAGCTTGTATTGTCTTGAGGAATTGTCCTTCCATTCCTATCTCCTGACGTGTCTTAAAAAGGAATTGGTGTTGGATGTTGTCGAATGCTTTTTCCACATCTATCAATATTATCATGTGGTTCTTAGAGTTTTTCATGTCAATGTGGCACATGATACTAATGGTCTTTCGTATGTTGAACTATCCCTGGTATGAATCTTGCTTGGTCATGGTGAATTACCATATATACTCGTGTATAAGCTGAATTTTTCAGCACAAAAGATGTGCTGAAAGACTGGGGTTTAACTTATACGAGGTGTAATATCTCACAGGTGATTGTCGTTCCTCCGCTGTTCATTCAAAGCCCCACTGATACTGCAGGGCTTTGAATGTTTGTTACTCACATCTAACCAATCAGAGCCATCCTATGACGTGGAAGGCTCCAATTTGCAGAAGCACCCATAGTGATTCACTTACGCTGGCAGCTGAACTGGTCAGGATGTGTCCGTGGCTGCGCTCCGTCTCTCCCCTCTGGTCTCTGTGTTAATTCACATCCTGCATTTCCCACCCTAGGCTTATACTCAAGTCATCAGTTTTTCTAGTTTCCCAGGTAATAACTAGGTACCTAGGCTTATACTCAGGTCGGCTTATATTCAAGTATATATGGTATTCGTTTTATATACATTTGTATTCTATTGGCAAGTATTTTGTTAACAATTTTTGCATCTGTGTTCATTAAGAATATTGGTCTGTAGTTCTCAATTCTTGTAGGATTCCTGCCCTGTTTGGGTATCATATTTATACTTGCTTCAAGAGGTTGCCGTCTTTTCTAGGTTCTGGAAGATTTTGTGTAGGATTGGTGTCATTTCTTCCCTAAATGCTTGGTAGAATTGTCCTGTGAAGCCATCTGGTCCAGGGAATTTGGGGTTGGTAATCCCTTGATATCCTTGTCTATTTCTTCTATTGCTATGGGTCTATTGACATTCTTGATGTTCCTCTGGGAAATTCGAGGGAGGGATTGTTTTTCAAAATTTGACCATGTCTTCCAAGTTGTTGAATTCATTGGAGTACAGTCCTTCGTAATAATCTTTAATTATCATTTTGAATTCATTAGAGTCTGTTGTAATGCCCCCTCTTTCATCCCTCATTCTTGCTATTGAAATTTGTTCCCGTCTTTCTTTGGTTAGGTTTACCCACGATATGTTGATTCTGTTTATCTTTTCAAAGAACCAACTTTTAGCAGCATTAATTTTTTCCATAGTTTTCTTATTTTCCCTCTCCTAAATCTCAGCCCTGATTTTTATTATTTCTTTTCTTTTGCTATTAGCATGATTGTGCTGTTGACTCAGCCCTAGTTGCTGTAAATTTTGTGCCAGCATATCAATCATATGGCTTTCTTCCTTTCTCAGGTGTGCATGTATTGCTATGAAACTTCCTCTGATAACTGCCTTTGCTGTGTCCCATAAGTTTTGGTACGTCTTATTCTCATTCTCATTGGTTTCTAGAAATTTCCTAATTTCATCTATGATCTGAGCCAGTACACACTCCTTTTTCAGTAGAGAGTTATTCATCCTCCAATTGTTTGCCTTGTTTTATTCATCTTCATTTTGCTGATTTGCAGCCTTATGGCACAGTGGTCAGTGAGAGAAGTCTATATGATATCAATGTGCTTAAATTTATGCAGATTTGACTTATGCCCCAGCATGTGGTCTATCTTCGAATATGTGCTATGTGGGCTTGAAAAGAATGTGAAATATTTTGTATTTTCATGAAAAGCTCTGTAAATATATATCAGGTCAAATTGACTAATTGTAGTGTTTAGATCTCTGGCCTCCTTGTTGAGTTTCTTTCCCTGTGATATTTCTTTCTCAGAGAGTGGTGTATTGAAGTCACCTACTATAATTGTTGAGGCTGTGACTTCCTTTTTCATATTTTGAAGCATTTGTTTGACGTATTCAGCAGGTCTGTCATTTGGGGAATATGTTTACAATGCTTAGTGGTTCTTTGCCTACTGCTCCCTTGAGCATTATATAGTGTTCCTCATCTCTTTTTATGGTTTGCACTTTGAGGTCAGTTTTATCCAAGATTACGATTGCAACCCTTGGTTTTTTTTTAATTGCTGTTTCTTTGGTATGTTTTTCTCCAGCATTTGATTCTCAGCCTAGTTTTGTTTGTAGTCTTGACATGTGTCTCCTGTTGGCAGCAGATTGATTAGTTGTATTTCTAAACTAGTCTAAACTAGTCTGCTAGCCTCAGTCTTTTAATGCCTGAGTTTAGTTCATAGATATTCAGGGGTATTATTTCCATCCGTGGACTCTGTGATGTCATCTTACACCTTTTGTGTTGGGTGTTTTCCCACCTCCCTTTCTTTTTAATGTAGTGTGTGTGTGTGTGTGTGTGTGTTTCATTCTTGACTTCTTTTCACCCTTAATCCAATGCTATCTTGGGGGCTGTTTTCTCTTTGTTTCCCTCTGGGTGAGGTTGTTCTCTGTGGCAGTCTCTTACTTATGCTTGGTGAGTGCTGTTCTTCTGCCTATACTGGATCGACAAGGATCCAGGCTGGGTTTCTTCTAATGTATTCTTTGAGTTTTTCCTTCTCTAACAAGACAATTACTTCTTCATCTATCTTGATCAGTAATTTGGCTGTGTAGAGTATTCTTGGGTTTGCATTATTTTCCTTCAATTTTTGCAATGTTACTCAACAACTCTCTCCTCTTCTTCATAGTGTTCTCTGATACCCTGTTTCCCCGAAAATAAGACAGTGTCTTATATTAATTTTTGCTCCCAAAGATGCACTAGGTCTTATTTTCAGGGGATATCTTATTTTTCCATGGAGAAGAATGTGGTACACGTTTATTGTTTTATTAAAAGAGACCTCGTACTACCTGTCTGCTCTGACTGCGCTGCAGCCAATAGTGAGCTGCGTGGTGGTGCCCACCACTATGATCCAGAGTCCAGAGTTACGGTAGCTTCGGGGGTGCTGATTTTTGGGGAGGTCTTATTTTTGGGAGATGCCTTATATTTCAGCCCGAGGCAAAACTGTGAGTAGGTCTTATTTTGGGGGGATGTCTGACTTTTGGGGAAACATGATAGGTCTGAGCATATTCTTATTTGGGAAACTATGTGATTGCTTGTTTTTCCCTAGCTCTTCTCATGATTTTCTCCTTTTCCTCAAAGTTGGATAGTAAGTATGATGTGCCTTGATTTCTTCTTGGGTTTCAATCTGACTGGTGTTCTTTCAGCTTCCTGAATGGTTGCCAGGTTTTCATTCATTAAGCTCGGGAAGTTTTCCTCCAAGAATTTCCTCTCTGTTGCAGTTGACTTCTTTGTGGTGTCTTCCTCTGGTAATCCAATAATTCTAATGTTGTTCCACTTCATAGCATCAGACCTAGCTTTTAGCTTCTCTTCATCTTCACTAATGATCTTATTAGATTTTTGTTCGCATTTAAAGTCTCCTTGGCTGTCCTCTAGGTCACTGGTGCAATTATCTGCCTCCTCCAGTCGATTCTCGTGGTCTGCGTGTCTGCTACTAGTTTTTGTTATCTCTTCCCTGATCTCTTGTATTTCCCTTTGGTGTATGGACTTAATCTCCTCTTTCATTTCATCTTTTTTCTGTATTGTTTTTCTCATATCCTGTATTACAGCAAGAAGTATTCTGAAAAATTCTTTATGTGGCAGATAAATATCTGCTTCTTCTATGCATGTCGTTCGGTTCAGGACATCTCTGCCATTGAAGTTTGTTTCTCATGTTTTTTTGTTGAGGTCATTGGGCCTGATTGCTGTTTGTTTTAGAGGAGCCAGGTGCCATTTTTCAGGGAGTCAAAGAGCACTGGCTCTCTCTGGGAGACTCGTAGGAAAGCTTCTTCGAACTGCTACAGCTAATTTCACTATGGAATTAGCCAACCACTTTATCCTCCTGTGGCTTCGCTCTTTCCCTAGTCAACAAGTTGGATGGGCCTCTCCGGAGATGCTGGTTGGGTTGTTGTGGATCCACGAGGATGGTGCTTTACTGGGTGATCTCACAAGAATCCATGATGGTGTGGCCCATGACGGCTTGGGTTGCCACAGGTGGCATGCAAAGGTGCCCGCTGCAACAGGAGTGTCACAGAAATCTGGTTGGTTGCCTGCTTTGGTATAGAGCACCGTGAATGGTGGGCGGAATTTCCCTGATCAGGTAGATCACTGCATAGGTTAGGCAGAGGTTCCCACTGCTCCGTGGAAAGCTGGTGAGTGTTTGATAAGCTTTCTTAGTCTGTGAGGCATTACAGCAGGCGGGAGGAAGCTCCCTCAGTAACGTGGGACCACAGAGGATGGATAGGAGCTCCCCAAGGCACACAGGCAGGATTTCCCCCAAAGAAGGGGTGCCGAATTTCTCCAGCCATGTCTTAAGCACTACAGAGGACCGGCAGGTGGGCTTTTCCAGGGAAGAAGTTGGGCAGGATATCCCCTGTTGGAGTGTGGGTGGGCTTTCCCAGCTTCCGGTTATGCTGCAGAGGGAGGAGCTCGCCCAGCAGGGTTGAGTGCAGGCATTAATGCCCTAGGCTAAGGGTAGTGGTCAGGATGTTGGCAGTGCTGTGTGAGAGAAAGGGGAAGAGAAAAAGAGAAGGAAAAAAACAGCCCACTGAGACAGGGGGATGGGGGGAATAGAGAGAAGAGAGGGAAACTGAAGCATCAATATAAATGAACCTGATCCTTGACCATGGGGCTGCAGGGGTTCAATCCCTGCCCTGAGATGGTGTCAAACTGTGGCTGTGTTGAGATAAAGCCCCTGTGTTGGCTACAAATGATCCTGGCTCCAGCCAAGACAGTGGCCGGGCCAAGGTAAGGTGACCAGATTTTAACATTGGTATAGCGGGACACCATTGATAAAACTCATATCCTGGTGAAATTGCCACATGGCAGCCGAAAACCGTACATACCCTCACTTGTTGTCCATTCTTTCCAAAAATTGGGACTTTTTAAAAACACCATAGACACGAGAAAAAATGTTTAAAAAGCGGTACGTCTGGTCACCTTAGGCTAAGGTCAAACCCTAGCTGGCCTCCATTGTGGTAAGCCAAAAGACCCAGCTCCTTAAAACCTATTGGATCTCTGCCTACTTATCTTTCTGATGCTCCTTCTGCGACCTGGCGGTGTGGAATTTCCCTCTTAGTGACTCTCCTGCACAGATTTCTGTGGAGTTCCTCTGCTATGTGTTACTCAGTCGCCATCTTCCTGGAAGTCTCTACCATCCATTTCTTAACAGATTTTTGTGAGAACTTTTTTTTCTCTCCCACTTAAAATTAATATACTTTTCCCCTCAAGAGACTGTAATTTACCTTTGTAAATTACAGAAAAAGGGCTTCAAAAATTCATGGAAAATTCCTTTACCTTTTAATCCTATTTCCATGAGCTATTTGTGACTCACTCATACATGTTATTCCAGTTACTATGGCTCCATAAGAAATTATCGCCAACACTTAATGACCTAAAATAGCAATTAAATATGCTCATAGATTTTATATTTTGTGGGAAGGAACTCAGACATAGCATAACAAACATGTTTCTTCTCTGCCCTATGATGCCGGGGCCTCAGCTACACACCTTACTGGCTAGACCAGAAATGTCTGAAAGCTCGCTTACCATGTGGCTGCCTGATGGGCCAGTTTGGGCTTCTTCACAGTTCAATGTCTAGTGTCCCTCCAGAGTACGTTTCCTAAAGGAGAAACCAGGTAGAATCATACTCCTATAGTCCCTGGGAGCACTGCTGCCGTATTCATTAGGTCTGAAGAGTCCCAAGTCCCCCATCCCCAGGTGCACAAAAGGGAAAGTGACCACACACCTCACATTCCTTCACGAAGGGATCTAGGGTCCCTGAGTAAACCGCATGGAGTGCATAGCTGACCTCTGGCTACATCAAGGAGAAGAATCCTACGTAGCTCCATCAATCAAGGCCGATTGCCACAAAATAGAGATCAGGCATGCCTCCACCCTCCATCATTCTTTACCCTTTTCTGATAGTAACTGTTTCTTCCACAGCATTCTACTTTTGTGCTGTGTTCTATAATCCATTGCACTGGTCGCACAGAGCTCACAGGCAATACTCACAATTAAGGGAGCTTTTTAGAGAACTTAATGGGTTACTGCAAGCCAAGATCAGAAAACACTAAGGATACACTCATTGGTCCACAGTATCATCTCGCCTCAATCAAGTCTTTCTCTAGTCCTTAGTCTCTGTGTTGCTCTTCAATTCTGTCTCGTGTCTCCTTGCCTCAGCCTCTGACTTTGCCTTGTTCTTTCAGTCTGTCCAGTAATTTCTGTTTCACAGCCTCTGGTTCCTCTTGTCTTTAGACAGAGATCTCATTTGTTCTCCACTGGAAGTTCTTTATCCCTTAAGTTCATGGGATTCCTCTCTGTTCCTGTTCTAAGATAACACATCCCTATGGCCAGGGAAGTGGCAACGAAAATGAACCAGTCCACTCTGTTTTGTGTTAGACATGCCCTATTTGCAAAGTCCCACCTAATCATCAATGGGAATCACAAAGACCTAGACAGAAGAGCCATGCCAAGAGAGTTCACACCACGATAGTCCCACAGACAGGTGCTTCTTGCCTTCTTACCCTTAAATCTACAAGTGAGAGCTGTGTCTTGGGAGATTCGCCTCTAAACCCTGGCAACCAAGTGTGCTTTTTACAGTGCATTTCCTCAACTCCTGTGCAGACAGACCACTGCAGCCAGGTGCTGATTCAGGGCAGCCTCCCAGCATTGCCTGTCTGTCCTGCAGCCCCCACTCTATGTGCCTCATTGGGCCTCAGCCATCCATGTGGCCTTTCTGCTCTGCTGGGTGGCATTTTGTTTTAAGATGATGGCAACGCCTTGACAGTCAAAGCTGCAGAACCCTCTGGAGAAAGGACACCAGTGAGTTGCTTTTCTTGCCCACACCCCATCACTGTGGTGGACTTGCACACATTCCTGTTGAGTCAGATGTTGGTGATCTGCATTTCTCCTCCACATTCACTTCACTTAAAAAAAAATTTAGCCCCTGCTATGATTCTAGTGATAGAAGGCGATGTAGGATTTAAGAAAGCTGAATTATCCCTGTCATGTTTAACTCACTGCATAGTTGGAAACTTATAGTTTGAATGTTACATGTTTGCTGTCAGGAATTGAATTTCCTTTCCACTGGGCATCCTGCAGACCCTGCGGTGCTGCATTGCTCCTTGGACCTTGCTGTGTAGCATGGGGATTGCAGGGCCATCTCTACTCTGCTTATGGGACCTGCAGGACCGCAATGATGAGTTGCAGGCTGCGCTGGAAGGCCTACAGACATGGATGCACAAGACACAGAGTAGCCCATCTAGTTTCCGGCCAGATGGATGCCTGCCCCCAGCAGATTGCTCCGAAGGTAGAGGATCTTCTTGGGGAAAGGGTGGAGTCCTTGTTCCAGCAAACTGGGCTATCTCTCAGACCTACCCGTAGTTTGTGTCATGGGCCACTTCCAAGCATCATAGGGTATATTGAGGCACAAACACCTGCCCCAGACACACTGGCACCACCCGGCTGAGTTCCTTGTAGCTGGGAATTTATGGAAGGGGATGGGGGCTTTATCAACTGTAATGAAATGGCAGCAGTTATGTGATCTCACAATGACCTCATGAGAGGCATGTCCATCACTCGTAGATGTTCCAAAGCCACCTCCAGAGTTGTGATTAAGATGAAGGGACTTGGTGGTGAGGTTTCAGCATAGGCTAGAGACAGAGAGAGTGAGGGTATGTGACAGTAAATAAAGGAGCTATATTTCCTTTGCCCAGGTCACAGACCAGTCTCTATACAGATTGTCCTCTGAGCTGTAAGCTGGTTGATGTGAAAACTCTTTTAATAAAAGAGATAAATTATATCTAAAACATATTAATGACTCCCTGATGTTCAGAGAGAGCTTGAGATTTGTCCCCTTGAGTGTCAGAATTCGTCAGAATAGACCTGTGCCAGCGGCGCCTGCGCAGGACACAGGTCAAGCACTGGAAGCAGTTGGGACCTGTGTGCATAGGCGTGCATATCTGCTTAAAAGTAGATATCTCTGGCTTCAGGATCCTCTTAGTGCTGAGGTTTATGACAAATTCCACCTACAGTGTAGACTGTGTTTGATTAATCTCAGCTCCTTCAAAAGACAAGAACAAGGAGGTAACACAGCTGCCCTAGAGTTTTGTCATAGTCCTGTATAGCCAGGGGTTGGTTCTTGGATCAGTGCCCCCAACTGTGCATCAGCAGACACCGTGGCAAGTCTCTCAGCCCTGCTGCCAAAGCTCTGATACACAGTGGTTTTGTGTGCTAAGTTTTGGCCACTCCCTCACCCCAGGGAGATCTGTGGACACTGACAGGCCACTCCCTCACCCCAGGGAGATCTGTGGACACTGACAGGCCACTCCCTCACCCCAGGGAGATCTGTGGACACTGACCTGTGGATCTTTGGCAGTCGAGCATTTTGCATCCTCCTCCCTCCCAGTTTTGTAGTGCTCTAAAGCTATTTATTTAATAAAATGTAAATGAATTATAGCTAAAAGAGCCAACCTGGGAACCTTAAGTTTTCTCTGAATGTGGGTACAGCGTCTTTGGACCCCAACATAACCTGCTCACCTGCAAATGGCAGATTGGTGTCTTGAAATCCTGTGAGTCAACAGCCAAAGGCCATTAGACTCATTTGGGAAATGTGGGATGGAGCCTGACACAGCCAGCTGCACCACATCCAGAGATGCCAAGGGTGCTGTGACATCCATTTAAGGCATCCTACGTATTCTTCCACACAACAGACAGGTCAGCCATCCCCAGGGAAATGGACACTGTGTCCCCTCAACTACACAGAATTTATGGCCCTCAGCACGAACCACTGACCCAAAACCTGGGAGACAAGGCCCTGAAGTCTTGGGTCTGCTCGAGACTGGGGACTGCGGCACCAGATCACAGACCTAGGCTTCATGCCATCGCTAATGAAACCTAGCAGTTTCACAATGTGGCCTTTTTATGTACTGTCCTCCCATCCCTCTGATGGAAACCATTTTAGAAGCAGCACCAAGGCTCAGTTGACCCTTCCGATGTTTGTCTGCTGCTGAGAGAATAGTAAGAAGCTGGGTTGCAGTAAGCCTAGTGATGTGGACTGTCCAGCCTCACGGACCTCCTGTCAGCCCAGGTGACTGCGCAAGTTGACAGTTCTCAGTTTCCAAGGCAAAGTAATTCTTTCCAGAGGTTCTCATTCAGGTTTTTGTCTTGTCCCTTATGTCAAAGTTTGTCACCATTTTCAGGGTGACAATGAGAGTAGAGGATGACTTTGCCACGTCCCATCCTTGACACTGCAAAATGAAGACTGAGTCATGGCATAAATGCAATTCTGAGTCTCAGACCAGCTCTCTTCCAAGCCCTAGCAACACACGTAGTTCAAAGATGTGCCCTGTGTGCCTGGTGTGCGGAGTGGTGATTCAGGTCGGAAAGCGAGTCCTTGCAGTGCTCTCAAGCACCATTCCTCATTCCACACGTATGGAATGTGCCTGACTGCTTTATTTATTCATTTATTATTATTATTATTATTATTATTGTATTTTAAAATCATTTTGTTGGGAGATCTTACAAGTATAACATTCCATAGTTAAATCACATCAAACAGTGTTGTACAGTTGCTACCACAATCCGTTTCAAAACATTTTCTTTTTCTTGAACTCCTTGATATCTGCTCCCCATTTATTCCCTCCTTTGCCCACCATACCCCGCCCCAGGAAACCTTACTTTATTTTTTTCCATATCTTGCACATCCAATATATCCACTCACATACAATTCTGTTGTTCAATCCCATTGAGTGGGGTTATTCAGTCATCAGTGCTCTCAGCTCCCTGTTATCTCCTCCCCCCTTCCTGTACCCTCAGGGAACCGTTACTCCATTTATTGTTTCTGAAGGGTTATCTATCTTAGATTTCATGTATCAAATGATATTAAATATACGATGAACCTACATCAAATCTGATATGATTAAAGAGGCAAAACAAATAAAAACCATAATCATAAGGGGAGGGGATATTAAGGAACTAGAGGATAATTATGTAGTTCATCAGTGCTATACCACACCCTGGATTTATCATCCCTTCCTGTGTCCCTTCTGAGCGTGACTGTCCAATTACCAGAGGGGCTGTGATTTCTGGGTCTCTACTACATCCATGCCCCTTCACATCAATTTGGTTGCTTATCTTTTGAACTTCTGATACCATTTCTCCTCAACACCTCATGATCACACAGGCTGGTGTGCTTCCTTGTGGGCTGTTTCTTACCTGCTAGTTGGGCACTTATTTAACTGCAAAGCATCTAAGACCCCATATGCTATTAATAACCAGGCACCATCAGCTTTTTTCAACCACATTTGCTTATGCACCCATTTTGGCTTCAGCAATCATCTGACCAGTTTATCGAGCAACACACAGACTTACTGCCATCAAGTTGATGCCAACTCATAATGACCCTATAGGACATGGGAGACCTGCCCCTGTGGGTTTCTGAGACTGTAACTCTTGATGGTGGTTTCAAACTGCTGACATTTCAGATCACAGTCCAATGCATAAACACCATGCCACCAGAGCTCCTACATATCCTGAAACCCAGCATTATTTGTGTGATATAATAATGTGGAGGAGGAGGAGGCCAATTTGAAGTCTTTAGCTAATAAACAGGCCATGAGGTGTGTCTGGCCACCTTCACACACAGTGAGGCTCATTCCCAGGCATCACACTGCCCAGAGGCATGTGTCACCAGGTCACCCCACTTCTTCCATCTCCCCACCTCCTCTATGATCCTGGCATCACCAGGGAATAAACTTGAAGTGAAGTACAAGGGGGCCTTACATTCATGGACAATTCCATTATCTTTTTCTTCCGTGTTCTGGAGGTTTTTTGAAGTCCCTTCACACGATATCACTGCCACTTTGTAGGAACTTGAAGGGTGTGATGGGCTGCAGGAGCCTCCTGAGCAATCTGTTCTGGTGAAAGTGTGAAATGGTTCTAAATGAGTGTTTCCTAACGTGGGCAATGCTGCCCCCTGGGGGGCACTGGAATAATCCGTGGGAGCTGCCAAAGCAAATAACCTACACCCTATCCTGGATTAGGGATGGGCTATTGTATAAAAGTTAATTGCCAGAGGGTTGCTGGGTAACTATTTTTCTGAAAATTGGACAGCTGACCAAATAAGTTTGAGATCCTTTATTCTACATGGATACAACATAGCAGATCACCAGTGATGCGTGCTGTTGTACGCCAGTGCGGCAGGACTCCACCATCACTGCCTTTCCCTTGAAAAAGCACATGTAGAATCTGTGCTTTGTTGTCCCTTGGGAATAGGAAAGCTGTAAGAAACCTGTAATGTCCTCACTGAGCTAAGCTGAGATTTCCTCTTCTTCGCAGGCTTTTTCACATGCGTTACAGCTCCTACTCCAGTGAGCCTCGAAACGGAACTCATGATGGAGCAGGTGAAAGAACATTACCAAGACGTCAAGAGCCAGCTGGAGACGAAGGTAGGTGTGAGGGGTGCCCGAGGGGGAGCCTGGGGCTTCCTTTTGTGCACAGAGAGCCGTGCTTAGTGCTGACCCTTCTCCAGGCAGCTGCCTTGGATTTCTCTGGTTGGTGAGCGGGCACTAAGAAGACAGTTTGAGGGAAATACAAGCAGAAATGACTGTCAGTGCCTGGCCCAAAGTCGCTGGGGGCTGGCATGCTGAGTGCAGCCCTGCCAACTGCTGTGCGGGAATTCACACCACCTACCTCATTCTTAGCATAACTTATCCTTGGCTTTGCCTCTCTTGGGATGCTGCATAGTTTCTCAGCCAGGATTACCCTGGCTGACAAGGTCTTCTCAGATGAAGTTAGCTCCTGCCTCTCCTTAGATGGTGACTAAGAGAATGTCCGCACACAGTTGCCATGTGCCGCGTTCTTTCTACTTTCAGGACTCAGAGAGCCAGCCACCCTGTTTCCACCGGGACCTCTGAGCTCCTGGGTGCAAGTTACTTACCTAAACGGAGCTTGCCAGCCAACGGCCAGACAATATCTTCTCCCACGGGAGGTTATCCAACTGGTCCAGACAAGGCTGTGCCTACATCTTGAGCACTGAGTCTTGGGGATGTCACCGCTGCCTTTTCATCCCTGACTTCTGCAGGCCTCAGCTCCTTGGCATGCCCGACAACCTTGCTGTTTCCATGTCATATTGTCAGGGGCTAATGTTTCTCTTTCCAGGTAAACTACAAGCAGGAAATTGAACTAATGAAGAAAAACTTTGAGAAGGAGAAAAGGGAAATGGAGCTTATGTTCAAAAGTGAAGTCAGCATGCTAGAGAGCCAGAGAGCAGACCTGGAGGCGCTCCATGCACAGTCTCAGGATGCCCTTTGCAGCCTGCAGGGGCAGCTGTGGGAGATAAGGAGTGGGGGCCCACATTGCCCCAAGGAGTTGGCCACCTTAGCTCAGTGGCCAGACGAGAAGCTACGCCTGAGACACCAGCACGGACTACCACAAATCAGGTCTGCTGCCCTGTTTTCTTCTGGGTCCTCCTTCAGTCTGAAGTTCTTCCCCAAAACCCACATTAGATATTTAATTCAGGAAATGACTCAACTGCAGTGCATGCTAAGTGGGTAGTTTTTCTCTGGCCACAGAGAGGAAGGTAGGAAAAAATAGGGCTTTGTATGAGTTGTTTTAACTTAAATTAGAAATATATATATTAAAACTTAAGTTATGAAGTAATTTAGTTTGTAGACTACTTTTAACACATTCATATTTATTTTCTGCCTCAGACTTCTCTGTAGCAAAGGAACAAAGTAGCAAAGCATCTTCCTTATTTAATGTCATGTTCTAATTTTCCAGTGCACGCGGTAGCATGTGGGCAAATGGAGAAAAAGGCTAAAAGCTCCTTTGCAATAGGGAGGCCAGTTATCTGCGAAGGTAGCTTTTCAAAGCTGTCCTAAGCGAAAGGAGCCCTGCTGGGGCTTTGGGTTAGCATCAGGCTGCTAACTACAAGATTGGTGATTCCAACCTCCCAACTGCTTTGTGAGAGAAAAACAGACTTGCTCCTCCAAGAAGAGGGACCATCTGAGAGCCTCGGCAGCAGTTTGCTCCATCCTGCAGAGCATAGGAGTTAGAATCGGTTTCATGGCAGCGAGTTGCTGTGTCATCACAAAGAAAAGCAATGAAAGATTTCTTTGGAAAACTGAGCGTATCAAGTAGGCTTCACTTAGTGGAATGATAACTGGTTGCTGCCAGCCCATGCCTATTTATCATGACCTCACTCTCCCACAGAGAATCTTGGCCCTTGCCAACTTGGACACCAAGCGGGCTAGAGCCCTGCTGACCAGACCTGCAAAGCCTCCTTGGGAAGCATTCTTAGCTGGGAACATGGCTCGGGTTAGAAGTGGCACTACGATGACCACAGTGGACCAAGCCATCTCCCGTGTCCTGTGACCTGGGGAGGTTGATGATCCCAGAGCCAGTCTGCCTTTCTGTCATGGTGCAAGGAAATTGAGGCAGCTTGAGTATGGGCGGTAAAGAAAATCCTGGACTACTGAATTGTACCCTCTTCTGTACCCTGCCTTTCTGTTCCCCAAAAGATGACCACACAGTGGCCTCAGACCTGGGCGTTGCAATAACACATACTGCCCGCTAGGATGATCCAGAGCTTCCTCCTGAGAATTTTGCTTCATAGTATCTGAACCTGTGAACTGTCTGGTAAAGGGCGGGCTACTGTCCAGAACACCTTATAGACCATTGCCACTATTCCCAAGCCCTCTCAGGCTCTAAGAAGCAGCAAAGGGACATGTCTGGTCCCAGGAGTTTCCTTAACTGGCTGGAAGGCTGCTCCCACCCCCATTCCCACCCCATGTCATGATTGTGAGTCGAGCCATATTGCATGACTCTGATGAGCTGAGTTACTCTTGTTCTCCCAGGCTGACTGCTCTCAGCTGGGCCTCACTCCACCGCAGTGTTATTTTCCTGGGGCTTCTAAAGGCCTCTTTCCTAGATGTTTAAAATACTTTTTAGAGTAATTTCGACTAAAGGTACTTTTTTTTTTCACTAAACTTTAGGCCAGTACTGCCCAATACAGCTTTCTGTAGTGATAGACATATCTTGTGTTTGCCTGCCCATTACAGGAGCCACTGGCCACATGGGGTCACTGAAAGTGACTGATGTGACCAAGAATCTGAGCTTTGATTTTATTCCATTTTAATCCGTCTAAATGTAAATTTAGTCCCATTTGACAAGTCGTGTCTGCTGCATTATCAACTAGATCCTGTGCATGCACTCTCTGAGCGCAGCTGGCACGAGTAGCGAGGAGTTGTGCACTTAGAACGTGCGCTTGGGCAGGCCTTTCTAACCCTGTGATACATGTGACATTCGTGTTTCTGAGCCAGGTCCATGTGAAAGTTTCTGTAGAAAGGGGGCAAAGGCTGAACTGAGCCAGAAACTCCTGTGGATGGAAGCAGCGCACTTGTTACAGCAATGGGACTGTAAAAAGAAAAAGATGCTTCAGAGGCAACTGCAGCTAGTGACAGACATGGGAGCCCAGCTGGACTTGGACAAGGGATAGAGAAGAGAGGCAGAAGGAGATGCTAGCCCAGTGCAAGAAGCAGCAATGCAAGTTGGGTGGGGGGTGGAGGGTGGAGGGTGGCAGGGAGGGCTGATGAGTAAAGAGCAAGCTAAAATTTGCAAAGTGTTTGCACTTGAAAAGTTAGAAACCACATATAGGAAGCAATTAAAAGGGCTTTCCCTGGAGGCAGAGGGGCTGAAAGCCTTCTTGAAGGAGGGAAAGGCAACTGCCTCCAGGCCTGCTGAGGTCCACAGAAGTCAGAAAGGAGACGGGACCAGCAGGGTCAGAACGTGGAGAGGCTGAGTTCCTGCGTATGCCAGGGAGGCATCTCACTGCAGATCCTGTCCAGAGCCCGGTCCCGAGAGCAGACCCACAACCCAGAGGACCCTCTGCATAGCTCACTATCAGGGCCATCCCATCTTGGTGAATGATATAGAGGTGGCTCCTGCTCCTTTAGAGACATGGGTGATCTATGCTATCCCCTAGAGGGGCAAGGCCCATGTTCCTGGAGAAACCCGTACCTTTGGCTAGCAGCCTTGCTGGTCAGAAGCAAAGATCATCTGAGCAGCAGGAGTCCAAAGCCACAGAGCAGCCCTTACTGGACATGGCTGGACACAAGCTGCCCCTCTAGGAGCCTCTGTGTCTTGGAAGGTGAGCATGGGGTAGGGACCACTAGGACAGGACAGCAGAAATTAGAAGCTGCTGTACCGATAACAGAAGGTAGAAACTGTGCTGGAGAGAGAAAAGAATGACATGAAAACCAGGCTCCTACAGCTGGAAGATAAGCTTCTGGCTAGGGAGAAAGAAGCAGACTCGAGAGAGAATAACAGGTTTGCCCTCTATCCATTCTTAAACAAGTGGAACTGAGTCATCTCAGTCCCTGATGACTTGATTGCATAACCCCCTTTCCTCCTAGCAGGCTGGTAGACTCGGCACCAGGAGAATACCACGTAGCCCAGGTGTGCCCAAGTTTACAAGCCCAGTCTGGCCTGTACTCGGGCCGTGGTGTTGCTAGGTGCTGTGTGAATGCGAAAAGAGAAATTTTCCATACAGAAACCCCCAGAACTTCACCAAGAGGACTGCTGTGGCTTAGACTCAGGTTTTCACTATCTCTGTCGGCAGGAAATCTGTGCTTGTCTCACGGGGCCCACGAAAGACTGCCCTGAACCCCATTTCATTCCTTTGGGGTCTCTGAAGGTCTCTGCCTGCCAGCTCCAAGCACCTTCCTTTAGTCCCACTGTGTGTATTTATTGAAAGTGTCCTTGGCGCAGATCTACTGCTTCGTGAATTCTGTGAGAGCCCCAAGAACTGACTGGGACACTCGGATGTTGGCCGCAGAAGCCAATGCCTTCTAGAGAAAGCTGAGCTGAGAGGGAGTTCTTAATTCCACCAGCTGGGCAGGCTGCTTGAAAGGCCACAGGTGGAACTGGCCTTCTCGCTTGAGGACTTTGGCTGGCAAATGCTCTATCTCAAAAGCCTGGGATATAGGAAGGCCTTTCCCAATATTTTCCATAGATGGACCCATGTCCCTGAGTGGCTTAAAACAACACAGATTTAATATCTTACAGTTCTAGACGCTACAGGTCAGAAATAGGTTAAAATTTAGCTAATTTCTTGACAGCTTAGTTGCATGTTAGCTAGAACTGAGTGCTAAATTGTACTCTAATCGAGGAGTCATCAGGGTTGTGCCCCTTCCAAGGGGTTCTAAGGAGAACCCATGTACTTACTTTTTCCACCTTCTAGAAGCCACTCACATTTCTTGACTCGTGGCCTCTTCCACTTTTCAAAGCGTCCAATGGCTGGCTGAATCTAAGGCTGTGCCTCTTCTGCCTCTTTCATTTAAAAGGACCCTAGTCTGTACAATAGGCCCACTAGAATAGTCCAGAATAATCTCATTATCTCACAGTCAGCTGATCAGCAGACTTAATTTCATCTTCAACTGTAATTCCCCTTAGCCATGTAACATAATATTCACAATCGGGAATTAGAACATGAATAATGTTTTACCAACTGCCATCGAGTTAATTCTGACTCATATCCACCCCAAAGGGCAGAGTAAAACTGATCCCTAGGGTTTGTGAGGCTATAAATCTTGATAGAAGCAGAAAGCCCCATCGTTCTCCTTTAGAGCAGTGAGTGGGTGGGTCTTTTAGCTGCTGGCTTTCCAGTTAGCAACCTAGAGTGAAATGCAGATGAATACAATACCAACTGCACCACCATGGCTTCCCAGAACAGTCTTTAGGAGGTCATTAATCTGCCAACCACAGCAGTGATCTGGATGTTTTTTATCTCTGATACATTCATGATCACATATCTTTGGTGTATTTAGGTGTGTATTTTTTAAAATATTCTAATGTTATATGCAATAAAAAAAGTGTACTGCTATGATTTTATAAGAAATTGATCAGATCGTTTTACCAGCACCCAAAACAAGAAATAGAACCCTCCTGGATTCCCCACACATAGCCAGTATCCTGACTTCTAACTCCTTAATTTTGCCTGTTTTTGCACTTTATATAAAAGAAGCATACCATCCGTCCTTTCTTACCATATGTTGTTTGTGAGATTCTTCCATATTGTTGCTTAGAGCTATAGTTATTTCATTTGCACTTTATTTTTCATTCTCTTGCCTGCATTTTTCTACTGCTATGAAAGTTCTGGGTCAATGCAATATGTTTGTATGGAATGGAATTTTTTAGATTTTAAGATATAATAATGTTTACCTTTTTATTGACATAAGAAACAATGTGTCTTGTGCAAAACTCAACTACAACTCTTTTTTTAATGAAGTTTTTATTGTGAATTAAGGTTTACAGAGCAGATCATACTTTAACACTCTGCAATTCATACATATTTTGATGCCATTCATTCATTCCAGTCCCCTTAATATGCCCTCCCTTAGTCCACGACTTCCCTGTTTTCTATGTCCTTTTCTCCTCCTTTCCTAGCCTTCTGTCTTTGGGTGAATGCTCCCCATCTCATTTTAACGGTTGACTTTTCTAACACAGTAGTGAGTTGAAGTCCAGACCCAAGGGAGCACGGTCTTAGGGGCCCTACCAGACGCTGTCTGACCAGTAAGCCTGGTTTCTTTTAGGATTTTGATTGACAGGTTCTTCTTCTCTTTCCAGGACTCTCTAGTGTGATTTTATGCAGAGCTGGTGGTGGTGGCGCCAGGTATCACCCCGTTCTTCTGGGCCCAGGATTGTGGAGACCGGTGTTCTCACTGTCCCTTCGACTAAGTGTTTTCCCTGTGTCTGTGTAACTGCCACCCCGCTGCTCTGCTCTGGACAGGGAGAGATCAGTCCTTGCACCCTAGACGGCTGCTCAGAGACCTTTAAGACCGCTGCTACTTACCAGATTAGAATGTAGAGCACTGTCTTTGTGAACTATGATATGCTAATGGATCATTTTGTCCCCTGCAACTATTGTGATACCACTCCCCCAAAGCCCAGTACCTTATTCCTTCAGAGTATCTGCTTATATTTAAGAAGTTGTCATAATTTTGTCCTCTGTTCGCCCCACCACATTCATGGATATATTTGCAGTAAAAGTAAATATACAAATACTCTCTTTTAAACACACACACACACACACATATATATATATATATGTATATATATATATATATGTTTGTAAAAGTCTCCTATCTGTTCAGCCTGTGTGTATGTCCAAGTACTCACTTGTAGATTCCCCAATACCCCACTGTTGTAGGACTTTGAATCTAACAGTGTTTGCGTCTGTAGTTTCTCACTCTTGCAAACTACCGGTGTACTCGCCTGCCTGCCTCCATCGTTTCTCCTGTGTGTTGCATTCCCCTCCGCCCAGGCTATCACTTGCCTGTGTTCTAGCCGCACCTCCCCACCCTCCTTTCCATCCTCTGCAACCATCAAAGAATGTTTTTATTTCCATAAGAAAACTTACTGTTGATTTTTATAGTGGTGGTCTCATACGATATCTGTCCTTTTTGTTTTTGACTAATTCCACTCGGCGTACTGTCCTCCGTGTCCATCCCTCTGTGAGGGCTTTGCAGGTGCATCGTTATTCTTCGACGTTGCATAGCATTTCATTGTGTGTTTATTGCACCCAAGTTTGTTCATCCATTCTTCCACTGCAGGGCATTTAGATTGTTCCTGTTTTTTGCTATTGTGAATAATGCTATGATGAACATGGGTCTGTATCTATTTATTTGTGTCATAGTTTTTATTTCTCGAAGACACATACCAAGTAGAGGGATTGATGTGTCATGGTATTTCTCTTCCCAACTTTCTCAGGGTGCACCATACTGCCTGCCACAGTGGCTGCACCATTTCCCAGTTCCTCCGGCAGTGTATGAAAGTGCCAGTCTTTCCACACCCTCACCATCATTTGTTGTTATCTGTTGTTGTTTTTTTAACCTTCCAGTTAATTTGGGGGGTGAGGTCGTATCTCATTTTGATGTGTATTTCTCTAATGGCTAATGATTAAGAGCATTTCTTCATATATTTTTGCCCCCCTGAATGTCTTCTTTGGTGAAGGATCTGTTCACATCCTTTGACCATTTTTTAAATTAGATTGCCTATCTCTTTCTGTTGAGATACTCAATTTTCTGTAAATTTTATAGATGAGTCTCTTGTCCAGTATGTCATTGTCCAATATGAAATTCCACAGCCTTTGGCTGCTCTTTTGACTCTTGGTGGAATCTCTTGACACACACAATTGTCTACGTTTTCGGAGCCCCTAGTCATCCATTGTCTTCTGCTCTGAGTGTGTTCTCCATTACTTCTGTGAGGGCAGTTACATACTTGGCTTCACATAGTCTCTTAATTGTTCAGCAGATAGGATGAGCAATCTTCAGTGTATCTGCGCTCCAAGCAGCCAAAAGTAGAATTCCACCTCCACCTAACACAGTGTACACACCTAGAATCAGTCTGTTTCCCATACTAGAGCCAGAGTGACCATTTCAAATTTCATGTCCCATTTATTTGACAGCCCTACTCTAAACCCTTTGCTGCTTTTAAAGTTCCCATGACTTCTTTTTCTCTATTTTTCCCTTAGTGCCCCATGAGATCAAATGAAGTCAGATGAGACATACTTGTGCTTGATACTAGAACATAATGCATAAGATACGCATGGAAAGGTTATATCGTACCTTGATTACTTAGATTGGGAAAATTAGAATCTAACAAGATGCCAGACAAAGATGTAGTTGGGGGGATAAATATCGACATGTGTTCAGGACAGAAAGTATGGGTTCAAAGCTCATTAGGGATTTTTTTGTTGGTAAAAATACTTGCCTGTCATAAATCACTTGTGTTGTCTTGGCAGAGATTCTTTAAGAATTGTTTGTCAGGAAATAATGTGGCCCAGGGTAGCCTTGGTCATGGAGTAGATAGTGACACCTGCCTTTCTCTGCTGAGGTATTCACTGTGCATCAGGCCGCTCCATAAATCAATATGTATTCTTCCTCAGTTTTTCCTTCCAGTGATGACCTTGGAGTATAGCAGGTGACAGTCTCACTAAAGAGGAAAATGTGTGCATATATTTTAAGCTCTGGTCATTCTTGTTTCTTAGATCCCTGCCGGGATTCACTAGCAGGGAATAGTTTTTGGAATGCCCCAAGGTCTCACATTCAGTATTACGCATTGATACCAACCATGGGCACATGGTTCCCAACTTACTTCTGATTGTCAATTGTGCTTGCAGAGCCGAGCTACAGAGGCTTTCTGAAGAAAACACATCGTTGACAAATGAATTGGGAAGGATTCAGCAAGAACTTAAAGTTGCAGAAAGAACAAATGATGTACAGAGGTAAAGGCTTGTCCAGGTTCAACTTAGGACCTTTGAGCTTGTGACCCAGTTTTCACATAGCAGAATGAGTGGTTTCCTCTCAGTAAAGTGAGTGTAGAAGTTACTGAGATAGAAAGTGGGGCGTATTCTCAAATCAACCTCACTTTCCAGAAAGCCAAGAGTGGATGAACCTAATTGGTCTCTGACCATGACATGACACATATGTAAAGGGCCCTGGCCTACCTCCACATGCAGGCAGCCCCTCTCATACTTGAATGCCTGGTCTCAGACGTAAAAGGTAGAACACGTATGTATGTGGCAGCATTGCCCACCCCACAGTGAGCAGCTGCTACACCCATCCTTCTTACTTCTGCCATCGTGGCATACCACCTTATTCCCTGTATGAAAGTACTCCGCATCACACCTGATGGTGAGGACAGGTGGACATAGTTTAGTACAGTGAAATGATCCTAGGGCCTTCCTAGACAAATACAATATCTATGTTCATGACTCAGTAATAATTTCAGGTGGACTTTTCACCACGGTTTATATTTGTATGTAGATATCGGCATTAGGGGTAGGTCTGGGCCCTAGGACACTGAGGCAGGAACAAGGGACAGGGAGTGGAGTGCTAACACTGGTCAGTGAGTTTTCACTGCTGTAGCCATATCCAAGGGCAGTCTGCCTTTTGATTTTTCTTCCAAATAAGAAGTTCAAGATAAAGTCAACTCTGACCTGCTGCGAGCATGGAGCATAGTTGATGGAGTAGCCATGACGGTCAGAATATGGATGGCAGGGGAAGGGACCAGCGGGGATTTGCATCATTACAGTTCTGAAATCCAGGAGGTCTTCCCTTGAAACCATTTTCTCCTAAGTTTACTACCAGACTCCATTCCCAGCAGATCGCAGTGAGGGTAAGATGGTTTGTGTTTGTGTTGCTGGGTGGCTAGTTCCATACTTTGCTAAATCCGTAGTAATTTGCTTGACTAAGGATTGCCACGGAGAATGCTCCTTTTGTACAATCTGGCAAAATCTTGCAAGCGAAAACTAAACCCACTCTCATTGAGTCTGTAGAGGGTTTCTAAGACTGAATCGTTAAGGGGTGTGGGAGGCTATTCCATTGACCTTGGCAGTTACCAGCACAAACCAAGGTGACACCTGGCTTTGGTTTCACCCTCCCTGCTGAAAATTTTCATTTCCGCCTCAAAAAGAGTCACCTGACGAATCCCATCTGACCCTAGACCAAGGATGGGACCAGCCTTGTTCTCATGTAAAATGCATTGGAAAGGGGATTATTGGAGATGCAGTTAGTTTAAAATTTGGCACCTTGTCTTTTGATCTCTCTTAAGTTCCATTTTTAATTTGTTCCAGTTTTTAATACTTTCTGCTTTCTTTTCTAAAGGTTCTTGTCTGTTTTACTTTGTTATTGTTAGTTGTTTCTGTTGTTTTCAAAGTATGTTTTCCTATAGATGAAGTCCAGAATAGGTGCATCTATACAGACCCTAACTGGATTAATGGTTCTTTGGGAGTTTCACACAGTTGGTTAGAAGGAAATGGGAAGCTAATAACGACGAGTACAAGAATGAAGAAAATGTTCCAAAACTGATTGTGGTGATGATTATACAATCTTGATATGATTGAACTATTGAATTGTATATATGTGAATTATGTATCAATAGAACTTTTTTAAAAATTAAAGAATCGCCTGAGAACTTTGCTAAAATATTGATTGTGATTCAGTATATTTAGGTCAAAAATTCAAATTATCAACAGGGGTTGGAACTGGAATGAATCGGTTTGAAGTCCTAAGGGTAAACTTTCCTAAATTCTTCTGGCTTTAGGAGCTTGGGATCAAGATTGAACCATCACCACTATTGTCAATCATAGCAGTAGCAGTAGTGTAGAGGGATCTGGGCCGTAGAATATGAGGGGAGGTAGGGGTGGGCCTTTTTGTCCAAGCCATGGTGGACTGTTACTAGAAGAAGAAAACTCATTAATTGGCAATGATATTGTTAATTTTGCTTTTTCAACAGGAAAGAAATTGATATTTTAAAGAAAGAGAAATATCAGGCCTGCCTTGAAATGGAAATGATCAACAGTCAGGTTTAGTATTACCACCTGATGTGAAGCTAATGAACTTTTCTTTCTCTCTTTCTTTCTTTCTTTAAAAACTATTTTCGAATATTATAGAGGACTTTGTTCCTCAACGATTTCAGAATGCAGTAACTACCTCCCTTGTCAAAAATCAGAAAGTTCGTGTGGATACATTACTGCCGTCAGGGACACCGCATTTTGGTGCTGCCAGCCATCCTGATAATTCTTAGAATCACATGTGGCATTTATATCATGTCTTCTTGTCTCTTTCTCTCGGTCTATTCTTTATTTTGGAGACCATGGCACTTTTGAATATTACATGCAATTGTTTTGTTCCGTGTCTTGAAGTTTGGGCTTGTCTAGTCATTGATAATAATTAGATTGAGATGAGGCTTCTTTGGCAGAAGTACAAGAGTAAGAGTTGTGCAGTCATCAGCACCATCAATGTCAGAACTCTTCCTTCTTCCACTCATTGTTAACTTCCCACTTCCCGCATCCTCCCTGCCATGCCCCTAGCCAACTATCACTCCAGTTACTGTCTCTAGAGATTTACATAGCCTGGATTTCATACACAGAAAATCACACAAAGCACAAACAATGACAAAGCAAAACAGAGAAAAACCTCAGCCAAAAGAAAATATAAAATGTTAGAAACTGCCACCAGTTAGAACCTCCTTGGGAATTCAGCCAGTCTCAGCCAGAATCTTAACAGTGAGACACACTTTCACATAAACTAACAAGTACTAGCAGACCCCTTAAAATCCCCTTTTTTAATTTATCAGAAAACCACTATAACCAGAACACCACTTATGATTATTTCTGTCACCTAAATCCTACTCATGTATTCCTATCTCCTATTCCTTCTACCCAGTCAGCTCTATCATTTCTTCCTCATCTCAACAGAATACATTTCCAGCCCCTATCTGAACTTTCTCCACTAACCCAAAGAGCAAGTCCTGTCCCTCCCTCCTCCACCTACTCACACACAATCCAGAACCTTACATACCATCTACAGTTGGATCACTATGCCATGCAAACAACAGTCAACAGTAGTAACCACAAAAAATCAAGATAAACAAAAGTCAACAACTGAAGATTACGCAACTTCATTGGAATACACAGAAAGTGAAGACCTTAAATTACCAGAAAGAGAATACAGGTGAATGATGTTTGTGACCATACAAGAGATTTGGGGATCAATTCTGAAAAAAGGAAGAAAGTGTGATACTAAAAACCTCACACCCCAAAGAAACCGAGAAACAAAACAATGAGATAACAGAATTAAAAAACATTGTATGAGAACTGAGCAATACCGGTGTTCATCGCAGCACAGTTTACAATTGCAAGGAGTTGGAAACAACCCAAATTTCCATCAACAGATGAATGGATTAAAAACCTATGGTACAGATGTGCTTTACATAATTGATGTATGTATGGATTGTGCTAAGAGTTGTATGAGCCTCTAATAAAATGATTTAAATAAAAACTATGGTACATACATACACTGGAGTACTACACATCACTAAAAAGCAGTGATGAATGCATGAAGCACCTTGCCACATGGGAAAAACTGGAGAAAATGATGCTAAACAAAGTAAGCCAAGCACAAAACACAAATACAACATGAGTCCGCTGAGGTAAACTTAAAAAAAATGCAAAAGAGACATAAGGAAAAAGCTACTGTATACAAACATTCCTGGGGTGAGGTCCAGGTAGTATGGCAGGGGCCAGACCAAATCCAGGGATACATATGGTAGACAATTAAAAAGGTTGGGGGGTGGGGGAAGAAAATGAAATAAATGGGTAGCTGGGGAACAGGGAACTAACCCATCCAAGGGGAGGGTCTTGTTCATATCGTCGCCGGGAAAGAAGGACCAGACTTCTACCCCATGCTCCAAGATGTGAATGCAACATACTGGCATGAAGCAAGGAACCAGTAGAGAGGTCTGAGGGGTTGGCCCCAATCCCAACTTCATGGACAGCAGCCCTTGCCCCCAGAAGAAAGTACTTCAGAGGATAGCATTGAAGCTACAGCTCCGAGAGAGGGACATGTCTGATCAGAGCAAATCGAAGCAAATGAAGGGGGAGGAAGAGAGACTGGAGCACATCCTGGCCCACCAAGCCTTAAGGACAATATCCCCACTAAGAACAGCCAATGCACAGAGAGGACCATATGGCTGGTCCCACTATGAGACAGGACATCCCCCACTGACCCATAGCCCTATAGGGGACAACACTGGAGACACAGTGTGGGAATTAGACCGATCTGACCCCACCACACTGAGGCAAAACATGAAGGGCATGCAACAGAACAGCAAGGGGAGCAGAGCAAGGAAGTCCCGAGGCATTATCAAAAATAGACTTTGGGTTCAGAGCATGGCACCCCATCAGGCTCAATCAGCAAACACTCGCAAATGTCAACAAACAGACCTTGAACTATTGACAGGCTTTTCTTTTTTGTGTCATTTGTTTTTTGGTGGTGTTGTTTTGTTTTCTTTTGTTGCTTTGTTTTGTTCTGTCTTGTTTTTGTGTATATTATTATCTCTGCAGGTCTATCTAGATAAAATAGGTGGGATAAACAATCTGGAGGAGAAAACAATGGGACTGACAGTTCCGGGGGGACATGAGAGAGGGGAAGGTTGGGGGAAAAGAAGTGGTTAACAAACCAAGGGACAAGAGAACAACAAGTGATCCAAAATCAGTGGTGAGGAGCGTGTAAGAGGCCTGGTAGGGCTTGATCATGGGTAATGTAACCGAGAGGAATTACTGAAACCCTAATGAAGGCTGAACATGAACAAGAGCAAAGTAAAAGGAAATAGAGGAAAGAACTGCAAGGCACATAGCATTTATAGAGCTCTAAATATAGGCATGTACATATGTAAATATATTTATATATGATGATGGAGGAATAGAACTATGCATATATTTATAGGTTTAGTATTAAAGTAGCAGATGGACATTTGGCCCCTACTCAAGTACTCTCTCAATGTAAGAACACTTGTTCTATTAAACTGGCATTCCATGATGCTCACCTTCCAGACACAATCACTGAAGGCAAATGTGGTGAAGAAAGTCAATGGTGTCGGCTATCAAAAGATATAGCATCTAGAGTCTTAAAGGTTTGAAGGTAAACAAGTGGCCTTCTAGGCCAACCAAAGCCCACATGGAAGAAGCACACCAGCCTGTGTGATCATGAAGTGTCAAAGGGATCAGGTATCAGGCATCAAAGAACAAAAAATAATATCATTGTGAATGAGGGGAGTGCAGATTGGGGACCCAAAGCCCATCTGTAGGCAACTGGACACCCCCTTACAGAAGGGTCACGGGGAGGAGATGGGCCAGTCAGGGTGCAGTGTAGCAATGATGAACATACAACTTTCCTCTATTTCTTAAATGTTTCCTCCCCACCACTATCATGATCCCAATTCTATCTTACAAATCTGGCTAGACCGGAGGATGTACACTGGTACAGATAGGAACTGAAAACACAGGGAATCCAGGATAGATGAACCCTTCAGGACCAGTGGTGGGAGTGGCAATACTGGGAGGGTGGAGGGAAGGTGGGGGTAGAAAGAGAGAACCAATTACAATGATCTACATATAACCCCCTCCCTGGGGGATGTACAACTGAAAAGTGGGTGAAGAGAGACGTTGAACAGTGTAAGACATGACTAATAATAATTTATAAATTATTAAGTGTTCATGAGAAAGGGGGGCAGGGAGGGAGGGTAAAAAATGAGCTCATACCAAGGACTCAAGTAGAAAGCAATGTTTTGAGAATGATGAGGGCAACAAATGTACAAATGTGCTGACACAATGGATGTATGAATGGATTGTGATAAAAGTAGTATGAGCCCCCAATAAAATAATTACCCCCAAAAAAGAACTGAACAATAGAATGGAAGAAAATGAAAATTGAATCTATGAACTTGAAGACAACCATGCAGACTTCAGCAAATGAGAGAAACAAACAAAAAAGTAAAATAATCTGAAGTAAACCTGAGGATGATGTGAGAAACCATGAACAGAAGTAATGAATGTCTTGTTTGGAATACTGGAACGGGAAGAAACAAACAAATCTACATATAAATTAGTAAGAGAATTTGTGGAGGAAATTTTCCCCAGTACTATAAAGGAGGAGATAATATCCATTCAGGAGACAGAGAGAACTCCAAGGAGGTTAGACCCGGGGGGTGGGGGTAGGGGACATGTATAGGAGGGCATCAGGACATATGATAGTCAAAATATTCAACTTCAAGGAAAAGGAGAGAATCTTGAGAGCAGCTAGAGAGGGAAAAAGTCACCTTCAGAGGTAATCAGATTGGAATAAGCTCAGAGCTCTCAGCAGAAAATATGCAGGAAATAAGAAAATGGAGCAACATAGATCAAACTTTCAAAGTAAAAACCTGCCAACCAAAATCCTGTATCCAGCAAAGCGATATATCACATATAAAGAAGAAATAAAGGTATTCCCAAACAAGGAAATAGTTAGAGAATTCATAAAAACAAAACCAGCATTGCCGAAAACACTAACCATATCTCTATGGTCAGAAAATCAACAGCACAAAAACATTATGAGATCGCCACAGTCCGTGCTACTATCCAGAAGTCAACACACTAAAACAACACCCAAAACAGTAGATCTAGACGGGAAACAAGGACATGAATAGATTCCTCCCTCCCAAACACAGATAATACAATATGATAGTAACTCACCTGCATTTGGAATTAATACCAATGAAAATCAATGGGCTAACTACCCCAGTCAAAAGACAGAGTAGCAGACTGGATTAGGAAACAAGATCCATCAATCTGCTGCCTTCAAGAAACACACCTCAAACTCACAGACAAAAACAGACTGAGAGTCAAAAGATGGAGAAAAATTTACTAAACCAATGACAATGAAAGGAAGACCTCACACAAATAGAAAACTACAAGCCAATATCTCTCATGAACATAGATTCTCAACAAAATCCTGTTGGAAATAATTGGAGCTTGTTTCAAATAAGCACCCATCTAAGTGAGATGTCAGTAAACTCACCTGGAAGAAGCACACAATCATCGATGATCCAAGGATTATCAATTATATAAACCAGATCTGAAGAAGGGAGTGCTGTCAGAGCTGAAATTTGTGACATTCTGGTGTTCACAAAGCTATGGCTGACAGTGGGAGCCCAAAATACATGTTCAGGTTCTCCACAGGGAATAAGCCTCCAGTGGCCCCCCTCTGACTATCACTGAGAGATAGGAATAACCTGGTTATCAGGCAGCTGGTATTGGAAAGACGATTATAGTAAATTAAAATGATAAATAGGGCTTGAATGGTTAAAATCTTGTTATTTGAGCTCCCTTTAGATACACTTTGACTTTTATCTAGTTTTTAATATTTTCTGGGTTTTGCTGTTGTTTTCTAGATTAGGTCTTATCTCTGCTGTATTTTGTTATTTTGGTACCTTTCTTGATTCTCTGTTATGTATCTTTCTGTGTTTGGGGGTTTATCAAACCCAGATTGGGTGAATCTGTAGAGGTAATAACTGGAGTAAGAGTTCTTGGGGTGTATTGATGGGGAGGAAAGAGGTAATGGGGAGCTGACATCACGTAGTATGAAAAGGAAGAAATTGATTATATGCAGTAATTGCACAACGCTGCTTGATCTGATAGAGCTATTGGTATGATGTCTGGATTATGCCCTAATAAAATGATCTGGGAAAAACATAAATTTTAAAAAATCAATTTTCATTTACATCAGGGCTATCACATTTTTAACAAAACTCAAGTGAATATTCCCAAATTAATTAAGTTTTCCCACAAGTTTACAGGAATGCTGCTGCTCCACATAACACAATACTTTTTAGCGTTTTAATGAAGGTCGGGAAGACCTCAAAGATGAATTCAAGGCAAGTCACCTCAGAAGGCTTTGGAGACTCTCTTTCTGGGTTTCAAAGGAATCCTCTGTATATTTTCTCAAGGATGATCACAGAGACTTCTCAGGAAGACATCTGAAGAGAATGGAAAGCTGCGCTGGGGAGGAGGAAGAAGGACAGGAAAATGTACCACGGCGTGTGTTCTGTTACGGCGCCATACCTGCTCCTCCTGGAGGGTAGCAAGGACTGTCTGACGAGCTCCTCATTGGGAACGACCCATCCACCTGACGCAGCCTTATCTGCCTTCCACACTGCTCTGTGTTCCCAAGCTCAGAGGACATTTAAAACGAACATGATTTGCATCCCTTGAACATGACAAAACTCCCATTTGACATGACATAAATTGAAGAGTGAGAATTCTTTGGGAAATGAATAGAAAGATGAAAACACTTCAGAAGCATATAGGCATAGATAAAGATATGACATGAAACAGTAGCTTCATATTTTGATAGTTTTGTTTAATTAAGGTTTCTTTTTTTAATCCTTTTATTGGGGGCTCATACAACTTATCACATTCCATACATACATTCATTGTGTCAAGCACATTCATACATATGTTTCCATAATCATTTTTAACAAGTTTCTATTATACAATGCTTTGATACTTACCCTTGTGTGTGCGTATTAAACCTACAAGATAAAAATGATATGATTCTGCTCATTGCTGAACCATAGGTATTCACACCAACGTGGGAATACCTTGGAACTGTGGTTGATCTCTCCCCTGAAAACTAATTGTTGTGAGAAAAAAAGAAAGGCAATCCAACAAAAATGTAATTTGATTCTTTTAAATTGCAATTTATTGAAAGATGCTCCTGACCAGTGGTTGACAGTAACTGAAATCTCTATGGTGAAAAACTGAGAAATTTTCTAGCAACTGTTGGAACACACGGCCATTTGTGTATACACCAAGAGGACATCTGTCAGACACTCTAATTTCCTGGCCCAGTGGTACTGAGAATATCAACAACTTACTGCCAGATAGATTTGGATATCAGGGACAGGTCAGAGGTCCTTTTGAAGAGTTTCATATGCTTTAAGTTTCTTCCTCCCCCCCCCCTTAACACGATGTTTTAAATAACTTAGATAAAAGTGGGAGGCCTTCAGAACAGTGGTTTGAATGTTCTTAATGGTCTAGATGTATTCTCACTTCTTCTCAGGAATAAAGCAGAGTTCTCAACTTCAGCATCATTGCTGTGTGAGACTGGATAAGTCTGTATAGGGGCTGTCCTATACACTGTAGGATATTTAGTAGCATTTCTACATGTCAGTAGCCACCCCTACCTACCCCAATTATGACAATGAAAAATGCCTCCAGATGTTGCCACGTCCCACAGTGAGACAAAATTACCCCTCATTAACCACTGAAAGGATCTGCTGGGGCTTCGTTTTTGTTTTCAATCATTGTTTTACCCTTTTTTGCTCTAGAGTCAGAAATACAAGGATCAGTTATCTCAGCTCAACCATAGGATCCTTCACCTGGGTGAGGAGGCCTTTGTCCACAAGGCTCAAAATGAGAAAAACCAAGTACCCGTTCAGTTGCTGACACTGAAGATGGATCGGGCTGGTCACCAGGTGAAAGAGCAGGTGAGTGGGCAGTGCAGAGTGGGAATATGAGAGCAACAACTTAAAGATATGGAGACATACACTGCCCCACACATAGCCAGGAAGCCTGGGGGAAAAGAACATGGAATATCATAGTTTTTTATAAATCTGCTTTATTTAGAAGAGTAGCATAAAGGAATTAAATCTTAAAAAGAGAGTAAATTCCTACAACCTTTCTGAAAAGACAAGTTGAAAATATAGATAGCAAGAGCCTCAAGAATCTCATTATAAGAAGTGAAACTTCACTGTTTGCAAATAATATGATTTTATATATTGAGAATCCTAAAGGGTCCACAAGAGACTAGCTGGAAGTCATAGAGGAGTTTAGTAGAGTAGCAGTATACAAGAGTAACAATTGACTTCTTCTATGCCAGGGATGGGGGTACAGAAAAAGATACCAAGGAATCAGTATCCTTTGCAAAAGCTGAAATACCTGGGAATAAACTTAACCAAAAACCAAGACTTGTACGAAGAAAACTATAGAACATTACTATAAGAAGCCAACCGGGATCTACACAAATGGAAGCATATTCCGTGTTTGTGGATCAGAAGACTCAGTATTGTGAGAATGTTGATACTATCTAAAACAATCTACAAATAAAATGCATTGCCGATCCAAATTCTAACATCATTCTTCAAAGAAATGGAAACACTGATTATTAACTCCATATAAAAAGGGAAGAAACCCAGGATAAGCAAAGAACTCCCCAAGAAAAAGAACAAAGCAGGTGATCTCACATTACTTGACCCCAAAACCTACTTATACAGCCACAGTTGTCAAAACAGTCTGATACTGGTATACTGATACATGCTCCCTGTCACTAGCCACCCAGGAAATGCGAGTCAAAATGACCATAAGATCCCACCTAATGCCCATAACTAGCCCAATTAAAAAAAACCAGAATGTGAAAGGGAGGATAGGGCGGAGGTAGGGGGAGGAATGAGGAGCTGATGCCAAGGGCTCAAGTAGAAAGAAAATATTTTGAAAATGATGATGGCAACAAATGAACAAATGTGCTTGACACAATGGAAGGATTACAATAAGTTGTACAAGTCCCCAATAAAATGATTTTTCAAAAGAAACAGAACAACAAATGTTGGAGAGTGTGTGGTGAGATAGGAACTCTTATCCCCTGCTGGTGGACTGGTAAATATGTACAGGCACTCTGGAAGGCAGTATGGCGATACCTAAAACAGATGGCAGCTGAACTACCATATGATCCAGCAATACCATTGCTGGTATGTACCCCAAAGAAATAAGAAGCAGATCACGGACAGATGTTTCCCTCCCCTATGGTCATCACAGCAGAGTTCATAGTAGCAAAAAGCTGGTGGGTGGGCAGGAAGAAGCTGGAAACAGCCTACATTACCATCAGTACAAGAGTGGATAAAAACTCTGGTACATACATACAATGGAATACATCCCTAAAAACAGCAATGAAACACCTCAAGTTGTAGAGGCATCTGGAAGATATTATGCTGAGTGAAGCTAGTCAAGCACAGAAGGATAAACACTGTGTGAGTCCACGATAATAGGAACATGCAGCAGAACGGGCACAAGTTCAAGTGTGCAGGCCATCCAGTCGTCTGGCTGGGGACCAGGCAGGCCGCTAAAGAGCCACACATCATCTGCTCAAAGTAAGTATCATGTAGGTCACTTGGCCGAAGGTCACCTCATGAGAGCTGGAATCAGATGGATGGGGTGGGGTTGATGCTGGTCCCTGAGAGGTAGCCATGTGGATTTGGGGTGAGGTCTCCCAGAGAGGGAATCAGCCCTGTCAGAGGAATGGGGCTTACTGATGTGAGGGGCAGCACAGGAAAGAAGAAAGGCAATGGTCAAATTTGGGGGAACATAGGTGCATGCCTGTTGAGGGGAGAAGAGGGAGGGCTGACATTGTGGGGGGAGGGGTGTCCAGTGAGGTTGCTCTTGGGAGGACCTGATGCAGAGGGGTTAAGTGGAGAGCAAATGCTTTGAGAGTGATTAGGGCAAAGAATGTATGGATGTGCTTTATACAATTGATGTATGTATATGTATGGATTGTGATAAGAGTTGTATGAGCCCCTAATAAATTGTTTAAAAAATAATAATAAATTTTTTTAAAGTTGTATGAGCCCCTAATAAAATGATTTTTTAAAATACTGTAAAAAAAGAAACCAAACTTGACCAACAGTTACCATGGGTGAAGGGGAAAGATCTGTTGCTTTGGGAGCATTGAGTTTCTGTCACTGTGGTCGATAGTTTGAAAAAGGATAACAATGATAGTTGTACAACATGAAGAATATTATTGAGCCTCTTCTCTCTCTGAATTATACAACTAGAAGTTGTGCAATTGGAAAATATTTCTGTATATTTGTGCCACAGTTAGAAAAAAATAAGTACATGAATTACAATGAGTACAAGGAAGAAGAAAAAGGTTTTGAATTAAATATTGTAACAATTGGACAACTTTTCTTGATCTGATTGAATTGTATGATGTGGGTGAAGTGCTAATACAACTGTTTTAAAAGATGTGATGCAAAACAATAATATGGATTATTCGGGAGAACATGATGCTGAGTGAAATTAGTCAATCACAAGAGACAGATATTGTATGAGACCACTACTGCAAACGGTTTTCATATTGAAAAATAAATAACGAGATAGAAAGAAACTCCATGTGGTTACAGATCAGATCAGGTTTTCTGGGATGTTAGAATTACAGAGTCAGATCATGACCAAGAAAGCCCCATGGAGCACTTCGACTCTGACAAATACATGTGTTGCCGTGAGTTAGAACTAACTCCACAGCATCAGTTTTCGTTATTAACTGCTGTCTCTTGTTCCCATTCAGGATGACGCTTAGGGTTGCCCGTAGGCATGCCCTGTACCCAAGATTAAAGTTTCATGCAGAATAATTTCACTGCCCTTAAAATTCTCTGCTCCACCTGTTTGTTCCTCTATTGTTCCTTGAACTCCTGCTAGTCGCTGACCTTGTTTCTGTCTCTTTAATTTTGCTTTATAATTGGAATCATGCATTATGTAGCTTTTTCAGACTGGTTTCTTGTACTTAATAAGTACTTAAGTTTCCTCCATATTTTTTTCATGGCTTGATGGCTCATTTATTTTTTTTGCTAGATAATATTTCCGTGATACAGATATGCTCGTTTGTTTAGCCATTGACCTGTTGAAGGACCTCTTGATTACTTCCAGTTTGGGGCAATAATGAATAAAATTACGATAAATATTTGTATGCAAGCTTTTATGTGGATACAGATTTTCAACTCATTTGAGTAAATACCTAGGAACACAACTGCTAAAACATATGACAGGCCTTTGGAATAGTGGTTACATTACCAGATAAGTATTGGACTGCTGACAGCGAGATTGACAGTTCAAATCCACCAGATGATCCGAGGGAAAAAGATAAGCTTATCTATTCCCATAAAGAAATCCTGTCAGAAACTCTATAGAGGGACGCTGTGAGTCAAATTGGCTTGATGGCATTGTTTTTGTTTTTTTGTAAGCCTATGTAAGAAACTGCCACTGTCGGATTCCTATGCAAAACACTACGCCCTGCGCCACACCTATACTCCTGACAGAGCTTGTTAGCATCCCATGTTCAGACAGAGGCTCGTAGCTAGTAACTTGTAGATGTGTACATTTCGCCCAAATACCATTTTAAATGTCTTGAAGTTAGTTCTTTTAAAACATAATTTTTTGATTGGTAACCTCCTTTTGTCAGGAAATACATGAAAAACAACTTAATACCACAGAAAAGCAAGTGGATAAAGTGGAAATGATCTTAAAGAATATGGAAATGCTTCTACAAGAAAAAGTAGATGAGCAGAAGGACCAGGTGAGTGATAAGTTCTTGTCATTTCCTCACAAACATCTTATATCTGCACACTTCTACCTCCTGGGTATTCACACAGCTGGTGTAGTAAGAGACTGTCTGGTCACAGACTCCGAGAGGCCATGTTCATTAGTTACCCCTCAGACTGAGCCTCTGTCAACACCTTATTCTTGAACATAAAGTAATTTGCCACAGGATTCATAATTGATAGCAGTCAATAAAAGATTCTATTATATATATATAACTAGCTTGTTTATTGACTTATTTTCTTTTGGGTATCATTTTAAGGTTTCTTTTTTGAGATGGCCACATAACCTCAGGAAGGTTATGGATTTATTCATGCATCCTTCATTCAGCACATTGCCTACTGAGCACCTACTGTGTAGGAAAGCATTTTTCTAGGTAGACCTGAGATAAATAAGCCCTCATGGAACTTAAATTCTAGAGCTGATGAGAGCTAATAATAAGATTGTAGTTGGCCAAGGGCTTTGAAGAAAACACATTTTCCTGGACTGTAGAGTCAGGGTGTTAGGGGAGACTATACTGCACAGATAAGGTATCTGAGCAGCCCCTTAATCATGACCTAACATATATGAGTGGGTAAAAAAGAAAAACAGGAAAACTCCACTCTGTGGAGCTTTCATAGGATGCATTGTTCCTACTAGCTGAACATCGAGCAACTTGTTCTGAGTTAGTGCACCCAGCGGCGTCGCCTGGGAAGGTTCTCTGGTCACAGTGAATTTTTTCATAAAAGCAGTTTTGCTCACACCTTGTTTTTTTGTGATGGCTCATTTAAGAGAACTGCGTGTGGCTGTGAAAGTTTGCTTTCTGCTCCAGAAAAATGTCACAGAAACTGTTGTGATGTTGAATACAACTTACAAGGATAGCACTCTGAAAAAAACTCAAGTGTACCAGTAGTTTTCTTATTTCCAAAAAGGTAAAATGTCGATCGATAACAAACCTTATTCTGGATGTCCATCAACTTTCCAAACAGACAAAAATGTCCAAAAAATTCATCCACTTTTGCTTGAAGACCAATGATGGACCATTAAAAAGATGGGGAAGTTATCTGGACTATCTTGGAGCTTAGTTCAGTGAAGTTTAACAGAAGATTTGTGACAGGCCACCAAGAAGGAGTGTCAACTGGAAACAAGTCATTCTTGGAAAGAACAACTCTGAAGTGATCCAGACTTTTCTCAAGGTCATTACTGGTGACAAGCAAACTTCAGTCAAGCCAGGGGAAGACACCATCATCACCTTGCCCAAGAAAAACTCGTCAAGTGAAATTAAAGATCAAGATTATGCTCATTTGATTTTTTTGATGTCCATAATATAGTGCATTTAGAGTTCCTTCCACTAGGTCAGACTGTTAATCAAACTTTCTATTTAGAGGTTTTGAAAATATTGTGTAACAATGTGCAACAAAAAAGACCTGATTTGTGGCAGATGGGGGACTGGTTTTACCATCATGACAATGCAACTGCTCACATGCCATCTCAGTGTGCCAATTTTTGACAAGAAACAGCATGCCTCTCTTGTCCCATGCACCTTACCTGACTTCACTCCATGCAACTTCTTTGTGTTTCCACCAATGCAGAGGAACATGAAAGGACAGCTAGTTGATGATATAGAAGAGATGAAGCAAAAAAATGAGAGAGGTGCTGTCAGCCGTCCAAACAGCTGAATTTGAAAAAAAACAATGTTTCCAAGAATGGAAGCGCAGAATTGACAAATGTATTAGGTGTAATGGAGAGTACTTTGAGGTGATAAGGTTGTTTTGTAAAAAAAATTTAAATACAAAGCTTTGAAACAAAATTCCAGGTTTTGGGGGTACCCCATCGTATACCTCAAGTAGAAAACAGATTAGCATTGGGGGAAGCATGTTGCTCACTGGTGGAATATCACATGTGTTGTACTTGAGAATCCTTCCTGACAGGTGCTAAATACCGGTAACATTTCCTGATCACCAGACAGCCATAAATAGGCACCCACACACTTACACTTCCCTGTTCGTGGTTGTGGGAAAATAGTCTCGGCCCTGTAAAAGGTTTTGCTCTACCGAGTGCCAGGCACCATGCCTGTCACTGTTCTACTGTTCCTTTACTTCCTCCTGCCCCTCCCCTACTCCTCTTAAGTCCCCTTTCTCCTCTTCTTTCCATCATGCCTTGCTCTTTTTTATTCCCCCACTCACTGGGAGCCCTCCTTGCCATAAGTATGTAAGCCCATTGTAAAGAAGCCTGGCCCTCTGGCCTAGCCCTCAGCCCTCCTCTCTGCTCTTTAAATGCCCTTCAAAGACTCTGTGCTCACAACCCTGCTTCTCTCCCTTCCATGCTCCTCTCATGGCTCAGCCACTGTTCGTCCCCCCTGCCTGGGTCTACACCTAATTCGCAGCTCAGCTTTCAGAATGGATATAGACTCCAAGCACTCGTACCCCACTGATCTCACTCTGGTCCACACCCCCTCACTTTATGCCCTCTCTCTGGCCTTCCTGGTTCTGCCTTGCATACCGGCCTTGATTTCTTCTTAGCACAGGCGCTGCAATACCTCTGAGATCTCAGCTCACCACGCCTCACACCTTCCCATCTTCTTCAAAGTAAAAGTCAACCTTGTCACGGTGTCCTTTAAGGCTCTCTTAGATTTAGTGTCCACTCCTGCCCTGACTTCTTGTCTATGTTTCCTCAGGAGCACACACCTTCAGCTATGGTGGCTGCCTGCTGCTACCTAGTCACCCGAGGCCCTGACCAGCTGCAAGGTCTTTGTAATCTCTCTTCTTGCTACCTGGTGTTCACATAGCCCCTAGATTCCTAAACTTACTTGGCCTACCACCCCTTTTTACAGGAAAAAAAAATCACTCATTGTCCACCTGACCATTAAAATCTTTTGTACTATTGCCCTTAATTCAGGATACGGTTTGGGTGTCTGCTTGTGTAGCGCCCCTGGATGCTTTGAGGCCCAGACATCGTCACTGGACTGTTTCACTGCTACCCAACGGGCAGTACCGCCCCCTTTGGGAAATACTGGGATAGTCTCTGGACTCTCATTTTACTCAGAACTCCGTTCACATGTCATCTTACAGGAACAGCCTCGGGGTTTCTGTAGACAAGCAAAACCAGTAAAACATGTATGTAAATATATTGAGAAAATTGTACTTCGTGACTCACACACATGGGGGGGTTAGCACGTCCCATATCCGTGGGTCCAGTGGCAACTTGGAGACCTCTGCTGGTTCATGGGGTAGCAGAGGAACAGATGTCTGCAGGTTTATGAACTAGAACTGCAGGCCAGGCGTTAAGCAAAAACATAACAAAGAATCGAGACGGCTAACCACGATGACAAAATACAACAGAAATAAACCCCCATAGTTTTAACTGTTCGAGATTTTAGCTATTCAAGTCAGAGTTATCATTTTAATTTCCTATAGTCATCTTCAGTACTCTCATCTGGTAACCAGGTTCTTCCCATTCCTCAGTTTCATCGGAAAATCACTGGAGACTTATTCGCTGAGTAGCTCCTGCAAATGTATTTTGGCCTTCCGCTCTCATCCATTCCCTTCTGAAAACCAGAATCTCGCCTGCTAAGCTTTGATACTATTCCCTTCTTCCGATTTGGATTATATAATTTACAATCCATGGATAACAGATGTTGGTGTGCTTCTTCCATGTGGATTAGTTGACATCTCACTTAGATGGCTGCTTGTTTGGAAACAAGCCTTTAAGATCCCAGATGCTGTTCTGTCTGATTAGTGGGGCACCATCTAATTTCTTCACCAATGCTACCCTTAAGGGACCTGATCTCATTCAAGAACTTTTTGAAGCCCCCTTGTATTCTTGACCTTGATAGCTAAAGGTACACTGCTTCTGACAGGTATCAAGAAAAAGACATTGATTAAAGCAATAGCTATGTGCTGTCTTCCAGGAAATGTACTAATGTGCTCAAGCAGTGAAACCACATCTGGATTAGCAGTTACAATCAGAGCCACCACTGGTTAAGTTTATATCAATTCACTGTCACTCTCTTAAGATCCTTTTTTTTTTTTTTTTTGCACAAGACAGATAGGTAAGTTGAATGAGATTGTGGTGGAAATCATCCCCCTCCATTCTTCAAGTCTTTATGGTGACATTAATCTCTGCAGGTTCTCCAGCAATGTAATACTGCTTTTGGTCTAATATTTCTTTGAGGAAAGTTCTAATGGCTTCCACTTGGCCTTTCTTACTGTAATAACCCTTTCTCCATGTGTCAGGGATCCAAAATTCTGCCAATTGCATATTCTGGACCTGGAGAGATTATTACAGGATTATTTCAGAGACCACTGTACCCACTGTTGGATAGGCATGAGCTGACATTTGGGCCTCCTAGAATGAGTGTCAGTTTAGTGCCATAGGGATCCTTTGAGAAATATTAACTATCTATATTCTGACAGTGTAGTGGATTTCTACCTCAGAGGATTCATAGGAGTTGTGGGCCTATACACTTGCTCATCTTGGAATTGATAGAGCCCTCTAAGCATCCCCTGCATGTGTGGGTATGTCCATCTTGATAAATCTACTCTAACATTCCAATTTACTTCAGCTTTTAGATCCCTTTTCCAGTATATAAAAGCAATTCAACTTCATTCAGTATAGGCCACTTCATAGTCCTCATTGTCGTCCCGCAACAATGTAACTACTAGGTACTTTTCTGACGCCGTGAGCTGAAACATCGAATGAAGACTTGCCACTTGGCAGGCTCATAGCACTACACTCAGACTGACACAGTTCCCACACCTAATCCCGAGGCCTTTGTTTCTCCTTGTGTTCAGTAGGAAAAGCAAGCAGTCTCTGTCTGGAGTATGCCATACCTCCTCCTGGGCCACACTTTATGCCTCAAAGAAGTCGTGTCACGGGACAGTGGACTTCACACTAGTTATTGTTCTAAAAGCAAAAAGTGCATCTTGCAAAGCATTTGCCTCATACAAAGATTCCTGGGACACAGCTGTGGGACTATGGTCAGATGAGGATAAGAGGGCTGATTTTACTCTCGAAGGTGATTCAGGCAAAGAAGGTGGGTTAATCCCTTCAGATGGGGGCAGGAGGCTGGTCCTTCTGAAAATAAAAAAAGGTAATTCAACAATAAGGGCTCCATGTCCCTAGCTTGATCCTTTTATTGTCCACATTTTCCCATCTCAATTTTCAGGATCTCACATCTTCCCCGTCAAACCTTTCAACATAAGGGATTCAGTTGATGGTGTAATTAGCTATTCTTCAGCTAGGACTCAGGAATGATGGTGGTGTGTGTGTTACAAACTGGACTGTTAGCTAAAGGTCAGCGATTTTAAAAGCACCAGCCACGCCCCAGGTAAAAGATGAAGTTTGTGCTCCGATAAATATTTATAGCCCCCAGAGCCCTCGAGGACATTCGATTTTGGCTTATGCAGTCACTGTGCATTGCAGCCAACTCAGTGGTAGTGAGGATAAGACTCTGGATGGGTTTTCAGCAATCTCAACACTGCTACAAGAAATAAGACTTTATTTCAAGACCCAAATAGCAACTTTCAGGTCCTTTATGTACTGCTTGAGCCAGGACTTTGAAGCTCTGGACTCATCATTTTCTCTTTCCGCGTTGTGTATCTGAAAGCTGAACCAGCCAGCTTCACTATGCTTGTGGGTGTAACAAAAATGTTGAAAGATAATAATGAAATAGTAGTCACTCACAGCATTGTCTCTCACAGATGTTTGATCTAATGGTGGGGATATTATGCTTGTCTTTATTGCCACCTCATGCCATGGATTACTATGCCTCTTTACTATTGGAAGTCGAGCAATTAGTACTTTTAAATCCAGCCAGACTTGAGAATAAGTTCAGAAAGCATGCTGTAGTGGAGTTAACAAACCCAGGGACAAGAGAACAACAAGTGCTCCAAAATCAGTGACGAGGATGGTGTAAGAGGCCTAGTAGGGCTTGATCAAGGACAATGTAACTGAGAGGAATTACTGAAACTCAAATGAAGGCTGAGCATGATAGTGGGACAAGAGAAAAGTAAATGGAAATAGAGGAAAGAACTACAAGGCAAAGGGCATTTATAGAGGTCTAAGTACAGGTGTGTACATATGTAAATATATTTATATATGATGATGGGGAAATAGATCTATGTGCATATAGTTATAGATTTAGTATTAAGGTAGCAGATGGACATTGGGCCTCCACTCAAGTACTCCCTCAATGTCAGAACACTTTGTTCTATTAAGCTGGTATTCCATGAAGCTCACCTTCCTGACATGATCGCTGAAGACAAATGGGTACATAAGCAAATGTGGTGAAGAAAGCTGATGGTGCCCAGCTATCAAAAGATATAGCATCTGGGGTCTTAAAGGCTTGAAGGTAAACAATTGGCCATCTAGCTCAGAAGCAACAAAACCCACATAGAGAAAGCACAACAACCTGTGTGATCATGAGGTGTCGAAGGGATCAGATATCAGGCATCAAAGAACAAAAAATCCTATCATGGTGAATGAGGGGAAGTGCAGAGTAGGGACACAAAGCCCATCTTTAGGCAACTGGAGATCCCCTCACAGAAGGATCATGGGGAGGAGACAAGCCAGTCAGGGTGCAGTGTAGCAATGATGAAACATACAACTTTCCTCTAGTTCTTAAATGCTTCCTCTCCCTCCCCCGCCATCATGATCCCAATGCTACCTTACAAATCTGGCCAGAGGATGTAGACTGATACAGATAGGAAATGGAAACACAGGGAATCCAGGATGGATGAACTCCTCAGGACGAGTGGTGATACCGGGAGTGTCAAGGGAATGTAGAATAGAAAGGGGGAACCAGTCACAAGGATTTACATAAAACCCCCTCCCTGGGGGACAGACAACAGAAAAGTGGGTGAAGGAAGATGTCGGACAGTGTAAGACATGACAAAATAACAATTTATAAATTATCAAAGGTTCATAAGAGAGGGGGTCTGGGGAGAGGGGGGAAACAAGGAACTGATGCCAAGGGCTCAAGTAGAAAGCAAATGTTTGAGAATGATGATGGCAACAGATGTACAAATGTGCTTGACACAATGGATGATTGTGTGGATTGTGATAAGAGATGTAAGAGTTCCCAAGGAAAGTATATAACTAAAAAAGAAAGAAAGCATTCTGTGTTGGGCCGGGTTGACTAGAGAAACAAATCCAGAGATACTCATATATGTATAAGAAAAAGTTTTATCTCAAGAAGTAATTATGGATCAATAAAACATTCCATCCAAGGGGGCGCCGGGGCGGGGAAAAAAAAAAAAAAAAACATTCCATCCCAGTCCAGCTCTTCAGTCTATAAGTCGCTCTTCAGACTCATTAAGTCACATGCAATGATGCAGAATGCAGGACAATCACAGGCCAGTGGGTGTAGTTATGTGGATCCAACTGACCGTATCGTAGTGCTTGCAGCAGCCAGGAAAGTGAAGGCACAGAGAGTGGGGGAGGTGCCCAGGACCCTGCTTATGAGAAAGTCTCGCCCACAGAGAGTCACCATCAGGGTGTGACCTGATTGACAGACTAAACTCTACCCTTACACTTTCATATATCTTCAAGTTGACATGAAATGATGTAACTACCACTTATTCTTTGAGTTTTGTTCTTCTAGAATCACTCTTGGTGCCAAATAGCTAAGTCTGAGTTCTCAAGAGGGGTGCATCAGTGAGATGCACACATACATACATATAAAGAGATTTGCTGCACGGTAGGGGTTTATGCAGTTGTAGAGGTTGGCAAGTCCCAAACCTACCGTATGTGTCCAGTGGAAGCTAAGGATTTCTGATGACTTGTGGGGTTGTAGGACTGGTGAATCCACGACCTGCTGGTTAGGATGGAGACTTCTTCAGGTTTATAACACAGGAACTGCAGATCAGGCAACTAGAGTGCAGGTCAAGAAAGAGAGCAAACTTTGCCACAACTTCCACTTCGATAAAGGAAGCTGGCCACACTCCCGAGGCAATTTCCCTTTCAACTGATTGGCTATTCATATCAGATTACAAAAATGAAAGTTGATTCCATTATGAAAAAGCACCTGTCAGACTGATGAGAATCACAGTCTAGTCAAATTGAGGTTTACATTAGTCGTTACAGTTCCCTCAACCAACTAGCTGCCCCCCTCTTGCTCCTTGCTTGGTTTTCTCAGCACTTCCCCCATATGGCATACTAAGTTTGGTTCTCATTAGCATATGTGGTGCACAGCCCAGAGACTACGTTCACCACTGCTTCGCTAGTGCTAGAGCAAGACCTGGCATGTGGGCGCTTACTGACTATGTTCTACAAGTGAAATTTGGTGTTGACTGAACCCCATGCTGGGATTCTTGTGCCCTTGTATTTTGAATGAGGTCATTGCTAGTGTTTCCTGTCATTCACATCTGTGAAACCGTATGGGTTTGGCAGAAAGCTCAGACCCAGGAAACAGCAGTGGGGGTCAGGGCCACAGTGATTCCTAGGGCAAGGGGCAGTAAAGAACCAAAAATTGTTGTCATTCTTTGCAATTCATTATTGTATCGTACAATAGCCTTTCTGAGAACTGTTGATTTGTGACTCTTGGGTCTTCCGGTTAAACTGATTCCCACAATTTCCCTTAAATTTTCTCCAGTACATAATTCATCACACCCTCAGTTGGAGGTCTCACTTCAGGGTAACAAGAAGTGTCATACACGCAATATTTTTGTTATATCCTTAAGAGCCTAAAGTTATCATTTCAACGACCGTGGAATGAACAGGGTCGGGAGCATGTACCCCTTCCCTGCACTCACAGTAATGGGTGGCTCTCTTCCCTCTCTAGTTTGAAAACAGCGTGAAGTCCAATTTGCTGCTCAAGGAGCTTTATGTGGAGAACGCACACCTGCTAAAAGCCCTCCAGGTTACTGAAGAGAAACAAAGAGGAGCTGAGAAAAACAGCCTCATCTTGGAAGAAAAACTCAGAGCTCTCAACAAATTAATCAGTAAGATTTCTCCGGCATCCCTCTGTGTGTAAAGACTGCTTGCTTTCTTGGAATTCATTCTGAAAAGAAAATCTTAAAACCTGAGCCACTGTGATGCCTTAATCACTTGCAGCTTATTGGCCATGGTCCTCAGACACAGGGCGACTGTGGTGTCTGGCTCGTTCCAGCAGCATCTGCTCTGTGCCAGATCCTGGGAACATACACGTGTTGGACAAGAGCACATTTTTATAAAACTCCCAATTTTACCACTGGGAAAACATGATGGAAACACTTGGTCAGGCCTGACAGAGAAAGTGGGTTAAGATAATGCAGTTCCAATACTGCATTTTCGACTTAAGCTCTCATTGCCATCGAGTCAATTACAATTCGTAGTGACTTTGGCTTCAAAGATTAAAATGTAAAGTAGGGCTCTAGACAGCTTTATCATATTTTTCCTTTTAAATTTCATTTATGTTTTCTTAAGCAGACACACAACAAAACATACATCACTTCAGCAGTTTTTAATGTATACAGTTTGCTGATACGGATTTTATTCCTCCGGTCTGTAGCCATTTTCAGCTTTTTTGAGTTGTTGCTCATCTGTTAGCATAAATTCACTCCCCTTAGAGTTCCAGGGGAGTCCAGGTGGCATGGTGATGACAGCGCTGGGCTGCTAGCCACAAAAGCAGCATTTTAAATCCAACAGACTTGGGAGAAAGACATGGCTGTCTGCTCCCATGAAGAGTTGCGGTCTCAGAAACGCACAGGGGCAGGTCTACTCGGTCCTGTAAGGTCATTGTGAATCAGAATTGATTTCATGGCAGTGTGGTTGGCTTTGTTTTTTGTTTAAAGTCCCAGGCAAATACTTCAAGTTGTTTTCCATTTTATTCCACATACATAGTTGTTAAAAGATCATCAAGCTCAAAGCAGACTTTTTTTTTACTAGTTAAGCCAAACTATTACTTGGTTTCAAGAAGACATTATGGTACATTTCTGGTTTAAGGCAATAGTTTTAGGAGTTCAGCCACCCTCCATGGCTCCAGAAAGTTGGGAATTATGAGAATTTTCTATTCTTGTCTGTATTTTTGCCCCATTTTGTTCAGGATCCTTCTCTGAACTCTTTGATCAAAATGCTCAGCAGTGGTAGCCAGGCACCATGCAGTTCATTTGGACTCGTGACAAAGGAGGGCATTGTTTATGGAGGCAGCTAATTAGCCATGCATTCCAGAATCCTACTCTATTCGATTCTGTTGTTCCACATGAATCGACACCAACTGTGCCTGACAACTGAAGGAGGAGGTAGAACAGAAGCACCAAACATGTTAATAAGCCAAATAATGGTATGTCCCATGAAACCATTACCCTGAACCTAAGAGCTTTACTGTCTGGTTATTCAGCTCTGTCCTCTGTTACACTTCCCAATGGCTGCTGAGTGCAGACTTTCCAGAAGGGCTTCCCTCTGTAAGCAGAGTGTCCTCTAGACAATAAAGGGGAGGACTCTTGTTCGTTTGGAACCACTTTACCACATGTAAATATTGGTACTGTGGTTACTTCTGTAGGCTTGTATTTATTGTACATTAATCTTTTTTTCATTGGAGTGTTTTTGCACTGGGAATTGAACTATATGTTAAAAAAGATAAAAATATAGTTTTATACCAAAATTGATGGTCATTTGTTTATCTGAATGTACTACTGTAATGTGAAATGAGTCACTGTATTTGCAGTTTTTCAATTAAAAAATTTCAATTTTGTCCTTTGTTCTTCAATTATAAAATATCTCAAATAATTAGAAAATACAGTTTTAGGAGAAAACCCATATACCCATCAACTAGATACATTTAATATAATATTTTGAAATTTTTCTTTTTAAAAGGTATAAAATATTTTAGATAGAGGTGAAGGTCGTATTCTATTGATTGCAACCTTTTACTCGTCCTAAAGGCACGCACTATCCCAAAGATGGTAAGTAAGTCTCCTGGTCTCTTTGTACATTTATTATACATGCATTATATAGTCTTGATTAGTGTCCACTCTTTTACTTTTGCATGTATCCATTGCAACGGCTACACAGAAACTCACAGACAAAATGCGTGATGAAAGAATTTAATAACTCAATAAGTTATAGTGCCAAGAGAAATGCTCAGGGTAGGTGTTTAACAGGACACATTACAGAGTTTCAGGTATGCTAATAAACACCCGAAGTGGCATACAACTCTGCTATGAGCCTCAACCCAAAGACATTCAGCTCAGGCTCTGGTCAAACCCAGGTCAGCAAACCCAGGTCTCCGAATTAAGTGCCCAGACTGAAGGACCAGGAAAACGTCAGTCTTCACAACCTAGAAATTGAAAACATTGTTCGGCACCCAGCTACCATGACCAAGTGTTATGAAAAGGATCACAACAGAAGGTTCTGTCTAGAGTGGGGGAGAAGTTAAGAACATAACCCTAAAGGATGCCAGGTTTACTGATCGAACAGAGATAGGCAGGACCTCCAAGATTTGCACTCTTCCCCTACAGATCGGGAACTGAACTCAAATGGTACATTGACGGTATTGCTGCAATTAATGGGTTGAATCAGAATGCATATGAATTGTGGTAAATGATGTAAAAATATCACCTGATCTTTTGAGGGCAGGCCAGGTATGAGTGATAGGCTTTTTCATTGGGGTCAAGGAGGGGAGCCAAGCCCTTCTTTCAAAAGATATTTTTAATTAAAAGTTTCTTTTTTCATATAACACTGTTTAGGAATGAATAAAATGTAGCACAAAACCTGTCTCTTTCAGCACTGCCATGTTCCCAAACATGCTCCGCAGTGTTCCCCTTGCTCATATGATAAATATGATTATATCTATCCATACTTGTTTTATGAAAAATGCTCACACTGTACAAGTTGTAAAGCGGTCCTTCAAAAATTAAGGACTGTAAAAATTGTCCTTCAAAAAAAAGTTAAGTATTCCAAGATAAAAGCTGAGCGTTCATAGCTATTAGACTCCCATACAAGAAAACTTAAATCCAGTCCTCCAACGTGAGAAATGTGAAGGAATGATACTAGAAAGTCACTCAAAGTTGAACACAAAAGGGAAAATGATGAGAACAAATGTACAAATGTGCTTGAAAATTGATATATTTATGGATTGTGATAAGAGTTATACAAGCCCCCAATAAAACTATTTTTTAAGTTGTACGAGCCCCCCAAAAACTGATTTAATAAAAAAGAAAGAGCTAGATCTGGAAATGGTGGAATGTCACCTGGCTTATATTCTTTTCTTATTTTTTGTACAATGACTATATTCCTTTCTCTCTTTTTTAATCATTTTACCACAATCCATATCTACACCCATTGTGTCAAGCACATGTGTACATTTATTTCCATCATCATTCTCAAAATACTTTCTTTCTACTTGAGGCCTTGGTATCAGCTCCTCATTTTTCCCCTCCCTCCCCACCCCCCTTCCCTCATGAACCCTTGACAATTTATAAATTACTATTATTTTGTTATGTCTTACACTGTCCAACATCTCCTTTCACCCACTTTTCGGTTGCCTGTTCCTCAGGGAGGGGCTTATATTGTAGATCCTTGTAATCGGTTCCTCCATTCTATCCCACCTTTCCTCCACCCTTGAATTATCGCCACTCTCACCACTAGTCTTGAGGGGTTCATCTGTCCTGGATCCCCTGTGTTTCTTTCTGTACCCGTGTACATCCTCTGGTCTAGCCAGATTTTAAGATAGAATTGGGATCATGATAGTGGTGGGGAGGAAATATTTAAGAACTAGAGGAAAGTTGACTCATCCTTCCCTGTGGTCCCTCTGTGGGGAGATTGTTCCACTATCTACAGATGAGCTTTGGATCTCTGCTCCAGCCCTCTCGTTTTTATTTGTTATGTGTCTGCTGATGCCCAGTTCCTATGACTCCTCATGATCACACCAGCGATGTGCTTCTTCCATGTGGACTTGTTGCTTCACTGCTGAATGGCAGCTTGTGTGACATCAAGCCTTTTAGACCCCAGACACTATATCTTTTAATAACCGGGCACCATTTGCCCTCTTCACCACATTTGTTTATGCACCTATTTTGTCTTCAGCGATTGTGTCAGGAGGGTAAACATCTCATGCTGCTGACTGGTTAGAACAAAACTTTCTCTTTTTTAAAAAATTTATGTATTGGGGCTCATGCAATTCTTATCACAATCCACACATACATCAATTGTGTAAAGCACACTTATACATTCATTGCCCTCATCATTCTCAAACTTCGCATTCCGCTTTGGTTCCTGGAATAAGCTCCTCATTTTCCTTTTTTCTCTCCTCTCCCTCCCCGCTCCCCTCTCCCTCATGAACCCTTGATAATTTATAAATTATTATTTTATCTTATCTTACACTGCCAGGCGTCTCCCTTCACCCACTTTCCTGTTGCCCATTCCCCAGAGAGGAGGTTATATATAGATCCCCGTGATTGGTTTCCCCTTTCTACCCCTCCTTCCCTCCCGGTATCACCACTCTCACTGTTGGTCCTGAGGGGGTTCATCTGTCCTAGATTCCCTGTTTCCAAATCCCAACTGTACCGCTGTGCATCCTCTGGTCTAACCAGGTTTGCAAGGTAGAAGTGGGATCATGATAGTTGGGGGGAGGAAGTGTTTAAGAACTAGAGGAAAGTTGTGAGTTTCGTTATTGCTACACTGAAGCCTGAGTGACTCATCTCCCCACTACCGCTCTGCAATGGATGTCCAGTTGTCTACAGATGGGCATTGGGTCCCCATAGAACAAAGTGTTCTTGAATGGAAGGAGGATATGAGTGGATGCCCAATGTCCATCCCCTACCTCAGGGTATTGCCATATAAATATATGTACATGGGCCAATACCTCTATTTTTGTAGATTAATGTATTTACATATGCACACCACTATGTTTATACCTCTATCCATTGCTTTGCTTCCTTGGTCCTTCCTCTGTTGCCTTTTACCTTCCTCATGTCCCACTGCCACTTTCCCCTTATTTCTGCCTCTTGGTAACCCCCTTAGCTAGTCTGCTGTTGCTCCAACATTACCACCACCCCCACCTTGGATCCCTATATCCTCATTACTGGCTCTGACACCCCAGTTGTTCCCCTGTCCATGGCGCAGTCTGCTCAGCACCCCCTTCCTCCACCACTCTGACCTCCCAGGTCTCCCTGGAACCGTTGGTCCCAATGCTCTCACCTCAAGCATGCCTCCCATACCTATCCTATATAGGTAGGTACACCGACTATGACATAGCCCAAAATGATTTTTTAAAATAAAAATAGTAAATCAATAAGAAAAATTTTTTAAAAAGAGAAAAGAACTATACAAAAATCCTGGGTCTCTTCGCTGGCCTTCAAGACTGTCCAGGAGCTGCCTCTCCCAGCCTGGAGTGCATGTAGACCCTACTATGAAGCACCAAACCATGAGGACAGCATGGTCACATGGAAGGATGCATGAAGAGAGAGAGCTACAGGCTAGGGAGAGGAGCCAGCATGCTACACCCACACAGAGGCAGGCCAGGAGAGAGGAAGAGAAAGAGAGCGGGACTAGACCCCACGCTGGCACGCCAGGCTCGGAGGATGACGTCCCTGGGGGAAGCTAATGGGACACAGAGGGAACTGGATAACTGACAACAGCTGGTGGCATGCTGTCCCCTTGCTGGAGCAGACTGCGACAAAGTATATTTCTTGATCACAATTGAATGTAAACAGAATTTGGTAACACAATGAAACTGAAATACACAATTATATGGAAATTAAACCATTATACAAACAACCAGTGAATATTTAGAGTCAAATGAAAATGAAGATACAACACACGAAAACATTTGAGACTCTGAAACTGTTAGGGTGGGGGAAGGGAAGTATACTTATTACCAATTAAGTGAAGGTTTACAGAGAAGTTCATCAGTTTTACATCGAAAAATTCATACACATTGATTTTGCACATCCACTCCAATACCTTCCATGTGCCATCCTACTTCCCCACTGGGCTTTCTCTTACCATCACTCCTTCTTTAGTAACCCTCTGGACTTTGTCATTGGGTAAATGCTGCCCTTTGGGTTTTAAGCTGTTGATGGTTTTAAAAAAGGTCATTTCAGTTCCACGCCTAGAGGACATTGGCTATATTCTTGGGGTATGCTACTAGACTCCACTCAACCAGTAAACCCAGTCTGTTTTATGATCATGAGTTCTGTTCCACATTTTACCCCCATTCCATTGAGGACCTTCTAATGTGATTGTGTTCAGAGTAATAGGTAGCGGTAGTCAGGCACCATTTAGGTTTTCCAAGCTCAAGATTATAGAGACTAATGTTTGGGTTGTTCATCATTCTATTGTAATAATTGTATTCAACATGTCTTTTGACTTCACTCTTGTTTCCTCCGAGTGCAGAGAGACCAATAGTTACTACTGGCTGCTCATGCACAGTTTTTCTTATTTAAGTCACTTTTTTAAAAAACAAAAATTTCAAAAGAGGACCTGATGCAAGGGGCTTAAGTGGAGAGCAAATGCCTTGAGAATGATTGGGGCAGGGAATGTATGGATGTGCTTTATACAATTGATGTATGTATATGTATGGATTGTGGTAAGAGTTGTTTGAGTCCCTAATAAAATGTAAAAGAAGAAAAGAGAAAAAAATGATTAGGGCAAAGACTGTACAGATGTGCTTTATACAATTGATGTATGTATATGTATGAACTGTGAAAAGAATTGTATCAGCCCCAATAAATTGTTAAAAAAATAAATTTAAAAAAATTCCTTTTATTTTTTTTGTACTGTCCGACGTCTCCCTTCACCAACTTTTCTGTTCTGTTTTAATGTAATTTTTATCATTAAACTGTGAGTCTAATGGTAACAAAATAGAACGTGTGTGTGTCTGTGTTAAAACAGTCATTAAAGAATAGAATTCAGAGACAGAGAATTTTTTTAAGTTTTTAAAAATATTTTCTATTGTTACTTAGGTGAAGGTTTATAGAGCACACATCAGTTTTACATTAAATAACTCGTTAAATCTACCATTGTCTTTTCATTTCCAATATTTTTTGCCAATCTCTTGTTTTATATTGTCTTCCCTTCACAAAAATAACACCTGTCTACCCTCTAGCTTCCACAGACAGAGAACTTATTGTTGACAAAGGCCTAAAAAACATTAAATGGGAAGCAGACACCTCTTCAATAAATGCTATTGGAAATACTGGCTATCCACTTGCAGAAGAACAAAAAAAAAAGACGACTGCCTCACCCATGCACAGAAACAAACTCAAGATGGATCAAATTCCTAAATGTAAAACCCAAAGCTCTCAGGATCAGAAAACTGGGACAAAACTAGGAACCCTAGTGCAGTAGATGGGCTATCAGAAATAACAAAGCTGACACAATCCATAGAAAACAAAATAGTGGGACATATTAAAAAATAAAAAAACATGCATACATTAAAAGACTTCATTGAAAGAGTAAAAAGACCCATAGACTGGGAAAAGATATTTAGTAATGACATAACAAAGGACTAATTACTAAAATCTACAGAATTTACAAGGTGGCAAGAAAAACAAACTAGTAGCCCTATGAAAAAGTGGGCAAAGGACCGGAGCAGATGATTCACAAAGGATGATACGCGAATAACTAATAAACATATGAGTAAGTTCTCTCAGTCATTAGCTATCCAGGAAATGCAAGTGAAAGCAACCATGAGATACCACCTAACACCCATAACTGTAGCCCAGTTAAAGTAAAAAAGCTGAGAACAGCAAATGTTGGAGAGTGTGTGGTGAGATAGGAACTCTTATCCTCTGCTGGTGGACTTGTAAATATGTACAGACACTCAGGAAGGCAGTATGCCGATACCTAGAACAGATGGCAACTGAACTACCATATGATCCAGCAATACCATTACTGAACATATACCCCAAAGAAATAAAAAACATCATAAGCAGACATTTGCTCCCCCATGTTCATCACAGCACAGCTCACAATTGCTAGAAGCGGCCTCCATTCCCAACAATGGATAAAAAACCTCTGGTACATAAACATGATGAGTACTGCGCATGCCTGAAGAACAGCAATGAGACCCCTCACGTCGTGGAGGGCTCTGGAAGACATGCTGAGGGAAGCGAGTGAAGCACGAAAGGACAAGCACTGTGTGAGTCCAGAGCAGCAGGAACAAGCAGCAGAAGGGGCGCAAGCTCAAGCGTGCAGGCCATGCAGTCGTCTGGCTGGGGTCAGACAGGCCGCTAACGAGCTGGACCAGTGCCAATGACCTACACATCATCTGCTCCTGGTGAGTATAGTGTAGGTCACTTGGCCGGAGGTCACCTCACGACAGCTGGGATCAAATGGAGGGTGCGAGGGGGTAGTGGCTGTTCGCGGAATAGTAGCCATTTAGATCTGTGGTGAGGTCTCCCAGAGAGGGAGGTAGCCCCGTCGGAGGAATGGGGTTTACTGATGAGAGGTGCCGCACAGGAGATGAAAGGGAATGGTCAAATTTGGGGGTACATAGGTGCATGCCTGTTGAAGGGAGGGGAGGGAGAGCTAACCTCCAGGTGGGGGACAAAAGACTGAGGATGCTCTTGGCAACAATAAATGGGAGGTGTCGTCAGTGGCATGCAATGGGTGGGCAGAACTGGTGTAGGGCATCTGGGGGGGGGGGTATCCCAGGAAAGCAAACCAGGTGCCATAAAATGCTGGGACACCAAATCCTGGATCTTTGGGGTGCATGCATGCTCCAGAGGCTACATCAGTGAGCCCCATATGGGAATCCCACTGGGTGAACTAGACTCTACCTCAGACACACTTGTAACATGAGGACTTAAGCGGGGAATACATGGTGCCTGAGGAAGCAGAAAACAGCTGTACCAAGAGTGGTGTACTGATGGTTGGTGGACAAATAAGGTCATGTTACATCAACCCCCTTTATGCTGGGTTAAGATATCTATTATTCTGGAAATCTTGTGACAGCCCCTCTACTGTGTGTTGCATGTGCTTGGGTATATTAAGGTGTGTCTCAGGGGTGCAGCACCATGGGGGTCACTTTCTTGAAGCTGTTATTTGTTTCTGCTCTTTAGTAAATGAGACCCAGAGACTTTGAGAAAGAAAATATAACAATAGTTTGGGGGGGGCGAGGATAAAGAGGGTCGGGGGAAGTAAGAGGGAGATGATGTCAAGTAGTCTAGGAGGGAAATGTATGTGTGGAGACTGATTGTGGCAGCAATTTTACAATTCTGTTTGATGTGATTGAACTATGGAATAATATGACATTTGTATTAACTCCTAAGTTAGCAAATTTTTTAAAAAGCATAGATTCAGGAATGGTTTGGGGGCTCACACTTAAAAAGAATTATCATGGCCCTGCTCAGTACTCACCTTCATGAAATGATCACTGAAGATAAAGGTACTACAGCGAAGTGTCGCAAAAAAGTAGATAGTAGCACTCCCTCAATGTATGAATACTTTCTTTTATTAAATTGGCATTCTGTGATGCTCACCCTCCCGACACAACTGCTGAAGCCAAAGCGGGTGAACAAGTAAATGTGAAGAAAGCTGATGGTGCCCGGCTATCAAAAGAGATAGTGTCTGGGGTCTTAAAGGCTTGAAGATATACAAGCGGCCATCTAGCTCAGAAGCAACAAAGCCCACATGGAAGAACACACCAGCCTGTGTGATTGCATGGTCCCGAAGGGAACAGATATCAAAGAACAAAAACTCAAATCATTGGCTGCACACCTCCATGATACAATCACCGAAGACAAACAGGTGCATAAGCAATTGTGGCGAAGAAAGCTGATGGTGCCCGACTATCGAAAGAGATAGTGTCTGGGGTCTTAAAGGCTTGAAGGTGAACAAGCGGCCATCTAGCTCAGAAGCAATAAAGGCCACATGGAAGAAGCACACCAGCCTGTGCAATCACGAGGTGCCAAAGGGACCAGGTATAAGGCATCATGCAATATATATATATATATATATACACACACACACACACACACACACACACCATAGTGAATGAAGGGGGAAGTGCAGAGTGGAGACCCAAAGCCCATTTGTCGGCCACTGGAGATCCCCTCATAGAGGGGTTTAGGAGAGGAGATGGGTCAGTCAGGGTGCGATGTAGTACCGATGAAGAACACAGCTTTCCCCCAGATCCTGGATGCTTCCTCCCGCCACCTACCATGATCCGAATTCTACCTTGCAGGACTGGATAGGGCAGAGGTTGTACACTGGTGCATATGGGAGCTGGAGGCACAGGGAATCCAGGGTGGATGATACCTTCAGGACTAGGGGTGTGAGGGCCGATGCTGGGAGAGTGGAGGGTGAGTGGGTTGGAAAGGGGGAACTGATTACAAGGATCCACATGTGACCTCCTCCCTGGGAGATGGACGGCAGAGAAGGGGGGGGGGGGCGGTAGACTCTGGATAGGGCAAGATATGACAAAATAACAATCTATAAATTATCAAGGGCTCATGAGGGAGGGAGGAGCGGGGATGGAGGGGGGAAAAAAAGAGGACCTGATGCAGAGGGCTTAAGTGGAGAGCAAATGCTTTGAAAATGATTAGGGCAAATAATGTATAGATGTGCTTTATACAATTGATGTATGTATATGTATGGGTTGTGATAAGAGTTGTATGAACCCCTAATAAAATGTTTTTTTAAAAAGTACTAAATCTAAAAAAAAAAAGAGTGGCTGAATTACAACACTAACTGAACCCTCTACTTAGAATGATTTCTGATGTTAATAGGAGAGCATGGATTGGGACTAAATGGGAACCTGAAAGTTACGGTGGAGAGGACTGTGCTACGCTGAGTTTTCTAGAGAAATAAATCAAACTACACTCAAATAACTTTATAGCAAAAATCAATCTACATCAGGAAGCCCAGCCCAGTTCAACTCAAGTCCATGGGTCAGATGCTAGATGAAGTCCCCTTTAGACTCACCCAGCTTCCAGCCAATGAAGCAAAGGCAAAGCAGGAATCGGGAAAATCACAGGCCAGTAGGGGCAAGAGCATCTGGATGTAAGGTCAGCAGGAAGAGGGCAGGGCACTGCAGCTCCTATGATCAGCAGGCCGGCTCGGCCATGAATCCTAGAGATGCAGAATCAAGGTAAGCAGGATGGAGGGAGAGGGAAGGAAAGTTGTCCATGGCATCTCTCTAAATTGGGCACCTCCTCCAAGGAGAGGGCCTTATTGAGATTGAACTCTACCCATACTTTCACACAGATGCATCAAACTGATATAAAATCGAACCATCATAGGGACACACGGAAAGATTATTCTCAGAAATATCAGAACATGGATCCTTGACATGCCATTGAGTTACTTCAGCCAACAACACTACCACTCACATCTGAAGAGTTTAATCCATCATTAGTAAAGCCATTGTCCCCTCCACCTGCACTTGAGCTTAGCCCAACTTTCCCTGCTGATAGGGAACCTCGAGTTGTATCTGGAGCATTCCCTGCAGCAGATGCCTTGCAAGATAATGCTGACACTTGCTGGGAAACACCTTCGACACTCATGCCTGCTTCGACACTGCCTCTAAACTTGTCTCAGTAATCCCAAAGGTGACCTCCAAATATTGATCCAGAAAGAGCTGTGCTATCCTCTTAAAGGACTGCTAGCATTTTCTAGTATGTACAGGCAGAGACCCGAGGAATGTGTGCGGGAGTGAGATGATGATGCAAGGAGCGAACGGTTGCATCAGTCTGAATGTGTTGACGTGGACCAACTAAGCACTGATCCTTCAGTCAGTGTTTCAGCACCAGACGTTAGGACAGAATCTAATAGTTTATCTGTTTGGTTTACTGAAGCAAAGCTTCTGCAGTGGCTTAGAGCAAGTTAAGTTGAAGTACCAGACCTAGCTTGGTATACTTTAGAGGATTAAGGGAATGGGCGTGTTTCAGGGCAGACCCATAGACTCACAAATGGAATGCACTGAGGACACACCTTTTCTCTCAGTGGGAAACAAATTTCTGAAGGGATCATAAGTATCTCTAAAGACTGCTGTGATTGATATTTTATTTTGAGCCAGTTTTGACAGTGGAAAATACCCTAATTAAGACGTTTGCACATAACATGGCTGATTGGGTCCCATGGTAGTAGGCGGTAAGCAGTAGCATTTAACAGAGACAAGGTGGGTGTGGTTGCCAAATGGTTAGCAGAGTCAAAGTAGTAACAGAATAGCCTGATTTGTATGGCATTGGATACCTAAGCAGAGTGTCCCTAGGAGTGAAATAAATGAGAAACCTACCAAATCTATCATTGATCTGTACAAGTTGAAAAATTCTAGGCCAGTTGAATAGCAGTCTAATTCAAATAGCCAGATATAGAGTCGCAAATGCTCGATCAATTCCCAAAAATTGAGCCAGTTCACAAACCCTTCATTTACGGGGAAGCCAGGTCCCTTTGAGGAAGGCACCCACTACACTAATAAAAAAAATGCATAGTTAGCCTTTCTCCCAGGCCTGCCCAGTGGAAACTGCGCCTTTTATAAGTGACAATTCATTGGAGAAAGGAAATAATCAGACGTTGGGGATGGTTACTGGACATTGGCTCCAAACTGACATTAATCTAAGTGACCCTAAATTTTAAGGTCCCACAATCAGACTAGGAGCATATAAAGGTCAAGTTATAATGGAGTCTTAGCTCAGGTTGATCTCACAGGGGATCCAGTATGAGCCCAAACCTATTCTATAGTAATTTCCCTGTTCTAGAACACATAAATGGAATAGACAGACTCACTGACTGCCAGTACCCCATATGGCTACCTGACTCTAGAACATGGACTACTATGGCAGGGGCAGGAGTGGAAGCTAGTAAAGCTACCTCTACTTAGGAAAATGGTAAAGCCAACGCAATTATGTTTTCCTGGAGGGATTGCAAAGATCAGGGTGCAAAGATTGCACCATCAAGGAATTGAAGAATATAGGGCTGGAGACCATTACTTCCGAACTGAGCTGTTGTCTATGGGGGGACTAGCAAACTCTAGACCTATGTGGTTTGTAAGGGTCCAGGTATAAGCTGTGCTTACACACACACAAGCACCAGCAGCGGTTAAGCCAGTTTTTAGTGTGGGGTTTTTTAATCACTTTATTAGGGGCTCTTACATCTCTTTTATAACAATCCATACATCAGTGGAGTCAAGCATATTTGTACATATGTTGCCATCATCATTTTCAAAACATTTTCTTTCTACTTGAGCCCTTGATATCAGCTCCTTTTTTCCCTCCCTCACCCACCCTCCCACCCTCAAGACCCTTGATAAATTATTATCGTTTTCCTATCTTACACCATCTTCTGTCTCCCTTCACCCACATTGCTGTTGTTTGTCCCCCTCAGGGTGTGGGGGTTATGTCTACATCATCATTGTAATCAATTCTCTGTTTCTCCCCCTTCTCCCCCTACATTCCCCCTAAGTGGCCTACGCTGATAGTATTGCTACTCCCATTACTGTTCCTGATGTGTTTATCTGTCCTGGATCCCGTGTGACAAGAGCTCTTATCTGTACCATCTGGTCTAGCTAGATTTGTAAGCTAGAACTGGGATTTGTAAAGTAGAAGTGGGGTCATGATAGGTGGGTGGGGTGGGGTGCGGGAAGCACTAAAGAACTAAAGAAATGTGTGTCTCGTTGGTGCTGTACTGCACTCTGGCTGACTTGTCCCTCCTGTGAGGGATGTCCAATTGTCTACAGATGGGCTTTGAGTCTCCATCCGACTCCCTTCATTCACATCATATGATGGTTTGGGGTCTCCTGATGTCTGATACTGTTAGATTCCTCAGGTGGAAATACCTGGGTCATTGGCTTCCCATGAGAATGAATTCACACCGAAGCCTGGTTTGTGATCCAAGTGAATTTTTATAAAGGATAGAAGTGTAAAGGTGAAACTGAGGTACAGGGAGGAAGACAGACATAACTGACAGGACAAGGAAAGCAGAAACAGAAATAGCTTTATTAGGTGGGGCAGTAGGGCGGCTCCTGCGGCTCCCTGCCGAGGTTTCGTGACCTAGGCGGACAGGTCAGGGAAGTCCCATTCAGCAGCTGGGGGTGAGGGTTTTTACAGGGGTAGTGAGGAATGTATGGCAATTAGCATATGGGGTCTGGAGACCTGGAGAATTGCTTGTCATCTCCTTGCAATTCTGACTTTTCAGGGCCCTCCACTGGGAGGCGTGGTTGACAGTACTGGTTGACTCCATTGACTCAATTAAGCTCACCTGGCCTAGATTGAGGTCCTCCCAAGAGTACTGGCTTCGTCTCAACTGCCTGAATTTATTCATGCCATCCAGCCTGGAGCAGCTTCCCACAGTCTGTAAGGGTGGAGGGAGGCCTTGGCAGGTAGAGGTAGAGGTTTCTGCCTCTAGCTCCCTAACACTTTCTGATCCCATCTACACCTTGTGATCACACAGGCTGGGCAACAATTTTATTAGAGCATAGATAGAATCATTTCCAAAGAAAGTATGTGAGTCCTTCTGGCATGGTGAAAAGGATACCTTAAGCATAGATAAAATATGCTTTGTTCCCGGAATGTAGTGGGGGCCCCTTTCACAAATTAAGAAGGGTCATTCATTGTCTAGGGGAAGACTCCTAGTTTCTAAAAGACAGTTTTAAAGGGGAGGAGTTTGCCACTCCACAGATGTACAATTAGCTTTCTAATTAGTTATTTAGACCACCCTTGAGGCTCTTTAAATTACAATCTCAGCTTTTGTCTCTGGATCAGTGTGCTGTCAGATTTATCTCCAGCAGCACTGCTGTGTGAGGACATTCATTAGGGCCTAGCTTCAAGGTTGACCTGCTTACTAACCTGTTCTCACAAGGTCTTCTGTTAATTCCCATATTGCAGGCAGAAAATGCCTCTTCTGTCCCTGTCAATTTGGTCAGTGCAAAAAACAGATGGATCTTTGAGAATGGCAGGGGGTGCCTGGAAACTTATCCAGGTGGTGACTCCAATTGCAGCTACTGTCCCAGAAATGGTTTTATTGCTTGAGTAGATTAATATCTCTTCTAGTATCTGATAGCAGCTACTAATTGGGCAAATGTGTTTTTCTCAATTCCAGTTTTAAAGGAGCAGCACAAGCAGTTTGCCTTTAGCTGTTGTGGCAGTTAGATGTTATGTCAACGTGACCCTGTGGGAAACTGTAGCACTAGTCCCACCTATCAAACAGGTTACAGCCTGATGACTCCTCCTAGGGGATATGAACTTTCAAATAAGAAAGACAATGAGAGCAGCAAGAGGAGATAAGCAGCACTTGAGAGGGGATTGAGGGGCAGCTGGGAGGAGGAGGATGACCAAGCAGCACACACTGCAGAGAACAGCGCAAAAGAGTTACTGAAAGGGATAGCACTTCCAGACCACAGGATTGTCACCATAAAGATAGGTAGACACAAATAGACTACAACGAGAGAGCAGAAACACCAGCCAATTAGAACCGCTTAGGGCATCTCCTCGGCCGCCTGAGGGGAGATTCCCGGGTCTTTGAATTGGGAAGCTAGCTGAGGGGGTGGGGGGTACGTGCCAGTGGGGTGTGATGGAGCAAAAGGATCATAATTCGAAGTGACCAGACTGGGACCAGGGAAAATAAAAATATAAATTTCTTTGGCTTCCTGCCAAGACCAGAAGACTGCCAGTGGAGATCCCCCATCTAGGACTCACTCCTAGTAGTGGGTACTTCACAGCTTACTGAGCCTCACAGGGCTGAGAACAGGGCAGCTGAAAAGCAGGTGTTAAGTGATTAACACCAAGAGCTCCAGCCCCCTCCTGAGGTACCACTCAGCACAACCCCTGATCGGAAGACACCCCAAAGGCCTGGTACCTTAAATAATTGGGCCACTCTGAGGATTTATTTTCATATTACTTGTTACACATACCTGGATTGCATACACCTGACTCATTGACTAAGTATTTGCATCACAAAACAAGAAGCTGGAGCAGGTTTGGCAGGCAGAACAGGTTTTACAAGCCCAGGCAAGGAATTTATATAAGGGAGTTTATATATATCATTTGTATATATTTGTATGATATATTACTTTACGTTTTTTCCTTCCGATCTCATTGGTTTATTTCCTAGACCCCTAACACCCCATCTACCTACTAGTTCGCACCCACAACAGAGACTAAGCTCTGTGTGAAGTTTAGTGTCCCGGACAAACATACATTAACAGATCTCCTGCATCTTATGCTAGTATGATTTTTCCTATTACTATTATTAAAACTTTCATCTCTTACCCCTTTTCTTTCATTTTCCTTTCTTCAGTCTAAATATCCAAAGTTTTACTTCATAACATCATTAACCTGTCTTTTAGTTTCACTGTACTGATCATCAAAATTTTTCTTACATTTTCAGACTCATAAAACCAAAGACTAATACTACTATCACAATATTTAAAATTGTTTTTGCTCTCAAATACTAGTACCCATTGATCCATCATTGCAAATGAGGCATTTCAGGGCCAAATACCCCTTCCTTTAACCTACTATATAACGCTACCTGATCCTCCACCCTCTTTTTTAACCTACTGCTTCTTTCACTCTCCCAACACTCATAACATTTCCTCCCCAAATTTCATATGACTCCCTTAACACATAAATTAGCAACCTCCCTCAGACACTTAATACAAACTATCCATTAGCCCTCTACTGCACCACCTAATAGAGTTAACCAGTTCCAAATAACATCGCCTACAAAACACTCCCAATAGACTCCAAGATGACAAGGAAACAACAGAAGATATTAGTCTCACACACACACACACACACACACACACACACACACACACACACAACAAGAGAAACAGAAACAAATAACCAAATAGCAATCAGACGTAAATGTAATACCTGAAACTGTACAAGTTATGGATTTCCCAGAAAAAGAATGTAAAGAATGATGTTTGTGCTCATGCAACAGCTGAAAGAAGTCTGAAAGGAAAAATAAAACAATAGAAAAGCTATAACCTCATTAGAGAAACAAACAGAAACACAAAAATCAAACACTACAATAAATAGCAGAATTACAAAGCAGGGGTGTCAAACTCAATTAAAAAGCGGGCCATTTGGTGCAACAGGCAAGATTCACATGGGCCACATCACATTTACAAATTTTGTTCAATTTCTATTTTGAAGTGAGGATTCAGGAATATGGATAAGATAATTAAAATACTATAATAGCTTTTATTTAAATATTTATTTTATTTAATGTATTTATAAAAGTAAAATTATTGTTTTACCCTTAACTTGACAGTGCTTTCCTTCTACTAGTTTTCACTACGTCTTATGTTGTGACCGGAAAATATAACAAGGTAACTAATAAAAAACACCAAGATTTGGGCAGCTGACAAACGTGATGCACAATTGTAATGGCTTCCCTCTAAAAATGTTCACTAGCACTGCTGCTAGGTATGATCATAACAGCACAACCCAGAGTGCTATTTTTCACCTTTTCACTATTGGGATCTCTTTACATTATGTGACACTGAGAATGGCAGACAGATCGCTTCCAATCATCACTGGAACTAGGTCAGTGCATTTATACACATCCACAGGCCCCCCAAAAAGCACTGGGCCACATGTATACTCATCTTCAGATAAAGGGTTAACGAGGGAATTGTGTGTACGGTATTGCCTCGATCTCCCCTAAGTGCTATTTTCTTCATAACAATTTTTTTCTATTTTCATTTTATTTCAGAGCATCGCAGGCCACAAAAAAAGCTCCTCAGGGGCTACATGCGGCCGACAGGGCCAGTTTGACACCCCTGCTATAAAGGAAAAGCGGGAGGCTGTAAAAGAAATAGAGATACAGAATTGAAGAGATAGAAACCCAAATTAGTGAACTGAAAGACAAATCTATAGATTCCAATCTAAAGGAAGGACAAATAACCAAAAAATGCAAAAGAGACTGAGAAAAGCTTGATAATAATGTGGGACACCATTAAGAGGAACAACCTGCATCTTGTAGGAATTCCAGAAGAGGAAGAAACAAACAAAGTTACATCCACACAGAGAATAGTCCAAGAGCGCCAGTCAAAGAACTTTGCTCAATGTCTAAAAGAGAAAAAGATGATTATTTAGGAAGCCAAAAGAACCCCAGCCAGGAGAGATTCTAAAAGGCAAACTCCACGGCATATTGTAGTCAAGATGTCGAACATCAGAACGGAAACAACAAACAATCTAAAAGCACCTAGAGAAAAAGATCAATTACACACAAAGGTTCAGCAACTAAATATGGTGGTATAATACAATTATTTCAAGACAAGAAAAGCCAAAAGCAAGACCACCATTACAAAAAATACTCAATGAAGTACTCTGGCCAAAAAAACCAACAGCAACAACACACAAACCTGAAACCAACATTCAAGACAATTCCTCACAAAAACCAGCACACACGGAACAACACCCAGAGCAAGGGAACGACACAGGAAGAACAAAGAAACTGAACATAATACACATCCAAACACACAACACACGCATATATAAACCAAAATGGTGGAAACAAATACACATACATGTCAATAATTTCACTGAATGTTAATGTACTAAATACACCAGTACAGAGACAGAGAGAAGCTGAATGGATAAGAAAGCAAGCCCCATCAATATGCTGCCTACAAGAAAAACACCTCACAAACAGAGACTTGAAGACATTAAAAATCAGAGGTGGAACAAAAGCATACCCAGCAAACAACAACAAAACTCAGCAGGGGTAACAATATTAATTTCCAAGAAGATAAACTTCAAGGTAAACAACATAACGAGAAAAGATTGAATACTACATAATGATAAAGGGAAAAATAGCTCAGAAAACCATAACTTTAATAGTCATCTATGCACTCAATGAAATACCTTTGAAATACATCAGATCCTCATAGAATTGAAAAAGGACCAAGACACATCGACAGTAAGAACAGAAGACTTCAATACACCACTCTCAAAGAAAAAAAATGTCAAGAAAAAAGGCAATGAAGACCAAAAAAAGTTTAATAACACAATCAATAAAAACTATCTTGGATGTATGAGCCCCTAATAAAATGTTTTTTAAAAAAACTATCTTGGAGGGAAGATGGTGACTGAGTAACACATACCAGAGGGACTCCACAGAAATCAACCCAGGAGAGCTACTAAGAGGGAAATTCAACACTGCTGGGTCACAGGAGGCGCATCATAAAGATAAGTAGGCACAGATCCACAAGGTTTGAAGGGACTGGCGGGCCCTCAAAGTTTAGTATTAAGGTAGTAGATAGACATTGGGCCTCCATTCAAGTACTGCCTCAATGCAACACTGTGTTCTATTAAACTGGCATTCCATGATGCTCACCTTCCCAACACAATCGATGAAGACAAATGAGTGCATAAGCAAATGTGGTGAAGAAAACTGATGGTGGCAAAAGATATAGTGTCTAAGGTCTTAAAGACTCAAGGTAAACAAGCGAACATCTAGCTGAGGAGCAACAAAGCCCACATGGAAGAAGCACACCAGCCTGTGGGATTATGAGGTGTCAAAGGGATGAGGTAGGAGCCATCAAAGAACAAAAAATATTATCATTGTGAACGAGGGGGGTGCAGATTAGGGAACCAAGAGAGACTCATCTGTAGACAACAGGACATCCCCTTACAGAAGGGTTGGGGGGTGGGGCGAGACAGCCAATCAGGGTGCATTGTAGCAACAATGAAACTTACAACTTTCTTCTAGTTCTTTAATGCTTCCTTCCCCACCACTATCATGATCCCAATTCTAATTTACAAATCTGGCTAGATGAGAGGATGTACACTGGTACAGATAGGAACTGGAAAAACAGGGAATCCAGGACAGATGATCCCTTCAGGACCAGTGGTGAGAGTGGGGATACCAGGAGGGTGGAAGGAGGGGGGGGAGGGGAAACCAATTACAAGGATGTACATATAACCTCCTCCCTGGGGAATGGACAACAGAAAAGTTGGTGGAGGGCGATGTTGGACAGTGCAAGATATTACAAAATAATACATTGCCAAGGGTTAATGAGAGAGAGGGCAGCGACGGGTGGGGGGGGGGAATGAGGAGCTGATGCCAAGGGCTTAAGTGGAGAGCAAATGTTTTGAGAATGATGTGGGCAACGAATGTACAAATGTGCTTGACACAATTGATGTGCTATGGATTGTGATAAGAGTTGTATGAGCCCCCAATAAAATGATTAAAAAAAATAAAGATTTATTTGAACATAAAAAATAGATATAACTGATGGCATATATTCAATCTTGTTTTGTTAGGTGCCACCCAGTCAGTTCAGACTCGGTGACCCTATCAACAACATAAGGAAACAGTGCTTGTTTCTTGTGTCATCCTTACACACGTTTTCTCTTTGAGCCTATGATTTCAGTCATGTCAATCCATCTTTTTTGCTGTGCCTTTTCTGTAACAAGCATTCTTTCAGGGACTGGTCTCTCCTGAAAACCTGTCCAATGTCCAACATCTTGCCATCCTTGTATCTAAGGAGCATTCCGGCTGTACTTCTTCCAAGACAGATTTGTTGTTGTTTTTTGGCAGTCCAATTACTTCCAATATTTTTCACAAGCACCATAATTCAAATACATCGATTCTACATTGATCTTCCTTAATCAATGTCCAATTTTTACATGTGAATGAGATGATTAAAAATGCCATGGCCCCCAAAAGACTGGACTGGAAAACGCTCCTAAGGGCCAGCAAACGATCCCTGAACTAACTACAAGCTTTTCTCTTGTGAACTGTTTTGTTCTGTTCTTTGTCAGTGGTTTGTTTTTGTTGTTTTGTTGCCTGGTTGTATATTGTTGCTTTGTTTTCCTCTGTCTTGTTTTCGTGCATGTTAGTGTCTCCACAGGTCTGTCTGAATAGGACAGGCTGGATGAACTATCTGGAGGAAAAACAACGGGACCGACAGTTCCGGGGGGACTTGGGGTGGGGGGGTAGAGGGGTATAAGGAAGTGGTGTTAACAAACCCAGGGACAAGGGAAAAACATGGGACCCAAAATGGTAGAGAAGGGGGAGTGGCAGGCCTGGTGGGAAATGATCAAGGGTAAGGTTGATTAGAGAAGAGGTATACTCTAGCCCAGGTGGCGATGAAGCATGGTAGATGGGCAGGAGGAAGGTCAAGGGAGATGGAGGAAAGAGCTAGGAGTCAAAGGGCATTCATGGAGGTCTAGACAAAGACAGGTACATGCAAATATATATAGGAGGATGGGGAAATATATCTATGTGTCTATATTTATAGGTCAAGTATTAAGGTGGCGGAAGGACCTTGGGCCTCTACTCAAACACTCCCTCAATGTATGAATACCTTCTTTTATTAAATTGGAACTCTATGATGCTCACTCTCCCAGCACAACGGCTGGAGCCAAAGTGGGTGAACAAGTAAATGTGGTGAAGAAAGCTGATGGTGACCGGCTATCAAAAGAGATAGTGTCTGGGGTCTTGAAGGCTTGAAGGTGAACAAGCGGCCATCTAGCTCAGAAGCAAATAAGCCCACATGGAAGAAGCACATCGGCCAGTGCGATCCCGAGGTGCCCAAGGGACCAGGTATAAGGCATCATGCAAAAAAAAAAAAAAAAGATATAAGTGTGTGTATGTATGTGTATATATGTGTATATGTATATATGTATGTATATATGTATATATATATATCATAATAAATGAAGGGGGAAGTGCAGAGTGGAGACCCAAGGCCCAAGTGTCGACCAATGGAGATCCCCTCATAGAGGGGTTTAGGAGAGGAGATGGGTTAATTAGGGTGTGAGGTAGTATCGATGAAGAACACAGCTTTCCCCCAGATCCTGGATGCTTCCTCCCCCCAACTACCATGATCCGAATTCTACCTTGCAGGGCTGGATAGGACAGAGGCTGTACACGGGTACATATGAGGGTTGGAGGTACAGGGAATCCAGGGTGGATGATACCTTCAGGACCAAGGGTGTGAGGGACGATGCTGGGAGAGTGGAGGGTGAGTGGGTTGGAAAGGGGGAACTGATTACAAGGATCCACATGTGACCTCTTCCCTGGGAGAGGGACAGCAGAGAAGGGGGGAAGGGAGACTCTGGATAGGGCAAGATATGACAAAATAACGAGGTATAAATTACCAAGGGCATACGAGGGAGGGGGGAATGGGGAGGGAGGGGGGTGGAAAAAAGAGGACCTGATGCAAGGGGCTTAAGTGGAGAGCAAATGCCTTGAGAATGATTGGGGCAGGGAATGTATGGATGTGCTTTATACAATTGATGTATGTATATGTATGGATTGTGGTAAGAGTTGCTTGAGTCCCTAATAAAATGTAAAAGAAGAAAAGAGAAAAAAATGATTAGGGCAAAGACTGTACAGATGTGCTTTATACAATTGATGTATGTATATGTATGAACTGTGAAAAGAATTGTATCAGCCCCAATAAATTGTTAAAATAAAAAAATTAAAAAAAAAAAGCAAAAAAAAAGATGTAAGTGTGTGTATGTATGTGTATATATGTGTATATATATGTGTATATATGTATATATATGCCATATTAAATGAAGGGGGAAGTGCAGAGTGGAGACCCAAGGCCCAAGTGTCGGCCAATGGAAATCCCCTCATAGAGGCGTTTAGGAGAGGAGATGGTTTAATTAGGGTGCGAGGTAGTACCGATGAAGAACACAGCTTTCCCCCAGATCCTGGATGCTTCCTAACCCCAACTACCATGATCCGAATTCTACCTTGCAGGCCTGGATAGGACAGAGGCTGTACACTGCTACATATGAGGGCTGGAGGCACAGGGAATCCAGGGTGGATGATACCTTCAGGACCAAAGGTGTGAGGGCCGATGCTGGGAGAGTGGAGGGTGAGTGGGTTGGAAAGGGGGAACTGATTACAAGGATCCACATGTGACCTCTTCCCTGGGAGAGGGACAGCAGAGAAGGGGGTAAGGGAGACTCCTGATAGGGCAAGATATGACAAAATAACGATGTATAAATTACCAAGGGCACATGAGGGAGGGGAGAAAGGGGAGGGAGGGGGAAAAAAATTAGAACCTGATGCAAGGGGCTTAAGTGGAGAGCAAATGCCTTGAGAATGATTGGGGCAGGGAATGTATGGATGTGCTTTATACAATTGATGTATGTATATGTATGGATGGTGATAAGAGTTGTATGAGTCCCTAATAAAATTTTAAAAAAGAAAAAAATATGCCACGGCATGGTCAGGTGCAACTTGGTACTCAAAATATTCAGTTACCCAAATACATGTCTTCTGATCTCTTTGACTGCTGCATCCATGAGCATTGATTGTGGATCCAATCAAGACAAAATCCTTGACAACTTCAACCTTTTCTCCATTTATCATGCTGTTACCTACTGGTCCAGTTGTATTTTGGTTTACCTTATAGAGTAGTAACCCATACTGAAGGCTGCAATCCTTGACCTTCATCAGCAAGTGCTTCCATTTCTCTTCATTTTCAGCAAGCAAGGTTGTGACATCCGCATATTGCAGTTTGTTAATATGCCTTCCTCCAATTCTGGTGTCACATTCTTCATATAATCGAGCTAATCATACAGATTGAGTAAGTATGGTAAGACAGTATAAACCTGACTAACACCTTTCATGATTTTAAACTATGCAGTATTCCCATGTTTGATAAATTACAGAATGGAGACATAGGTACATAGGTAGAAATTTTCAATTTCTGTATCACTAGCTTGAATGGTTGGTATGTAAATTTGAATAATCACAATTGTTTGGATTTCCTTATATGAGGATAGATTTTGCATCACAGACAGCATTATACTCTAGATCTTGAAATGTCCTTTTTGACAATGCATGAAACACTATTCCTCTTGAATCTATCATTCTCAGCAAGCTACATTTAGATTCAGAATGGCCAATGCTAGTCCATTTTGGTTCACTAACACCACGAATATCTATTTCTGTCTTCCATTTCATTTTTTACAACTCTCAATTTTCCTAAATCCCTACATTCTAAGTTCCATTACTGTATATACTCAAGTATATGACCTGAATATCTGCCGAAGCACCTAATTTTACCACAAAAATTACATTAAAATGTGCTGAAAAACGTGGCTTACCCACATGGAAGAAGCACACCGGCCAGTGCGATCACGAGGTGCCAAGGGACCAGGTATAAGGCATCATGCAAAAAAAAACAAACAACGATATAAGTGTGTGTATGTATGTGTATATATGTGTATATGTATATATATACCATATTAAATGAAGGGGGAAGTGCAGAGTGGAGACCCAAGGCCCAAGTGTCGGCCAATGGAGATCCCCTCATAGAGGCGTTTAGGAGAGGAGATGGGTTAATTAGGGTGCGAGGTAGTACCGATGAAGAACACAGCTTTCCCCCAGATCCTGGATGCTTCCCCCCCCCCCCAACTACCATGATCCAAATTCTAACTTGCAGGCCTGGATAGGACAGAGGCTGTACACTGGTACATATGAGGGCTGGAGGTACAGGGAATCCAGGGTGGATGATACCTTCAGGACCAAGGGTGTGAGGGACGATGCTGGGAGAGTGGAGGGTGAGTGGGTTGGAAAGGGGGAACTGATTACAAGGATCCACATGTGACCTCTTCCCTGGGAGAGGGACAGCAGAGAAGGGGGGAAGGGAGACTCCGGATAGGGCAAGATATGACAAAATAACGATGTATAAATTACCAAGGGCACATGAGGGAGGGGAGAAAGGGGAGGGAGGGGGAAAAAAAAGAGGACCTGATGCAAGGGGCTTAAGTGGAGAGCAAATGCCTTGAGAATGATTGGGGCAGGGAATGTATGGATGTGCTTTATACAATTGATGTATGTATATGTATGGATGGTGATAAGAGTTGTATGAGTCCCTAATAAAATGTAAAAAAAGAAAAGAGGAGAAAAAATGATTAGGGCAAAGACTGTACAGATGTGCTTTATACAATTGATTTATGTATATGTATGAACTGTGATAAGAATTGTATGAGCCCCTAATAAATTGTTAAAATTAAAAAACAAAAAACGTGGCTTACACTCAAGCATATATGGTAATTGGTGTTTTCAGCTATCTCTTCTCCTTTTGAGTCATGTCCCATCAGTAAATGAAGGTCCTGAAGGCTTTACTCATGTAGGGTGTATTCCACCCACATCACAATAGACTCTACTTTGTGAAGGCAGTTCTCCTGGACTCATACTGAGTGTCTTCTGGACTGAAGGCTCATCTTCTGGCACCATCTCTGACAATGTTGTTTCTACTCTTAAGGTTTTCTGTATCTGATTCACTCTGTTTGTCTCCCTGTGAGACATTCCTGTTGACAAGCCACTGGGAGCTACACTGATGGAGCCAGGGCCCTGGAGATGGAGGAGTCATATGGAGACCCATGACATCGCTCAGATGCTTCCACCACCACTGGATCCGGATTTTTCACCCACTGGCCTGTGATTTTCCTCATTCAACATCATTGCATGTGTTGCTTGAGTCTGAAGAGGAATTTATAGACTGGTATTGGACATATGGACTAATATCAGACTTATGGACTTGATCTGGACTGGGCAGGGATGTTTTCTCAATATACAGTTGCTCTTTTATATAAAGTTCTTTTTTATACACGAGTGTCTCCCTGGATCTCTCTACCTGGACTAACACACACAACCACCACAGTAAACCTGAGTCATGAATATCCCCGGGAGAAGCAGCTAGATTATGGGCCCCAAATGAACTCTAGCTCCAGCCCAAGAATAGTCAGTTCTGAAAACATGGCCCTGCTCAATACTCACTCACATGAAAAGATCACTGAAGAGTGTCCTACGCATTGTGGTGAGAAAGCAGATGGTGCCTGGCTCTCAAGTGGAATCGTGTTTGTGGTTTTAAGGTGTGTATTCAAATAAAAAGCCATCTAAGTAAGGAGTCCACTAAGCCAACATGGAAGAAAACCAGCTCGTATGAGTCAAAGATGACAATAAACTCAAATATGATGAAAGAAGTAATATCAGACCTAAAATTATGAACACCCAATTTGTGGAAGGCTATGGAGGACAGTGGGAGCCCAAAATCCATCTGCAGAATATCAAGACAAATTAAGCCACTGGCAGATCTCTAGTTACAGGCAAAGGTCTGAAATACTTACTACCAAACAAAAATCATTGTCATCCTGATTATGCTGGATCAAACTTGGGATTTGATCAGTTGACCTTCTAGATCCATCTTGAATTTGTTCTAGGTGTAAGGATCTCTTGCTTACTCCATGATAAAAACTTCTTCCCTGGCCTTTAAAATATTGATGGTGGTGGGTTAGGAAAAAAAAATGATGGTGGTGCTTTTTATTTGTCTTTATATATTATTGTCTTATCCATATCATTTTATTTTTTGTTATTATTTCTGTTGGATTTACCAGTTGAAGCACAGGAGTGGATAAATATAGTTAACTGATGAAAGGGTTTCTAGGAGATATAGGGGTGGGTGAGCAGGGATTGGGGAGGGTGAGGCTATTTCGGGAGTAAACAATGAAGGTGGGAGGGGGAGTGAGTACTAGGACTCAAGGTGATTACACAACTCAATTTAAAGATGATTTAACCATGGGAGTGGGGGGGTATAGAGAAAATATTCTGAAATTGTGGTAATGATTGTACAATTCTTCTTGATATGACTGAACTATTGAATTGTGTGAATGTGGATTAAAGAGAATTTCAAAACTTAAAGTACAATGCTTTCTGTAATATGAAAATATCTATATACCTACAAGGAAGCCCAATTAGTATGACTATTATTCTAATTTAAGAATAAAGAAATTGAATTCTACCAACTTCAGTCTGAACTGATCACAAATATAATCAAGATGCATTATTGATAATTGGAATGAGAGCTGGAACAAAGAGGGACAATAGTTTGAAACTATGGCTTCAGAGAAACAAAAGTTGCTGATTGCATGATAGAATTTTCTGAGATGGACTTAAATGCAATACCTTTTTCAACAACATAATGTGTACTTGGATAGACAGCATGCAGAATGTATAGATAGGTCTCATACTGACTACCTCCATGGGAAGAGATGACAGAGAAGCTCAGTAATAGCAGCCAAAAGGCTGACTGTGAAACAGAACATCAATTGCTCACATAAAAGTTCAGGTTGATGTTGAAAATTAAAACATGCCCACAAAAGCCCCAATATGACCTTGCATATATCCCACCTCAATTTTATAGACACATCAAGAACAGCATTAAATATTAACAACACTGATGACAACTGATATGCTGTGGGATGAAATAAATGACAAGGTTATATAATAAGAAAGCAATATGCCAATAAAAAGAAAATAAAGCAGATATCAGAAGAGACCCTAAAACTTGCAGTTGATCATAGATCAACTGTAATAAATTTAAGAAATGAAGTTCACAGAAAATCACAAAGGGCAGATTAATGAGACAAAGTATCAAATATGCAGACTTGAAGTTAGAAAACCAAAAAGGAAGAACACACTCAACATATCTCATGCTGAAGGACTGAAAAAAAAAATCCAAGCATTGAGTTAAACATTAAGGATTCCTATGGGCAAAATATTGAACAAAGCAGGAAGTACCCAAAGATGATGGGAAGAACACTCACTGTACTGAAAAGTACATTCAGCTATTTTAAGAGGTAACTTCTGATCACAAACCAATGGTATTGAAGGAAGAAGTCCAAGCCCTATCAAAGGCATTCGCAAAAAATAAAGTTCCTGCAATTGGTCAATGGAAATGTTTCTTCAGCGAAGTAATATACAGGCTCGTCTATGCCTAAGAAATTTGGCACAAGGTTACAAGGCCAACTGAAAATCTGTGCCTACGTCAAAGAAAGGTGACACAACAGACTGCAGAAGTTATCAAACTTCTTATATTAATATCTGTTAAATCAACTTTTGCTGAAAAAAATTCATCAATGGTTACAATCAACAGAGTGCTGCCAGAAATTCAAGTCAGATTCAGGAGAGGATGTGGAACAAAGGATTTATCATTGATTATATGAGATGGATCTTGGCTGAACAAAGATAACAACTGTTGCTACTTGCGTTGTAAAGGTAACAGGGTACATAGATCATAACTATTGATCACATTTGGAAAAATGGGAATTCCTCAACCCTTGATCATCCCTGTACAAACCAAGTGGTATTTGAGGCATTCATTGGAGTAGAACAATATGGGGCTGTTTAAAAGGAGCTAATATTCATGTCAGAGCTGCTTTCTTTCGCCATATTTAATCAAAATATATGGTGAAGTAATAATCTAAGAACATATGAAGACAGGCCCAGGATTGGAGAGAGTGTTTATTAACAACTTACAATATACAGATGACACCTCAACTGCTACAGGTGAGGACCTGAAACACTTGCTGATGAAGATCAAGGGTTGCAATCTTCAGTATGGAATACAACTCAATGCAAAGGAAACCAAAACCCTTATAATCAGTAGTCAACATTATGGTAAAGACTAATATTATCTAAAATGTCATTCTGCTTGGATTGACAAGCAATGCCCATGGAAGGAGCAGTCAAGAAAACAAACAGTATTGCACTGGACAAATCTGCTGCACAAGACATTTTAGTGTTGAAGAGCAAGGGAGTCACTTTGAGACTGAGACCTGTCTGACCCAAGTGAGTGTGGCATTTGGGCATTAAGACCAGAGAAGAATGGATACATTTGAATCATGGTATTGATGAAGAACAGTGAGAAGACCAGGGACAGGCAGAACAAGTAGTCTAGAACAAATACAGCTAGAATGATCCTTAATGGTAAAGATGACAAGATTTCATTTCACATACTTTGAGCATATTGTCTCAAGATGTTGGACATCAGACTTGTTAAAATAGGGTAGTAAAAAAGATTCTCACAATGGACTGATAAAATGGTTACAAGTTCAAACCTAATTGTGAAGAGGCACAGGACGGTAGTATGTTGCTCTTTTGTACACTGGGTTGCTATGAGGAACCAACTAAATAGCACCTAAAAATGATCAGCTTAATGAGCTTGGTCTTCTCTTGATGAATGTTTCTTCTTGATTACATTTCATTGACTTACCTTCAATGCTACCTACTTCTGTAATCTTTTGGATTTTAATTTGCTGTGTTGGTATAATTTCTAATGTTTCATTTATTTTGTTATTGTAGTCGTCCCTGAATTTTCCCAAAGTTTTGTTTGCCTTGCAATATTCTCTATGTAAAATGCCCAATTATTAACTATTAGGAAGTTCCCATGACATTTCTTCCTTAGAAAGGGTTTCTAGATCTTTATTTTGGTGAATTGTTTCTTTGGGTGAAATGAAATTGAATTCTTCAGTGTACTGTAATGGTACTATTTGTACTTAATTGGTGATTATATGTTGTTAGGTGCTAAGCACCTGTCTCCTTATGGGTGTGACACAGAACGGGAATGACTATAATTCTCTGTTCACTGCGGAGTGCAGTTGAGAACAGATTTAGAAGATGTTGGCCACTATCATTAGTCAAAAAGTGGCCCCCACCTGTAGGTAGAACTCCTATGGTAAATGGGTGGGGGGAGGGGGAGGGCTGGGCACCTGGGCTGCCAGCTATTGATATGGGGCAGTTGTCAGCTCATTGTTCTGATCAAACCCTGTTCACAAAACTTCATAATGTTCAACAGCAATGGGTACAAGAAGAAAATCTTCCAATGTTGATTATAGTGATGATTTCACATTAAACACAAATTTCATAATGGATGTGTTGTAATGTCAGTTGAGAATTTACTAGTCTCGTGTCTTCATATTTAGATTTTATTCAGCTTCTTGTAGTCAGCATTCAAATAATCTCTCTATCCTCTCCTCTAAAACTGAGGGTCCCTGGATTTTCATTCGTGTTTTATTTGGTCTTTCACATATTTCTTGTACAGGATCTTGGTAGTGTGTCTGTTTGGGCCAGGTCCGGACCAGGCAGCCCCTTGCACCAGCCTCTCAAGAAGACAAATGACCTGCTGAACTTCAAAGCAGCTGCCTCCAGCATGTCACAAAGCTTACCCCCGGGCAGAACACAGACTCCCCCCCAGCGTGCCAGGAAGCAAGTTTGCTGAGAACAAGATGATTTATGGACAGGTCATCTCCTGCTCCGAAACTTGCAGCCGCAGTACAAAGAACCTCCCTTCCCCTTACCGGCCCATATGCCTTTAAGCTCATATAATATGTATATATCCTGCCACCCTAGCACCATGCGCGACTTCCTTAACCTATTCTTGTTGGGTTGCGGAATCCATCTGGGAGTTCTTTTCCCTCAATAAAATCTTTTTCTTTCACTCATTTTTGTCTGAACCCTGCCTCTGTTCTGTGACTCTGTCTCAATCTCTCGGTGTCTATTTAATCTTGGCAGAAGTCCTTCTTGATTATCTTTTAGTTCTATTTCCACATGACTTTTTGGAAAAGCTTTACTCACTTACTTAACATTTCATCATTTCATAATTTAAAATATAGTAGAGATGACCAAAACTACAGCCCCAACAAACACTTATGGGGTTGCTGAGTTGAAAATCTTAAACAGCACCCAACATGCACAGCAACAACAATCTAATACTAAGTTTTTATTTAATTAAAGAACACTTCATCATTGTACCTGTTTACAGAATTAGTTTCGCATTCAACAATTCTTAATTTGTTTCTTTTGTGACATTAGTTGTAATCCCTTAAACATCCTTTTTGGGTTCCCATTTCACCCTCTTCCTGCCTTCTGAACTTGGCTTTTAGCAACATTTCTTCTCATATGATTGTCAGTATACTTTGTTCTCATGAGTCCTCACAAGTGTTACTATTTTACAGGTCTGTCCAGTATGGCATAAAAATGATCTCTGGGAATAGGTTCATTTTCAGGTTTGACGGATGTTTAAGGGTTATAGTCTTAGGGGGAGAGGGGATTCTCTACCTGTCTTTATCAGACCAGTGAAGCTGGTCTTTTCTCTCCTACTCTGTTCAGGATCTTCGATTTTTACTAGAGTGGTAGCCAGGAACCTTCCAGTTCTCCTCGTCTTAAGGTTAGAGAGGTTGTGGGATACAGAAAGGTTTTCCCCAGGTTGTCACAACCTTATTATGACACATGGTAAATGACTGTACACTTGGAGGTCAGCTGCTTAGAGGGTATCTTGTCACAGGTGTATCCCCAGTGTTTCCCCCTTCCTATTGTGTGTGTATTCCTAGCTCGTCCCCTTCCTGTCACGCATAAACCTATTGTACAGCCCCTTCCTGTCACGCATATGGTTACCTGTCACTAGGGGGCTTGAATGTCCTCAAAATGTATATACAGCATGATTAGAAATATGATACATTTTCTCTCTGTGTGTGGACCTGGCTGTTGAGATCATGGCGGTCCTGAAGGTGAGCAATTGTATACTTTATTTTGTCTGTTGTCTCTTTAATTTTACCCCTCAATTACACAACTGGACCCGTTTGATTGTGGGAGTTGGTACCCCTCAGGAGGTAGGAGTTCATGTGGTCCAATAGTTCTTTAACCTAATTGTTTGGGTCTTTGATTTCAACTCTTTTCCAAATGGAAAGAGACTAACAGTTGGAACTTAACTGGTCACCACGCAAGCTTATAAGACTCCCTGTAACTGCTACTCATCCAAATAAAATGCAAAACATTCGGTTTAAAGACTGTTACACCAATTGCCCTAGACAGTCTCCAAACTATGGTCTTTACCCTTCCACTCCAGTGCCTCAGAACTTGAAGGTGTTTTTGGATATGAATAAGTTTTCATAACTTTGTACCCTGTATGCTCTATCACATACGTGGACATATTGACATATTTACAGTACAAATAAGTATATCAAAATAGTCCCTGCCACACAGGTATACTCCCACAGACCACCGGTTCAACTCATATCTACCTATATATATACATACACTTATAAATTATTATTTGCTTTCACTGTTATTTCAAAATGGTGATTGGTATCTTTAAAAGGCATTTGAATCCAAAAACACAAGTAAATAGATAATGAATGATTGACTACAAGCTAAGCAACTCTAAGAATTGCTGGCAGTTCCCAAAAGCTGAGAAAAACGATATACGGACCTCCCTTATTTCAGAGAGAGAACAAGGTGCTGTCAACACTTGCCTTCAGATTTCTGGCCTCCAGAACCGAGAATAAACTTCCCTTTGTTTTAAGCTACCTTGCTTATGGCATTTAGTTGTTGCTGATGCACAAGTTTATTGATAGTCATGTGCCAGGCTAGCCATTACTGTCTGCCTTCGCAAATCAGATGATAAACAATTGTGGTTACACATTAAATATAGCAAGAGGTCTTACACATCATCGTAACTTGCTTGTGTGAAACATTAATAAATATTCAAGAATCTTGGGCTTCTTGGCTTCACCAGGAATGCTACAGCATCCCTGCCGAATGTAAGACCCATGAGGGTCTGCCTTCTTCTTGTACAGCCAAATGCAACTGTGTTTGGGGGGAAAAGAGGAAAAAGACTCAAAGGTAATTAACAAACCACTAATATAAAATGTTATATATATGGATAGAGATTACTGCAAGGATGAGAATTCTTAGGATTCTAATAAATTCTTAGAAATGAGCACTAAAACTATGTAGTCAAGTAATTCTGGTTTTACATAAAGAATGCCTGTAATTTTAACAATTAAACAGTGGTGTCAGGTAGATGGAAAGATGTACAGATGTCTCCAAGAGCTGGACTCTGTCTAAATGTGAAGCTATGACAGCACATGTTCCAGAATTCCTTGTCTGATTAACTGTTCACACTTCCAACGAGGTAAAAAATGCTGAGGGAAAAAAGGGACACAGAAAAGAAATTATTGGAAAATAACCTCTTGGATTATATTTTACATCAATAAAAAACAAACTAATAGCTTATTTTAAAATTCCAACAGTGATAGATCATAATCAACTCAACAGCAACAAGTAGTTAATAAGGAATTAAGTTAACTTTACTATATTTATTGCTTTATTCAAATTTTGTTAAAGCTATTGGTATTTTAATCAGAATTACTTAAATGAATTGTATAGTTTAAATTAAATTCAATAAGAAACTTGTAAACACAGAAGTGGTTTTTTGCCCAACTTTAATAAACCCTGAATTTTCCAGGAGTGTAACTAGTATATATTTTTTTTAAAAAAAGAAGAACTTATGAATTAAGGACATCAGGTATAATGAATAACTATACAGACAACTTACAACAAAGATACAAGAGATCTAGTAAAACTAGGTAATCTTGGAACCTTGAGCTTCAGAAGAAATTATAGAAAAGTGGACTGAAAACTAACTAGAAGATGAAGGGAAACAAAAGTGGTGCAAGAACAGACAGGTGAATTGTCAGCTAGCCTGACGCATTCCATCCAGACAGAAGCCTGGCACATTGGTAGCTGGCACTAAGAAAGGATCCTCACTTGTTTCCCACACCCTCCTGATATCACAATTGCCAGCCCCTACCTTCACCCATACACCAGACAGAGATATCCTTGTAAGTCCATTTCTGCTTGAAGACAAAGCTATGCCCTCATGGTTTAACATCCCCATGCCTAGAGATGGATTATCACCCCCATGCCCAGAAATGCTTGAGATTCTCCTCATAGCACTAGCAAAAAATACAATGCTGGATCCCTCGCTGCTCTTGGACACGTGGAAAGTTCCCCCATGATTAGCCATTCTGACCCAGCTGCTTCTCTACCAGAAAGATTCCCCTCAGCTATCACCTAAGCTGTAAAAACACCCTACTGGATCAGGTGCGTGGACCACAGAAAACAGATAGGCCTGCCAAGCTCCATCTGGAATCAATATTCAACGCCCTAGAGGCTGTGACCTATACAAAAAGGTCCTCACCCCAAGTTTTCTCTTTGTTTTTCCTTTTCCTTCACTTCCTTTTATTTATTTTAATCACTCTGCACTCTGCTTTCTTCTTTATTTCTGCTTCTACTTCTATTCTTTCCATTTTAATTTACTTTTCCAGTTCCCTTCCTTTCCTTTTTTATGTTTTGATTAGCTTCTCTTTTATTTTTCTCTACCTTGGTTTTTGACACACACACACACACACACACACACACACACACACACACACACACTTCTAGTTATTAAATTCCTTTCACTTGCTCTTGTTTGTCCGCTGTCTCTTGCTGGTTTCTTTTTCAAAAATTATTTCTTCGTTGGCAATTTATTTTGTCCCTTCCTGTTCTACCTGACAGTGGACAGCAATCGCAGGCCTAGCCACCTCTATGACTGTAGTCATACCTATACAGTGACAGACACTACATACTCCTGTACCACCTGATCATCTTTACGTAAGTGAGACCACCAAACAAACCATTGCTAACTGTGCTATAATAACAACAAACAGTACTACACACATTCTCAAATTATCCTTTACAACAACCAGTAGATAGGTGGAGTGTCTGCAGTCTCAAGATACTAAGATCAATTAAACACAAAAACACTAATACTACAACATCTCAGTGGCAAAGACAATTTAAGTTTATATGAAGAAACAAGACAGAACAGCTGAAGCACATGACCAATATAGAGCTAGAAGACCTTTTTTCAGGAAGAAAAGGCATTGAAATTACCTGATAAACTATTAAAAATTATACTTTTATACTATCAATGAACCGGGAGAAAGGAAAGATTGCGAAGCTAAAGAAAAATTGAACACACACACACACACTAGAGTAATTCAGGAAAGCACTAAAATAACACATCAATTGAAACTAGAAACCGTACACCACAGCAAAGAGAAATTCAGAAGATTAATACTAAGATGAGAGAAACAGATAACGCATTAGAAGAGCAAAGGACTTTGCGAGTAGAAGGAGGCAGGGGAAGGGAGTGGTAAGCAAACAACGCCAAAGACGGGAATAACTAAGGAATTAAAATCAACAATGAGGAGGACATAGAGATCCTGGTGGTGTTGGGGTAACAGCAATTTAGCTGAGAAGAACTACTAAGGTGGAAGAAGGGTGAGTGTGATGGTGAGGTAGAAGAAAGGTAAAAAGAAACAGGAAAGATCTAGGAAGCAAAGCTATAGATAGAGGTATAAGCATAAGTGTGTACCTATGTAAATACATTAATTCATAAAAATAGAGGTATTGGTCTATGTACATCATATATGGCAAGACATTGATGTAGTAGATGGACGTTAGGTCTCTGCTCAGGGCCTGCCTTCAATACAAGAATACTTTGTTCTAAGAACCTGGCATGTTGTGATGCTCACCCTCCTGGCATGATCGGTGAAGACAAAATGGGTGCACAAGCAAATGTGGTAAAGAAAGCTGATGGATTGCCTGCAACAATGATGCAAAAATAGAGCGATACTGGGGATGGTTCAGGACTGGATGGGGTGTGCTCTCTTGTCTAGAGGGTCACTGTGAGGTGGAGCTGGTTCGACAGCACCCGACCACCACAACAACAGAAAACTAAGACTGGCTCTGACAAGTGTCAGATGCTGCTCACCCAGGCTTGGACATTAACTTTCCATCGCATTAAATGTAATCGCTTGGTGTCAGAGTTGGAGAAGCTGCTATTCATACTCTAGTGATCACGTGTTATGTGAGAAAATTACTTGTACATTTACTAGTTTGCTATTCATACCTTATTTCAGTTTAGCTTAATAACCCATTCCCTTGTTTTCTTTATCTCTGGGGAAAATAAGTATCACTAATTGGAGCAGGATATGTGAAAGTACTGCAAAAATAAAACACACCATGCTAATATTAAAAAAAAAAAGAAAGCTGATGGTACCTCTTCTATCAAAAGATATAGCATCTGGGATCTGAAAGGCTTGAGGTTAAACAAGCAGCTGTCTAGCTGATAAACAAACCCACATGGAAGAAGCACACCAGCCTGTGTGATCATGAGATGGGATCAGGTAACAGGCATCAGAAGACCCAAAACACACACACACACACACCCCAAATCCATCTGTAGATAATGGAACATCTCCTTGCAAAAGGGTCACAAGGGATGAGTCAACTAGGATGCAGTATAACACCAATGAAATATACAATATTCCTCTGGTTCCTTGAGGTTCCTCACCCCCCACTACCATGACTCCAGTCCTGCCTTTCACTGCGGGCTAGACCAGAACATGTACACAGATACAGATAAGGAATAACAATGGAAGTAGTGATACCAGGAGGGCAGGAGAAAGGTGACTCCAATGATTGACACATAACCACACCCCCACCCCAGGGGGACGATCAACAGAAACCAAGGGTGATGGGAGAGTGGTTGGTTAAGATATGAAAATAATAATAATTTATAATTTATCAAGGGGTCAAGGTGGGGTGGGGAGGGAGGGGAAAAAGAGGGACTGATATTTTGACCCTGGCCTCTAAACCCCTGATAAGGCCTGACCGTGGCAGCCTGCTCTCTGCTGGCTCCTCTAAGCCCCATGTCCATCACATGGCTGGTTCATTTTCTGTCAGCGCCCACGTAACTGACATATCTCCCCCACTTGCCTGAAAAGACAGCCAGGAGATCACCTCGCTAGGGTTTGAGATCAACGGTGGCCCTCTCTCCTTTGGGGACTGCCTACACCAGCGGAGCTCTTAACACTGGTCTCACTTCATGCCCTGCCTTGCCCTAGGGGCTAACTGACCCTGGGGCACAGCAAGGCCAGTATCATCACAAGGGCATAAGGACTGCACCTCTTGGCCTCCTAGTACAATCCTGCCCCTTGAGAGTCCCTGGCGTCTAATAGTAAGGGCTCAAATAGAAAGTAAATGTTTAGAAAATAATCTTGGCAACATATGTACAAATATGCTTGATACAATTGATGTATTGATTGTTATAAGAGCTCTAAGAGCCCCTTTATTAGTCTAGGTACTTTGGAGAAGTAAATCTACAGCAACTTGTGTATAAGAGAGAGTTGTATGTAAAGGTTAAGTGCGCATCAAGAAAATATCCCAACCCAGTGCTGCCCAAGCCCACAAGTCCAACATTAACCCATTAGTCCAATAACAGTCCACAAAGTCCTGCTCCATCTCACAAAACAGACACAATGATGTCGACTGCAGAGGAAAGCTGAGTCAATGAATATGTAAGCATCTCAGCGCTGGCAGGGGTCTCCACGTGGGTGCTCCAGCACCCAGGGCTGCATCGGGGTACGTTCATGTGGCTTCTCCCTGGGGATGTCTTGCAGGAAGTCTGTCTTGCAAGCTGAAGCAGGGAACTGCGAAAGCAGTTGCACCCTGGTGTGACCACAAAGCAAGAGACCCGAGAACTAGAAAGGTGAGGCTCACTGAGCCATTTATCCCTCTGCCCTTCAATTAACCCCACATGTGTTTATCGGCCAGGTTGGCACAATAAACTAACTGAGTCCCCAGTAGTATGATCTTTTAATTTTAAAAAAGAGCAAATGGACTAGAATTGAATCAGAGAGAGTTCATCAGTGAGATTAAAGAAAATCTCTCAACCTAATTTGGTAAAGGAATAATTTTTAAAATAGACAAGAAAATCTAGAGAAAATCACAGAATTCTGTGGGACAACATCAAGTACATTATGTGTGATTGGACAAAAAAACAGGAAGAAACAAACAAAACAATCAAAAGAGCAGAGAGAAGGAAACTTCCTTAATATATCATGACATGGTAAAAAATGTACTCATGAAGCTAAACAAACCAAAAGCAGGGCTGACTGAAATAAAATAATCATGACATATCATGATGAAAGTTACAAATGACAGGAATCCTGACAGCAATTGAGGAAAAATAAGTTACTTAAAAAGAGGAACTGAAAACAAAAATTGTCTTAGAAAAAGTGCATCCAGAAGGCTCTGTAGCAGAAAATGACGAGACTTGGTTTAATGTACTTTGGACATGTTGTCCAGGGAGACAGACCTTGGAGACGTGTCCCACGCATGATAAAAGTACCGGGTTTTAGAACCGAGGAAAACCTTCAACAAGATGGATTGACACAGTAGCTGCATCACTGGGCTCAAAGATAAGAACAATAGTGAGGACTGCACAGTATGGGGCAGGGTTTTGCTCTATTGTCCATAGGAACACTGAGTTGGAATAACTCCACAGCACCTTCCAATAACAGCAACAACACCACCATCTATCATACACGAACACACTGAAGCAGGAAAAGTAAACATACATATTGAAAAGAGAAACAAGTCATGCAATTAAAAACTCCCAATACATTCAAAGAAGAGTTGACACCAATTTTATTCAAACCATTGTAGGACATAATAAAAATGGAAAGTCCCCAAATTCATTTTATGAAACTTGTAAAATCATTATACCCAAATCAGACAGAAACATAGCCAGGAAAGAAAATAATACAGCAATATCCCTTATGAACATAAATGTAAAAATATCTCAACAAAACCCTACCTAATAAAGCCAACAATAAATATCTCAGTAAAGTAAATCATCATGACCAACATGAATTCATAACAAGGGTGCAATGATGGTTACATATTAGAAAAACAATCAATGTTATCCACTATATAAACAAAACAACAGGAAAGAACTTTATAACCATATTAGAAAAATTCAAATCCTACAATCCTGAGAAGAAAATGGGACCAACGGTTCCAGGGGATAAGAGAAAGGGAGAGCTAGGGAAGGGGGAGGGGAGCCAACAGACCCACGGACAGGGAACAACAAGAGATCTAAAATTGATGGAGAGGAAGGTGTAGAATGCCTGGTGGGGTTAGATCAAGTGCAATGTAGCTGAAAGAGGAATTACTGAGAGCCAAATGAAGGTCAAACATCATAGTGGGACAGGAGGAAAGTAAAGGGAAATAGAGGAGGAAAGGAGGCAAAAGACATTTTTTTTTACATTTTATTAGGGGCTCATACAACTCTTATCACAATCCATACAAATACATACATAAATTGTATAAAGCACACCCCTACATTCTTTGCCCTAATCATTTTCAAAGCATTTGCTCTCCACTTAAGCCCTTTGCATCAGGTCCTCTTTTTTTCCCCCTCCCTCCCCGGTCCCCCCTCCCTCATGAGCCTTTGATAATTTATAGATTGTTATTTTGTCATATCTTTCCCTATCCGGAGGCTCCCTTCCTCCCTTTCTCTGCCGTCCATCTCCCAGGGAGGAGGTCACATGTGGATCCTTGTAATCGGTTCCCCCTTTCCAACCCACTCACCCTCACTCTCCTAGTATCACCCCTCAGACCCCTGGTCCTGAAGGTATCATCCACCCTGGATTCCCTGTGTCTCCAGCTCCCATATGCACCAGTGTACATACAACCTCTGCCCTATCCAGTCCTGCAAGGTAGAATTCGGATCATGGTAGTTGGGGGAAGGAAGTATCCAGGATCTGGGGGAAAGCTGTGTTCTTCATCGGTACTACATCGCACCCTGACTGACCCATCTCCTCTCCTAAACCCCTCTATGAGGGGATCTCCAGTGGTTGACAAATGGGCTTTGGGTCTCCACTCTGCACTTCCCCCTTCATTCACTACGGTATATATATATATATATATATATATTTTTTTTTTTTGCATGATGCCTTTGGCACCTCGTGATTGCACAGGCTGGTGTGCTTCTTCCATGTGGGCTTTATTGCTTCTGAGCTAGATGGCCGCTTGTTCACCTTCAAGCCTTTAAGACCCCAGACACTATCTCTTTTGATGGCCGGGTACCATCAGCTTTCTTCGCCACATTTGCTTATGCACCCGTTTGTCATTGGTGATCGTATCATGGAGGTGTGCACCCAATGATATGATTTTTTTGTTCTTTGATACCTGATAACTGATCCCTTCAGGACCACGCGATCACACAGGCTGGTGTGTTCTTCCATGTGGGCTTTGTGCCTTCTGAGTTAGATGGCCGCTTGTTTATCTTCAAGCCTTTAAGACCCCAGACACTATCTCGTTTGATAGCCGGGCACCATCAGCTTTCTTCACTACATTTACTTGTTCACGCACTTTGGCTTCAGCAGTTGTGTAGGGAGGGTGAGCATCGTAGAGTGCCAACTTAATAAAAGAAAGTATTCATGCATTGAGGGAGTGCTTGAGTAGAGGTCCAAGGTCCTTCTGCCACCTTAAAACTAAACCTATAAATACAGAAACATAGATCTATTTCCCCATCCTCATATATATATTTGCATGTACATGTCTTTGTCTAGACCTCTATAAATGCCCTTTGACTCCTAGCTCTTTCCTCCATCTCCCTTGACTTTCCTCCTGCCCTACTACCAAGCTCCATCCCCACCTGGGTTACAGCTATACCTCTTCTTTATGTAACCTTACCCTTGATCATTCCCTACCAGGCCTGCCACTCCCTCCTCACTACCATTTTGGGTCCCATGTTGTTCCCTTGTCCCTGGGTTTGTTAACACCACTTCCTTACCCCCCCACTTCCCCTATCCCAAGCCCCCCCCCGGAACTGTCGGTCCATTGTTTTGCCTCCAGATAGTTCATCCAGCCTGTCTTATTTAGACAGACCTGTGGAGACAATAACATGCACGAAAATAAGACAGAGGAAAACAAAGCAACAGTATACAACCAGACAACAAAACAACAACAAATCACTGACAAAGAACAAAACAAAACACATCAAGAAAGAAAACTTGTAGTTAGTTCAAGGATCGTTTGTTGGAGGCAAAAGACATTTATAGAGGTGTAAATATACACACATATATAAAAATATACTTATATAATGATAGGGATATGGGTCTATGTTCATATATTTATGTTTAATATTAAGGTTGCAGATGAATATTGGTTCTCTATTCAAGTCCTCCCGCAACGCAAGAACACTTCCTTCTAATAACCTGGCATTCTGTGATGCTCACCTTCCTGACATGATAGCTAAAGTCAAATGGGTGCATTAGCAAATGTGGTGAAGAAAGCTGATGGTGCCTAGCTATGAAAAGATACAGTGTTTGGGGTCTTAAAGGCTTGAAGTTAAACAAGCGGCCATCTAGCAGGGAAGCAATAAAACCCACATGAAAGAAGCACACAACCTGTGTGATCACAAGGTGTCAACAGGATCAGGTATCAGATGACCCAAAACAAACCATCATATAGATATGAATTGGGGGGGGGTTTGGAGTGGAGACCCAAGGCCCATTTGTAAACAATTGGACATCTCCTCAGAGAAGGGTCAAGTCAGTCAGGGTGAAGTTTAGCACCAACAAAATACACACTACTCTAGCTCTTTAATTGACCTTGGCACCCCACTATCCTGACCCCAGTTCTAGCTTACAAATCTGGCTTGACAGGAACATGTACCCTAGTACATATCAGAGCTCTTGGTACACGGAATCCAGGACAGATAAATCCCTCAGGAACAGTAATGGGAGTAGCAATACCATGAGGGGAAGGGGAAGATGGGAGAGGAAGGGGAGAAAAGGAAAACCAGTCACAATGATCGACATATAAGCCACTCCCCACCTGCAGGGGACAAGCAACAGAGTAAAGGGAGACTGCAGACAGTGTAAAATATGAAAATAATAATAATTTATAATTTACCAAGGAGTCATGAGGGTGAGGGAGGGAGGGAGGGAAATAAAACAGGAGCTGATACCAAGGCCTCAATTAGAAAATGTTTTGAAAATAATGGTGACAACATATGTACAAATGTGCTTGATACAATTGATATATGGATTGCTATAAGAGGTGTAAGAGCCCCTAGTAAAATGATATTAAAAAATACATCTACCTCTCCGTCTCTCTGCCACCCCGAGTGTGGTGGTGCTCCGACTTCACCATGTCATCTCATAAGACTTTCAGGATCAAGAGATTCCTGGCCAAGAAACAGAAGCAGAATCTGCCCATTCCCCAATGGATTCGAATGAAAACCGGTAATAAAATCAGGTACAACTCCAAGAGAAGACATTGGAGAAGAACCAAGCTGGGTCTGTAAGGAGCCCCCTGAAGGATGGCACGCATGGCCGCATTTTCCCAGGCTCAAATCATGAATTAAGATTTTTGTCCCCATCTGATGAATTGAACTTCAATCGGCAAATAATCTGGTTTATTCCTTGTTTTTTTACTTCCTAATCAAGTTTAACAATAAATAATGTAAGGTTGTTGTTGTGAGAATAAAAATACATCTATACTACTATAATACCTCAAGTAGAAAAAGACAGAAAATGGGGTAAGATGGCCACCATATAACAAGCCCGGGAAGATGTGCTCAGCAACTACCAAAGAGTTTCCACTATGAGAGAGATTCTGCACTTCCTGGTAGCAAGAAATTCAACTTAAAAGCCAAGTTGACCCAAGTTTCTCAAAGTGGAATGCAGCAAGGCCTGCTGACAGACTCCCCTTTACGGATGAGCAGCAACATGAGTTGCTTCTACAAGCATCGTGATTCTTCGTGGCCCCTGAGAAAAGACAGTCAGCCAGCCAACCCTCTACCTCCCTGGTCTCTAGGGACACAGATAGCTAGCAGATCACTTGGGCAGCTTGGTACACACATGCTCAGTACCCAAGGTACGCTTTGTACCATTTCCCCATCTTCCTCCTCTTTTCCTGCTTTGTTCTACAAGGCATTCCATCCCGTGTGCCAGCGCCGTGATACCGCATACATGTACACACAGACTACTAAAAGAGCAGGAATCCCCACCCACAAGGTAGCTTTATTATATATAATTTTGGATTTTGTACTTTTGTTCTATTTTAATACTCTCTCTCTCTCTTTTTTGATCTCCTACTTCCTCTTCTGGAGTGACTCCACCCTCCTGAGAATCCACATTCCTCCCAGGAAGAGACAGGTCTGTGTATCCCAGCATACCCACTCTAGCATGGGCTTTCCAGGACCTCCTAAGTGCACAGATATGCTCACATTCATTCACATTGCCACAATAGCAGAATCTGGTACCCACAACCATACCCAAGTCTTTTTTTTTTTTTGATCCTTGTACTTCTATCAATTATCTTTCTATTTTCTTGCTGTTCTCTCATTAAATATCTTTCCATGAAACCTATTAATTGAGATTAACTCTCTGCCCGCAAGTGTCAACTCACAGTGATCCTATAGGACAGGGTAAAACTGTCCGGTGAGTTTCTGAGACTGTAACTGTTTATGGGAATAGAAAGTCTCCTTTTTTTGGCGGAGCAGCTGGTGGTTTTAAAATGTTGACCTTTCGGATTACAACTCAATACATAACCATTATATGACCAGAGCTCCTTATTGTGATTACCCCTCTGAAAATATTTTCCCATTATTTTTGCAAGTCTGTTGGCTTATTCACAGTCACTTATTACTATCATTACTTTATTCTTATCATTACTTTTATTTTATTCTATTTTTCCCAGCCACTATCCCCACTTAGGCACCTTTCCCCTTCTTTACATTTCACCACTGTATGTTTTCCAGCTCCTATTAGAACTCACCTGTGTCACTAGACAAACTCTACCTCTGTATGACCAGCAGCTCACACACCACAATGCTGAAGAAACAGCAGTCAAGCACAGAAAGCTTCCAAATTCAAGAAAAACAAACATGAACAACCAAGTAGCACTCAAACCAATGGAATAGTCTGAAGATGTGATTGTGAACCACCAGTAACAGAATTCAGAAGAATGATGCTTAGGTCAAGAGATCTGGGGAATGTTCATGAGAAAAACAGAAGAAATTGAGAAACTAAAATCCTTAAACCAAAGGATTCTAGAAGACAAGCAATGAGATAACTGAATTAGGCAACATAGTAAAAGGCTAGAGGAATAAAATGGAAAAGGAAAATAAAATAAATGAGCTTGAAGACAATTACCCTCACGACAGTAGACAAGAGAAGCAATCAACAAAAAAACCCGGAAGCATCCAAATAAATCCTGTAGGACACTATCATAAGAACCCATCTAAGAAAAGAAAAAAGAAAAGAAATGCTGGGAAAAGAACACCACCAAAAAAAAAAAAATCTACAGAGAATAGTACAAGAAACCATGGAAGAAAATTTCAACATACTATTCAACAAGCTGAGAAGAATGGACAACCAAAGAGAAAACATCAAGACATAAAGAAAAGGAGAGAATCTGAGGGCAGCTAGAGAAAAAGGAAAAGTCATCTACAAAGGAAAGTTGATAAGGATAAATTCAGACTTCTCAGCAAAAGACCTGCAGGCAAGAAGACAATGGAATGACATATATACAATTGTGACGGGTGGAAGGGGGGGTGGGGCGGAAGGAAGCCAGCCAAGAATATTATACTGAACAAAAATATCCCTCAAATACAAGGGAGAAATAAAGGTTATTTCCTGAGGAGGAAAAAATAAAGGAATTTTGAATTCAACAATTCATTTTCTCAGATCACAATGTTATAAAACTGGAAATCTACAACAGAAAGAAAAGGAACAAAAAGACAAACACATGGAGACTGAACAACATACCATTTCAAAATGACTGGACACTAGAGTAAACGAAAACGAGAAATTAAGAAACTCCTTAAAACAAGCAAACCTATAACACATCATACCAAAAACTCGGATACAACAAATGCAGTTATCTGAAGTCAATTTATAGCAATCAATACACACACGAAATATGAGAGAAATCCAAAACCAATACTAATAAAACACTTCCAAGAAGTAGAAAGAGGGAAACCACATAAGTCCTTCAACAATAAAGGGAAAGAACTAATAAAAATTGAAGCAGAAATAAATGAACTGAAAAATGGGGGGGAAATCAACAAGACAAAAAGTTGGTTATGAAAAGATTAACAAAATCGACAAACTGCTAGAAAACTTAACAAAGGAAAAGAAAGATGCAAATATCTAGAATTTGAGATGAAAAGGGTGCCATCACAAAAGATCCAAATGAAATAAAAAGATACATGTAGAGCAAAAGAAGAATTAGAGGTCACCAAGAGACTTCCAACCAAGAAAGAGTCTAAAGAAGTATGTATGTTGCCTTCACAGGAGAATGCTAGCAAGTATTCAGGGAAGAGCCATAACTAATTCTGTGCAGACTATTCCAAAATATAGAAACTGACAGCAAACTCCCACACGCATTCTATGAAATGAGCATAATCCTCAAAACCTGATCACGATCATTTAGAAAAAATGAAAACAGGAAGTAGATAAGAGTGTCCCTCATCAATATTCTTATTCAACATTGTACTACAATAAACATCTTAGCCAGACAGACAGCAAAAAAATTTTAAAATAAAAGGAATATAATTGGGCAAAAAATAGGTCAAGCTGTCACTATTTGCAGATAGTATGATTTTACATAGTGAGAGCCCCAAGGACTCCACAGAAAGATTGTTGGAAAGTACTAACGAATCTGTTAAAGTAATGGCATACAAGATTAATAAGCAGAAATCAATTTTAATATGCTATTGAAGAGCTCCAAAATAAAAACATCAAGAAAAAAAATAAAAAAAGAGAAAACAATATCATTTATAATATCCATACAAAAGATGAATACCTGGGAATAAACTTAACCAAAGAAACAAAAGACCTGTACAAAGGAAACTACAGAAAAATCAAAATGTGAATATTACTGAAAGCAATAAATCTATAGATAGAACACAATTCTGATCAAAATCATTTTCTTGGGGGCTCATACAGCTCTTATCACAATCTATGCATCCATCCATTGTGTCTAGCACATTTGTTCATTGTTGCCATCATCATTTTCAAAACAATTTCATTCTACTTGAGCCCTTGGCATGGGCTCCTCATTTTTCCCTCTTCCCTTCTTCACGAACTCTTAATAATTCATAAATTGTTATTAATTTTTCATGTCTTACACTGTCCGAGGTCTCTCTTTACCCTCTTTTCTACTGCCCATGCCCAAGGAGGGGTTACATTGTGATCAGTGCCCCCTCTTGTTACCACTACTCTCACAGCTGTCTACAAATGGGTTTGGGGTCTCCAGTCCACCCTCCCCCTCAATCACATCAATAAGGCTTTTTGTTCTGGGTCTTTGATGCCAGATACCTGATCCCTTCGACACCTCTTTATCACACAAGCTGGTGTGCTTCTTCCATGTGGGCTTTGTTGCTTCTTAGAGAGAGTCACTTGTTCATCTTCAAGCCTGTAAGACCCCAGATGCTATATCTTTGCATTGCTGGACACCATCACCTTTCTTCATTACATTTGCTTATGCACCCATTTGTCTTCAGCAATTCTGGCGGGAAGGTTATCACAGAATGCCAGGTGACTAGAACAAAGTGTTCTTGCGTTGAGGGAGTACTTGAGTAGAGGCCCACTTAATTGGACCTTTTGGACCTACTTTCTATCCAGCTCTTGGTAATCCAGGGTGTGTGCTACAGACTCGTGGACTTAATATTGTTCTTTGGAGGCACACAATATCTTTCATAGGCCACACCAGAAAGAATCCATGTGGAAGCTACATTCACTGGAGTTTGTAAACTGGGCTTTCATTCAAACTCATCAGGAGCCCTTTGATTTAAGACTGAAATTCATCAGTGTGAGAAGATGATGACTGCTATCCCAAGTTATGGAATTGGCAGTTATTGGACTTTGGTTTGACTCTCTGGCCTTCAGGGTGCCTAATGAATGGTGATCCAGGAATACCAAATATTTACTACTTTAATGCTCTTCTTATTTTGTTATGACATGTATTAGTCAGGTATGCATGTTGCTACCTTTTGGAATGAATTTTGTTGAAAGTTTTGTTCCAACATCAACCCTAATTATTTGTGTAAATAGTGTCCAGCCCAGCCTGTGTGATCACGAGGTGTCAATGGGATCAGGTATCAGGCATCAAAAAACAAAAAGTCCTATCACTGTGATGAGTGGGAGTGCGAAATGGGGACACAAAACCCATCTATAGGCAACTGGACATACCCTTACAGAAGGGCCTTGGGGAGGAGACAAACCAGTCAGGGTATAGTATAGTAAAGATAAAACATACAGCTTTCCTCTAGTTCTTTAATGCTTCCTCCCTCCCACTATCATGATCCCAATTCTACCTTACAAATACGGGTAGACCAGAGGATGTACACTGGTACAGACAGGAACTAGAAACAGAGGCAATCCAGGACAGATGACCCTCTGAGGACTAGTAGTGAGAGTGGCGATACCGGGAGGGTGGAGGGAAGGTAGGGTAGAAAGGGGCAAGGGATTATAAAGATCTACATATAAACTCCTCCATGGGGGACAGACAACAGAAAAGTGGGTGAAGGGAGACGTTGGACAGTGTGAGATATGCCAAAATAATAATAATTTATAAATAATCAAGGGTTCGTGAGGGAGGGTGGGGGAAGGAGGGTGAAAATGAGGAGCTGATACCAAGGGCTCAAGTAGAAAGAAAATGTTTTGAAAATTATATGGCAACAAATGTACAAATGTGCTTGACACAATGTATGTATGGATGAATTGTAATAAGAGCTGTATGAGTCCCCCCAGAAAAGATTTTTTAATAAATTGTTCAGAAACTTGAATTTAATCTATATAAGTCAACAATTCGAGCATGAATTGATGTCTGAAACCAGCCTATACTTCTATATGCTTTTCTCAACCGTGTTTTAAATTCTGTATCATTAGCTAAATGAATAACACTATCGTTACCTTATGTCCCAGGAAGATGGTTTGAAAAGTTTTCGTTATAATAAAATGATAATGTTGTTTCTAAAGTGAACCAGAGACATATATAAACCACAGATATGTGAATGGATTTTGTGCTCCCATTTAAATCTAGCCCCAATCTAAGAACTATGAGTTCTTAGGATGTGGCCCTCTTTAATGCTTAAAGAAGTCACTAAAGATATAGGTGCTATAGAAAAAACAAAACAAAAGAGAATGAAAAAACAACAAACAAAGCCAAAGTAATATACTCATAAAAATTATATCTGTTTGTAATTAATAGATAAAAATTTTACTAGTACATTGCTTAGAACACATGGTAGATAAATGGAATCACAGAATGGAATTTTCCCACTTTTTGCAGTCCATTGTATATTCAATATCTGTAAGTCTTAACATTTACAAAAAGTACAAAACAAGGTGATCTATATTAAACATAATGCCTGTGCTATAAATTGTCATCACAAGGTAATTATTTTACTATTGATTCGAACATTTTCTTCATTCAATACTTTTATTGAAGTTCAAAGTATACATTCTTAAGACAATAAATACCTGGCTGTTTTTTCTTAGTATCACAGAGGTACCATCATCAACTTCAAATTCTCCGTAGTCTCTTAGACATCGTACCTGAAAAGAAAATCAGATATTTTATCCAAATTACCTTTTAAAATATGCAGTGATCATAACATGAAGTGGGATTATATAAATGCCCGAACAGTAAAAGTACTGTATTTTATGTGTCTGTTTCCTCCTCTGTGTACTTAGGACCCTTACTATTCCCAGATATTTACTGTGGTCCTAAACCTAAAGATCTCAATTTCCTACGTCACCAGGAAGGGAAACATAAGCTTTGCAAATGTATACATGGATGGTATTACCAATAAGGAAACCAGGGATTTAGATAAAAGGAGACTACATAGTTGGACGTTTTCCTCTCAAACAATGCACTATATTAATCAGAAGGAATAAAAATGAGGGACATAACAGTGGCAAACAAGAAAGAAAAGAGCATTTTACCTCAACTAGATTGACCAGATCCTTCCCATAATCCATCAGGATAAAAGAACATACACCTAAAAACAAACTGTTTTTCTTTTTAACAATTTATTGGGGCTCATACAATTCTTATCACAGTTCATACATATACATACATCAATTGTATAAAGCACATCTGTACAGTCTTTGCCCTAATCATATTTTTCTCTTTTCCTTTTTTACATTTTATTAGGGACTCATACAACTCTTATCACAATCCATACATATACATACATCAATTGTATAAAGCACATCCATACATTCCCTGCCCCAATCATTCTCAAGGCATTTGCTCTCCACTTAAGCCCCTTGCATCAGGTCCTCTTTTTTATTTTTTCCCCCTCCCTCCCCTTTCCCCCCTCCCTCGTGTGCACTTGGTAATTTATACATCGTTATTTTGTCATATCTTGCCCTATCCGGAGTCTCCCTTACCCCCCTTCTCTGCTGTCCCTCTCCCAGGGAAGAGGTCACATGTGGATCCTTGTAATCAGTAACCCCTTTCCAACCCACTCACCCTCCACTCTCCCAGCATCGTCCCTCACACCCTTGGTCCTGAAGGTATCATCCACCTTGGATTCCCTGTACCTCCAGCCCTCATATGTACCAGTGTACAGCCTCTGCCCTATCCAGCCCTGCAAGGTAGAATTCGTATCATGGTAGTTGGGGGGAGGAAGCATCCAGGATCTGGAGGAAAGTTGTGTTCTTCATCGGTACTACCTCGCACCCTAATTAACCCATCTCCTCTCCTAAACCCCTCTATGAGGGGATCTCCATTGGCCGACACTTGGGCCTTGCATGATGCCTTATACCTGGTCCCTTGGCACCTCGTGATCGCACTGGCCGGTGTGCTTCTTCCATGTGGGCTTTTTTGCTTCTGAGCTAGATGGCCGCTTTTTCACCTTCAAGTCTTTAAGACCCCAGACACTATCTCTTTTGATAGTCAGGCACCATCAGCTTTCTTCACCACATTTGCTTATGCACCCATTTGTCTTCAGCGATCCTATCATGGAGGTGTGCAGTCAATGATATGATTTTTTGTTCTTTGATGCCTGGTAACTGATCCCTTTGGGACCACTCGATCACACAGGCTGGTGTGTTCTTCCATGTGGACTTTGTTGCTTCTGAGCTAGATGGCCGCTTGTTTATCTTCAAGCCTTTAAGACCCCAGTCACTACCTCTTTTGATAGCCGGGCACCATCAGCTTTCTTCACCACATTTACTTGTTCACCCACTTTGGCTCCAGCCGTTGCGTTGGGAGAGTGAGCATCATAGAGTTCCAATTTAATAAAAGGAGATATTCATGCATTGAGTGAGTGAACAAACTGTTTTTCAAAGGAAATCAAGTCTTCCAATCTCTTGTTTCTCAGGAATACTTAAAAATACATTTAAAAGATTCAGTTTCATGCTCTTTCATTTTGCTTACACAGTAACTTAGCAATCAATTAATTTTCATTTAGTATTTTAAAAATAAAACAAAATTTATGGAAGATGGAATGTTAGATTACATTAAGATGCTTGAAATTAAAGTGCCAACATCCAATCATTTTTGACCTATAAAATGTAAGCTTAATATAGTTCAGCTCACACATCACTATTACCTTAAAACTGTGAATCAAAGTTTGTTGCAGAGAGGGCACTATAAGCATTTCCATACTCCTGTCCCTCTATAGCAGTGTTTCCCAAAGTGGGGATACTGCAATGATCCAGGAGGAGTACAAAGCAGATAGCTACACTTTATCCTGGAGTATAGGCTATTGTATAAAAGTTTTTAATTTTACACACACACACACACACACACACACACACACACACACACCATAGTGAATGAAGGGGTAAGTGCAGCGTGGAGACTCAAAGCCCATTTGTCGGCCACTGGAGATCCCCTCATAGAGGGGTTTAGGAGAGGAGATGGGTCAGTCAGGGTGCGATGCAGTACCGATGAAGAACACAGCTTTCTCCCAGATCCTGGATGCTTCCTCCCCCAACTACCATGATCCGAATTCTACCTTGCAGGACTGGATAGGGCAGAGGTTGTACACTGGTGCATATGGGAGCTGGAGGCACAGGGAATCCAGGGTGGATGATAACTTCAGGACCAATGGTATGAGGGGCAATGCTGGGAGAGTGGAGGGTGAGTGGGTTGGAAAGGGGGAACTGATTACAAGGATCCACATGTGACCTCCTCCCTGGGAGATGGACGGCAGAGAAGGGTGGGGGGGGGGGGTAAGGGAGACTCCGGATAGGGAAAGATATGACAAAATAACAATGTATAAATTACCAAGGGCACATGAGGGAGGGGAGAAAAAAAAGAGGACCTGATGCAAAGGTAAAGTGAAGAGCAAATGCTTTGAGAGTGATTAGGGCAAAGAATATAGGGATGTGCTTTATACAATTGATGTATGTATATGTGTGGATTGTGATAAGAGTTGTATGAGCCACTAATGAAATGTAAAAAAAGAAAGAAAAAAAAAAGAACACAGCTTTCCCCCGGATCCTGGATGCTTCCTCCCCCCAACTACCATGATCCTAATTCTACACTGGTGCATATGGGAGCTGAAAGCACAGGGAATCCAGGGTGGATGATAACTTCAGGACCAATGGTATGAGGGGCAATGCTGGGAGAGTGGAGGGTGAGTGGGTTGGAAAGGGGGAACTGATTACAAGGATCCACATGTGACCTCCTCTCTGGGAGACGGACAGCAGAGAAGGGTGGGGGGGCGGGGGGTAAGGGAGACTCCGGATAGGGAAAGATATGACAAAATAACAATCTATAAATTATCAAGGGCTCATGAGGGAGGGGGGCAAGGGAGCGAGGGGGGGAAAAAAGAGGACCTAATGCAAAGGGCTTAAGTGGAGAGCAAATGCTTTCAAAATGATTAGGGCAAAGAATGTAGGAATGTGCTTTACACAATTGATGTATGTATATGTGTGGATTGTGATAAGAATTTATGAGCCCCTAATAAAATGTAAAAAAATGATTAGGGCAAAGAATGTACAGATGTGCTTTATACAATTGATGTATGTATATATATGGATTGTGATAAGAGTTCTATGAGCCCCTAATAAAACAATTAGGAAAAAAAACAGGCCCAAAGAACAAAAGAAAACTGGGTTAGCAATATATATACATAAATTAAAATATCTATAAAGAGATTCTATCACTGCCCTCTAGTTGATTCTAACTCACAATGACCCTATATTGGTTTTCCAAGGCTGTAAATCCTTACAGAAACTAAGAGTCTCATCTTTCCCCTGAGCAACAGTTGGTAAATTTGAACCGTAAGAACCTCAGAACCCTGGTGGTACAGCAGTTAATCACTGGGTTGCAATCTGCATGGTCGACAGTTCAAAACTACCAGTACCAGTAGGAGAAAGCCTGGGCTTTCTACTCAGAAACCCATAGGGGATCCCTAGGAATCAGCATTGACTCCATACCAGAGAGTTTGGTTCTGGAACCTTATGGTTAGCAGTCCAATCAATGCCTATCCTACAATGCCAGCAGGGATCCTAAGAAAGAGATGAAGAGATGTAGTCAATGAATAAGGCCCATCTAGCCATCATCTCTTATGCATTGTATTATCAATTCTAGCCTATATGGCTATGGTTAAAATCCCATTTTGGAGGGATGGTTATGTGGAAAAGCCATCTCAGAAGCAGGAACACAGAGAAATGCTGGACCATCAAGGTGTAAGAGGCCCTAGTGGGACATACTTGAGATCTTTGTCTGAAGTGGTAGAGACTGAGATGGAGGCATCAAAGGCTGCATCACAGAGACCATGGGACAGAACAGAGGGACTAGGCCAAGACCAGAGCTGAGGCAAGGCGCCCATGACATAAAACAGAGGAGCAATACTGAGACTATGATACTTTGAGGCAGAGCAGTGGGCTGCCTTTCTGGCCCAAAGAGGCAAAGGGACTATGTGACTGAGAGGCTAAGGACTAAAGACTGACATGACTGCTGGATGACAGGAGAGGTACACTTACTGTTTCCTGATGCTGACTTGTGGTAACTAGTTACCTTCCTTAATAAGCCCACTAAATTGTGAATATTGTCTGTGAGTTCTGTGAGGCTAACTGGGACCGATAATTGAACCCGACAGAAAGGCAGTGTGTGAGGGAGGAGTGGGTGGTGTCAGAATAGATATTGAAGGATGAAGGATGGAGGCATGTCTGAACTCTGCCTCATGGAAACAGTGAAGCCAGGGAAAGTCAAATACGGCCCTCTGATATGTCTTCCTACATTTAAAGAAGCCAATCCAATTACTAGCACTAACAAATAAGAGAAACAACGTTACTGGATAACTCAACAGGATATTTGAGTTGGCAGAAGAACAGAACAGCTTATTGAGTCTGAGGAACAAAAGTAAAGAAACATGATCCCAAGGAACACCATCAAGCAAATCAATGCAAATATTATGGAAGTCCCAGAAGAGGGCAAAGGGTAACTAAATAAAACTTAATAGACAACAGCAGAACATTACCAAAACTTGACAAAGGACAAGAATGTACATATCAATGACACTTAAGAATTTCCAAATCAGAAGAAAGCCTGAGAGATCCACACCAAAATATCTTATCATCAAACTCTTTAAAAAAAAGATAAAATCTTGACAATATCAAATAAAATGAAGTACCAATTTACATATATAGAAACCCTGGAAACCAGGAGGTAATAGAGTCACATATTTAAAATAATGAAAGAAATGAACAGCCATCCAAGATTCCTATAGCCAGCAAAACTTTCCTTTATAAATGAGGATAAAATTCAAGAAAACAAATAAAACCTGAGGGAATGTTGAGACATTCCTTTAGATTGAAATACAAGGAGAGTAGATTGCAAGATGAAGCAATATAGAGAAAAAGGTGTTAGGTTCCTGGATTCAGGTACCTGAAAGAATTCACACAGCAGAAGCAGGTTTGTAATCCAAGTGATTTTATGGGGAAAAGGGAAGTTTCAGGTATTACAGCCTCAAATAATACACATTGTTTTAAGAAAGCATACAAGGATCCGCAGAACTGCACATGGGTTCACTGCTGAATGGGGAAAAAACACATAGAAAGAACAGGAACACATAACCCAGCACGTGGAACCAGGAAATCCCAGGGGCCAAAAGGGCTCCCACCCCCCACTTGTGGAGAATGCTGGAATGGAAGGAAGTCAAGGCAGGGTCTTTATTCCCTCCTCTCCACAACGGCTGGGGGAAGCATGGTTGAAGGTATTGGTTGGTTCCACTGGCTTGAGTTTAGGCCCACCTGTGTGAGGTAATGTAACTGAGCCTAATCTGTGTGCCCTGGTGGACCTCCCCTCGGGGCGGAGGGAGCTCTTGTCTGAGCATGCTCAGTTTGATTGTTCTAAAATTTAATGGATGCCTGATTTCTTCCAATCCTTTTGCTTTAGCCTTATGCAGTTACTGCGGAGACAACCCCCTTGTGGTGCTTATGTAATCTGATGTCAATTTGGGACTTGAGAGGATTAAGAGTGAAGTGGTGGAGTCTAGTTGGTCAATCAGGATAGCCAGTGAGGCCTCTGTGTGGGCATTGCCTTCGCCTGAGAATTCTGGGAACTCCAGTATTTCCTCCTTAAACAGGAGACGCTTCTCTCTCTCAGCTCACTTCCTTGGAGATGCTCTACTGGCAAGACACATGGCACTACGTCCTGGTACCTGGGAAAGCCACACGGACCTACCCTGATGCAACAGACCTCTGGAGCCAGAGAAGCTACATAGAGAAGAACCCTGCCAGCGCTGAGATGTTTACAATGCTACTGGATCCAAAAACTTTCTACTCGCTGGTTCAAGATCGTCCTGCAATCGGAGTCATTGCATGTTTCGTGAGTCTGACGAGGCCTTTACAGATTGGTATCAGACATATGGGCTAATATTGGGCTCACGGACTTGACCTGGACTGGGCTGGGACGTTTTCGCAATATTCAGTTGTTCTTCTATATAAACCTCTTTCTTATAAACATGAGTTTCTATGAATTTGTTTCTCTTGTCTACCCAGACTAACACTCCCCCTTTATGGCCCCTATTCTGGCTACCTAACATATTTAGCCAACACCTAAGTTGAATGCAAACATTTTTCTTTGGTCTACTTTATTCAATATTCAAAAGTATACAAAAGAGGATAATAAAGATGGTTCAAAATCCAAAAATTAACTAAGCGCCAAAGTACGTGGTACTACTGGAAGAAATGAGGAGCAAAGAGAGGATAACCCACTTAACAAGTAACAAAATGACAACTATATGACAGGGACTTCAAGTGTGTGCAAATATGGAATTTAAAAACTGAAAAAAGTCCCAGAAACATTTGAAGCTCCTTGGTAAGTACTTCCTTAGTGGTAGTAACTTGCAATATGAAAGTATTAAAATGTCCAGTGTAAAAGCAGAGACCTTGTGATATGCATATGATACAACTTTGCTTATGGAAAGCTAAGAGGATTCAACACATTAATGAAGAACTGAGACTAAAGCTTTCTGTAGGGATTATGGCTCGATGGAAAAAAAAAGCCTCATGCTCGGGCCAATAAACACAATGATAAAAAGAGAAAAAAATAAATTGACACGGATTTCATTTATTTCAATGCATAATCAACATTCATGGAATTAGTGAAGAAATCAAGCCATGAGATAAATGCTGCAAAAGACTTCTTTAAAGTGTTAAAGAGCAGCAGAGTCAGCAAAATGACTGTCAGACAACAAACTCGGACAACTCTCAGCAATTATAGAGAAGGTCCACTAGGAGCGATATCCTAAACTTCATGGAAGAGAATCTCAATATGAAGTACATCCAAGCTTCTTAAACTGAGAGAGCAGTAGCAACTACTAACAGATTCCCCTCTTTGTTATAGGCTGTCCACACGCTGGGGAAGCGTCCCTCCTGCCTGGCATAGCCATTTTTTTCTGGTCCCAGAGCTAACCCAGCTGACCAAGCCTCTTGGCTTGCTGTCCTCTGGTGAAGAACAGCTTTGCAGAGTCAGCTTGGTGCAGACAGTCACTAGCCAAGCTTAACTTTTGCTTTGTTCTACAGTTCCACCAGCCCTTGCTCAACATTCCTCACCTTGCCACCCCCAAGCAGGAAATGTGTTAGCAAAACAACACAATTAGGGGGCAAGGGGGAAAGAGAAGCCTAGCACTTCCCGCACCAATCTCAAAGTAGACTTGAGAGGTTTAATTTAACCCCCCCCCATTGGGTGAGAAATCCACACACCTGGCCTCTAGACCTGGCAGGAACCCCATCTTATCCCTCAAGGGGTGGAGTCAAGGGACAGAGTTTTTGTGGGTTTTGAACTGCGGACCATGCTGATCGCAACCCAATGTGTAACCACTGTACCACCAGGGGTCCTTTTATCTCAGTAAAACTATGAAAACTAGTCCTCGGTTTATCTGACCCCAGCCATGCTATTTTTTAATCACCTAATATGTATATGAAAGGTGAACAATGAATAAGACAGAGGTGAATTGATAACTATGAATTATGATATCGCAGAAAAGCACTGACAAAACATCAACAGCCAGAAGAGCAAACAAAGCTATGCTGGAAGAGCTACAGCGGGAGTGCCCCTTAAAGAGGCCGACTCCGTGTATATGTCATCTGGATGGCAAGTCCCTGGATGGTCAAAAAGAGGAAGCCTCTCAGTGGTACACATTGACACCATGACTGCAATAATGGGCTCAAACAGCAATGTTTGAGAAGAGGGTGCGGGGCAAGGCAGTGTTTCATTCTGTTGTACATCTAGTTACTATGAATAGGACTTGGTGGCACCTAACAAAACTATATTCATATCTCCTTCTTACATAATAGGAGCATAATCCACACATTCAATAAAATCCATTCTCAAGAGGTAAAACTTACTTCAATATATAAGCTTTGGGGAGGCTTCATATCCTGTGTTATGTCCAAACATTCATTTCCTCCCAATGACCTCATGTAAGTAGCAAGGGACTTCTTATAACAATTGAACCATTCTATCTGAAAACAGAAAAATGGTCTTTTTACCAAGTGACAAAGAAAACAAGCTTGCCAACATTGTGTAATCGTGACTTCAAACAGCACATACGCCCATGTAGATCATGAGTGTGGCATTCCTGTATTTATATAGCGAACATTAATGGTTGTCTTCTACGAGTCAGGAACTGTCTGTGCACTTAGGATGGAGCATTCAACCAAAACAGACAAAATTCTTGTTATCACATAGCTTACAAACCAGTAGACCTAAGCACAGATCTAAAAAAACCATTCAACCAGAAACAACACTACGAAAAACACATGATTCAGTTATGGTCGCTTTAAATACTGCACGGACTCTTTTTATAAGAATGGAACAACATGCTTGAGCAGACAATGCAAATGTCCCCAAAGAGAAGGAAGGACAAGCAAAATGAGGAGTGCACACAATAGAAGATAGTGAGGCTTACTTTGGAATTCAGTTCTAAGTTGTATCTGACAAGGGTAAACCTTTATCACATGTAAAGTGGCGCAAGAGGTCACATTATTTTATGACTGCATTTGTAGGAAAGTCAGTCATCGGAATTCTATAAATGTAAAAAAGTAGATTAAGAGTTGCCAAAGGGCTGGGGGAAGGAAATAATAATAAAAGGCATTTGTTATTTTTTAAAGTCTATTATGGTTAGGGTGAAAGTTTACAGAGAAAACTCATGTTTTATACAATAATTTATATATATTTTGTTTTGTGACATTAGTTGCAATCTCCTCAGAATCTTATTTATGTATAATTACAGAAAGGTAGGCAAAACAAAGATGTACAGGTTAATGACATTATTAAGAAACAGCCTGGTCAAGGAGTAACACATCCTCAGCCCCAAAATGGAGACTTATCATTTTGTTCCATTCTGAAAATTTTACATTATCACCCAAGAATGCATCCCTAAAACACTAGTTTAGTGCTGTTCATTATTTGTACTTTAAATAGATCCACACAGTATTTATTATTTTGTGACAAATTTCTTTCACTAAACATATTTTGGATTTCTGAAATTCTACTTTAAAGTGATGAAGAGCAAGGATGTCACACTTTGAGGACTGAGCAATGCCATGGGATTTTCCATTGACCTTAGCCATGGGATTTTCCATTGCCTCATAAGCATATGAAAGTTGGACAACAATTAATAAAGACCAAAGAATAGATGCCTTTGAATTAGCATGTTGGCAAAGAACACCGAAAGTACCATGGACTGCTAACTGAACAAACAAATCTGTCTCAGAAGATCACAGCCAGACTGATCCTTAGAGATGAGTATGGCAAGACTTGTCTCACAAGTTTTGGGCACGTTTTCAGGAGACCAGTCCTTAGAAAACGACACAATACTTGGTACAGTGCAAAGTCAGTGGGAAAAACAAAAACAACTCAAGGAGATGAATTGATACGGTAACTCAACAATGGGTTCAAACATAACAATTGTGAGGATGCAGAGTCCAGTAGTACTTCATGCTGATCTAGACAGGGCCACTATGAGGCGGAACTGACGAGAAGGCACCCACCACTACTATGTTGGTTAGTATTGGGTTATGTGTTGGCTAAAGCCAAGGTCAACAGTTTGACTCAACCAGTTACACCTAGGGAGAAAGGGGATTTCTGCTCCTATAAAGAAATACAGCTTCAGAAACCTAAAGAGCCAGTTCTACTTTGCTCATCCTTAAGGATTGTTAAAAGTCAATGGCAGTGGGTGTTTTACACAATTAATGTATGTATGTATGGATTGTGATAATAGTTGTATGAGCCCCAATAAAATGATTTTTAAAAAAGAAATTATGACATAAGATTATCTCTCTCTAAAGTGTCTTGGAGTCTCTAACTTGTAAACTACTATTTGTCTACCTTCATGGAAAAAAATAATACACTAATCTTTGTTAAAGATGGCATCACCTATCCCTTATCGGTGAGTTCAAAGTGAAATGTTCACATATAGAAACTGAATTTCGGTTTATGCTCTGAGAAGGAAAAGGCAGAGGCAGTGATTCTCTCCATAGACTAGACCTTGTAGAGACTCTATTAACACAGAATTTGGAGCCCAGCTATAAGGGATTTCCATTGAACTCAAGGTCAAAATGAAGTCTAAAGTATGGAAATCTAATCTCAAGACTAACATTATAATTGTTAATTATAATTTTCTGGTTCTAAAATCAGCATCTTGAAGTCTTACTTGTGTGCCTTGTCATGACTACCTTGTACTAAACTAAAAAAGTTTATGCACGACAAGTTCATGTATTTATGTTTAAAATAAAATCCTCATCTATTGGTTACTTAAATTTTAAGATAAAATCCTACAAGAACTATTACTCTTAAACACTCTATGTTTTTAAAAAAATACTATAGCTATTGTTATTAGAGAAAGAACATGTTCTGTTCATTTCACCATAATAAAGAGGCACCCCTCAAGTCCACTTAATGTAAGATTCCGGCACAAAGACCATGGAAAAAGAACCTGAAAAATTAACTGGTAACGTAATTATTTAGTAGTTCCCTCAAGAAGCTGAGGTACTTTGTTTCTTTCTCCAGAACATGAACAGAATAAAAATAAAGCATGGAAATGTACTTAGCAATCCAAGATCAGAGGAGGCAATGGTATTAGAGATTAAAACCTGAGCAGACTGCGGATGACAGTGGAAGCCCAAAAACTCCATTTGCACAGTTCCCACACAGATTAAGCCTCCAGTGAATCTCCTTAGACCATGAACAAAGAATGGAAATAGTCTTGTTATACACTGAGTGCATTGGAAAGTAGGTTAACACAGATAATTTTTAACGTTATTGTTTTTCTCTCTTTTGGTCCCTTTTAAATTTGTTCTAGTTTTTATATTTTCTTTTGGATTGAGGGCTGTTTTTTTTGCATATGATTTTCTTTCTTTTTTTTTGGAGTTTTCAGTGGTTTATTGAGCATTCAATATTTTGCCATGATGACTTAGGATAGTTAGGTGTTTTTTTTTATTTTGTGTTTTACATTTTATTAGGGGCTCATACAACTCTTATCACAATCCATACGCATATGATTTTCTTTAAGTAAAATCTAGGATAGGACTTAGTTACTGTGAAGACTATAAATGGATTAAGTTTCTTTGGGTTAGGACAGGGCAGGCTGGGGCAAATGGTGAGTTTAAGACTGAAGAAAATGTTCTAAAATTGATGGAGATCATAACTGCACAGCTCTTTTTAATATATTTAAACCACTGGGTTGTGTGGTATATGAATTATGTCAATTAAACTCAAGTTAAATTTTTTAAATGCAGTTAGCAAGTAAATTGTTTATAAAACTCATGGCAAATTTACTGAATACATGCCGTGGCAATTACATTATATCCTGTCAGCCTGTCAATAAAATTGCAGCTTGATGACCTCATTTTGAGGCATGACAGAAATAAGTAGCTCAATGGAGATCAAACCCAGTCTCTCTGCCTTCCTTTTCTGCGCTGAGACAGTCAGAGAGCTGGAGGAGACCCGTGCCAACACTGAAATGCATACACTGCCACTGGATCCACAAGACCTTCTACCCACTGGCCTGCGATATTCCTGCATTTGGCATCATTACATATACTGTGAATCTAAAGAGGAATTTATCGACTAGTACCGAACATATAGGCTAATATCGGACTTAGGAACTTGATCTGAACTGGGCTGAGATGTTTTCTCAATATATAATTGCTCTTTTATATAAAGTTCTTATACACATGAGTGTATGACTGTTCCTCTAGTCAACCCAGACTAACACTTTCTTTCATAAGTGATATACTATACCAAACTCACACAATATCAGCATTGATCACATTCCGTTCTATGCTATGTTCCAAATGGGCAGCCTTAATCATCCTGTAACAACCCTGTTAATACAGCAGTTCTCAACCTGTGGGTTACGACCTCTTTTGGGGTCAAAGGACCCTTTCACAGGAGTCACTTAAGACCATTGGAAAACATGTATTTCCAATGGTCTTAGGAACCAAGTCACTGCTCCTCTATCCATCTCCAGGAGGGTCTGCCCACATACGAGTACGCAGTGTAATGACATAATCAGACAACCCCATCACATTCAACTTGTACAAATAAAGGTGGATGTGACAGGGTTGGCACCACAATGTGTTTATGTGGACAAGTCACACATGCGTAGAGAGCAGCTGCTGTGTTAAAAGCAGCTACTGTGTTAAAAGCAGCGACAGTGTTAAAAGCAGCAGTATTGGTGGTAAATGACACTTCATGAATTATTATTTCTGGGTAAAATCATAAACTACTGCAAAAAATCGATATCTGTACCATGGGAACTTTATCTGGATGCTGATTGGTCTTTTTATATTCAGCTGTGGTTGATGTGAATACTGCTCCTTGTGATAGTAACAGGTATGTAAAAACTCAACATAGAGAATGTTAAATCATAGGAAATTTTAATAAACTGTATTGACTAAATTGTGCCATGTATCATCTTTAGTACTATTTTTTTTTAAATAAGAAATTTAAACAAGACGCTTGACTTGAAGGGAAAACTATCTAGGCTTCATTGAGAGTAATTTACGCCTACTTAAAGACAGATTGCCCTACATGTAATAGCTACATACAAAAATGTTATAAAACTGTCCTTGGTTTTACAATGATAAATGAAAAACATAAAAATTCTTCAATCGAACAAGGCATGCAAGGATTTTTTTCATGTCATTTTTTTTGTTTTTGTTAAACAGTGAGAGCAAAATAACCTACTGAAATACAAAGAGAGAAGCTGAATGAGCAAGCCACTGATGGAGAAGGGGAGCTTTCACAGAACCAGTGTTTTCCCCATCCCATCTCCACCTGATGTTGATCAAAACATACCATTGGTGATTTAGTAAACGAATAAATAAACAAAGGGAAAAATTTAATATGCTTGTGTACATGCACCAGTTACTTTGTGTACAATAAAGGAATGAGGAAGGGGAAATGAAATAAAGAGAAAACTATACTGTAGTTGTCAGGAGGTGGTGGAATCAAACTGTGGTTTTCTAATCGAGAATGGATTCTTGGTCGGCTGGAAGAGAGTTCTGGAGGAAAGGAGCAGGCTCCCTTAGAAGATGCCTCCTGTCTGCTGCTGGAACACATCAATTGTATCTTCATCCTCCATTTCCAACTGTGCAGGTGTGTCTGTTTCATTGATTGGCTGTCTGTCGAATCAAATCAGATCTGACTCATTGACAAACCCTGTTCACAATAGGCTTCCATTAGCTTACTAAGTGGGTGTGCCTCTGAATCTTAAACTGCACCACAGAACCATCCTGCCCTACCACCTTCAAGTTAATCTGATCATTGTTCTCAGTCTTGACTCCTCCCTTGAGTTTTTTGTTGGCCAGGGTGAATGCTGAAGTCTTCTCAAAAGAGGTACCAGGTCCGCACCAAACGAGCACACAGGCAGCTGCAGGAACAGCAGGAGGAGGTGGCAGTGGTGGAGGAGGGAGAGCCATCTTTTGTATTATTAAAGCTATGGTTATATATTATTTTCATTAGCCAACCATCCCATGACAATGGATCATGTAGAAGAACGTTAAGAAAAGATAGTGAGGATTTTTTATGGTATGGTTTTACTTCAATGACAGCAGGAACTGAGAAACTACAATGTCTTACTTGTTGTGAAGTTCTATTAGTTGAATCTATGAAGCTGAACAAACTAATATGCCATTTTGATAGCAAATATCCGAGCTTTGCTGGCAAGGATACCAACTATTTTAAAAGCAAAGCTGATGATAAACTCAAGAAAGCCAGACTTGACACTGGTGGCAAGTACCACAAACAAAACGTAGCAGTCATTGAAGTTTCATATTTGGTGGCACTCAGAATCACCAGCGCTATGAAACCCTACACCATTGCTGAGGATTCACTGTTGCCAGGGGCCAGTAAATTGTTCGAGTTATGATCAGAGATGAATTTGTTACAAAATTGAGCGCAATTTTCTTATCAAATGACACTGCCTGCAGAAGAATAGCAGACAAGGCTGCTGATATTCTTGATCAGATAATCCAGGAAAGTAAATCTGCTCCACTTCCAATATTTAGCATCCAGCGTGATGAATCTACAGACGTTGCAAACTGTTCACAGTTACTGTTTACCTGAGGCATATTAATGATGGCGACTTTAAATATGAGTTTCTTTTTTTGCAAACCTCTTAAAATGGCAACTACTACACGTGATGTATTTGATAGTTGGTTCATTCTGAAAGAGCATAAGATCTCTTGGGAAAAGGTTTGTGGTGTTTGCAGATGATGCTCCACTATGCTAGGATGTCAATCTGAATTTCAACGTTTGGTACTGAGTCACCGAAAGTCACCGGAACTCACTGTATAACTCATCAGAAAATATTAGCAACAAATACACGGCCAAAAGAGTTACAAGAAGTAATGAGAAGCATCATAAATTCTGTCAATTTTGTAAAGGCGAGCACTTTAAACAGTCTACTGCTTTCGCAACTGAAGTGAGACGGTTGTCCAGAGGAAAAGTTTTAAAAGGTGTTTTTGAGCATGGTGATGAACTCAAAACGTTTTTTATCAGAAAACATGACCGCAGTTCAAAGCATTTTGCAGCGATAAAAGTGAGATACAGAAAATAGTTTGATTGCCATCTTTGCCATCTTGAATGAGTTACAATTTATTACTGCAAGGACAAAATGCAACATGCCTTGATTTATCTGAAAATATCTGACCATTCCAAAGGAAACATCAGCTTTGGGGGAAAAATTGGATGAAAATAAAATTTACCAAAAAAATAATAAAAAGAAAATAAAATTTACATGCCTACCCTATCTGTTTTCTTTGAAGAACATGACACTGAACCAGACAAAAGGATTACAATTTCTGTGAAAGAACACTTGCATATGCTTGCAGATGAAATTTCATCGTACTTTCCAAATCTACCCGACACCTCATTTGCACTTGCCAGAAGCCCATTTGCAGTCAAAGTTGAAGATGTTCCTGAGATAGCACAAGAGACGTTTATTGAACTAACAGCGATGCAGCGAGAACTGATTTCTCTACAATGCCAGTTACAAAATTCTGGATCAAGTGTTTGCAGTCAGGTCCTGTTCTGTCGGAGACTGTGTTGCACCTTTTTCTTCCATTTCCAACAACTTATCTTTGTGAAACAGGGTTTTCCAGCTTGTTTGTTATCAAGTCTAAATAAAGAAGTAGATTTGTTGTGGAAGATGATCTTGTGCTCTTGCAAAGACTGTCTGGAGAATTTCTGATCTAGTGAGAAAGAAACTATCTCAACCTTCTGGCTTTTTACGCACACTGTCGCAAAATGTAGCAATGTAGTTCACTATTGTTATATTAAGACTGTTACTCATGCTACACCATGCTTCAAGACAAAATTTCATTTATTTATAATTAGAAATCAGTATTTCACAAGATATAATTACCTATTTTTGTGATTAATCACTATGCTTTAAATATGTTCAATTTGTAAACTAAAAATATATCCTACATATCAGATGTTTACATTATAATTCACAACAGTAGCAAAATTACAGTTATGAAGTAGCAACAAAAATGATTTTAAGATTGGGGATCACCACAACATGAGGAACTCTATTCAAGGGTCGTGGCATTAGGAAGGTTGAGAACCAAGGCTGTAGTAGGACACACTATGACCCCATTTTGTAAATAAAGGAGTGAACACAGAGCAATGAGGTTACTTGCCCAAGATTAGAAAGCAGTGTCAGGAGTTGAAACCAAGTGTTCTGACTCTAATGTTCTATCTTGAAATACTGGTCTAGCACCCTACCTTCAGTGACAAATACTCATCTTATTCTGAATATTTATTCATGCTGACTAGAAAACTACATATCTCCTAAGAATAATGTCGGCTTTTCAACTCCACTGATGAATCACTAATAAATAAAAGAAACTCCTTTTTTTATTGTTTGTCAGTTTTCCCTGTAGCACTAGAATTACTTACTACTACTCCCTTCCAGGAGGGTACCCCAGTGGCAGTTGCTACATTTGTCACTATTAATGGAAAGGTTGGCAATTTGAATCCACTTAGCTACTCTGTAAGAGAAAAATATGGCAGTTGGTTTCCATAAAGATTGATAGTGTATATGGATTATGTGCCAAATAAGACAGTTCAAAACAAAAATAATGTATAGCCTTATAAACCTCTGAGGCAGTTTTAGTCACAATCGACTTGAGAGTAATGAGTTTGGTTTTATACTTCCCATGCCTATCGCAGTAAGTACTAACTGCTTAAAAAACGCTGAAAACTTATTGCTGAAAAGGTGATCAAATCATGGATCAAATGATAGCAACTCAAAAGATTAGCTAGGAATCTTGGAGTAGTAAGCTTATGCTAGTGAGGAATAACTCAGAAAAGTATGGTAAGAATGGTTGCTTAATTCAAAAAGTATGTGTCAATAAATTATATATACAAACTGCTGAGTTAGTAGTTTATATTTACCTCTACACATTCTCACAAACAAAATATAGAAAATTTACAGAAAACAGAGAAATACTAGTAAACATCATTGTAGAAAAAAAAAAGCCAGGATCTCAGTATTTTCCCAAAATCATTAACTTGAAAAAGTGCTAACTTACTTCTTCAGCAGACATGTGAAATCGTAAAGCATTAGGCAACACACTGCCATATTCCCACCTAAGTGCACGAATCCGCAGTAACCGGTCATACCTAGGACATTGAGAGAGTATTAGCATACAAACAAGCAGGAAATCAGACACTGTTCTATCAGTAAGACTCAAGGATCTTATCAACTAAACTGTCATTTGTGGATTTTTTTTTTTTAAGACTCTGATGCAAATAGATCTACTCTAAGAAGACATCTTTGGGACTACCAGAAATCGGGAATAGGGAACTGGGCTGATGCCCCTAGCACTGTTCATTGTCGTAACTGTGATGGTGACACAGCAGTAATGTGGAAAAAGATCAGAAAGGCCCTTATTTCTTAGAGATGTATCCTAAAGTATATAGTGGTAAAATGTTATCTGATGTTTAGTACTTAGTTTTAAGTAGCCTAACATACATATGTCATAAATTATGGAAAATGTATTGTTAAATTTATAAGACAACTCCAGGAGCTTCACTATATTATTCTCTCTGCTTTCAAGAATAGTGCAATCTTTTACAATACAAATTTTAAACTGGAAAAACGAAATTAAAATGCTTACATTAAATCAAACTTAAAAGAAATAACTCACTGCCACATGGAGTTGTTTGACTCATACTGACACTGTAAGGACAGGATAGAAGCGCACCAGTGAGTTTCCGAGATTGTAACTCTTTTTTAAGAGTAGAAAGCCTCATCTTTTCCCCGCAGAACAGCTGGTGGTTTTGAAATGCTGTTTCTGGTTAACAGTCCAGCGCATAAACACTGAAAACACTCTCACTTCCATCATGCCAATGCTGACTCATAGCAAACCCCTGTGGGTTTCCGAGATTGTAATTATTTACAGGAATAGAAACACGGCCTTTTCCCCTCGGAACTACTAGTGGTTTTGAACTGTGGACCATGTAGATCACAGCCCAACAAGTAACCATGCTACCAGGGCTCCATGCATAACCACAGAGATAAATAAATCTGAGATCTGTTGCTATCAACCAGAAACTTAATTGAGAAACCCCATGGAAAACTCTTCTTTGTTTCCTGCTACTACAAGTAAAATCACAGCAGCTTACAAGTACGCAATAGTGCAGCGTCGATTTCTTAACAAAGAACAGTGCCGAAATTTGATGGTTGGTATCAAATTGCTTCTTCCGTCTGATTTTGCTTCATTACTAGGAAGAGAATTAAAGAGAAAAAGGATAAATACACTGCAGAACAACAAAAATTTTTAAGTTTTATTGACATGTAACAATTCACATCAAACAATTCAATAGTTATTAAGAATTGTACAAAAAACTGTACAATTACCACTACAATCAATTTTAGAACATTTTCTTATTTCTTGTACTCATTGTTATTAGCTTCCTGTTTCCCACCAACCACCCCTACAATCCCCACAAGAAACCATTAAATCCAGTTCCTGGCACTACAGAACCAAAAAATTAACTTTTCCATGATATTTTTCAAAGGACTGATACACGTACACATTTTTACCTATTTGTACGTAACAGTTTACCTAAGCAAATTGTGCTGCTTCTACTTCAGAACTTTTATTTACACATTACAAGATTAAAGTAAGAAAAAGCCAAGTTAACTAACTTGTCAATGCAATGATACTATAATGATTTAATCTCCTTTAACCATTTGGTATTGTACAGTTTTGCACACTGATTGCTTTCTATTATTTCAAAAGACAAGTGTCCTATTTGTTCACTGAGGTAAGAGAAAACCTGACATCATGGCCCGAAGAAGGTGGTCTTACATGATGTTTCTATTGTATGAGCACTCCGCTTCTAGGAGCACTTCCGAATCCTCACCACACTACTGTAGCTGGACATGGAGTCAGCAGTTTATTCATTCAACAAATATTTGCTATTTCCCCATCTATATTTTTTACTATACTTTAGGGTTTTTTCATATACAGAGGAAGTAGTTTCACCCTATAAAATGCACATCTTCTTAGACACTTGATATGGATCACATTTTAAAACCAGAAGAACAAAAGGAGTAAGTATCTACTTTAGCATTTTAAAGCAATTAGATGAATATAAAAAGGGTCCACCATGCTTTGTTCCACATAATGCACTAGGCCATGAAAACAGGAAAAATGCACACCCTGTGCTGTTAGGTTTTTCTATCTGCTGTCACTCTATGGGTACCAGATTATGGTCTACATTGTACAAACTAAGCACAAATACACCTAATACCAAGTACTTAAAAACATACATCAAATGTCCTAAAAAAAATCACATTTATAGGTGGGAAAATAAAAAGATTTCTTTTGATATATAATTTAACCAGACATTGCTTACAGTGATTGTTTTCTCAGAAGGACATCAGGAAGATGGGGGACAAATTTTTAAAACAAGAATTTACAAGTGTTATGAATACAAGAAAGTAGTTCAAAGTGGAACACATCCTGGCCCACCAAGCCCTGAGGACGATATTTCCACTCAGAGAAGTCAAAGCACAGAGAGGACCATATGGCCAGTCCACTATGAGACACGATGTACCTCACTGACCCATAGTGCTACCAGGGGACAACACTGGAAACACAGTGTGGGAACTGTGCCCAATCTGACCCCATCACACTGAGGCAAAACACTAAGAGCCATGCAACAGAACAGCAAAGGAAGCAGAGCAAAGAAGTCTTGAGGGAGTACAAAAAATAGACTTTGGGGCCAGAGTGTGCCACCCCATCAGACTCAACTGGAAAACACTCCTAAAGGTCAACAAACAGACCTTGAACTATTTACAGGCTTTTCTTTTTTTTTTTTTTGTCTTTTTTTGGTTTTCTTTTGTTGCTTCGTTTTGCTCTGTCTTGTTTTTTGTGCATATTATTATCTCTGCAATTCTATCTAGAAAAAATAGGCGGGATAAACAATCTGAAGGAGAAAACAACGGACTGCTGGTTCTGGGGAGATATGGGAGCAGGGGAGGCGGGGGTGGGGGGAAAGGAAGTGGGTGTTAACAAACCTAGGGACAAGGGAACAATAAGTGATTCAAAATCAATGGCCAGGAGGGTGCAGGAGGCCTGGTAGGGCTTGATCAAGAGCAGTATAACCTAGAGGAATTACTGAAATCCAAATGAAGACTGAGCATGATAGTGGGACAAGAAGAAAGCAAAAGGAAATAGAGGAAAGAATTAGGAGTCAAAGAGTATTTAAAGGTCTAAATACAGGTGTGTACATGCCAATATTTATATATGATGATGGAGAAGTAGATCTAATGTGCATGTATTTATAGGTTTAGTATTAAAGGACATTGGGACTCTACTCAAATACTCCCTCAATGCAAGAACACTTTGTTCTATTAAATTGGCATTCCATGATGCTCACCTTCCCTACATGATTGCTGAAGACAAAACAGGTGCATAAGCAAATGTGAAAAAGAAAGCTGATGGTACCAGCTATCAAAAGATATGGCCTCTGGGATCTTAAAGGCTTGAAGATAGAGACCCACATGGATGAAGCACACTAACCTGTGTGATCACGAGGTATCTATAGGAACAGGTACCAGTCATCAAAGAACAAAAAAAATCATCATTGTGAATGAGGGGGAGTGCGGAGTGGAGACTCAAAGTCCATCTGTAGGCAAGTAGACATCCCTTTACAGCAGGGTCACAGGGAGGAGACGAGCCAGTCAGTGTGCAGTATAACACTGATGAAACACGCAAGTTTCCTCTAGTTCTTTAATGCTTCCTCCCCCAATAATCATGATCTCAATTCTACCTTACAAATCCGGGTAGACCAGAGGCTGTACACTGATACAGATAAGAGCCAGAAACACAGGGAATCCAGGGCAGATAAACCCTTCAGGATCAATGAGTGCAGCAATACCAGGAGGGTAAGGGGAAGGTGGGGGAGAAAAGAGGAACCAATGATCCACATATAACCCCCTCCCTGGGGGTGGAAAACAGAAAAGTGGGTGAAGGGAGATATTGGACAGTGTAAGACATGAAAAAAATTTTATAAATTATCAAAGTTTTGTGAGGTAGGGAGGGAGGGAGAAGAAGGGTAAAAAATGAGCGGATACCAAAGACTCAAGAAGAAAGAAAATGTTTTGAGAATGATGATGGCAACAAATGTGCTTGACATAATAGATGGATTTATGGATTGTGCAAAGAGTTAGTTATACAAGGCCCCAATAAAATGATTTAATAAAATAAATAACCCTAACCAAACTCACTACCAAAAAAAAAATTTTCCTGTATCCATTGCTGGTAGGAATGTAAAATGGTATCGCTAATGTAGGTAGTAGTGTCGCAGCTCAACAAAAATCTGATCTACTACACCCAGATTTGAAAAGACATGCAAACAGACTTGTACACCAACATTCCTTGCTATACTATTTGCAATGGGTGAAGATAAGAACCACCTAATGCCCATGAATAGGAAAATGTGATATATATGTGTACACACTACTGCTGCTGCTGATGTTGTTACTCAGCCAATCGGAGAAATGAAGAATTGGCACAATCTACAATATGGATGGGACTCGATGTCATTAAACTAGTGAAAGAAGTCAACCACAGCACGGGACTTGGTTTCAATCTCTTGCCACCAAGAACAGTGGCCCAGAACTACCAGTCTGTTTTAATGCTTCTTTGCTTTTTATGGCAGGTGTGGCTCTGCTGTTGTAAATATTATTGGAACGTTTGCCCTATCACCAACTCCTGTTGTTTCTGTAAATAGTGCTCAGTCACTTAAAGGTTTAATTTACACAAGTCAACAATTCATGTATTGCAGTTCACAGCTGGCCCATACTTGTATAATTTCCCTTTCTCGACAATGTTCTAAATTCTGTAACATTGGCTAAACTAATGACACCATCAAAGTGTACCGGCTACACATTAGACTCCTAAGTGAAACATCAGCAGTTTAAAGTCACCAGCCAAGTCTGTGGGGGAAGGATGAGGCTTTTTACTCCTGTGATGATGTGCAGGCTGGGAGACTCACAGGACAGTTCTACCCTGCCCTATAAAGTTGTCATGAGTCAGCAAGGGGATGATAATTGATAATGTTCTGTAACATAAAATGACAATGATGTCTCTTAGGTGAACCAGAGTCATTTATAAACCATGAGTGGATTTTAGGCTTGTACTTAATTCTAGTCCCAATCTAAGAACAGCTAGTTCTTATGACATGGTCCTGCTTGGTGGTTGCCCTCATGAAGAAATCACTGAAGATATGAGTCTACAGCAAAATGTGGTGAAGAACCTAGATGGTGCCCAGCTATTAGAAAAAATAGTGTTGGGGATTTTAAAGGTTTGTTTTCAAACAAGCAGCCATCTAAGTGGGGTGTCACATGGAAGGAGCACATCAGCCTGTGTGAACATAATCCAAATCTAAAGGCTGGAATGATATCAAAGCTTAAATTGTGAACAATTGGTTTGTAGAAGGCTATGGTTGTCAGTGGAAGCCCAAAATCCATTTAGAGGGTCCACAAAGAGATCAAGCCTCTTGTGAATTCCCTCTCGTTATAGCTGAGGGATGTGAAGAGCTCTATTATCAGACACTGTAAATCAATATGTCAGACATAGATCAAAATGCAGTATATCTTATTTGATTTTCCTTTGGACCCATTTTAAAGCTGTTTCAATTTAAAAAAAAAGTGAAGGGAAAATACTCATGAAGCAAACCCTTGGAGCCTCACTGTGACCATGGACGAGGGGTGGAGGGCCTCGCTAGCATGCAGAGCGCAGTGGATTCCTGCGGATGCGGTTAGGTTCAAACTCAGCACCCCACCATTTGCTCTCCCTTATGAGCCATCTAAATGTGTTCTAGTTCTTAAGATACTTGTAGCTTTCTTTTGACTGAGGTTTTTGTTTTACTTTCATAGTCTTGTTAGTGTTGTTTTTATTGTTTTCACTGTTTTTCTGTATATAAAATCCAAGATAGGTGAATCAGAGGCAGTAACTGGATTCATGGTTCCTTGGGGCAGGGCAGGGGAGGTGGGGAGGAAATGGGGAGCTAATAACAATGAGTCCAAGAATGAAGAAAATATCTAAACCTGATTATGGTGATGATTCTACAACGATATGTGAATTATATACCAATAAACTGTTAAAAAGTCCATCGCAAATTATATAATTAAATGGTTCAATCATATTAAGAAGAGTTGTACAATCATTACCACAATCGAATTTAGAACATTTTCTTCCTTCTTGTACTCACTGTTATTATTGTACTCACTTCCTTCAAACCGCCCCGGCCACAACTCAGGAACCATTAATCAAGATATTGTCTCAATAGATATACCTACCCTAGATTTCATATACACTAAAACATTTAAAAACAGCAAAAAACCTACTAAAAATAACAAAGTAAAACAAAAGTATCCCAACTGAAAAGACAGAAAATATAAAAAACTAAAATCAATTTAAAATGGGTCAAAAAGGAGATCAATGGCTATGGTGCTAAATTTTAAAGGAATTGCATCTGCAATAATCCACTTTCCAATGCACTCTGCATAACAGCAAGGCTAACCACAACACTTGTCTATGCTCAGAGAGGACTCACAGAGCTTTATCCATACGTATTTCCCCTGCACTTTGTTTTTACTGAAGTAAAATGGGTCAAAACAGAGGTCAAATGATATCATGCTTTATTGTAATCATCTCTATAACACTCTCTGTCTGATAGCAAGACTACTGACATCCTTCAACTGAGTCAGAGAGGATTCACCGGAATCTTAAACCACTTGTGTGGAACTTGCAAATGATTTTGGATTTCCACTGTCATCCATATCCTTCTGCAAATCAGGTGTTCACAATTTAAGCTCTAATACTATTCCCTCCTTCATATTTGAGTTTTAATTATTCACACTCCTCTGGTCACAAAGGCTGATGTGCTTCTTCCATGTGGACTTAGGTGACATTTCACTCAGAAGGCTGCTTGTTGAAAAATAAGACCCCCATGCGCCATTCTTTCTAAAAATCATACCATCTAAATTTCTTTACTACACTTTGCTATAGCATCCATATCTTCAGTGAGCATCAAAAAGGGCCAAGTCACAAGAACTAATTCTCATATTGGGCTAGAATTAAATGCAAGTCTAAATCCCATTCATGTTATCTATGGTTTACGTACATCTCTGGTTAATCTTAAGAGACATCATTGTAATTTTATATTAGAGAACATTATCAATCACCCCCAGGGGCACATGGCAATTCTATTGATAGTGTGAACTTTTTGATTAAAGAATCTATAAACGAATGCTGATCAAAAGGGAAAAACTCAAAATTGAATTTCAAATTACCAAGAACTCTAGACTTTCTAGAGCCACGTAAACTGGAAAAACCCAAGTCCTAAAATAATCCTTAAACCAAAAATATCCTCCAAAGTGGGTCACTCCACAAAGAGGTGGGATATGGGATAAGACCATCCACCTGAGGGTCTACACCAAGACAAGGCTGGGGCAAATCCCCACAGAAATGAAAGAACCTTGCCAGGAAATCAAGTTTAGGCCAGGGGAGAGGAACATCACTGATAGTTCTGTTGGCGAGCATGGTAGGTGATTGGGGAGAAATATCCTCACATTGGGAAGGGGTGCTAAACAATGATTGTAGGGAACCTATAGGGACAGATTTTATGTTCCTGGGTAAACACTACAAATATGTCTCTAGCCAAAGCTCAATAAAACATGCCATGGACTAAACACCAAGATGTCACTGGATGCTGACCTTGTGGTACGGTAAACCTTGTGGTCAGCATGGCATCACTCGGGCTACACAAGCGCTTAACACAGAGGCCCAGCAGAATGAACTGAGCCTGGCCTCAAAGGTGCCTGTACCCTTGGACTGAGGACTGGGGTGCTTAGATAGAAGAGGAAGCAGAGTGGCTGCCCTGGACCTGTGGAAGTGATGGTCATTGGACCTTGGGGGGAACCCCATTTGGTTGGAGTCCATCAAAAGGGACTCAGAATCACCATATATTTAGTACCTTGATGCTCCCCTCTCAGTGATATGACTGGCTTTGATCTGTTAGGCAGGGATTTAAACTTGGAAGAATTGATCCAGGATGTTTCCCCTGGCATCGATCCCCCCTGCTTAGGGTAAACAGAATTCAACTGAATATGAGATCTAACTGTGTGGAGCAACAACTCATGGGTTTCGGCTCAAGTTAGAACTGTACTTGCAGACTCCTCAAACCTACAGCAGAATGATGTGTCATCGGAAAACTTGATGGTGTTGCCAGTGCAATCATCTTATACTCCAGGGGGAATGATTGACAATGTGTTACTTTTCTGTTTCTATGGGTTTTTTCCCTGCCTTTCATTTGCTTGTTTTGTTTGTGTTTCTCTTTAGTTGTCTGCTAGTTGTTTTGCTGCTGTTGGTGGGGTAGTTGGTCTTACAGGGTATTAATTTGTCATAGTATGGCTGTCAAAGTAAACCCGAGCTATGCATATCCCAGGGACAAGCAGATGGATTCTGGCCCCAATTTAACTTTAGTCCCAATCCAAAGACAGTTAGTTTGGATAACATGGCCTTGCCCACCTCATGTAATAATCACTGAAGATAAGGGTGCTATAGCTAAGTGTGGTGAAGAAAACAAATGGTGCTCACTATCAATCGGAATAGTGTGTGGAGTCTTAAATTCAAACAAGTAGTCATCTAAACGAGGAGTGAACTATGTCCACAAAGAAGAAGCACACCAGCTTGCGTGACCCAAAGGCACGCAAAACAAAATTCAAAAATGACAAAGGGAAAAGTATCAGAGCCCAAATTTCGAAGACCCAATTTATAGAATGCTATAGAAGATAGGGGGGCCCCAAACCCATCTGCAGAGTATCTAGTCAGATTAAGCCACCAGCAGATCCCCTCTAGTCACAGGAAAGTGTCTCGAACAGCTTTTCTATCAGATAGAGATCATTGTAAGTGTGATTATGCTGGAATGAACTGGATACATGGTCAGATGACCTCCCTTCTAACCTGAACTTGTTCTTGGTCAGTGGTTTTCAACCTTCCTAATATACATTTACTACAGTCCCTCATATTGTGGTGACCCCCCCAACCATAAAATTATTTTTGTTGCTACTTCATAACTGTAATTTTGCTACTGTTATGAATCGTCATGTAAAACCTGATAAGCAGGAAGTATTTTCATTGTTACAATTTGAACACAATTAAAGCAGAGTGATTAATCACAAAAACATTTTCTATTGTGAAAGACTAATTTCTAACTACAAATGAAATTAATTTTGTTGTAAAGCATAGTGTAGCATGGGTAACAGTTTTCACGCCAGTTACTCGTATGTGGGCATATCTGCATATGGGCAGCCCTGCCTAGAGACAGCTAGAGGAACAGTGTCTTGGTTCCTAAGACCATTGGAAATGTGTTTTCAGGTCTTAGGTGACTCCTGTGAAAGGGTTGTTTGACCCCCAACGGGTAGTAACCAACAGGTTGACAACTGCTGTTTAGGTGAGAGCATTTCTTGCTTGTTCTAAGACAAGGTGGTCTTTTCTTTCTTACTCATTATTTGTAATTTTATCTCTAAAGAATTGATTGTGTTAATGATTATGTAAGTCTTCTTGATATGACTGAACTATTGAATTGTGTGATATATGTGGATTAAGTACCAATAAAACTGTTTTAAAAAAGGCTCAGAAACCCACACAGGCAGTCTATCCTGTCCCATAGAGTCACTATGAGTCGGCATTGACTCAATGGCAGTGAGCTTGGTTTGTTTTTTGACCAAATCACAGGGCACTATTACTTTGTCTTACAGCTCAAATTCTTCACTGTGCCAAATCCCAGGCTGAACTTTTACTATCTGTAAATCTAGAAACCTTTTGAGCTTTCTGCAGCACTAGTTCTGTATAAACTCCACTCCAACTATGAATAATCTCTACTGCGCCGATACTCAAACCAAACTCTGCCAGTGAGTTGATTTCCACCCAAAGCAGTTCTGCCCATAGGACAGGGTAGAACTGCCCCTCTGGATTTTTAAGACTGTCACTTTATAGGAGTAGAAAGCTTCATCTTTCCTCCTCAGAGTAGCTGATGGTTCCAAACAGCTGATCTTGCAGTCAGCAGCCCAACATGTAGCTATCATGTTGTCTATTGTCTATACTGCCTACTATATATTGTCTATTCTCTTTACTCAATGCATTAAAACATCTATTAATTTTTTAAAAAAGTAAAATGTATGTATTCCACTTTGTTAGTGCTTTTACTCACTTGTATCTCAATTTGGGTCTATCCTAATTCCGTCATATCAATCAACCAACAAATATGCATTAAAGCACCCAAAATGCAGATATAACAATAAGCAATATTAAGTCCTTTAGAGCTGGGCTAAATTATATAGTTAGAATATAATCAGGTGCACAGAGATTAAAAAAACCCCAAATATGATGCAAAATCAACTAGCTAATATTATTTCTAATTAATTCTTAACTCTGATAACTTAAAAAAAATCTTATGAAAACTTACACATCGGATTGGTTTTGTTCATATAAAGCCTTCATCTCCTCCAGAATTTGTCTGAGTCCATCCTCCTGGAATATATAAACTGCTTTTGATATATATCCATGGATTCCCCAATGCATTCAATTAATCCCCTAAATCTATCTGTACTACATTTATCCTCAATTTATATATATAATTTATTTAAAATCCATAGCCATTGCATAAATTCTGGCTATTTATGTACCTATATCAAAAATAAAGGCTTAATCGAGCATGAAAGTACACATTTTCACTGCAAAAACAACAAATACAAGTTTTAAAATATTTCTCCCAATTTTTTCCCCCAAAGACACAGTTTTGGTTTGTATTGCAAGAAAAGAAAAGCCAAAGGAATTTTTCCTACCATCTACCTTAAGATAGAAATTTTTCACTTAGACAAATAAAATGTTTTAATTCTAAAATTCATAAATGTTAATAAGATAGTTGACCATTTGAAAAGAAGTGACATCACATATTCTTTCAGCCAAAATACAGTCTTGGGTTCAACCAACCCTGTAGCCAATTATATGTTGAAAATATCTGATGATGATGAATAGCCTTGTTTACTCTTGATGTCATTTATTACCCATTTCATCTCCACAATTCTAAAAGTTACAAGTCCTGCTAGTCTTCAATCACTTAAAAAACTCATTTATCAATATCTGTAGAATTGAGTTTCAATCATCCACATTTCTCACCACTAGCTCATCTCTCTGCCTCCATTAGTTCTTCTCTTCTGATGCATTTTCCATATTGCCAATAACCAAAACCACTTCCATTAAGTACATTTTGATTAAATGACCCTATAGGACGGAGAAAATTGCTCCCTATGGTTTACACAGCTGTAAATCTTTACAGAAGCGGCTATCTTTCTCCCTTAGAATGGCTGGTGTGTTTGAATTGCTGACCATTAGGCTAGCAGCCCAATGCATAACTCCAGGCCTCATTTTACTGCCAATAAGTACTCCAAAATATAAAAACATCCCGCCACACCCCTACCTGAAAACCTCTACCTGATTCCAAATGCCTGTGGAATAATGCCGAAGTTTTTCTAATCCTAGAACCCACCATTGACATCTCCATACATAACCTTTCCAGTTGTGATCATGAGTCTTAAGCCATTGTTTATCACCTGCCTGTGTGAGGGCTAATACTTCATACAAGGCTCGAACACCCACTCCCAACCCCCCAGTAGCATTTCTCTTTATGCTCCCATCTACGCAACACCAGTTTCACTTACCACATTGCATTCTATTCACTTGTGTTTCTTGGTCCTCTCACTGACATCTATCTAGTTGCTGCCCTATGATTGTTTACTACGATGCTTAAACGTACAGGCTCTTGAGCCAGACTTCCAGGGTTCAAGCTCTAGCTCTGCTCTTTACTGGCTATATCACCACTGACAAATCTCCTAACTTCAATTCTCCACTCACATGTTTGAGGTGGGGGGAGACAGCTCAGATCTCACACAATGATGAGGAGAGACAATTGCAAGCTAAGTGCTGAACATCATTCCTACTTCCATGTTATTGTAGTGGACAAATAATCATAATAGTAACAATACGACTGTTAGCACTATTATTATTTCTTGTAGAAACAGCATACAGGGACTCAGCCCTGGGTGTGTCAGGTACAGTTCCTCACTACACCAAGAGCTCTGTACCATCATCATGCCCATTTTTGTTGGTGAGAACACTGGACGCACAGAAAGCCTGAGTCCACAGTGATCGAACAGAGTATGAATCTCAGTCTGGCACCAGAGGCCTACTTCATCATCACATTTTGCTCACTGAGTGCGTGCGCGCACACTAACGCGCATAAAACGCTAGATCCAATAAAAACGACTGGTTCTGTGGGTTTCTGAGGCTGTCAATCTTTAAAAGAACAGAAAGCTTCCAGCTTTCTTCGGCAGAATGGAGGTGGATTCGAATTTACTTTAGTTCGTATTAGGCAACCTTTTACTTGGCTAAGCAAAGGAAAAGCAACAAAGCTAAAAATGAAGCAAAACGGAAGGAAGTAGACTTTGAGGAAGCGCAATTGCTGAGTTGTACAGTAACTTCCTTCTTTCTCCCACAGTAACCTTTTGTTATGCTGTTACTTTCCCTTCGGGAACTTGGCTCACACCCTCAGGGGAATCTGAAGCAAACCGCGAAAAGAGCAGCCCAGGGGAGATCCCGCTCACCCTCCAGCCCCTTTCAGCCAAGCTCCCCGGACCTCCATCCCGCCCTCTGCCGTCCAGCCCGTCATATTAAAGGCGGGCAGCTGCCCTTCTGGCGTGTGGTGCAGTTCGCGGACCACCTCCGTCGCCTTTTCACAGAACATGGCGGGTAGACCTGGTACCGGGACCTCCTTGTCGGCCGCCCACTTGACCGAAGAGTCTGCGGGCTCCCTGCAGCCTAGTTCGCGCCGCGCTTATTAGCGCAGGTCTAGGAAATCGCCTGCGCTTTGGCGGTAAAAATCCCCAACCAATGGGAAGGCAAGGACGCAGGTTGCGTGGCTACGGTGGTTGCAAAGGGACAATTCCATACCCGGTACAGAAATATGACCGGAAGTGGGGAGGCGGTGACCGGTGCCTTCTTCCGGTGGAACGCGGCCCTCCGGAAAGAGTCCTTGGGGTTCCATTTGACTTTATCCATGAGGTGAGACGAATTTTCCAATACTAATCTGAGCACATAGTTTAGGGAGCAGCATAGCTTGGAATAGATGTACCGCCCACACCCCCCGAAACTTCCTCTTTTCCCTTTTTTAAAAATAAAAATCATTCTATTGAGGGCTCATATAACTATCCATATGTACATACATTGTGTCACGCTCATTTGTACATTTTTGCCATCATTCTCAAAACATTTGCTTTCTCCTTACTCCCTTTATATCAGCTCCTCACTTTTTCCCCTGCTTCATGGAACCTTGATCATTTATCAATTATTTTGTCATGTCTTACAGTGCCCACATCTCCCTTCATCCACTTTTCTGTTGTGCAACTCCATGGAGGGGGTTATATGTAAATCCTTGTAATCAGTCCCCCCCTTTTTTTTAAATCATTTTATTGGGGGCTTGTACAACCCTTATCACAATCAATACATCATTCCATTGTGTTTAGGACATTTGTGCATTTGTTGACCTCATCATTCTCAACACATTTCCTTTCTAATTGAGCCCTTGGTATCAGCTCCTCGTTTTTCTATCTCCCTCCCTACCCCCTCCCTCCTAAACCCTTGTTAATATTGATAGGTTTAGAATTAAGGTAGCAGATGGACATTGGACCTCCACTTCTTTTCTCCCTCAATTGCAAGAACACTTTGTTCTATTGAACTGGCATGCCGTGATGCTCACCTTAAAAGCTTGAAAATAAACAATCCGCGATCTAGCTCAGAAACAGCAAAGCCCACGTGGGAGAAGCACACCAGCATGTGTGATCACGAGGTGTTGAAGGGATCAGGCATTAAAGAACAAAAAAAATCACATCATTGTGAATGAGGAAGGGTATGGAGTAGGGACGAGGCCAAAACCCATCTGAAGGAAAGTGGACATCCCCTTACAGAACGGTTGTGGGAAGAGAAGAGGTGTTCAGGGTGCAGTGGAGCAACAATGAAACATACAGCTTTGCTCTAGTTATTTTCTATTTATTTATGTATTTGTTTGTATCATTTTATCAGGAGCTTGCACATCTCTTATCACAACCCATACATACATTGTGTCGAGCACATTTCTACATTTGTTGCCATCATTATTCTCAAAACCTTTGCTTTCTACTTGAGCCCTTGGTATCAACTCCTCATTTTCTCCAACCCTCCCCGCTACCCCCTCCCTCATGAACCCTTGATAATTTTTAAATTATTATTTTGTCATATCTTACACTGTCCGACATCTCCCTTCACCCACTTTTCTGTTGTCCTTCCCCCAGGGTGGAGGTTATGTAGGTCCTTGTAATCGGTCCCCCCTTAATACCCCACTTTCCCTCCACCCTCACGGTATAGCCATTCTTAGCACTGGTCCTAAAGAGAGCGTCTGACCTGGATTCCCTGTGTTTCAAGTTCCTATCTGTACCAGTGTACATCCTCTGGTCTAGCCAGATTTGTGCGGCAGAATTGGGATCATGATACAGGAGGGGGTTGGGAGAGGAAGCATTTAGGAATTAGAGGAAAGTTGTATGTTTCATCATTGCTACACTGCACCGACTGGATCATCTCCCGACAACCCTTCTGAAAGGGGATGACCACTTGCCTACACATGGTTCTTGGGTTCCCAATCTTCACTGCCCTCATTCACAATGATATAAATTTTTTGTTCTTTGATGCCTGATACCTGATCCCTTTGAAACATCATGATCACACAGGCTGGTGTGCTTCTTCCATGTTGCCTTTGTTGCTTCTGAGCTAGATGGCTGCTTGTTTACCTTCAAGTCTTTAAGAGCCCAGACGCTATCTCTTTTGACAGCCAGGATTTGTTTCACCACATTTGTTTATGCGCCCATTTGTCTTCAGCAATCATATCGGGAAGGTGAGCACACAATTATATGACTTTTTTTGTTCTTTGATGCCTGATAACTGATCCCTTTGGCACCTCATGATCACACAGGCTGGTGTGCTTCTTCCATGTGGGTTTTCTTGTTTCTGAGCTAGACAGCTGCTTATTTACTTTGAAGTCTCTAAGACCCTATATCTTTTGATAGCCATTTGTCTTCAGTGATCAGATCATTACACACCTCTTTTTAACAAGTTTAAACTATTGTATTATATGACATCTGAATTATATGTCAATAAAACTGAAAAAATTTTAAAGATTAAAGGAATATATGGAGTCGCTATACTAAAAAGAACTAGTCAATATTGCATCATGTTAAGAGGTATCATATAAGAACCAAAGGTACTGAAAGAAGAAGTCCAAGTTGCACTGAAAGCATTAATCAAAAACAAGGCTCCAGGAATTGTTGGAAAACCCACTGTAGGCAGTTACATAATCTAATAACTTGAGAAAGGGTAAAGTCTAGCCTGTCAATAGGGTCACAGCGAATGAGGCCTCTGTGGGGCCTGGCTTTCTCCAGAGATTTTTGGGTATTCCTGTATTGCTATCTTGTGGTGGAACACACTGTCTCTTTTCTACACAATCCTGTTGACAAACCACATGGAGACACACTGAGAGAGCCAGAGCCCTGGAGCTGGAGGAGCCACATAGTGACCCCTGCCAGCACCAAGATCCTTCACCGCTACTGGATCTACATGACTTTCCACCCACTGGTCTGTGATATTCTTGCATTTGGCATTATTGCATAGCTACATGAGTCTAAAGAGGAATTTATTGACCAGTATTGGACATAGGGGATAATATTGGACTTACGGACTTGATCTGGACTGGGCTGGGATGTTTCTCAATATACAATTGCTCTTTTATACAAAGCTCTTTCTTATACACATGAGTGTCTGTGAATTTGTTTCTCTGGTGTACCTGGACTAACACATTATGCTACCTGGAGTGGTGTACTAGAGAAACAAATCACAAAGATGGAGAGTGGATGCTTGTTTGACGTCTGCTCATGGTAGTACTTTTTTGGCTAGCCAGAGGTTAGATCTGGCCATTCAGTTTGCTGGGTTGTTTTATGGAAAAAATACAGGAAGTTAAACTTTTTATGATTTCCTTTGATTGCTGTCTTTGGTGATTCCTGTACTAACTGGTAAAAATGAATGTGATTAATGTATATTTGGAGCTCAGGGGTAGAAATCCAGATTGGAGACTGGAAAGTCAACTCAGTGCTCCTCAAGGGGTCAGGCACTCCCCTCTCTGGATCTCACTTTTAACATCGATACACAAAGGTCGATTCTGTGAGGGTCACAGACTGGGGACTCCCATGGCCAAATGAGGACCTGTGTGGACTCTGGTTGGCCTGCTTATTCACTGCCATCTAGAAGATTCCAACTCACAGTGACCCTGTAAGACCGAGCGGAACTGCCCCTGTGGGTTTCCGAGGCTGAAATTCTATATGGACTAGAAGGTCTCATCTCTGCACAGCCCCCCACCCTATCCTCCACCCCCCGCTCCCCAAGTGTGACTGGTAGTTTCAAACTACTGACCTTCTAGTTAGCTGCCCAACACATAACCCACTGTGCCATCAGGGCTCTTTGGCCTACTTGGCTTCTATCCAATGTTATTGAATCGCCTTTGAAAAAATCAGGAGGTTTTTAAGAAAACAGGAATTTTGACTTTCTCTAGAAAAATCGATCTGGCATCACTGGAACCTAAACTAGAGGATCCACAATTCCACGTGGCTCTGGGAATCTCAACATTTCTTCCTCCTGCTCAAAGTAAAATGGTTTAAGGGGACCTTTCACAGCTGGTGGGCTGGTCTCCTTTCTAGAAAGTTGCCTCTGTAAAGAAAATGCATCTTTCTTCCCTTTTACCTAGTTGGGGGTGGTGAGGGTAGCAGGAGCTATTGGGTTAAGAAAAAACAGTCCAGGTAGCTTCAGTCTGCCCTGCCAGGGCTTTAGAGGCCAAGCCTTTTTTGCTCCAGCTGACTGACCTGCTGTTTCCAGGGCAGCCCCACCATCTGTTCCCAGATGCAGGGAGGGAGCCGACTTTCCTCCATCACACCTGCCCCAAACTCAGGCCCAGAACTACTGTCTAAACACAGAACAACTTTTGTCTGTGGCCAAATGTGGGACCCCAAATTTCTTCCCTCTTTCCCGATACTCCTTCAGTGACTTGATGACCTGGGCCAGGCTGAGATGAATTAGCTTGCTCCTCACAGCTGGCTGCTGGGTTCCAGTCAACTCCCAGAGGCCACTGGCTGTGCCCATCAGTAGAAGTGGGAGTTGAGAACCCTCAGCTCTTGGCTGAGCAGCTCTGTCAGTCTGTAGCTGTTGACTGTAGCTGCTTCTGACAGCCAGTCTAGCTGGTGCTTTAAGTCATTTCAGTCGCTCCACCTCAGCTGTGATTAGTCTAGTCTCTGTAGCCTCAGAGGGAGGGGAAAACAAAACACCTCAATGACTTTGAATCAGAGTGGGTTATCCTCTTTTAAAAGGCAGAAAGTCTGAATTGGAGGATATTTTTGGGGGGTCTCTTTTATGCATTTCACATTTATGAAATAAGAACTAACAGTATTTGTTCCAGTAAGTGGATCAGAACCACCTAAGGGCACACTCCTCCCACCAGGCCACGCCTCACTAAGAATAGAGGTCCATCACTTGTCTGGCATTTTGTGGTACTGTGGTGACTTTTGTTTTGTGAGATACTGGGAGCTATGTGATTGGCATTTCATATACCAGCAGGGTCACCCAAAGAGCTTCCAGACAAAGAACAGACAATGAAGAAGGAATTGGCTGCCTGCACGGGAAGAATGAGCCATTGAAAACCCTATGGATAGCAGCAACACTGTCAGTTACTAGACCCCCCATGAACAACAGAAGAACATTGTCAGAACGTGTGCCAGAAGATGAGCTCTTCAACTTGGAAAGTACTCAAAATACGGCTGAGGAAGAGGAAGAGCTGACTTTTCATAGGCAAGTCGACCATAATGATGCAAATCGAGTATAGCCATCAGGACCTTCATTTGCTGATGGGGCACAACTCAAAATGAGGAGAAACAGTTCAAATCGTCATTAATAATTGAAACTTGGGATGTATGAAATATGAATCTAGGGACATTGGAAGTCATTAAAAATGAAATGGAATACATAAAGATTGATATTGTAAGCATTAGTTAGCTGAAATGGACTGATATTGACCATTTTGAAACAGAAAATCTTACGGTTTACTCTGCTGGAAATGACACAATCAAGAGAAACAACATTGCATTCATCATCAAAAGGACATTTTAAGATCTATTTTAATGTACAATGCTATCTTTGATAGGATGCTATCTATGCCCCTTCAAGGAGAACCAATCAATACAACTATTGTTCAAATTTATGCACCAACCACCCAAAGCTGGTGATGCAGAAATTGAATAATTCTACCACCATATTCAGTCCCAAATTTGTCAGACTTGCTATCAAAATGCTATTGGAATGCAAAAGTTGAAAACAAAGAGGAAGGATCAGTAGTTGAAAAATATGGTCTTGGTGATAGAAACCAAGCTGGAGATCGCATGACAGAGTTTGCAAGACCAATAAATTGCTGATAGCATATACTATATTTTCCAACTTCTGTTCTTTCCTCTTTGGTTCCAACATTTGCACTCCAATCACCAATAATTACCAATTTATCTTGATTGTATGTTAGAATTTTGCATGATTAATGATTTCTTCAAACATTTGATCAACAACAAAAAAGGTGACCATAAATGTGGACTTCTCCAGATGGAATACACGGAAATCAAATTGACTACACCTGTGGGAAGAGACAATAAAAGAAGCTCAATATCAGCAACTGAAACCAGTCCAGGGACTGATTGTGGAACAGACCAGCAATTGTTCATATGTGAGCTCAAGTTGAAGTTCAAGAAAATGCAAACAAGTACACGAGAGTCAATATACAACCTTGATAATAACCAACCAAATTTTGAGAACATCTCTGAATAAAGCACAGTGTCATTATAAAAAAAAGGAAATAAAGAAAAGATACAAGTGCGTGTCCAAAGAGACTCTGAAACTTACTCTTAATCAGAGAGTAGCTAAAGCAAAAGGAAGAAATGATGAAGTAAAGAGCTAAATAGAAAATTTCAAAGGACAACTCGAGAATACAAAGTAAAATATTATCACAAAATGTGCAAAAGCCTAGAGTTAGAAAACCAAAACAAAACATATTCAGCATATCTTAAACTGAAAGAACTGAAGAAAAATGTCAAGTCTTGAGGTGCAATATTAAAAAATTCTATGGGCAAAATATTGAATGATGAAGGAAACATCTGAGGAAGATGGAAACAATATGGAGTCACTGTATCAAAAAGAATAGACCAACATTCAACCATTTCAGGAGGTAACATATGAGCAAGAACCAATGGTCAGGAAAGAAGAAATTCAAGATGCATGGAAAGCACTAGCCCAAAACAAGATGCCAGGAATTGCTGGAATATCTATTGAAATGTTTCCACAAGCTGATAAAGCACTGGCAGCACTCACTCATCTATGTCAGGAAATTTGGAATACAGCTACTTGGCTAACGGACTGGAAAAGATCCATATGTGTATACATACCAAAGAAGGGAGACCAACAGAATGGTCAAATTATGTAACACTATCATTGGCATCACATGTGAGTCAAATTGTACTGAAGCTAATACAACAACAGTTGCATTGATTCATTGACAGAAAGTTACCATATTCAGCATTCAAGAGCCATCGTGGCACAGTGGTTACAGGTTGGATTGCAAACCCCAAGGTCAACAGTTCAAAACCACCAGTCACTCCGTGGGAGAAAGGCAAGGTTTTCTACTCCCATAATGAGTTACAGTCTCAGAAACTCACAGGGGCAGTTAGTTCTACCCTATACTATAGGGTCAGGATGAGTTGTCATCAACTACAAGGCAGTGAGTTTGGTTTCCCAGAGATTTAAGCCAGATTCAGAAGAGGATGTGGAACAAAGGATATCAGATATCAGATGGATCTTGCCTGAAAGCAGTGAATACCCTAAAGATGGTTACTTATGTTTTATTAACACCCAAGCTATCTGACTGTGTGGATCATAAGAAAACATGGATAGTTTTGAGAAGAGAATTCCAGAACACTTATAGAACAAGGGTAGATTGCATGGTTTAAGAACCAAGAAAGGTGTGCATCCTGGTTGCACCCACTTATTATACTTTTTCAATTGTATGGTGAGCAAATAATCAGAGAAGCCAAATTATATGAAGAAGAACACAGAATCAGATTTGGAGGAAATATTATTAACTACCTGCTATATGCAGACGACACAGTTTGGCTTGCTGACAAGGATGGGGGACTTGAAGCACTTGCTGGTGAAGATCAAGGATTGCAGCCTTCAATGTGGGATACAACTCAACACAATCCTCACAACTGAACCAATAGGTAACATGATGATAAATCGAGAAAAACCTGAAGTTGTCAAGGATTTTGTCTTGTCTGGATCCACAAGCAATGCTCCTGGAAGCAGCAGTCAAGAGATGAAAAGATACATTGCACTGGGTAGATCTGCTGCATAAGAGCTCTTTAGAATGTTGAAAAGTTAGGATGTTACTTTAAGCAGGAAGTACACCTGATCCAAACCATAGTATTTTCATTTGCCTCATCTGCATGTGAAAAGCTTGCCATTGAGTGAAGAAGACCCAGGTAAACTGTATGAATTTGAACCATGGTACTGGCAAAGAATATTGACAGTACCATGGACTGCCAAAAGAACAAACAAAATCTGTCTTGGAAGTACGGCCAGAATTCCCATTAGAAGTAAGGATGGTGAGACTTTGGACATGTTGTCAGTGGAGACCAGTCCCTGGAGAGGCATCATGCTTAGAAAAATGGAAGGGCTGTGAAAAAAGGTTGAAGGCCCTTGAAGAGCTGGATTGACACAGTGACGACAACAAGAGGACTGAGCATAGGAACACTTGGGTGGATGGAGGAGGAGCTGTTATTGTTACATTCTGCTGTGAATAGGTTTGCCATGGACCAGAACCAACTGGATGGCAAACTAACAACAACAACAACAACAACAGGGAGAGACATTAAAAAGCCAAACTCACTGCCATTGAGTTGACCTTGATTCAGAGCAACCCTGGAGGACAGGGTAGGACTGGCACCCGTGAGTTTCCCGAGAGTGTAACTTTTCACAGGAGGGGAAAGCCCCTTTAACCTACTACTTAGCAGCCCAGCCCATCACCAGGGCTCCACAAGGATAGAGAGAAACACTGTTAGGGCTGGATAGGGCAGAGGCTGTACACTGGTACAAATGAGGGCTGGAGGTACAGGGAATCCTTGGTGGACGATACCTTCAGGACCAAGGGTGTGAGGGGCGATGCTGGGAGAGTGGAGGGTGAGTGGGTTGGAAAGGGGGAACTGATTACAGGATCCACATGTGACCTCTTCCCTGGGAGAGGGACAGCAGAGAACCGGGGAAGGGAGACTCCGGATAGGGCAAGATATGACAAAATAACGATGTATAAATTACCAAGGGCACATGAGGGAGGGGGGGAAGGGGAGGGAGGGGAAAAAAAGAGGACCTGATGCAAAGGGCTTAAGTGGAGAGCAAATGCTTTGAGAATGATTGGGGTAGGGAATGTATGGATGTGCTTTATACAATTGATGTATGAATATGTATGGATTGTGATAAGAGTTGTATGAGTCCCTAATAAAATGTAAAAAAGGAAAAGAGGAGAAAAAAATTATTAGGGCAAAGACTGTACAGATGTGCTTTACACAATTGATGTATGTATATGTATGAACTGTGATAAGAGTTGTATGAGCCCCTAATAAATTGTTAAAAAAAAAAGATCCTCAATTCTATCTGAATCCTTGCCAGAGCTGCAAGTTGCCTTAATAAACACGTGCAAAAAAAGTACCTCTGGCAGCAGACCGCTCAGGTTCAAATCCAGGCTCTCTAACTTATTGACTATGTGACCTTGGGCAAACCTGGACCTCTCTGTGCTTCCAAAGACTCACTTTCCAAAAGGGAAGTCATAAGCCAACTTTTCTTATTCCTCACTGGGTTGCTTTGAAGATGAAATGAGACATCTGTCTAAAAATGCTTCTGACCATCCCTTGGTTCTCAGAGCTCCACAAATGCTATGGATTATTGTTATAAGATTATGAATGATTTTTTCCAAGGGTAGTGCAAAGATTAACATCAGTGCTACTTCTCTCTGACAAAATATAAATCCAAATTTCTAAATAGCAGGGTCTGAACGGATGCGCTGTTAACAGCATCTTGCTTTTCTCCCATCACTTGTCACAGTAAATCTGATAAGAAATGCTGGGCTAGGGCCTGCAGCCAAGCCCCTCACTGGCAGCGCGCAGGACCTCAGGTTGTTGCCAGGCCAAGGGACATCACAATTGCAAGAGGAGACTCCACAAAGGGCCCCTGCTTCCTCCCCCACGCCACCCTTCCCCACATTCAGGGTGAAACATCAAAATACAATTTTTTTTTGTCACCTGGTGAAATAATGAGCCCCCATTCCCGTTGCCTTGGTATCATCAGAGCGCAACAGCCACGTGGGGTAATCGCTGTCTCCGTGTTAATGCTGCTCAGTTCAAACATTTTCACAGGCCCTGGCGAAATGAAACCCGTGCTTTCTACCTAGGTAGAGTTTGAGGCGATTCAGCCCATTTGCTTCTGCTGAAGAGGCTACCTCAGAAAAACAGGAAATAAAAACATAGAGGGTGCCATTGACATTAGGTTTCTCGTTTTCTTCCTTTCTTCCCTACCTTCCTTTCTTCTTGCCCTTCTCTTTCTCTTTTCTTCCTTCCCTCCCTTTGCTCACGTCTTCCTGCCTGCCTTCACTTTCCATCTTCCCTCCCAAACTCCTCCATTTCTTCTTCGCTCCTCTCTCCCCACCGCCACCTTTCTCCTTTCCTTCCCTGCCTTTTCCCTTCAGCCTCCCAGTTTCCCTCCTTCACTCTCTCCTTTGCTCCTTCCTTCCCCCACCTTGTTTTGATCCAGTGATTTGTACTCCTTTCTTCCTCTCATCCCACCCTTCCCCATTGCTGGAGAAACATCAGTTCCTTGTGGTGCTGGTTTCTTGGCGCCAGACCCTGTTCTTTGGGTGTTCACAAGTCTGTGTCCTGTGTGCAAACATAAGACAGACATATGATCAGGATTGGACAGAAGATGGGATTTGACAGGTGTTCTGCATCCCAAATCTCCAGGAGGCAAAGGTAAAGTCAGGCTCCTGCCTTTAAGGTTATGTCTCCCATTGTAACTGCATCCCACAAAGGCTCCTGCCTCCTGGCCACCTGAGGCCTGCTGCCTGCCTTCCTCTAGCTCCTGGGGAATTGGGGCAGCAGTGGCAAGAACAACAAAAATCCCCAGGACTTGACAAGAAGGGAAGCTGCCTTGCTCGAGAGATGGGCCCCTCACCCACCTGCATGATGTTGAGATACAGGTTCTCATCCCTGTGGCTGGGCAAGAAACACCCCCTCCCCAAACGCAGTGGCTTCAAACAAGGACCATCATCGTGTGGTTGCTGGGAGGCCACTGGGTCGTGCTTGGAGTCTCCCATGAGTTGGCAGTCTCATGGGAGCTGGGGCACTCAGAGGGCTGGCAGCTGAAGCTGGCCGTTAGCTGGGTGCTTAGCTGGGTTGTTGGTTGGAGTGTCTCCACGTGGCCTTTCCAGGCAGCTCAGGCTTCTTTCAGCATAGTGTCCGGGTTCTGAGAAGTGTCCTGAGAGGTAGCACGTGGAGGCTGGACATTCTAAGGGTGAGCACTCAAGAAGAAGTCTTTGAAGGGATTTTTCAGAAGCTGTGAAGCACTTTGTGGGAGGGAAGGGGGTTGCCCAAACTAGATGTCACAATGTCATCTTCTCCATAATCTATTGGTCACAGAGGTCATGAAACATCCCAATTTAAGGGGAAAGTGCATAGACTCTACCTTCCTATAGGTAGCCTGTCAAGGAATTTGGGGGTCACATACGAAGACTGGGAGACCCTGGGTGGCACAAATGGTTAAGGACTCAACGTATCAAGAGGTGGGCAGCTGCACCCCTCAGAAGAAATAACTAATGGCCTGCTTCTAGAAGCCCACAGGCTTGAGAATCCTGTGATGTGTAGTTTCTCCCTGGCACCCAGGGGGTCCTCGGGAACCAGAACCAACATAACAGCAATGGGTTGGGTTTTTGTTGGTTTTGTTTGGGCTAATATTAAAACGATTAGTATGAAATTATATATGTATTGTGTTTAACTCTCAGGACTCTGATTATGCTGAAGTTGAACAAAACCGTCTGCCTCTTCTATGAACGCCAGTCGATGGAGGCAAAGGGTGAGGGTCTAGAGGAAGAATGAATGTCCCATTCCCGTCCTTATGTTTCAGTTGTCCTTAAAGGGCACAGGGGACAAACCAGACGTCTTTGATATGATTTTAGCCTAATGATGTGCTAGTATGATGATGAGCAGCCTGAAAAGTGGTTTTAACTAATGTGAGCCAATATTTGAAAAGTTGACGATTTCACATCGAATTTTATATTCTCAGCATCTCAGTTACAAACAGAAAATCAGGCCTTAAAATCCTTGCATTTCCCCAAGGCAACAACAGTCTGGAGCTAGAATTTGAATGTCCCCTGTGGATGAGCTGACACGTGCCTGTTAACCACAGTCCCCATCCATCCCTATTGCCCCAACACAGAGGTTGGCTACAAGTATCCTTTATCTATATGGCTAAATAGGTTAGTTGGTTTGGATTGGGTTGCTAGTTTTTCCTGTTTTGTTTTGCTTACTTTTGATTTTTTGGGGGGCTAGGAAATGGTGTGTATTTTGGTACCATGTCTTCCAAAGCGAGAAAACCAAACCCAGTAAGCCAAGAAGGTCAAACAGTCTAGATTAATGATGAAAGGAGGAGCCCTGTTGGTGAGGTAGATTATGAGTTGGACTTCTAACTGCAACATCAGAAGTTCGAAACTCCCCCCACCCCCACTCCACAAGAGAAAGATGAGATTTTCTACTCCTGTAAAGATTTACAGCCTTGGAAACCCACAGGAGCAGTTCTATACTCTGTCCAAAGGGTTGCTATATGTCAGAATTGATTCCAGAGTAGTGAGGTTTTCTTGATTGATATAAATAATTTTTGGTGAGTATTGAAAAAACCAGTCAATATTATTTTTAATACACATCAAAGAAGGTCCACATTAATTGTTCACACAACCCTGCCACCTTCTTTCTTTATTCCCTTGCCTCCCACTCTCCTTTCTTCCTCCCTATGGTCTTTTATCTCATTCATTTTCTTTCACGGGTTAGCCTAGGAGTGGGAAAGTCTGACTAATTCTTAACCAAAAGACTAAATTGGTTTTATTGTTGGTGTTATTACTTGGGTTAAATTTTTTTCTTTTCTCTTCTTCTATTGGTTTGTGTCATGTAACCCAGAAAATGGGGAAACATTTGGAACATCAAAACACTATCCTTTCTCAGTAGACTACAAGCATTAAAGGCAACAGAGATAAATACTCCAATAATAACAATAACATACAAGGATAGCTAGAGAGATAAATAGATAGATAGAAAAACCACAAAATCTGAGCAGTTGTGGGAAGGGGAATGGGAATAGCCCCATGAATAAATATAGGTTTGCCAGAGAATAGTTCTATATACATATTAGCATATACTACAAATATGACCATGAATATAATAGTGCATCCAGGAGGCATAGTTAGGAAATGTCTTAGCTAGAACAAAACCCCTTGAGGGAGCGTGTCCTAAATATCGGGGATCAGGAACATAGCCCTGAGAGACCTCAAGATCAATTGGTACAAACTAGCTCACAAAGACAATGTTCTGTATCCATCAGGGAAGTGACTGGGATCTTCAAAAGCTAGTGAGTAGCAAACTAAAAGTCGGTTCTTGGTCTCACCCTATGTGTTGGACAGGGTTCTCTAGAGAGACAAAACCATATTGCTAGTAATTATATATAAATATATTTATAAAGCTAGATATGCAATACAAGAAATGAACCACTAAATTATATACAGATAGATAACACAAGAAACTAACAGTTAAATTATAAAACAGTGAGACACTAGCAGTCCTTTAAGGCTTGAGAGCCGCCAGTTGCCAGTCCCTTTCTGTAGAGAGAGCTGGGCTATATATACCCAGGCAGCAAACAGCAAGGCAAGTCACCAACTGTCACCAACTGTCGGTCCCCAGCTCCAGAGACGAACATTCCAATCCTGTGGGATTAAATGGACCTCAACTTACAGCGACAGAGTCCACAAGCTAGGCATCCCACAGGTAGTGTACCCCTTTAAATTGAGGCATAGAACAAGCAAGGTGAGGCTCACGAAGCCATTTATCCCTCTGCCCTTCGATTAATCCTACTTGTGTTTATCGGCCAGGCTGGCACAATAAACTATTGCACCCTGTCTGGAGCGAATAACATTGAAGAAGCTCAAGATGCCTGGCAACAATTAGTCCAAATCAGTAATGGACTATGCGTACCTCAGCCTCTATGATGCTAAGGTCAGAAGAACTAAATGGTGCCTGCCTATGACAAACAGCTGCTCTGAAAGGGATCATGGTACATGGTCCTAGATAGAGTGGGGAGTAATGTGTAAGAAAACTGAAAGTCATACTACTACTACCAATAGTAATAATAATAATAATGATAAAAGATGAGGTTTATTGGTTAGATAGACTAGTGAGATCCCCACTACTATGGTCCTTCATCACCCTTCAGGTCTGGAACTGAATTCAACCCCCTGAAAAATAGACAGGTTTATAAAGTGAACCTTATGAGAAAAGATTGCAGCCCTCAGTATGGTTTACAACTCAATGTCAAGAAGACACACATCCTCACAACTTGATCAATAGCTACCATGATAAATGGAGAAGTTTGTTGTTTTTTTTTACTTGTTGTTATTTGTTGAAGTTGTCACGGATTTTTTGTCTTGATGAGGTCTATAATCAATGCTCTTGGAAGCTGCAATCATGAGATCAAATGACGCATTCCATATGGATACATTTGGTGCACAATACGTCTGTAGAGTGCTAAAAAGCAAGGATGTTACTTTGAGGACTAAGGTGCACCTTACCCAAGCCATAGTAATTTAAATTGCCTCATAAGTATGTGAAAGTCAGACATTGAATAAGGAAGGCTGAAGAAGAATTGATATGTCTGAATTGTGGTGCTGGTGAAGAATATTAAAAGTAACATGGACTGGCAAGGGAACAAACAGATCTGTCTTAGAAGAAGTATGGTCAGAGGGCTCCTTAAAGGCAAGGATGGTGAGACTTCCTCTCACATACTTTGGTCATGTTATTAAGAGAGACTAGTCCCTGGAGAAGGACATCATGCCAGGTGAAGTAGAGGGACAGTGAAAGAGAGGAAGCCCCTTAAGGAGATGGATTGACAGTGACTGAAACAAGGGGCTCAAGCTTGGGAACAATTAGGAGAATTATTCAGGGCTAGGTAATGTTTCTGTCTGTTTGGCATAGGGTCAATGTGGGTTGCAACTGGCTCAATGGCACCTGATAAGAACAACTACACCAAAATGAATCATAGCACTGAGGAGCACACATTCCTCAGAACCATCAACCATTCAAAAGCAAATAGGCAGTATTTGCCCAAGGCCAAATTCAAAAGGCAGGCAAGGTAAGGGGAGAAGGGTGAATGAAAACAGGAAGCAGAGTTTCAATGGCATGAGTGATATTACATTGCAGGAGATTGTCATCAATGTCACATAACAAAACGTGTATAAATTGTTACGTGCAAAGCTGATTTTCTCTGTAAACCTTAACCCACCTTACAATAAAAACTTTCTTTTTTTAAAACAAAGACACCATCGTTCATATTATAGACACAGCCAAAGAAAGATCTCCTGGACAATCCTAAAAGGATCTCCCAAATGATTTGGGTAGTTAGCCCTCCCCAGGGAGTTCTACCCATTGAAACGCTGGGCGGTTATGGCTGCAATTATATTTCAGGCCAGAAGAGGCAGCAGAGGCCTGGTTGTTCAAATGCTACAAAACTACCAGACAATGGGCAAACAGTTTCTTTCCACGGACGACTAGCGGCTCTGTCATATCCATGTCTGGTGTTCAACACTTGGCGACAGAATCCAGCCCGCTGGGTTTGGGTGGGGTCTGTTTCTCACCCATGCTTGGCTTGGGATTGTTCTATGGCATCCACAAAGTGGAGTCCTTTCCTTTCTGATGTCCCGAGAAAGCTGTTTTCTCCTTTTTCTCTCTCTGGCCCTCTTCCCAAGAACCCTGGGGTTCACTCTGCTTTCCTCTGGTTGATGTTTCTCAGGCAGTTACTTGACCTCGGTTCATCTACTGCAGGTGACCATTAGCAAGTGACTGTACCGTCCTTGGATGGTATTGTTCATGAGCTAGGCTGCGAACTACGGGTTAAAGGTTTGAGTTCACCCAGAGGTGCCTTCCAAGAAGGGCCTGGTGCTATGCCTCTGGAAAAAAACCCACCCCAGCCATGGAAAATTCTAGGGACCGGACTTCTCTAACACACTTGGGCTCTCCATGAGTCCGAGTTGACTCAATGGCAATTGGTTGCTGGTATTCCTGTAAGTAGAAGACAACAATCTTTAAGCAGTCCCTCTTGGATTCATGGGAGGAGGGTGGCTTCCTCTGAGAGAACTTCTCAGGGCTCCAAGGGCTCAATGATCTTACAAAAAATGAGAGAAATGATGAGCCTGATGACAGATGATATTGCTATGCAGGCCTCGTTTCAGGATGCTCAAGTTTCCAGGTCTTTCCCTGACTCACAGTGTAGCCCTGTGAGGTTCCAAATAGAAGGGCACCCTTGCTCCCAGGACCTGGAGCCTTGTAGCTGAGCAGAGCAGTCATGATGAGAAAGAGGACCCAAGGGGGAAGTCAGGGGGCTGCTTCACTTGTCTCAGTGTCATGCAAACAAATGTTTTGGCAGGAAATTTCTCTTCAAGAGTGTTCTGATTTCTTGAAGGAAATCTTTTTCTGAACCATTTCCTCAGGGGAAAACCACTCAACTACCTCGGGAAGGAAGATTTTTCTCCTTCCAAGCTTACCAGGCTGTGCTAACTCACAGAGGAGGTGTGACTAGCAGGCAATGAAACTGATTTCCAGACTCCTATGAAAATCAGCAAGTGCTCGGCTGCTAAGTGAAAGGTCGGCAGTTGGAAAACCCCAGCTGCTCTGCAGGAGAAAGTTGTGGCTGACTGTGTCTGACAAGATGACAGCTTTGGAAACCCAATGGGGCAGTTCTCCTCTGTGTTCTACAGTTGCTTTGAGTTGGAGTGGACTTGACAGTGATAGATCTGATCTTTTTCCCCATGAAAATCAACTTTCACGAATACATGTGCATTCATGGATGTCTGTGTCTGCTTTGGCATGCATGTGCACATATGTGCCTATTTGCACGTGGATGAATACGTCTGTGAATGTGGGCGTCTCTATTTACTTTGCCATGTGTGTGCACATGTCTGCCTTTGTCAGTATGCATGCGGGCTCAGGCAGCATAAAGAGATCACAGAGAAACTTGGAGAGAAAGAGAAAAGTAACCTATTTTCTCATGGGTCTCCCATACCTGACGGTCTACTGGCATCCACCGCCACGAAGACCAGAGGTCACTTCATGCCATGTGTCCAGCTGCACATTGCTGGTTGAGGTCAGTCACCAGGGAGGCAAGTGAGACTGGCCTCGCCAACCTACCACCCACCTGCAGGAGTGATTCCCACCATCTGTCCTGGAGCCCCTCCCACCTTACTCAGCCTCCCTAGACCTTGAGTGAAAGGCGTTTCCAACGTTTTTACATAAAGATTTCTGAGATTGACTGAAGAAATGATTTCATTTGACAAAACAAGAAGCTTTGAATTTAAAGATTTGAGGCAAGTGCCCTTCAGAGAGGGGCCACAGGACGGGGCCATGCTCCCTTCCGGTATGCACAGGGGTTGCTATGAGTTGGAACCAACTTGATGAGCACCTGCCAGCAACAACAACAACCAGAAGTTGTCCAAACTTCTGTGGCCTCAACTCGGAAATGAGAATATTATTATTGCCTCCTAGAAAGAACTCAAGGTATGTACAATTGGTTAATAGGCGTTTGGAAAGTGAGTACATTAAGTGGACTGATGACATTGATAAGGCAATAAGAAACTGAGAAGGCTTCACTAACAGGTGCTTTCACATCTGTAACCAGTAGATTCCTTCCTTCTTCATCTCTTGCCATCTTAATCAGCTCCCACACTTTCCAGGCAGCTTGAGGGATTAAATGTTCAGTCTGATCCTATTATAAGCCTCAGCCTCAGAATCAGAGGCTTTACCTGAGGTTTGAGGAGCTATACTGGGAATGAGGGAGAGTAACCTGTCTTTTCTATTGCTCTCCTATCGCACCCTCTTCCCTAGCCCTTCCCTGTCTCTGGGCCTGCCTTTCCTCCCTAGAGCATTGGCTTCCGGGAGAAGGGGATGGAAACAATGAGCACAATGAGCACATTCCTGACCAGGCCTCTTACCATGCTATGTTCCAACCCTCTCTTGGAAGGGCCTCCACCAAGTCCTCTTATGTCATCTCACAATAACTTGTTAGATACCATTGAGTGAGCTCCTGACTCATAGCAAAAGTACACACAAGAGATTGAAGCACCACCTGGTCCTGCACCGTCCTCACAATGGTCCTTGTGTGTGAGCCCATGGTTGCAGCAGTGTGGAGGAGATCCTGTCCAAGAAGGCTGCCAGTGGGTGGGAGGGGCTGCAGCTTTCAGAGACTTTGGAGGATGCCAAGGTGGATAGTTCACGGCGTATCATATGAGGTCAGCCAGCGGGCCTTGGGGGCCCTTCCCATTATCCATAGATATATGAAATAAATGGAGGCCCTCAGCAAGATGGGCTGCAGACACCTTCAGGACTCACTTGATCCTTGGCAAGCTCCCTTAGCCTTAGGACACCACCTGCTGGAACTGTGGCTTTGCTGCCTCTCCTGGCTCTCAACTTCCCTCCTAGAGGACTCCAGCCACCCTTCTCCTTCCAGATCCTTCCAGCAGGAGGCAGATATTGGTCTCTATGCTTTTGCATGTGGCCAGTTTTCTAGGGACAGATCAGCCTCTCCCAAGAATTTGGGTTCACCAGAGTGAGCGTGCCCACAAGTCTGCAGAGCGTACGGCCAGGCCTCTGAAGAGAGAACTGCTGGAAGATTTGCCCCTTTTCAAAAGCGCTAATTCCACAGTTGAGAGCTCGTCTCCTGGGGACTCAGCTTGAGTCTCAAGGAGCACATCCCCTTTGACACTGCTGGCAACTCGAGGTGCTGTGGGTCATTTTCTTGCCTTTGAGGAGTGCAAGGGAAATGCTATAATATGTCCCTTCACATGAACCACCAATCCTTATCTGGAGAACTCTCTGAGATGACAGGGATGAGAGGGAGATGTTCCTGGGGCACGCTTTCACCTGCACATCTCTCAGGTGAGTCAAACATTTGACCCCCAAAAGTTGAGTATGATGGTGAGAGTTCAGGCTGGGAGATAGAGTGTCTGGGTTCAAATCAAGAGACTGCACATCTCAACTCCCATGGTTCTCCTGCATAAAACCCAAGCCAAGCAGTTTATCACTTCCCGGCTGAGTATCCTACTGAGGCCAGCTAAACTCATTCTTTGCTGATGACAACGTTGCTTGTACCAAATGGCTTTGCCATGTAGCCCTTAGCAATGGCCAGAAGGGCTGCTCATCAAACCGCAGAGCAGGGCTTCTGGCGCACACGTTAAGAAGGGGGCTATTCACAACAAGGTCAGTAGTTCAGAACCCACTAGCTGTTTCTCTGGAGAAAAACTGTGGCTGTGTGCTTCCATAAAGATGCCCAGCCATGGAACCCCCCTGGAGAGGGCCATGATGAGCTGGAGTGAGCTCTACAGGAGTGGGATTTTTTACTGTGGATGTAATCCCACCTGGGCAGAGATTTTCTTTGTGACTTAAAGAGGCTGTACCTTACACCAATGACTTGGCTGATACAAAAGGATTCAATTCAACACTGAAGCAAACCAACTCCAAGGGAAGAAGGCAGCTGCCATGCAGAGAGCTCCAAGGACCACCAACCATGGAGGTCATTGAAGCCAAAACAAGAATACCGCCCACCAGCCCTCAGCCCCCAGGGATGGACAAAGAGAGCGTGCCCATCAAGCTGGTGCACTGGCATGATGCTGTCAGCCTCTGGTGCTGTGAGAACATTGACTTTGGTGTGTTAAAGGCACCCACTTGCGGTATGTTTGTGATGTCAGCGTGTGGAAACTATGGCAAGCCCCCCTCCCTGTCTCACAGCAGCAAAGCCTCGGCATTAAAACCCTGTGCCTTCTGTGGCGCTTGCCAGCTGTGAGAGGGCAGGAAATGCCCTTGGCTTTTCTGCTCCTTGTTGCGACCTCCCTCTGAGGCAGGGAGCAGAGGATTTGAGGTTGGAATCTGTTTTGTTTCATCACTATCCTTTGTCATCTCTCTGAACACTTTCATGTGCTCCTCACCAGTGCTTCGCCCTCTCTATCACCAAGCCATGTGCTCTTTAAAACATGCACACACACACACACACACCTAATGTTCACATTTTGAGGCACATTTGTCTTTAATTCACTAATAATAACAATAATTATTCAAAGCCACTTTACCATCTGAAAAGAAATCTCTATGCATACACTTAGATCATGGATGCCAACTGCCTTCTTAACAACATTTCCCAATGAAATATTCAGCAGCGATTATATTAAGCCTGAAGCTGTTCATCCAGTTTGTGTTAATCAAAACAAAAACAAGAGACGAAGGGATACAAAAGGACATGTAAGATCATAGATTGAAAGTAGCCCCATCGAGCACCAAAGGCTTGTCCAGAAAGGCAGAGCCACAGGTAAAAGCTACGTCTGTCTGGAGTTGCTGGCATTTAACTAGATGCAAAATGGCAGCGCAGGAAATGGCTTGCCCAATGCAAATACTAACAAGGGAGGCATGTGTTCCTGTGTAAATGGAGCTTTAGCCAATCCGGGCCTTCAGGATCCAGCTCCCATCGCAGCATCCACGGGAAGCACCAGGGGAATGTTCCGTTTGCTTATTTTCCCTCTCTTTGCTAAGAAGAAAAAGAGCCTTTGTGGCCTAGTGGCTACAAGTTGGGCTGCTAATTGCTATGTCAGCAGTTTGAAACTACCAGCTGCTTTGTGGGAGAAAGATAAGGCATTCTGCTCCCATAAAGAGTTCGAGTCTCAGACACTCACAGGGGCAGTTCTACGCTGCCCTATAAGTTGGCTGTGAGTCAGCATGGATTCGATGGCAGTGAGTTTTCTAAGAGTAAGAAGTATCTAGGGGTGTAAACAGTTAATGAGCTCTGCTATTAAGGGAAAAGTTGTCATTCCCAACCCACTTAGAGGAGCTGTGAAAGAGAAGCCTGGCAATCTTCTTCAGAATCCTCGGCCATTGAAAAGTTTATAGAATGTATTGACCTAGGTTGTTAAATAGATCCAGGTATATGGTGGAGCATACAGGGACCAATGTCATAAAACGGGGTGGGGGTGGAAAAAAATCTCTGAGACATGCAAAAACTGTGAGGGAATGAGTTGTTGAGGCTGGGGGATCAGGACCATCGTCTCTGGGATTTTCAAAGTTCCTGAGCAATCAGGAAAGGGGCAAGAGTTGGTCTCTCCCCATCCAGAGGACAGCAGAAGAGGAGAACTGATTGGGCACAATGAATCAATGACTAGTGACTCAAGCAACGATCACCCTCCACCACTGGAGACCAGAAGAACTAGATGGTGCCTAGCTCTCACTATCGACTGCTATGAAAGAGATCACATTAGAAGGGCTTGATTAGAGTAGAAGGGAAATGTGGGGCAAAACTCAAAATCATGATTGTCGCGCGCCAGGTCTCGCCAGCAAGAAAAGACGCACCACAACAGGATTCTTCCACAAGCATTTAATTTTTCATAATGCGGTAAAAGACCCCGAAACCCCAAACTACTGCTGCTTATATATGCTCTATGGGGACGTGCTGTGCCCTGATTGGTGCATTTGCCAAAACCTCATGCATTGATTGGTGAGTTCGCCAGAACCTTCGTTTGCATACTCCAGGGTGGAGTTATGACTACGTCATCTCAGCATTGCGCATGCGCTAAGTGGTTGTTTATCACTTAGTTGGACCACCGCCCTGACTGCCCGGCGCCATCTAGTAATGGCGGCGAGAGCTGCGGCTACCCACATCACGAGAGCTGTGGCTTCCCACATCTCGCGAGAGCTATGGCTTCCCACATCTCCTCCTTTCTTTTTTATTTTAAGCCTAATCCATCGATCAATTCCAGAGCCTCCAGCAGCTCCAAAAGATCAAGATGGATATAAAGTCCATCGATCCATCCCGGAGCCTCCAGCAGCCCCAGGAGATCAAGATGGATATAAAAACCCAAATCTGGTCACACTAATGTGTGCAATGAGCAAAGCTCCACATGGTGCAAGGGCTGACCAAGATCCAATTTCTGTCACTCTTCCCAGTGCAATGGGACAATTCCCTTGGGGTGCAGGAGCTGACAACTTATGGGGGTTAATTTTCTCTTAACAAAGAAAGCCAAAGATCATGGGAACCACCGCGCTCAATCGCTAAGAGCGCCTGCGTGATGATGACTTTGTCACGTTTTTGCTGGGCTTTAAGCTTGCAGAGCAACCATAGCAACAACACTCCTCCACAGCACATTATTGCAGCAAATGTAAACACCCCCACCCACTCTTTAAAGTAGGAAAAGGCAGTAGAAAGCCAAGAAGTAAAATCTCCAACAGTTATGGGTTTCATTCTTGTGCCATTAAGAGTCGTAATCTGCATCCGGAGTTGTTCTTGAAGTTCTTCCAGCTCAGCTGTCCATTGTCCTGTAAGATACTGGGATATATTCTTGCTGCTAAAAGAAGACTCATTCAAGAATTTTAAAGGTGTTATGCACAAATTAGGTGTTGAAGAAACACAACTTAATTGCACCATGCTCGTACGAGTATCCACTTGGTGTTGTAATAAATCAACTCTCTGGTTCACTAACAGTAAACCAGACATTAATCGAGCATCCAACATATGGACTGTAGATAAAGCTTCTGATGTAGATTGCGTAATATTGCTAATGACATTTGCTGTCATTACTTGATTAGACATAGCCAATCCTGCTGTAACCGCTGCTGCAGCTGAGATAGTAATAGCTGTAATAATTGCTGCGGTAATGCCAAAATCTATTTTATATCTATAAAGTGTAGCAATAGGAAAAGTATTGGGATCTGCTTCAACCGGTAGAGGTATCATATTGGGAATCTTTACTATCAAGGCAAATGGCTCAGAGCCATTCCAACATTCAGCAAGCCAACACTGACTGCTAAAGCTATTACATGAAGCTTCCCAAAATGTATCATTTGCATGACTAAAGTTGAATGTTAACAGAAAGAAAAATGGGGGCTGGACACAAACAGGTGATGGCTGAAATTGCACTCTTGATATATTAACCATAGTATTTACTTTCAGCCTCTTTGTAGTGGTATTGTATACACCAGTGACATTGTATAAAGTATCATTAATTCCAAACATTTTTGCAAAAGGAGTTACTATGGTAGATGCTCCACGTTGATTATATACCATCCATTCATACCATGGCCAGGTATTATCAGGACCAGTGGTATTAGTATTACTATTCCATTTTGCTTTACCTAAAGTCGGAGTCATATCAAAACCTGGTATAATAGGGTTGCTCCGATAATTTGGAGACTGACATTGAGTAAAAGTAGGCGGAAAACTTTTTTCAGGTGAGCAACTAGGTAATATGACACGTCTGGTCACATTAGGTGGCACTACTGATCCATTAATGGGCCCAGAGGGCCTGGATCCTTCACGAATCACCATAAGTGTTGTTGTATTTACACGTTTTCCTTTCTCAGAGGTGCCACTTCCACCTGTAGCACCTTGTGCAACTTTCATAAGGGTGGATATAATATTATTAAATGTAGAGTCTCCAGAAGGATCCACCCAATTGACTAAAGACCCATTTCTTACATATATACAAGGTGCACTAGTATTGATGGTGGTAAAACACAAACTATATGCCAATGTAAAGTTGCTTGCATTATATACTTTAGGAGGCTCCCCTCTAGGCGTAATACATGGTATTCCCAAATCACATTGCGTTGATAAGAATAAGGGTAATATTGACGCATTCGAGTGTATGGGAATAGGTACAGGCCAAGTTTTAGCTATGGCCCATAAAAAAACTCCTTTAACTATTGGGGTCCATATTACCATCAGTATCAGCAACATTATTAGGTTGATCATCGTCTTCTTCATTCTTCCTGCTCGCACGATCTTCATCCTCCTTAATTAATCTCACCAGTCTCTCTGGCACCCAGATGGGGTTTTCTTCTTTCTGTGGAAAAACACAAATTGCTCCCCTGGACCTGATTAATATGGGGTCCGGGCCATACCATTTGTTGTCTAGGACATTTTTCCATCGGGCCATTTCCTTTGGTGGCTTTGGCCATTGTCCATGTCTGTCTGCAGCTGATTGGCCTTTCTCATCCAGATTTAAAAAAATTTCAGTTTCTCCCTATTGAGTAAGATGCTGGCAGTTGGTTTTTCATATATGTCCCTGATTTCATTGAGAATTTCCCTTCGATTCCTATTTTTTAGTATTTGTATCTAGAATGGCTGTTAGATATTATCAAATACCTTTTCTGAATCAATTGAAATGCTCATGTGGTTGTTTTTCTTTTTTATATGGTAGATCACATTCATTATTTTTCTCATTTCAAACCATCTTTGCATCCCTGGAACCAATCTCACCTGCTGTGGTTCTTTTGCTTAGCTTTTTGATAGATTGTTGGATTCTGTTGGCCAGGATTTTGAGATTTTGCCCCTATATTCATAAGGGATATTGGTTTACAGTTTTGTTTTGTTTGAAATATTTATTTCTGTTGACAAATAAATGAAATTTTGTCTTAAAGCATGGTGCAGCATGGGTAACAATGTTCACTCACGGTACTCACATGTGGGTGTATCTGCATGTGGGCAGACCCACCTAGAGACAGATAGAGGAGCGGTGTCTTGGTTCCTAAGAACATTGGTAACACAGAAAAATATGAGAAAAAAGACAAAAAGGATGGTAATAGAAATAAATTAATAAAAATATCTATTAAAGGCAACAAAAGAGAGACAATGGGAAGAAAACATAAAATTTAAATTTACAAGACATATTTTTGTTTTAAATTCTATACCATTGGCTAAATTAACTACACCATCAATAAAATTGCCTTATGCCCAAGGGGATGATTGATAATGTTCTCTAACAGAAAATAACAATTATATCTCTGAGGTGAACCAGAGCCAGATGAACCATAAATATGTGAATGGATTTTGCGCTTGCACTTAATTCTAGCCTCAATCTAAGTACAATTAGTTCTTATGAAATGGCCCTATTTGATGCTCGTCCTCATGAAGAAATCACTCAAGACATGAATGCTATAGGAAAGTGTAATGAAGAAACTAGATGGTGCCCACCTATCAGAAAAAAATAGCCTCTGGGGTCTTAAAAGCTGGTCTTAAACAGCCATCTAAGTGAGGGATCAACTAAGTCCATGTGGAAGAAGCACACCAGCCTGTAAGGTCCTAGGATTTTAACTCATGAAATTCAAATCTGAAGGAGGGAATGATATCAGCTTCAATTATGAACACCTGGTTTTAAGGTTGTGGATAACATTTGCAAGCTCTGGGGAATCCTCTCTGACCAGAGCCATGGGATGTGAACAGCCCTGTTATCAGACAGATAGCATTGTAAAATTGGTTATTGCAGATGTATTTAAGTTAAAATTTATACATCTCCCTTTTGACTCATTTTAAATATATTCCAGTTCTTTTAACCTCTGCTTTCTTTTCTAGAGCTTTTTTTAATCTGTTTTCTTTGTTATTGTTGTTAGGCTTTTAAAAATACATTTTTCTGTATATGAAATCCAGGATAACTAAATCTATATAGACAATGGTTTTGGGGGCTATGGCAGGGGAGGTTGGGGGAAATAACATGAATACAATAAAGAAAAAATGTTCTAAAATTGATTGTGGTGATAATGATTATTACAATTTATCTTAATATAATTGAGCTATTGTATGGCATGTGAGTCATATGCCAATAAAAGTGTTTTTGTAAATGAATTAAAACAATTTTTCCAAGCTGTTCTCAGCCTGCTAATTGTTTCTGTCTTGGAAATTTCAACGACAATATGTTCCAGTGTTTTCTTTTGGGATCTGTGGTGTTTTGGGTTCTCTCTGCTTCCTGGAGAATTATTTTCTCCTCCTCTGTTCTGTTAAGGAAGTATTATTCCGGAATTTCTTATATGGATAGAATCCCACTTCATTCTTATGTTTTCTTCAGATTCTTTTGTTCTTTTAGCTGATTGTATCACTCATAAATTGGAGTTAAGAGATATGCCTTCAAACTCACCAATTCAGCTTTCCATTTCTTCAATTCTCTTACTCTGTTCTTCTAAATTGTTGCCTAATTCTCTTATCTTAATATTTTCTGCATTTCTTTTTAGAGGTTTTTGTTGAAGATATCTAGCTTTTCTATTCTGACCATTGTTCTCGCAAACTCTTTGTTGAAAGTACATGACAACATTTTTCTGAATTCAATTTATGATAGTTTCAGAGCCTGTTCTTTTTAAGAAAATTCCTTGAGATCTGAGTGTTGTTCATTTGTTAATCCTTCTTCTGATGAATCAGGAGTGACTGCTGCCACTGCAGCATCATGGCCGGGTATTACGGTTGGGAGGGCTGCTAGATTTTGTGGGAGTCGATGACTTTGTTGAGTAGTGCCAGAAATGAATAATAGAAGAGGGACGGGGGAGGGAAAAAAGGCTTTGGGCAGTAAAAGGCTGTACTAAGAAAAGTTGGGAGGGGGAGGAACACTGTACTTGAGTGTATTCTTCCCTAAGGCCAAGAGCTTCTTAACATAGTCCGTCAAAGCACAGGCAATCTTCAGGAAAACCATCATGGTGCCAAGTTTGTCCTTGGGATAGCCTAGGCTGGTCCTTTGGGACCTATGCTCCAGGAACTGTGCAGGCCAGCTTGCTTGGAGAGCTGGAAGCCACATGGGACCTGCGTGCTTATTACACGTGAAGCTTTGGACCCTGCTCACAATGATAGTCTTTGAGGAGTGGAGCTTGGTTGCTGTAGCCAGCAGTGCAGAATGGAGCTACAGATGGGTAGCAGGAGACCACTGGGCGCCTCTTCAGTGGACCTGCTCTTTCCTTCCCTTCTCTGCTTGCTCCCACAGTCTCTGATATGTGGAAGCCTCCTTTTACTTCACTTTCAAGCCATTGTCTGAGATCACAGGCCACCTGTCTTTTCTTAGGGCCTAGTCTATCCTGGTTGTTACATAAGGATCTACCTGTGTGTATGTGTTCAGTTGGACATGTTCTAGTCCCCTTTCTTTAATGTTTTTAAAAGTTTCTATAGAACTGGTGTCAGCACTTCTGAATTTTTTATGAAATATCCCAGTGAAGCCATCTTGCCATTGACTTTTCTTTTTATATATATTTTTGGTCTTTTTTGAAGGGGTGGAGCAGGGGGTTAATCACATTCTGAATTGCTTATTTCATAATTACTCTGCTTAAACCTATTTCTATTCATATTAGTTTAGGTATGTCGTATATTTTCAGGAATTTGTCCCATTCATCTGCACTTTCAAATCTGTTGCAGTTCTTTTTCATAGTGTTATGATTCTTTATTCAATGAATATGTTGTGTTGTCTCCAGATTCATTTCTTTTGATTATTTGCCCTCCCCCCCCCCCCAGTATATCCAGTAGTTTGTTTCAGTGATTCTTTTCAAAGAACCAACTTCTGGTTTGATTGATTTTTTTCTGTTGTTTAACTGTATTCTATTTCATTTCTTTCTCACTGGTATTTATTATTCATTTCAGCTAGTATCTTTGGCCTCTTGCTCTTCCTTTCCTTTTTGTTCAAGTTTTCATTTAAACAATTGATTTTCATCCATCTTTTTAAATATGGGCATGTATTGCTATGAATTTCCCTCTGAGAATGGTTTGTGCTGTGTCCCAAAGGATTTGGTATGTTGTGCTTTCCTTTATATTTGATACCAAGTATATTTTTATTTCACTTTTAATTTCTTACATAGAGAAATTGTTTTCTAGTCGTACAATATTTAATTTTGGTATAATAATAATTATTCATTTTTATTCTTCCTGTGATTGATTTCTTACTTCATACCATTATGGTCAGAAAGTATGCTTTGTATGATTTTAATGTTTTAAAACTTGAGATTTGTGGCATAATCTGTAGTTGGTTCTGGAAAAATTATCCTGTGAAAATGTCTGCTGATGATGGATGGAGTGTTCTAAGTTAAATTGGCTTATGATTTTCTTTATGTTCTTAATGTCCTTATTGATTCACTTTTTAAATGTTCTGTCGAGAACTGAAATTGAAGGTTTCAAATCTACAAATATTAATAGCGGCACTGTAATTTTTTTCTTTGATATTAGTGTTTGTGTCATGTTTTTGGACAGGTTAGGTGAATATATGCTAATAATTGTTGTATCTTCTTGAAGTATTAGCCCTTTTATTATGTAATAGCCTTTATCAGTATGACCACACTCCTTTTTTTGGGTGCTGGTTGCACGGAACATTTTTTCCATCCTTTATTTTCAGTCAGTTTGTGTCCTAATGTGAATGTGTGTTTTGTGTAGGTAACAAAAGATGAATCATGTTTTTTATCCAGTCTATCACTCTGCCTTTTGTGTAAATATTTTGGCTATTTACATTTTCTTCATTCTTTTAGCTAATTGGGTTTTGAGTTTCTTTTATCTGGTTTCTCTTTTTATCAATTTTCCTGTTATTTTTTGTATTTAGCATCTTTTGTTATGAGCTTTAATTCCTCTTTACATATTCTCTTAGTGGTTACTACAAATATTATACTATACAACATGCAATTACAGTAACATTTAGCATGCAATCAACAATGAATGTGAAATATTAAGTATTCCTGGTTTACTGTTCCCTCTCCTTTTTCTGTTGGTGAACCTCCAGTGACAGTAATGTACACCCTACATCCAGTAGTCGTAATATGTACTTATTTTCTGAGATCTCTGTCTGACTCCTTCCTCCCCCTTTGTGTACATTTGAGTGTTTGATTAATGTTCTTTCCTTTCCATTTAGAAAACTTCCTTAAGTACATGTAGGGCTGGTCTGGTATTGCCAAATTCCCAAGGCTTCTGGTTATTTGGGACTCTTCTTCCCTGTTTCAAAGAAATGCCTTGGCTTAGTGCTTTTCTGTTGTTTCCTTTTTAATTAAAGTAGGGCGATGCCATCTATCGGTTGGCGTGTGTCACATATTGGTATAAGGAGCCCTGGTGGTGCAGATTGGTGTGATACTGCTAACCACAAGTCAGCAATTCACATCCATCTTTCTCTGTAGGGGAAAGATCAAGCTATTGCTCCCATAAACATGTACGCTCTCAGAACTCTAGGGTAAAAAAAGAAACCAAGAAACCATGGGGAGCAGTTTTACTCTTCCCATAGGGACACGAACAGTCAGAATCAACTTGAAGGCAGTGGGTTTTTACCTGTTGTTATGGAATTAAAGAATTTCCGATTTATTACCAAAGGTTTATAATTCATTACTGTGCTTAGATTTCTGGTGTTCAAATTGTGCCAGACAGGTCAACCTATCTGCTAAGTTTTTGCACTGCACCATCATTGTTTTGGTTGTTTTATTACGTGGTTCCTGAGATACTCCAGATTTACCTTGTACATTGCTGCCATTTACCCCAGAATCAGCCATTTCTCCAATGACTGCCGGTTCATTTGACAAGAGAATGATTCTTGAGGTCGATTAGGTTACCAGATGGGCTCATTGCTACAGGGATATCCTTGCTTGTTGGCTGAACTCAGTGTCTTACACTCATTCTACAGAAGGAGAAATAGCATGACCTTTTCCCCTGCATAGCGCCCATTCTTTTCCAAATTTTAGCGTAAAGTTTCACTGTAATTTACAATGCATATTGCAAAGCACAACAACCATGCTTCTTCCCTTTGTCGCTGAATTTTCCTCCAATTTAGCTATCATTTTAACTTTCTTTCTCTCAGCTGGTAATCTTTGTTTTCTCGATGAGGCTGCCCTTGGCAAATATAAGATTTTAGTCAGATCGCTTTCAGTGGCAGTTTTTACTGCTATTGTGGACACTACAATGGATTTATCAAATGTTCTTTCTCTTTAAGCATCATTTCAGCTTTTTCTTTTTTTTCCCAACTGTCCATCTTGATTTTCCTGGTGAGGCTGCCTTTGATAAAAGGAAATATAAGATGGTAACCCGCTATCTTTGGTTTGATACTTTTTTCTGCTGTGTATTTTGCTGGACACCATAATGGCTTTCTGTGGCCTCTGTAAGAAACCCAGAGTCCTTTGTTCTTAATGCTGTGATAGACCTTAGTGGACTTGCTACTTCACAAGACTTTCCCCAGATTCCTTATCACCTTCAACATCCACAGCCACCCACTTAAGCAAGTGATAACTTAAAAACAGTAGTCTGACTTCCATCCTTCCAGAGAGCCACCAAGTAGATGTGCTAAGGCCCTGCTGCTCCAGCTCAGGCTCCACACATCTCTACCAGTTGTAATGGACTATGCTCCTAGGTTTTGTGTTACTAAATCTCAAGACAGAGAGACTTCGACTCGTTGTATATCAGGCATCAGCTTTCTCACACCACTGAGTGGTAGGGATGTGTCTAAAGGAGTCCTAGTGGTACTTAGTGGCTATGTTTGGGTGCTGTTAAAATCTAGGTCAGTCGTTCAAACCCATCAGCCAGTCTGTGGGAGCGAGATGAAGCCGTCTGTTCCTGTAAAGATTTTCCACCTCAAAAACCGAAAGAAGTAGTTCTCTGCCCTATATGGTCGTTGTGAGTCAGAATCAACTTGTTATCAGCAGTGGACATTTTCAGAATACCTATTTGGAATATAAGAAGAACCACACAAGAAGCAGGCCACCAGATAAATATGACTGTGGATGTTTCTTCCAAGATCCGTGCTGCCCAGTGGAAAGGGAAATGAGCTGCAAGTGCACACAGTTGACGCATCCCACTGCCGACTGCGAGGCTGGCAGTTTGAGTCCACCCACATTGAAAGGGATATTGAAAGAAAGACCTGGTGATCTACTTCTGAAAAATCACCATCGAAAACCCTGTGAAGCACAGTTCTACCCTGACACCCATGGGATTGGCAGTACTACTCAACCGGTTGCCTAGCAAGACACCATTCTTTGTGGGATTTTTCCTATTTTAATTACCATCCATTGCTTTTTATTTTTTTAATCATTTTACTGAGGGCTCGTACAACATTTATCACAATCCACACGTACATCCATTGTGTCAAGCACATTTGTACATTTCTTGCCATCATCATTCTCAAAATATTTCTTTCTGCTTGAGCCCTTGGTATCAGCTCCTCATTTTTCCCCTCCCTCCTAACCCTTCTCCCTCATGAATCCTTGATAAATTTATAAATTATTATTATTTTGCCATGTCTTACACTGTCCAGCATCTTCCTTCACCCACATTTCTGTTGTCTGTCCCCCAGGGGGTGGTTATATGTAGATCCTTGTGATCAGTTCCTGCTTTCTACCCCTCCGTCCCTCCACCCTCCCTGTTTCGCCGCTCTCACCACTGGTCCTGAGAGGGTCATCTGTCCTGGAGTGCCTCTGTTTCCAGTTCCTGTGTGTACCAGTATACATCCTTTGGTCTAGCTGGATTTGTAAGGTAGAATTGGGATGATGATAGTGGGGAGGAGGAAGCATTGAAACTAGAGTAAAGTTGTATGTTTCATCATTGCTACACAGCACCTTGACTTGCTCATCTCCTCCCTGCGACCCTTCTGTGAGGGGATCTCCACTTGCCTACAGATGGGCTTTGGATCCCCACTCTGCACTGCCCCTCAATCACAGTGATAATAATATTTTTGTTCTTTGATGCCTGATACCTGAACCCATCAACATCTCATGATCACACAGGGTAGTGTGCTTCTTCCATGTGGGATTTATTGCTTCTCAGCTAAATGGCCTCTTTATTTTTAAGCCATTAAGACCCAAGGTGCTATATCTTTTGATAGCCAGGCACTACCAGCTTTCTTCACCACATTTGCTTACGCACCTGTGTTGTCTTCAGCGATCGTGTTGGGAAGGTGAGCCTTATGGAATGCCAGTTTAATAGAACAAGTGTTCTTGCATTGAGGGAGTACTTGAGTAGAGGCCCAATGTCCATCTGCTACGTTAATACTATAAATATATGCACATAGATCGATTATTTCCCCATTGTCATATATAAATATGTTTGCATATGTACATGCCTGTATTTAGACCTCTATAAATATCCTTTGCCTTCTAGTTCTTTCCTCTATTTCCTTTTACTTTTATCTTGTCCCACTATCATGCTCAGCCTTCATTTGGGTTTCAGTAATTCCTCTCAGTTACATTACCCTTGAACAAGCCCTACCAGGCCTTTTACACCCTCCTCATCACTGATTTTGGATCACTTGTTATTCCATTGTCCCTGGGATTTATTAACACCACTTCCTTTCCCCCACCTCTCCCTCTACTATGTCCCCTGGAACCTTCGGTCCTGTTGTTTTCTCCTCCAGATTGTTTATCCAGACTCTTTTATCTAGACAGACCTGCAGAGATAATACTATGCACAAACCAAGACAGAGCAAAACAAAGCAACAAAAAAGAAAATAGTTCAAGGTCTATTGACATTTAGGAGTGTTTTCTGGTGGAGTCTGATGGAGTGCCACACCATGGCCCCAAAGTCTATTTTTGGTATTCCCTCGAGACGTCCTTGCTCTGCTCCCCTTGCTGTTCTGTTGCACGCCTTTAGTGTTTTGCCTCGGTGTGGTGGGGTCTGATCAGGCATAATTCCCTCACTGTGTATCCAGTGTTGTCCCCTATAGGGCTATGGGCCAGTGAGGGATGTCATGTCTCATAGTGGGGTTGACCATATGGCCCTCTCTAGCTATTGGCTGCTCTGAGCAGGGATATCATCTTCAAGTCTTGGTGGGCCAGGATGTGCTCCACTCTCTCTTCCTCCCCCCTCATTTGCTCCTGTGTGCTCTGATCAGACATGTCCCTCTCCCTGAGCTGTAGCTTCAGTGCTGCCCCTAAGGTAAATTCTTCAGGGGGCAGGGGTGGTTGTCCACATAGTTGGGATTGGGGCCTGTCTCTCAGACCCCTCTACTGGTTCCCTGCTTCATGCCAGTATGTTGCATTCACATCTTAGAGCACCGCTTTGTAGTCTGGTCCCTCTTTCCCTGAGAAGATATGAATAATACACTCCCCTTGGGGGAGTTAGTGCCCTGTTCCCCAACTACTCATTTGTTTTTGTTTTTTCTCTCTTTCCCCTTCCTCTTTAGTTGTCTACCATATGTATTCCTGGATTTGGTCTGGTCCCTGCCATACTCCCTGAACCTGAACCCAGGAATGTTTATATACAATAGTTTTTTCCCTAAGCCCGTTTTGCACTTTTTTTTTTTAAGCTTTCCTCATCAGACTCATATAGTACTTCTCATTTTCTGCTTGGCTTACTTCGCTTAGTATAATTTCCTCCAATTCTTTCCAATGTGCTTCATGCATTCATCACTACTTTTTTTCTTATTTTTTTAATCATTTTATTGGGGGCTCATAGAATTCTTATCACAATATGTTCTTGATCCATTGTGTCAAGAACATATGTACATTTGTTGCCATCATCATCCTCAAAACATTTGCCTTCTATTTGAGCCCTTAATATCTGCTGCTTATTTTCCCCCTCCCTCCCCACTGTCCCCTACCTCATGAACCCTTCATCATTAATAAATTATGATTATTTTGTCATATACTACACTGTCCGATGTCTCCCACCGCCTTCTTCTCAACTGTCCCTCCCCCAGGGAGGAGACTATATGTAGATTCTTGTAATCAGTTCCCCCTATCCACCCCACATTCTCTCCACCCTCCAGGCATCGCCACTCTCACCACTGGTCCTGAATGAGTCATCTGTCCTGGATTCCCTGTGTTTCCAGTTGCTATCTGTACCAATGTACATCCTCTGGTCTAGCCAGATTTGTAAGGTAGAATTGGGATCATGATAGTGGAGGAGAGGAAGTATTTAAGAACTAGAGGAAAGTTATATGTTTCATCGCTGCTACCCTGCACTCTGACTGGTTCATCTCTTCCCCACAACCCTTCACTAAGGGGTGTCCGATTGGCTACCAATGGGCTTTGAGTCTCCACTCTGCACTCACCCACATTTTCAATGATATGATCTTTTGTTCCTTGATGCTTGAAACCTGATCCCTTCGACAGCTCGTGGTCACACAGGCTGGTGTGTTTCTTCCATGTGGGCTTTATTGCTTTTGAGCTAGATGGCCACTTGTTTATCTTAGAACCTTTAAGAACACAGACGCTATATCTTTTGATAGCTGGGCACCATCACTTTTCTTCACTACATTTGCTTACACACACGTTTGTCTTCATTGATCGTATCAGGGAGGTGGGCACCCATTGATATGATTTTTAGTTCTTTCATGTCTGATAACCAGTCCCTTCTGCACCTTGTGGTCAGACAGGCTGTGTGCTTCTTCCATGTTGGCTTTGATGCTTCTCAGCTAGATGGCCGCTTGTTTATCTTCAACGCTTTAAGATCCCAGACGCTTTGATAGCCACGTACCATCAGCCTTCTTCACCACATTTGCTTATGCACACATTTTTCTTCAGCAATCATGTCGGGAATGTATGCATCCTGGAATGCCAATTTAATAGAACAAAGTGTTCTTGCATTGAGTAAGTGGAGGCCTAATTGTTTTATTAGGAGTTCACACAACTCTTATCACAATTCATACATACATCAGTTGTGTAGAGCACATTTGTACATTCATTGCCCTCATCATTCTCAAAACATTTCCTCTCCACTTAAGCCCTTGGCATCAGGTCCTCATTTTGTCCCCTCCATCCCTGCTTCCCCCTCCCTCATGAACCCTGGATAATTTATAAATTATTATTTTGTCATATCTTGCCTTGTCCGACATCTCCCTTCACCCACTTTTCTGTTGTCCACCCCCTAGTAACAAGGTCAAATGCAGATCCTTGAAATCGATTCCTCCTTTCCAACCTACTCTCCCTCTACGCGTCTAGTAGTGCCACTCTCACCACTGGTCCTGAAGAGCTCATCCACCCTGGTTTCCCTATGTTTCTGGTTCCTATCTGCACCAGTGTACATCCTCTGGTCTTGCCAGACTTGCAAGGTAGAAATCAGATCATGATAGTGCAGGAGGATGAAGCATTTAGGAACTAGAGGAAAGTTGTATTTTTCATTGTTGCTACATCACACCTTGACTGGCTCGCCTCCTCCCCTACACCCCTCTGCAAGGGGATTCCGGTGACTGACAAATGGGCTTTGGATCTCCAATCTGCACCCCGCCCCCCTACCTCATTCACTATGGTAAGATTTTTTGTTCTGATGATGCCTGATACCTGATCCCTTCAACACCTTGTGATCGCACGGGATGGTGTGGTTCTTCCATGTGGGCTTTGTTGCTTCTGAGCTAAGTGGCTGCTTGTTTGCCTTTAAGACACCAGACGCTATACCTTTTGATATCCGGGCACCATCAGCTTTCTTTGCCACATTTGCTTATGCACCCATTTGTCTTCAGCGATCATATCATGGAGGCAAGCACAAAATGTTATGATTTTTTGTTCTTTGATGCCTGATAACTGATCCCTTTGGCACCTTGTGATCACACAAGCTGGTGTGCGTCTTCCATGTGGGCTTTGTTGCTTCAGAGCTAGATGACCACTTGTTTATCTTCAATCCTTTAAGACCCCAGACGTTATATCTTTTGATAGCCGGGCACCATCAGCTTTATTCACCACATTTGCTTATGCACCCGCTTTGTCTTCAGCAGTTGCGTTGAAAAGGTCAGCATCACAGAATGTCAATTTAATAGAAGAAAGTATTCTTGCATTAAGGGAGTACTTGAGTGGAGGCCCAATGTCCTTCTGCTACCTTAATACTAAACGTATAAATATATGCACATAGATCTATTTACCCATCCTCATATATAAATATATTTGCATATATACATGTCTTTATCTAAACCTCTATAAATGCCCTTTGTCTCCTAGCTCTTTCCTCTATTTCCCTTGACTTTCCTTCTGTCCCACTATCATGCTCAGTCCCGACCAGGGTTTCAGCAAATCCTCTTTGTTACATTACCCTTCATCATGCCCTACCAGGCCTCCCAGCCCCTCTTCACCACTGATTTAGATCACTTGTTCCCTTGTCCCTGGGTTTGTTAACACCACTACCTTTTCCCCCACCTCTCCTATGTCCCTCCTGAACTGTCGGTCCTGTTGTTTTATCCTCCAGATTGTTCATCCAGCCTATCTTATTTAGAAAGACCAGCGGAGATAATAACATGCACAAAAACAAGACATAAAAATACCAAGGAACAATATACAACCAACCAACAACAATAAATCAATGACAAAAAAAAACACAAGAAAGAAAAGTTTGTAGTTAGTTCAAGGATTGTGTGTTGGCCTTTAGGAGTGTTTTCCAGTTCAATCAATTGGGGTACCACACCCTAGCCCCAAAGTCCACCTTCATCATTCCCTGAGGACCTCGCCGTTCCATTCCCTTGCTATTCTGTTGCACCCCCTTAGTGTTTTGCCTCGGTGTGGCGGGATCAGATCAGGCGTAGTTCCCACACTGTGTCTCCAGTGTTGTCCCCGGAAGAGCTATGGGTCAGTGAGGGGCGTCATGTCTCATAGTGGGGCTGGCCATGTGGTCCTCTCTGTGGACTGGCTGCTCTAATCGGGATAATCGTCCTCAAGACCTGGTGGGCCAGGATGTGCTCCACTTTCTCCTCCTCCCCCTTCATCATCACCCATGTGCTCCCATCAGATATGTCCCTCTCCTGGAGCTGCAGATTCAATGCCGTCTTTTGAAATAAGTTCTTCTGGTGGGAGGGCCAGGCGTCCTCTTAGTATTTGTCATCACTGCTTTTTAGTGATGTGTAGTACTCCATTGTATGTATATACCACTGTTTTTTAATCCAATCATTTGTTGGTGGAAATTTGGGTTGTTTCCAACTCCTTGCATTCGGATTTGTACCCTTGTGGAACTGCTGTTCAGGTCCTTTGCCCACCTCCTCGGTGGGCAATTAGTTTTTTTTTCTCTTTGGAAACTAGCAGAGTATTGTAGATTTTAGTAATAAGGCCTTTGTCTGATGTGTCAGGCTAAAGATGTTTTCCCAGTCCGAGGGCTCTCTTATTACTCTCTTGGTGAATTATTTTGATGTACACAGATGTTTTATCTTCAGTGTATCCCACATGTCAATTTGTGACTCATGTGCATTTGTGTCCTTCCCTGTTTCTGCTATCCCATGTATTCCCAGTGCCAAAATTCTCAGATTGGTCCCAGTTCCCTTATTGATGGACCTAATAGTTTGGAGTTTTACCTCAAGGTCTGTGATTTACCTTGAGTTTATTCTTGTGCATGGAGTCAGATAAGGGTCATGCTTCATTTTTCTGCAGGTAGATATCCATTTTTTCCAACACCGCTTGTTAAAGAGGGTACCTGCTTTTGATATTTTGGGGGCTTTATCAAAAGTGAGTTGTCTGTATGCTGATGATTTTATTTCTGGGTTTTCAGTTCTTTTCCAGTAGTCTAAGTATCTGTCATTATACCAATACCTCCCAGTTTTGACCATGATGGCATTATAATATGTGCTAAAGTCAGGTAAAGCAAGCCCTCCCACTGTGTCCTTCTTAGGGAGTCTCTGCTAATTCTGGGCTTCTTCCCTCTCCATATGAATTTGGTAATCAGTTTTTCCATTTCTTTCAAGAAAGATGAGGGTAATTCTCTCAGGATTGCATTAAAGTTATATAGTGCCTAGGAGAGAACTGACATCTTTACTATATTGAGTCTTCTGATCGACAAAAATGGGATATTCTCCCATTTGTTGAATCACTCTTGGTTTCTTGCAATAGTGTTCCATAGTTTTCCTCATATAAATCTTTTGTTCTTTTAGTCTGCTATTTCCCTAGATATTTTAATTTGTGCTTGGCTATTGTGATGGGTACCACCTTTTTGACCTCCTCTTCTGTTATTTTAGCTGATATGTATAGCAGTCCAGTGGACTTCTGTTTGTTGATCTTGTATCCTGCCACTCTGCCCCTTTTGGATCTTTTGGGATTTTCCATTTATAAAATCATGTCATCTACATATAACGATAGTTTTACCTCTTCCTTCCCCAGACGAATACCTTTGATGTCTCTCCTTTGCCTTATGCTGCGAGCTAAAACCTCCAGTACGATTTTAAATAAGAGTGGGGACGAGGGGCATCCTTGTCTGGACCCTTTTTCTGTGGAATTGTGTTCCTCTTTTCTGCATTGACTACCATGTTGGCTGTTGGTTCTTCATATATAGCTTGTATTGTCTTGAGGAATTGTCCTTCCATTCCTATCTCCTGACGTGTCTTAAAAAGGAATTGGTGTTGGATGTTGTCGAATGCTTTTTCCACATCTATCAATATTATCATGTGGTTCTTAGAGTTTTTCATGTCAATGTGGCACATGATACTAATGGTCTTTCGTATGTTGAACTATCCCTGGTATGAATCTTGCTTGGTCATGGTGAATTACCATATATACTCGTGTATAAGCTGAATTTTTCAGCACAAAAGATGTGCTGAAAGACTGGGGTTTAACTTATACGAGGTGTAATATCTCACAGGTGATTGTCGTTCCTCCGCTGTTCATTCAAAGCCCCACTGATACTGCAGGGCTTTGAATGTTTGTTACTCACATCTAACCAATCAGAGCCATCCTATGACGTGGAAGGCTCCAATTTGCAGAAGCACCCATAGTGATTCACTTACGCTGGCAGCTGAACTGGTCAGGATGTGTCCGTGGCTGCGCTCCGTCTCTCCCCTCTGGTCTCTGTGTTAATTCACATCCTGCATTTCCCACCCTAGGCTTATACTCAAGTCATCAGTTTTTCTAGTTTCCCAGGTAATAACTAGGTACCTAGGCTTATACTCAGGTCGGCTTATATTCAAGTATATATGGTATTCGTTTTATATACATTTGTATTCTATTGGCAAGTATTTTGTTAACAATTTTTGCATCTGTGTTCATTAAGAATATTGGTCTGTAGTTCTCAATTCTTGTAGGATTCCTGCCCTGTTTGGGTATCATATTTATACTTGCTTCAAGAGGTTGCCGTCTTTTCTATGTTCTGGAAGATTTTGTGTAGGATTGGTGTCATTTCTTCCCTAAATGCTTGGTAGAATTGTCCTGTGAAGCCATCTGGTCCAGGGAATTTGGGGTTGGTAATCCCTTGATATCCTTGTCTATTTCTTCTATTGCTATGGGTCTATTGACATTCTTGATGTTCCTCTGGGAAATTCGAGGGAGGGATTGTTTTTCAAAATTTGACCATGTCTTCCAAGTTGTTGAGTTCATTGGAGTACAGTCCTGCGTAATACTCTTTAATTATCATTTTGAATTCATTAGAGTCTGTTGTAATGTCCCCTCTTTCATCCCTCATTCTTGCTATTGAAATTTGTTCCCGTCTTTCTTTGGTTAGGTTTACCCACGATATGTTGATTCTGTTTATCTTTTCAAAGAACCAACTTTTAGCAGCATTAATTTTTTCCATAGTTTTCTTATTTTCCCTCTCCTAAATCTCAGCCCTGATTTTTATTATTTCTTTTCTTTTGCTATTAGCACGATTGTGCTGTTGACTCAGCCCTAGTTGCTGTAAATTTTGTGCCAGCATATCAATCATATGGCTTTCTTCCTTTCTCAGGTGTGCATGTATTGCTATGAAACTTCCTCTGATAACTGCCTTTGCTGTGTCCCATAAGTTTTGGTACGTCTTATTCTCATTCTCATTGGTTTCTAGAAATTTCCTAATTTCATCTATGATCTGAGCCAGTACACACTCCTTTTTCAGTAGAGAGTTATTCATCCTCCAATTGTTTGCCTTGTTTTATTCATCTTCCTTTTGCTGATTTCCAGCCTTATGGCACAGTGGTCAGTGAGAGAAGTCTATATGATATCAATGTGCTTAAATTTATGCAGATTTGACTTATGCCCCAGCATGTGGTCTATCTTCGAATATGTGCTATGTGGGCTTGAAAAGAATGTGAAATATTTTGTATTTTCATGAAAAGCTCTGTAAATATATATCAGGTCAAATTGACTAATTGTAGTGTTTAGATCTCTGGCCTCCTTGTTGAGTTTCTTTCCCTGTGATATTTCTTTCTCAGAGAGTAGTGTGTTGAAGTCACCTACTATAATTGTTGAGGCTGTGACTTCCTTTTTCATATTTTGAAGCATTTGTTTGACGTATTCAGCAGGTCTGTCATTTGGGGAATATGTTTACAATGCTTAGTGGTTCTTTGCCTACTGCTCCCTTGAGCATTATATAGTGTTCCTCATCTCTTTTTATGGTTTGCACTTTGAGGTCAGTTTTATCCAAGATTACGATTGCAACCCTTGGTTTTTTTTTAGTTGCTGTTTCTTTGGTATGTTTTTCTCCAGCATTTGATTCTCAGCCTAGTTTTGTTTGTAGTCTTGACACGTATCTCCTGTTGGTAGCAGATTGATTAGTTGTATTTCTAAACTAGTATAAACTAGTCTGCTAGCCTCAGTCTTTTAATGCCTGAGTTTAGTTCATAGATATTCAGGGGTATTATTTCCATCCGTGGACTCTGTGATGTCATCTTACACCTTTTGTGTTGGATGTTTTCCCACCTCCCTTTCTTTTTAATGTAGTGTGTGTGTGTGTGTGTGTGTGTGTGTGTTTCATTCTTGACTTCTTTTCACCCTTAATCCAATGCTATCTTGGGGGCTGTTTTCTCTTTGTTTCCCTCTGGGTGAGGTTGTTCTCTGTGGCAGTCTCTTACTTATGCTTGGTGAGTGCTGTTCTTCTGCCTATACTGGATCGACAAGGATCCAGGCTGGGTTTCTTCTAATGTATTCTTTGAGTTTTTCCTTCTCTAACAAGACAATTACTTCTTCATCTATCTTGATCAGTAATTTGGCTGCGTAGAGTATTCTTGGGTTTGCATTATTTTCCTTCAATTTTTGCAATGTTACTCAACAACTCTCTCCTCTTCTTCATAGTGTTCTCTGATACCCTGTTTCCCCGAAAATAAGACAGTGTCTTATATTAATTTTTGCTCCCAAAGATGCACTAGGTCTTATTTTCAGGGGATATCTTATTTTTCCATGGAGAAGAATGTGGTACACGTTTATTGTTTATTGTTTTATTAAAAGAGACCTCGTACTACCTGTCTGCTCTGACTGCGCTGCAGCCAATAGTGAGCTGCGTGGTGGTGCCCACCACTATGATCCAGAGTCCAGAGTTACGGTAGCTTCGGGGGTGCTGATTTTTGGGGAGGTCTTATTTTTGGGAGATGCCTTATATTTCAGCCCGAGGCAAAATTGTAAGTAGGTCTTATTTTGGGGGGATGTCTGACTTTTGGGGAAACATGATAGGTCTGAGCATATTCTTATTTGGGAAACTATGTGATTGCTTGTTTTTCCCTAGCTCTTCTCATGATTTTCTCCTTTTCCTCAAAGTTGGATAGTAAGTATGATGTGCCTTGATTTCTTCTTGGGTTTCAATCTGACTGGTGTTCTTTCAGCTTCCTGAATGGTTGCCAGGTTTTCATTCATTAAGCTCGGGAAGTTTTCCTCCAAGAATTTCCTCTCTGTTGCAGTTGACTTCTTTGTGGTGTCTTCCTCTGGTAATCCAATAATTCTAATGTTGTTCCATTTCATAGCATCAGACCTAGCTTTTAGGTTCTCTTCAGCTTCACTAATGATCTTATTAGATTTTTGTTCGCATTTAAAGTCTCCTTGGCTGTCCTCTAGGTCACTGGTGCAATTATCTGCCTCCTCCAGTCGATTCTCGAGGTCTGCGTGTCTGCTACTAGTTTTGTTATCTCTTCCCTGATCTCTTGTATTTCCCTTTGGTGTATGGACTTAATCTCCTCTTTCATTTCATCTTTTTTCTGTATTGTTTTTCTCATATCCTGTATTACAGCAAGAAGTATTCTGAAAAATTCTTTATGTGGCAGATAAATATCTGCTTCTTCTATGCATGTCGTTCGGTTCAGGACATCTCTGCCATTGAAGTTTGTTTCTCATGTTTTTTTGTTGAGGTCATTGGGCCTGATTGCTGTTTGTTTTAGAGGAGCCAGGTGCCATTTTTCAGGGAGTCAAAGAGCACTGGCTCTCTCTGGGAGACTCGTAGGAAAGCTTCTTCGAACTGCTACAGCTAATTTCACTATGGAATTAGCCAACCACTTTATCCTCCTGTGGCTTCGCTCTTTCCCTAGTCAACAAGTTGGATGGGCCTCTCCGGAGATGCTGGTTGGGTTGTTGTGGATCCACGAGGATGGTGCTTTACTGGGTGATCTCACAAGAATCCATGATGGTGTGGCCCATGACGGCTTGGGTTGCCACAGGTGGCATGCAAAGGTGCCCGCTGCAACAGGAGTGTCACAGAAATCTGGTTGGTTGCCTGCTTTGGTATAGAGCACCGTGAATGGTGGGCGGAATTTCCCTGATCAGGTAGATCACTGCATAGGTTAGGCAGAGGTTCCCACTGCTCCGTGGAAAGCTGGTGAGTGTTTGATAAGCTTTCTTAGTCTGTGAGGCACTACAGCAGGCGGGAGGAAGCTCCCTCAGTAACGTGGGACCACAGAGGATGGATAGGAGCTCCCCAAGGCACACAGGCAGGATTTCCCCCAAAGAAGGGGTGCCGAATTTCTCCAGCCATGTCTTAAGCACTACAGAGGACCGGCAGGTGGGCTTTTCCAGGGAAAAAGTTGGGCAGGATATCCCCTGTTGGAGTGTGGGTGGGCTTTCCCAGCTTCCGGTTATGCTGCAGAGGGAGGAGCTCGCCCAGCAGGGTTGAGTGCAGGCATTAATGCCCTAGGCTAAGGGTAGTGGTCAGGATGTTGGCAGTGCTGTGTGAGAGAAAGGGGAAGAGAAAAAGAGATGGAAAAAAACAGCCCACTGAGACAGGGGGATAGGGGGGAATAGAGAGAAGAGAGGGAAACTGAAGCATCAATATAAATGAACCTGATCCTTGACCATGGGGCTGCAGGGGTTTAATCCCTGCCCTGAGATGGTGTCAAACTGTGGCTGTGTTGAGATAAAGCCCCTGTGTTGGCTACAAATGATCCTGGCTCCAGCCAAGACAGTGGCCGGGCCAAGGTAAGGTGACCAGATTTTAACATTGGTATAGCGGGACACCATTGATAAAACTCATATCCTGGTGAAATTGCCACATGGCAGCCAAAAACCGTACATACCCTCACTTGTTGTCCATTCTTTCCAAAAATTGGGACTTTTTAAAAACACCATAGACACGAGAAAAAATGTTTAAAAAGCGGTACGTCTGGTCACCTTAGGCTAAGGTCAAACCCTAGCTGGCCTCCATTGTGGTAAGCCAAAAGACCCAGCTCCTTAAAACCTATTGGATCTCTGCCTACTTATCTTTCTGATGCTCTTTCTGCGACCTGGCGGTGTGGAATTTCCCTCTTAGTGACTCTCCTGCACAGATTTCTGTGGAGTTCCTCTGCTATGTGTTACTCAGTCGCCATCTTCCTGGAAGTCTCTACCATCCATTTCTTAACAGATTTTTGTGAGAACTTTTTTTTCTCTCCCACTTAAAATTAATATACTTTTCCCCTCAAGAGACTGTAATTTACCTTTGTAAATTACAGAAAAAGGGCTTCAAAAATTCATGGAAAATTCCTTTACCTTTTAACCCTATTTCCACGAGCTATTTGTGACTCACTCATACATGTTATTCCAGTTACTATGGCTCCATAAGAAATTATCGCCAACACTTAATGGCCTAAAATAGCAATTAAATATGCTCATAGATTTTATATTTTGTGGGAAGGAACTCAGACATAGCATAACAAACATGTTTCTTCTCTGCCCTATGATGCCGGGGCCTCAGCTACACACCTTACTGGCTAGACCAGAAATGTCTGAAAGCTCGCTTACCATGTGGCTGCCTGATGGGCCAGTTTGGGCTTCTTCACAGTTCAATGTCTAGTGTCCCTCCAGAGTACGTTTCCTAAAGGAGAAACCAGGTAGAATCATACTCCTATAGTCCCTGGGAGCACTGCTGCCGTATTCATTAGGTCTGAAGAGTCCCAAGTCCCCCATCCCCAGGTGCACAAAAGGGAAAGTGACCACACACCTCACATTCCTTCACGAAGGGATCTAGGGTCCCTGAGTAAACCGCATGGAGTGCATAGCTGACCTCTGGCTACATCAAGGAGAAGAATCCTACGTAGCTCCATCAATCAAGGCCGATTGCCACAAAATAGAGATCAGGCATGCCTCCACCCTCCATCATTCTTTACCCTTTTCTGGTAGTAACTGTTTCTTCCACAGCATTCTACTTTTGTGCTGTGTTCTATAATCCATTGCACTGGTCGCACAGAGCTCACAGGCAATACTCACAATTAAGGGAGCTTTTTAGAGAACTTAATGGGTTACTACAAGCCAAGATCAGAAAACACTAAGGATACAGTCATTGGTCCACAGTATCATCTCGCCTCAATCAAGTCTTTCTCTAGTCCTTAGTCTCTGTGTTGCTCTTCAATTCTGTCTCATGTCTCCTTGCCTCAGCCTCTGACTTTGCCTTGTTCTTTCAGTCTGTCCAGTAATTTCTGTTTCACAGCCTCTGGTTCCTCTTGTCTTTAGACAGAGATCTCATTTGTTCTCCACTGGAAGTTCTTTATCCCTTAAGTTCATGGGATTCCTCTCTGTTCCTGTTCTAAGATAACACATCCCTATGGCCAGGGAAGTGGCAACGAAAATGAACCAGTCCACTCTGTTTTGTGTTAGACATGCCCTATTTGCAAAGTCCCACCTAATCATCAATGGGAATCACAAAGACCTAGACAGAAGGGCCATGCCAAGAGACTTCACACCACGATAGTCCCACAGACAGGTGCTTCTTGCCTTCTTACCCTTAAATCTACAAGTGAGAGCTGTGTCTTGGGAGATTCGCCTCTAAACCCTGGCAACCAAGTGTGCTTTTTACAGTGCATTTCCTCAACTCCTGTGCAGACAGACCACTGCAGCCAGGTGCAGATTCAGGGCAGCCTCCCAGCATTGCCTGTCTGTCCTGCAGCCCCCACTCTATGTGCCTCATTGGGCCTCAGCCATCCATGTGGCCTTTCTGCTCGGCTGGGTGGCATTTTGTTTTAAGATGATGGCAACGCCTTGACAGTCAACGCTGCAGAACCCTCTGGAGAAAGGACACCAGTGAGTTGCTTTTCTTGCCCACACCCCATCACTGTGGTGGACTTGCACACATTCCTGTTGAGTCAGATGTTGGTGATCTGCATTTCTCCTCCACATTCACTTCACTTAAAAAAAAAATTTAGCCCCTGCTATGATTCTAGTGATAGAAGGCGATGTAGGATTTAAGAAAGCTGAATTATCCCTGTCATGTTTAACTCACTGCATAGTTGGAAACTTATAGTTTGAATGTTACATGTTTGCTGTCAGGAATTGAATTTCCTTTCCACTGGGCATCCTGCAGACCCTGCGGTGCTGCATTGCTCCTTGGGCCTTGCTGTGTAGCATGGGGATTGCAGGGCCATCTCTACTCTGCTTATGGGACCTGCAGGACCGCAATGATGAGTTGCAGGCTGCGCTGGAAGGCCTACAGACATGGATGCACAAGACACAGAGTAGCCCATCTAGTTTCCGGCCAGATGGATGCCTGCCCCCAGCAGATTGCTCCGAAGGTAGAGGATCTTCTTGGGGAAAGGGTGGAGTCCTTGTTCCAGCAAACTGGGCTATCTCTCAGACCTACCCGTAGTTTGTGTCATGGGCCACTTCCAAGCATCATAGGGTATATTGAGGCACAAACACCTGCCCCAGACACACTGGCACCACCCGGCTGAGTTCCTTGTAGCTGGGAATTTATGGAAGGGGATGGGGGCTTTATCAACTGCAATGAAATGGCAGCAGTTATGTGATCTCACAATGACCTCATGAGAGGCATGTCCATCACTCGTAGATGTTCCAAAGCCACCTCCAGAGTTGTGATTAAGATGAAGGGACTTGGTGGTGAGGTTTCAGCATAGGCTAGAGACAGAGAGAGTGAGGGTATGTGACAGTAAATAAAGGAGCTATATTTCCTTTGCCCAGGTCACAGACCAGTCTCTATACAGATTGTCCTCTGAGCTGTAAGCTGGTTGATGTAAAAACTCTTTTAATAAAAGAGATAAATTATATCTAAAACATATTAATGACTCCCTGATGTTCAGAGAGAGCTTGAGATTTGTCCCCTTGAGTGTCAGAATTCGTCAGAATAGACCTGTGCCAGCGGCGCCTGCGCAGGACACAGGTCAAGCACTGGAAGCAGTTGGGACCTGTGTGCATAGGCGTGCATATCTGCTTAAAAGTAGATATCTCTGGCTTCAGGATCCTCTTAGTGCTGAGGTTTATGACAAATTCCACCTACAGTGTAGACTGTGTTTGATTAATCTCAGCTCCTTCAAAAGACAAGAACAAGGAGGTAACACAGCTGCCCTAGAGTTTTGTCATAGTCCTGTATAGCCAGGGGTTGGTTCTTGGATCAGTGCCCCCAACTGTGCATCAGCAGACACCGTGGCAAGTCTCTCAGCCCTGCTGCCAAAGCTCTGATACACAGTGGTTTTGTGTGCTAAGTTTTGGCCACTCCCTCACCCCAGGGAGATGTGTGGACACTGACAGGCCACTCCCTCACCCCAGGGAGATCTGTGGACACTGACAGGCCACTCCCTCACCCCAGGGAGATCTGTGGACACTGACCTGTGGATCTTTGGCAGTCGAGCATTTTGCATCCTCCTCCCTCCCAGTTTTGTAGTGCTCTAAAGCTATTTATTTAATAAAATGTAAATGAATTATAGCTAAAAGAGCCAACCTGGGAACCTTAAGTTTTCTCTGAATGTGGGTACAGCGTCTTTGGACCCCAACATAACCTGCTCACCTGCAAATGGCAGATTGGTGTCTTGAAATCCTGTGAGTCAACAGCCAAAGGCCATTAGACTCATTTGGGAAATGTGGGATGGAGCCTGACACAGCCAGCTGCACCACATCCAGAGATGCCAAGGGTGCTGTGACATCCATTTAAGGCATCCTACGTATTCTTCCACACAACAGACAGGTCAGCCATCCCCAGGGAAATGGACACTGTGTCCCCTCAACTACACAGAATTTATGGCCCTCAGCACGAACCACTGACCCAAAACCTGGGAGACAAGGCCCTGAAGTCTTGGGTCTGCTCGAGACTGGGGACTGCGGCACCAGATCACAGACCTAGGCTTCATGCCATCGCTAATGAAACCTAGCAGTTTCACAATGTGGCCTTTTTATGTACTGTCCTCCCATCCCTCTGATGGAAACCATTTTAGAAGCAGCACCAAGGCTCAGTTGACCCTTCCGATGTTTGTCTGCTGCTGAGAGAATAGTAAGAAGCTGGGTTGCAGTAAGCCTAGTGATGTGGACTGTCCAGCCTCACGGACCTCCTGTCAGCCCAGGTGACTGCGCAAGTTGACAGTTCTCAGTTTCCAAGGCAAAGTAATTCTTTCCAGAGGTTCTCATTCAGGTTTTTGTCTTGTCCCTTATGTCAAAGTTTGTCACCATTTTCAGGGTGACAATGAGAGTAGAGGATGACTTTGCCACGTCCCATCCTTGACACTGCAAAATGAAGACTGAGTCATGGCATAAATGCAATTCTGAGTCTCAGACCAGCTCTCTTCCAAGCCCTAGCAACACACGTAGTTCAAAGATGTGCCCTGTGTGCCTGGTGTGCGGAGTGGTGATTCAGGTCGGAAAGCGAGTCCTTGCAGTGCTCTCAAGCACCATTCCTCATTCCACACGTATGGAATGTGCCTGACTGCTTTATTTATTCATTTATTATTATTATTATTATTATTATTATTATTATTATTATTATTGTATTTTAAAATCATTTTGTTGGGAGATCTTACAAGTATAACATTCCATAGTTAAATCACATCAAACAGTGTTGTACAGTTGCTACCACAATCCGTTTCAAAACATTTTCTTTTTCTTGAACTCCTTGATATCTGCTCCCCATTTATTCCCTCCTTTGCCCACCATACCCCGCCCCAGGAAACCTTACTTTATTTTTTTCCATATCTTGCACATCCAATATATCCACTCACATACAATTCTGTTGTTCAATCCCATTGAGTGGGGTTATTCAGTCATCAGTGCTCTCAGCTCCCTGTTATCTCCTCCCCCCTTCCTGTACCCTCAGGGAACCGTTACTCCATTTATTGTTTCTGAAGGGTTATCTATCTTAGATTTCATGTATCAAATGATATTAAATATACGATGAACCTACATCAAATCTGATATGATTAAAGAGGCAAAACAAATAAAAACCATAATCATAAGGGGAGGGGATATTAAGGAACTAGAGGATAATTATGTAGTTCATCAGTGCTATACCACACCCTGGATTTATCATCCCTTCCTGTGTCCCTTCTGAGCGTGACTGTCCAATTACCAGAGGGGCTGTGATTTCTGGGTCTCTACTACATCCATGCCCCTTCACATCAATTTGGTTGCTTATCTTTTGAACTTCTGATACCATTTCTCCTCAACACCTCATGATCACACAGGCTGGTGTGCTTCCTTGTGGGCTGTTTCTTACCTGCTAGTTGGGCACTTATTTAACTGCAAAGCATCTAAGACCCCATATGCTATTAATAACCAGGCACCATCAGCTTTTTTCAACCACATTTGCTTATGCACCCATTTTGGCTTCAGCAATCATCTGACCAGTTTATCGAGCAACACACAGACTTACTGCCATCAAGTTGATGCCAACTCATAATGACCCTATAGGACATGGGAGACCTGCCCCTGTGGGTTTCTGAGACTGTAACTCTTGATGGTGGTTTCAAACTGCTGACATTTCAGATCACAGTCCAATGCATAAACACCATGCCACCAGAGCTCCTACATATCCTGAAACCCAGCATTATTTGTGTGATATAATAATGTGGAGGAGGAGGAGGCCAATTTGAAGTCTTTAGCTAATAAACAGGCCATGAGGTGTGTCTGGCCACCTTCACACACAGTGAGGCTCATTCCCAGGCATCACACTGCCCAGAGGCATGTGTCACCAGGTCACCCCACTTCTTCCATCTCCCCACCTCCTCTATGATCCTGGCATCACCAGGGAATAAACTTGAAGTGAAGTACAAGGGGGCCTTACATTCATGGACAATTCCATTATCTTTTTCTTCCGTGTTCTGGAGGTTTTTTGAAGTCCCTTCACACGATATCACTGCCACTTTGTAGGAACTTGAAGGGTGTGATGGGCTGCAGGAGCCTCCTGAGCAATCTGTTCTGGTGAAAGTGTGAAATGGTTCTAAATGAGTGTTTCCTAACGTGGGCAATGCTGCCCCCTGGGGGGCACTGGAATAATCCGTGGGAGCTGCCAAAGCAAATAACCTACACCCTATCCTGGATTAGGGATGGGCTATTGTATAAAAGTTAATTGCCAGAGGGTTGCTGGGTAACTATTTTTCTGAAAATTGGACAGCTGACCAAATAAGTTTGAGATCCTTTATTCTACATGGATACAACATAGCAGATCACCAGTGATGCGTGCTGTTGTACGCCAGTGCGGCAGGACTCCACCATCACTGCCTTTCCCTTGAAAAAGCACATGTAGAATCTGTGCTTTGTTGTCCCTTGGGAATAGGAAAGCTGTAAGAAACCTGTAATGTCCTCACTGAGCTAAGCTGAGATTTCCTCTTCTTCGCAGGCTTTTTCACATGCGTTACAGCTCCTACTCCAGTGAGCCTCGAAACGGAACTCATGATGGAGCAGGTGAAAGAACATTACCAAGACGTCAAGAGCCAGCTGGAGACGAAGGTAGGTGTGAGGGGTGCCCGAGGGGGAGCCTGGGGCTTCCTTTTGTGCACAGAGAGCCGTGCTTAGTGCTGACCCTTCTCCAGGCAGCTGCCTTGGATTTCTCTGGTTGGTGAGCGGGCACTAAGAAGACAGTTTGAGGGAAATACAAGCAGAAATGACTGTCAGTGCCTGGCCCAAAGTCGCTGGGGGCTGGCATGCTGAGTGCAGCCCTGCCAACTGCTGTGCGGGAATTCACACCACCTACCTCATTCTTAGCATAACTTATCCTTGGCTTTGCCTCTCTTGGGATGCTGCATAGTTTCTCAGCCAGGATTACCCTGGCTGACAAGGTCTTCTCAGATGAAGTTAGCTCCTGCCTCTCCTTAGATGGTGACTAAGAGAATGTCCGCACACAGTTGCCATGTGCCGCGTTCTTTCTACTTTCAGGACTCAGAGAGCCAGCCACCCTGTTTCCACCGGGACCTCTGAGCTCCTGGGTGCAAGTTACTTACCTAAACGGAGCTTGCCAGCCAACGGCCAGACAATATCTTCTCCCACGGGAGGTTATCCAACTGGTCCAGACAAGGCTGTGCCTACATCTTGAGCACTGAGTCTTGGGGATGTCACCGCTGCCTTTTCATCCCTGACTTCTGCAGGCCTCAGCTCCTTGGCATGCCCGACAACCTTGCTGTTTCCATGTCATATTGTCAGGGGCTAATGTTTCTCTTTCCAGGTAAACTACAAGCAGGAAATTGAACTAATGAAGAAAAACTTTGAGAAGGAGAAAAGGGAAATGGAGCTTATGTTCAAAAGTGAAGTCAGCATGCTAGAGAGCCAGAGAGCAGACCTGGAGGCGCTCCATGCACAGTCTCAGGATGCCCTTTGCAGCCTGCAGGGGCAGCTGTGGGAGATAAGGAGTGGGGGCCCACATTGCCCCAAGGAGTTGGCCACCTTAGCTCAGTGGCCAGACGAGAAGCTACGCCTGAGACACCAGCACGGACTACCACAAATCAGGTCTGCTGCCCTGTTTTCTTCTGGGTCCTCCTTCAGTCTGAAGTTCTTCCCCAAAACCCACATTAGATATTTAATTCAGGAAATGACTCAACTGCAGTGCATGCTAAGTGGGTAGTTTTTCTCTGGCCACAGAGAGGAAGGTAGGAAAAAATAGGGCTTTGTATGAGTTGTTTTAACTTAAATTAGAAATATATATATTAAAACTTAAGTTATGAAGTAATTTAGTTTGTAGACTACTTTTAACACATTCATATTTATTTTCTGCCTCAGACTTCTCTGTAGCAAAGGAACAAAGTAGCAAAGCATCTTCCTTATTTAATGTCATGTTCTAATTTTCCAGTGCACGCGGTAGCATGTGGGCAAATGGAGAAAAAGGCTAAAAGCTCCTTTGCAATAGGGAGGCCAGTTATCTGCGAAGGTAGCTTTTCAAAGCTGTCCTAAGCGAAAGGAGCCCTGCTGGGGCTTTGGGTTAGCATCAGGCTGCTAACTACAAGATTGGTGATTCCAACCTCCCAACTGCTTTGTGAGAGAAAAACAGACTTGCTCCTCCAAGAAGAGGGACCATCTGAGAGCCTCGGCAGCAGTTTGCTCCATCCTGCAGAGCATAGGAGTTAGAATCGGTTTCATGGCAGCGAGTTGCTGTGTCATCACAAAGAAAAGCAATGAAAGATTTCTTTGGAAAACTGAGCGTATCAAGTAGGCTTCACTTAGTGGAATGATAACTGGTTGCTGCCAGCCCATGCCTATTTATCATGACCTCACTCTCCCACAGAGAATCTTGGCCCTTGCCAACTTGGACACCAAGCGGGCTAGAGCCCTGCTGACCAGACCTGCAAAGCCTCCTTGGGAAGCATTCTTAGCTGGGAACATGGCTCGGGTTAGAAGTGGCACTACGATGACCACAGTGGACCAAGCCATCTCCCGTGTCCTGTGACCTGGGGAGGTTGATGATCCCAGAGCCAGTCTGCCTTTCTGTCATGGTGCAAGGAAATTGAGGCAGCTTGAGTATGGGCGGTAAAGAAAATCCTGGACTACTGAATTGTACCCTCTTCTGTACCCTGCCTTTCTGTTCCCCAAAAGATGACCACACAGTGGCCTCAGACCTGGGCGTTGCAATAACACATACTGCCCGCTAGGATGATCCAGAGCTTCCTCCTGAGAATTTTGCTTCATAGTATCTGAACCTGTGAACTGTCTGGTAAAGGGCGGGCTACTGTCCAGAACACCTTATAGACCATTGCCACTATTCCCAAGCCCTCTCAGGCTCTAAGAAGCAGCAAAGGGACATGTCTGGTCCCAGGAGTTTCCTTAACTGGCTGGAAGGCTGCTCCCACCCCCATTCCCACCCCATGTCATGATTGTGAGTCGAGCCATATTGCATGACTCTGATGAGCTGAGTTACTCTTGTTCTCCCAGGCTGACTGCTCTCAGCTGGGCCTCACTCCACCGCAGTGTTATTTTCCTGGGGCTTCTAAAGGCCTCTTTCCTAGATGTTTAAAATACTTTTTAGAGTAATTTCGACTAAAGGTACTTTTTTTTTTCACTAAACTTTAGGCCAGTACTGCCCAATACAGCTTTCTGTAGTGATAGACATATCTTGTGTTTGCCTGCCCATTACAGGAGCCACTGGCCACATGGGGTCACTGAAAGTGACTGATGTGACCAAGAATCTGAGCTTTGATTTTATTCCATTTTAATCCGTCTAAATGTAAATTTAGTCCCATTTGACAAGTCGTGTCTGCTGCATTATCAACTAGATCCTGTGCATGCACTCTCTGAGCGCAGCTGGCACGAGTAGCGAGGAGTTGTGCACTTAGAACGTGCGCTTGGGCAGGCCTTTCTAACCCTGTGATACATGTGACATTCGTGTTTCTGAGCCAGGTCCATGTGAAAGTTTCTGTAGAAAGGGGGCAAAGGCTGAACTGAGCCAGAAACTCCTGTGGATGGAAGCAGCGCACTTGTTACAGCAATGGGACTGTAAAAAGAAAAAGATGCTTCAGAGGCAACTGCAGCTAGTGACAGACATGGGAGCCCAGCTGGACTTGGACAAGGGATAGAGAAGAGAGGCAGAAGGAGATGCTAGCCCAGTGCAAGAAGCAGCAATGCAAGTTGGGTGGGGGGTGGAGGGTGGAGGGTGGCAGGGAGGGCTGATGAGTAAAGAGCAAGCTAAAATTTGCAAAGTGTTTGCACTTGAAAAGTTAGAAACCACATATAGGAAGCAATTAAAAGGGCTTTCCCTGGAGGCAGAGGGGCTGAAAGCCTTCTTGAAGGAGGGAAAGGCAACTGCCTCCAGGCCTGCTGAGGTCCACAGAAGTCAGAAAGGAGACGGGACCAGCAGGGTCAGAACGTGGAGAGGCTGAGTTCCTGCGTATGCCAGGGAGGCATCTCACTGCAGATCCTGTCCAGAGCCCGGTCCCGAGAGCAGACCCACAACCCAGAGGACCCTCTGCATAGCTCACTATCAGGGCCATCCCATCTTGGTGAATGATATAGAGGTGGCTCCTGCTCCTTTAGAGACATGGGTGATCTATGCTATCCCCTAGAGGGGCAAGGCCCATGTTCCTGGAGAAACCCGTACCTTTGGCTAGCAGCCTTGCTGGTCAGAAGCAAAGATCATCTGAGCAGCAGGAGTCCAAAGCCACAGAGCAGCCCTTACTGGACATGGCTGGACACAAGCTGCCCCTCTAGGAGCCTCTGTGTCTTGGAAGGTGAGCATGGGGTAGGGACCACTAGGACAGGACAGCAGAAATTAGAAGCTGCTGTACCGATAACAGAAGGTAGAAACTGTGCTGGAGAGAGAAAAGAATGACATGAAAACCAGGCTCCTACAGCTGGAAGATAAGCTTCTGGCTAGGGAGAAAGAAGCAGACTCGAGAGAGAATAACAGGTTTGCCCTCTATCCATTCTTAAACAAGTGGAACTGAGTCATCTCAGTCCCTGATGACTTGATTGCATAACCCCCTTTCCTCCTAGCAGGCTGGTAGACTCGGCACCAGGAGAATACCACGTAGCCCAGGTGTGCCCAAGTTTACAAGCCCAGTCTGGCCTGTACTCGGGCCGTGGTGTTGCTAGGTGCTGTGTGAATGCGAAAAGAGAAATTTTCCATACAGAAACCCCCAGAACTTCACCAAGAGGACTGCTGTGGCTTAGACTCAGGTTTTCACTATCTCTGTCGGCAGGAAATCTGTGCTTGTCTCACGGGGCCCACGAAAGACTGCCCTGAACCCCATTTCATTCCTTTGGGGTCTCTGAAGGTCTCTGCCTGCCAGCTCCAAGCACCTTCCTTTAGTCCCACTGTGTGTATTTATTGAAAGTGTCCTTGGCGCAGATCTACTGCTTCGTGAATTCTGTGAGAGCCCCAAGAACTGACTGGGACACTCGGATGTTGGCCGCAGAAGCCAATGCCTTCTAGAGAAAGCTGAGCTGAGAGGGAGTTCTTAATTCCACCAGCTGGGCAGGCTGCTTGAAAGGCCACAGGTGGAACTGGCCTTCTCGCTTGAGGACTTTGGCTGGCAAATGCTCTATCTCAAAAGCCTGGGATATAGGAAGGCCTTTCCCAATATTTTCCATAGATGGACCCATGTCCCTGAGTGGCTTAAAACAACACAGATTTAATATCTTACAGTTCTAGACGCTACAGGTCAGAAATAGGTTAAAATTTAGCTAATTTCTTGACAGCTTAGTTGCATGTTAGCTAGAACTGAGTGCTAAATTGTACTCTAATCGAGGAGTCATCAGGGTTGTGCCCCTTCCAAGGGGTTCTAAGGAGAACCCATGTACTTACTTTTTCCACCTTCTAGAAGCCACTCACATTTCTTGACTCGTGGCCTCTTCCACTTTTCAAAGCGTCCAATGGCTGGCTGAATCTAAGGCTGTGCCTCTTCTGCCTCTTTCATTTAAAAGGACCCTAGTCTGTACAATAGGCCCACTAGAATAGTCCAGAATAATCTCATTATCTCACAGTCAGCTGATCAGCAGACTTAATTTCATCTTCAACTGTAATTCCCCTTAGCCATGTAACATAATATTCACAATCGGGAATTAGAACATGAATAATGTTTTACCAACTGCCATCGAGTTAATTCTGACTCATATCCACCCCAAAGGGCAGAGTAAAACTGATCCCTAGGGTTTGTGAGGCTATAAATCTTGATAGAAGCAGAAAGCCCCATCGTTCTCCTTTAGAGCAGTGAGTGGGTGGGTCTTTTAGCTGCTGGCTTTCCAGTTAGCAACCTAGAGTGAAATGCAGATGAATACAATACCAACTGCACCACCATGGCTTCCCAGAACAGTCTTTAGGAGGTCATTAATCTGCCAACCACAGCAGTGATCTGGATGTTTTTTATCTCTGATACATTCATGATCACATATCTTTGGTGTATTTAGGTGTGTATTTTTTAAAATATTCTAATGTTATATGCAATAAAAAAAGTGTACTGCTATGATTTTATAAGAAATTGATCAGATCGTTTTACCAGCACCCAAAACAAGAAATAGAACCCTCCTGGATTCCCCACACATAGCCAGTATCCTGACTTCTAACTCCTTAATTTTGCCTGTTTTTGCACTTTATATAAAAGAAGCATACCATCCGTCCTTTCTTACCATATGTTGTTTGTGAGATTCTTCCATATTGTTGCTTAGAGCTATAGTTATTTCATTTGCACTTTATTTTTCATTCTCTTGCCTGCATTTTTCTACTGCTATGAAAGTTCTGGGTCAATGCAATATGTTTGTATGGAATGGAATTTTTTAGATTTTAAGATATAATAATGTTTACCTTTTTATTGACATAAGAAACAATGTGTCTTGTGCAAAACTCAACTACAACTCTTTTTTTAATGAAGTTTTTATTGTGAATTAAGGTTTACAGAGCAGATCATACTTTAACACTCTGCAATTCATACATATTTTGATGCCATTCATTCATTCCAGTCCCCTTAATATGCCCTCCCTTAGTCCACGACTTCCCTGTTTTCTATGTCCTTTTCTCCTCCTTTCCTAGCCTTCTGTCTTTGGGTGAATGCTCCCCATCTCATTTTAACGGTTGACTTTTCTAACACAGTAGTGAGTTGAAGTCCAGACCCAAGGGAGCACGGTCTTAGGGGCCCTACCAGACGCTGTCTGACCAGTAAGCCTGGTTTCTTTTAGGATTTTGATTGACAGGTTCTTCTTCTCTTTCCAGGACTCTCTAGTGTGATTTTATGCAGAGCTGGTGGTGGTGGCGCCAGGTATCACCCCGTTCTTCTGGGCCCAGGATTGTGGAGACCGGTGTTCTCACTGTCCCTTCGACTAAGTGTTTTCCCTGTGTCTGTGTAACTGCCACCCCGCTGCTCTGCTCTGGACAGGGAGAGATCAGTCCTTGCACCCTAGACGGCTGCTCAGAGACCTTTAAGACCGCTGCTACTTACCAGATTAGAATGTAGAGCACTGTCTTTGTGAACTATGATATGCTAATGGATCATTTTGTCCCCTGCAACTATTGTGATACCACTCCCCCAAAGCCCAGTACCTTATTCCTTCAGAGTATCTGCTTATATTTAAGAAGTTGTCATAATTTTGTCCTCTGTTCGCCCCACCACATTCATGGATATATTTGCAGTAAAAGTAAATATACAAATACTCTCTTTTAAACACACACACACACACACATATATATATATATATGTATATATATATATATATGTTTGTAAAAGTCTCCTATCTGTTCAGCCTGTGTGTATGTCCAAGTACTCACTTGTAGATTCCCCAATACCCCACTGTTGTAGGACTTTGAATCTAACAGTGTTTGCGTCTGTAGTTTCTCACTCTTGCAAACTACCGGTGTACTCGCCTGCCTGCCTCCATCGTTTCTCCTGTGTGTTGCATTCCCCTCCGCCCAGGCTATCACTTGCCTGTGTTCTAGCCGCACCTCCCCACCCTCCTTTCCATCCTCTGCAACCATCAAAGAATGTTTTTATTTCCATAAGAAAACTTACTGTTGATTTTTATAGTGGTGGTCTCATACGATATCTGTCCTTTTTGTTTTTGACTAATTCCACTCGGCGTACTGTCCTCCGTGTCCATCCCTCTGTGAGGGCTTTGCAGGTGCATCGTTATTCTTCGACGTTGCATAGCATTTCATTGTGTGTTTATTGCACCCAAGTTTGTTCATCCATTCTTCCACTGCAGGGCATTTAGATTGTTCCTGTTTTTTGCTATTGTGAATAATGCTATGATGAACATGGGTCTGTATCTATTTATTTGTGTCATAGTTTTTATTTCTCGAAGACACATACCAAGTAGAGGGATTGATGTGTCATGGTATTTCTCTTCCCAACTTTCTCAGGGTGCACCATACTGCCTGCCACAGTGGCTGCACCATTTCCCAGTTCCTCCGGCAGTGTATGAAAGTGCCAGTCTTTCCACACCCTCACCATCATTTGTTGTTATCTGTTGTTGTTTTTTTAACCTTCCAGTTAATTTGGGGGGTGAGGTCGTATCTCATTTTGATGTGTATTTCTCTAATGGCTAATGATTAAGAGCATTTCTTCATATATTTTTGCCCCCCTGAATGTCTTCTTTGGTGAAGGATCTGTTCACATCCTTTGACCATTTTTTAAATTAGATTGCCTATCTCTTTCTGTTGAGATACTCAATTTTCTGTAAATTTTAGAGATGAGTCTCTTGTCCAGTATGTCATTGTCCAATATGAAATTCCACAGCCTTTGGCTGCTCTTTTGACTCTTGGTGGAATCTCTTGACACACACAATTGTCTACGTTTTCGGAGCCCCTAGTCATCCATTGTCTTCTGCTCTGAGTGTGTTCTCCATTACTTCTGTGAGGGCAGTTACATACTTGGCTTCACATAGTCTCTTAATTGTTCAGCAGATAGGATGAGCAATCTTCAGTGTATCTGCGCTCCAAGCAGCCAAAAGTAGAATTCCACCTCCACCTAACACAGTGTACACACCTAGAATCAGTCTGTTTCCCATACTAGAGCCAGAGTGACCATTTCAAATTTCATGTCCCATTTATTTGACAGCCCTACTCTAAACCCTTTGCTGCTTTTAAAGTTCCCATGACTTCTTTTTCTCTATTTTTCCCTTAGTGCCCCATGAGATCAAATGAAGTCAGATGAGACATACTTGTGCTTGATACTAGAACATAATGCATAAGATACGCATGGAAAGGTTATATCGTACCTTGATTACTTAGATTGGGAAAATTAGAATCTAACAAGATGCCAGACAAAGACGTAGTTGGGGGGATAAATATCGACATGTGTTCAGGACAGAAAGTATGGGTTCAAAGCTCATTAGGGATTTTTTTGTTGGTAAAAATACTTGCCTGTCATAAATCACTTGTGTTGTCTTGGCAGAGATTCTTTAAGAATTGTTTGTCAGGAAATAATGTGGCCCAGGGTAGCCTTGGTCATGGAGTAGATAGTGACACCTGCCTTTCTCTGCTGAGGTATTCACTGTGCATCAGGCCGCTCCATAAATCAATATGTATTCTTCCTCAGTTTTTCCTTCCAGTGATGACCTTGGAGTATAGCAGGTGACAGTCTCACTAAAGAGGAAAATGTGTGCATATATTTTAAGCTCTGGTCATTCTTGTTTCTTAGATCCCTGCCGGGATTCACTAGCAGGGAATAGTTTTTGGAATGCCCCAAGGTCTCACATTCAGTATTACGCATTGATACCAACCATGGGCACATGGTTCCCAACTTACTTCTGATTGTCAATTGTGCTTGCAGAGCCGAGCTACAGAGGCTTTCTGAAGAAAACACATCGTTGACAAATGAATTGGGAAGGATTCAGCAAGAACTTAAAGTTGCAGAAAGAACAAATGATGTACAGAGGTAAAGGCTTGTCCAGGTTCAACTTAGGACCTTTGAGCTTGTGACCCAGTTTTCACATAGCAGAATGAGTGGTTTCCTCTCAGTAAAGTGAGTGTAGAAGTTACTGAGATAGAAAGTGGGGCGTATTCTCAAATCAACCTCACTTTCCAGAAAGCCAAGAGTGGATGAACCTAATTGGTCTCTGACCATGACATGACACATATGTAAAGGGCCCTGGCCTACCTCCACATGCAGGCAGCCCCTCTCATACCTGAATGCCTGGTCTCAGACGTAAAAGGTAGAACACGTATGTATGTGGCAGCATTGCCCACCCCACAGTGAGCAGCTGCTACACCCATCCTTCTTACTTCTGCCATCGTGGCATACCACCTTATTCCCTGTATGAAAGTACTCCGCATCACACCTGATGGTGAGGACAGGTGGACATAGTTTAGTACAGTGAAATGATCCTAGGGCCTTCCTAGACAAATACAATATCTATGTTCATGACTCAGTAATAATTTCAGGTGGACTTTTCACCACGGTTTATATTTGTATGTAGATATCGGCATTAGGGGTAGGTCTGGGCCCTAGGACACTGAGGCAGGAACAAGGGACAGGGAGTGGAGTGCTAACACTGGTCAGTGAGTTTTCACTCCTGTAGCCATATCCAAGGGCAGTCTGCCTTTTGATTTTTCTTCCAAATAAGAAGTTCAAGATAAAGTCAACTCTGACCTGCTGCGAGCATGGAGCATAGTTGATGGAGTAGCCATGACGGTCAGAATATGGATGGCAGGGGAAGGGACCAGCGGGGATTTGCATCATTACAGTTCTGAAATCCAGGAGGTCTTCCCTTGAAACCATTTTCTCCTAAGTTTACTACCAGACTCCATTCCCAGCAGATCGCAGTGAGGGTAAGATGGTTTGTGTTTGTGTTGCTGGGTGGCTAGTTCCATACTTTGCTAAATCCGTAGTAATTTGCTTGACTAAGGATTGCCACGGAGAATGCTCCTTTTGTACAATCTGGCAAAATCTTGCAAGCGAAAACTAAACCCACTCTCATTGAGTCTGTAGAGGGTTTCTAAGACTGAATCGTTAAGGGGTGTGGGAGGCTATACCATTGACCTTGGCAGTTACCAGCACAAACCAAGGTGACACCTGGCTTTGGTTTCACCCTCCCTGCTGAAAATTTTCATTTCCGCCTCAAAAAGAGTCACCTGACGAATCCCATCTGACCCTAGACCAAGGATGGGACCAGCCTTGTTCTCATGTAAAATGCATTGGAAAGGGGATTATTGGAGATGCAGTTAGTTTAAAATTTGGCACCTTGTCTTTTGATCTCTCTTAAGTTCCATTTTTAATTTGTTCCAGTTTTTAATACTTTCTGCTTTCTTTTCTAAAGGTTCTTGTCTGTTTTACTTTGTTATTGTTAGTTGTTTCTGTTGTTTTTTAAAGTATGTTTTCCTATAGATGAAGTCCAGAATAGGTGCATCTATACAGACCCTAACTGGATTAATGGTTCTTTGGGAGTTTCACACAATTGGTTAGAAGGAAATGGGAAGCTAATAACGACGAGTACAAGAATGAAGAAAATGTTCCAAAACTGATTGTGGTGATGATTATACAATCTTGATATGATTGAACTATTGAATTGTATATATGTGAATTATGTATCAATAGAACTTTTTTAAAAATTAAAGAATCGCCTGAGAACTTTGCTAAAATATTGATTGTGATTCAGTATATTTAGGTCAAAAATTCAAATTATCAACAGGGGTTGGAACTGGAATGAATCGGTTTGAAGTCCTAAGGGTAAACTTTCCTAAATTCTTCTGGCTTTAGGAGCTTGGGATCAAGATTGAACCATCACCACTATTATCAATCATAGCAGTAGCAGTAGTGTAGAGGGATCTGGGCCGTAGAATATGAGGGGAGGTAGGGGTGGGCCTTTTTGTCCAAGCCATGGTGGACTGTTACTAGAAGAAGAAAACTCATTAATTGGCAATGATATTGTTAATTTTGCTTTTTCAACAGGAAAGAAATTGATATTTTAAAGAAAGAGAAATATCAGGCCTGCCTTGAAATGGAAATGATCAACAGTCAGGTTTAGTATTACCACCTGATGTGAAGCTAATGAACTTTTCTTTCTCTCTTTCTTTCTTTCTTTAAAAACTATTTTCGAATATTATAGAGGACTTTGTTCCTCAACGATTTCAGAATGCAGTAACTACCTCCCTTGTCAAAAATCAGAAAGTTCGTGTGGATACATTACTGCCGTCAGGGACACCCCATTTTGGTGCTGCCAGCCATCCTGATAATTCTTAGAATCACATGTGGCATTTATATCATGTCTTCTTGTCTCTTTCTCTCGGTCTATTCTTTATTTTGGAGACCATGGCACTTTTGAATATTACATGCAATTGTTTTGTTCCGTGTCTTGAAGTTTGGGTTTGTCTAGTCATTGATAATAATTAGATTGAGATGAGGCTTCTTTGGCAGAAGTACAAGAGTAAGAGTTGTGCAGTCATCAGCACCATCAATGTCAGAACTCTTCCTTCTTCCACTCATTGTTAGCTTCCCACTTCCCGCATCCTCCCTGCCATGCCCCTAGCCAACTATCACTCCAGTTACTGTCTCTAGAGATTTACATAGCCTGGATTTCATACACAGAAAATCACACAAAGCACAAACAATGACAAAGCAAAACAGAGAAAAACCTCAGCCAAAAGAAAATATAAAATGTTAGAAACTGCCACCAGTTAGAACCTCCTTGGGAATTCAGCCAGTCTCAGCCAGAATCTTAACAATGAGACACACTTTCACATAAACTAACAAGTACTAGCAGACCCCTTAAAATCCCCTTTTTTAATTTATCAGAAAACCACTATAACCAGAACACCACTTATGATTATTTCTGTCACCTAAATCCTACTCATGTATTCCTATCTCCTATTCCTTCTACCCAGTCAGCTCTATCATTTCTTCCTCATCTCAACAGAATACATTTCCAGCCCCTATCTGAACTTTCTCCACTAACCCAAAGAGCAAGTCCTGTCCCTCCCTCCTCCACCTACTCACACACAATCCAGAACCTTACATACCATCTACAGTTGGATCACTATGCCATGCAAACAACAGTCAGCAGTAGTAACCACAAAAAATCAAGATAAACAAAAGTCAACAACTGAAGATTACGCAACTTCATTGGAATACACAGAAAGTGAAGACCTTAAATTACCAGAAAGAGAATACAGGTGAATGATGTTTGTGACCATACAAGAGATTTGGGGATCAATGCTGAAAAAAGGAAGAAAGTGTGATACTAAAAACCTCACACCCCAAAGAAACCGAGAAACAAAACAATGAGATAACAGAATTAAAAAACATTGTATGAGAACTGAGCAATACCGGTGTTCATCGCAGCACAGTTTACAATTGCAAGGAGTTGGAAACAACCCAAATTTCCATCAACAGATGAATGGATTAAAAACCTATGGTACAGATGTGCTTTACATAATTGATGTATGTATGGATTGTGCTAAGAGTTGTATGAGCCTCTAATAAAATGATTTAAATAAAAACTATGGTACATACATACACTGGAGTACTACACATCACTAAAAAGCAGTGATGAATGCATGAAGCACCTTGCCACATGGGAAAAACTGGAGAAAATGATGCTAAACAAAGTAAGCCAAGCACAAAACACAAATACAACATGAGTCCGCTGAGGTAAACTTAAAAAAAAATGCAAAAGAGACATAAGGAAAAAGCTACTGTATACAAACATTCCTGGGGTGAGGTCCAGGTAGTATGGCAGGGGCCAGACCAAATCCAGGGATACATATGGTAGACAATTAAAAAGGTTGGGGGGTGGGGGAAGAAAATGAAATAAATGGGTAGCTGGGGAACAGGGAACTAACCCATCCAAGGGGAGGGTCTTGTTCATATCGTCGCCGGGAAAGAAGGACCAGACTTCTACCCCATGCTCCAAGATGTGAATGCAACATACTGGCATGAAGCAAGGAACCAGTAGAGAGGTCTGAGGGGTTGGCCCCAATCCCAACTACATGGACAGCAGCCCTTGCCCCCAGAAGAAAGTACTTCAGAGGATAGCATTGAAGCTACAGCTCCGAGAGAGGGACATGTCTGATCAGAGCAAATCGAAGCAAATGAAGGGGGAGGAAGAGAGACTGGAGCACATCCTGGCCCACCAAGCCTTAAGGACAATATCCCCACTAAGAACAGCCAATGCACAGAGAGGACCATATGGCTGGTCCCACTATGAGACAGGACATCCCCCACTGACCCATAGCCCTATAGGGGACAACACTGGAGACACAGTGTGGGAATTAGACCGATCTGACCCCACCACACTGAGGCAAAACATGAAGGGCATGCAACAGAACAGCAAGGGGAGCAGAGCAAGGAAGTCCCGAGGCATTATCAAAAATAGACTTTGGGTTCAGAGCATGGCACCCCATCAGGCTCAATCAGCAAACACTCGCAAATGTCAACAAACAGACCTTGAACTATTGACAGGCTTTTCTTTTTTGTGTCATTTGTTTTTTGGTGGTGTTGTTTTGTTTTCTTTTGTTGCTTTGTTTTGTTCTGTCTTGTTTTTGTGTATATTATTATCTCTGCAGGTCTATCTAGATAAAATAGGTGGGATAAACAATCTGGAGGAGAAAACAATGGGACTGACAGTTCCGGGGGGACATGAGAGAGGGGAAGGTTGGGGAAAAGAAGTGGTTAACAAACCAAGGGACAAGAGAACAACAAGTGATCCAAAATCAGTGGTGAGGAGCGTGTAAGAGGCCTGGTAGGGCTTGATCATGGGTAATGTAACCGAGAGGAATTACTGAAACCCTAATGAAGGCTGAACATGAAGAAGAGCAAAGTAAAAGGAAATAGAGGAAAGAACTGCAAGGCACATAGCATTTATAGAGCTCTAAATATAGGCATGTACATATGTAAATATATTTATATATGATGATGGAGAAATAGAACTATGCATATATTTATAGGTTTAGTATTAAAGTAGCAGATGGACATTTGGCCCCTACTCAAGTACTCTCTCAATGTAAGAACACTTGTTCTATTAAACTGGCATTCCATGATGCTCACCTTCCAGACACAATCACTGAAGGCAAATGTGGTGAAGAAAGTCAATGGTGTCGGCTATCAAAAGATATAGCATCTAGAGTCTTAAAGGTTTGAAGGTAAACAAGTGGCCTTCTAGGCCAACCAAAGCCCACATGGAAGAAGCACACCAGCCTGTGTGATCATGAAGTGTCAAAGGGATCAGGTATCAGGCATCAAAGAACAAAAAATAATATCAAAGCCCATCTGTAGGCAACTGGACACCCCCTTACAGAAGGGTCACGGGGAGGAGATGGGCCAGTCAGGGTGCAGTGTAGCAATGATGAACATACAACTTTCCTCTATTTCTTAAATGTTTCCTCCCCACCACTATCATGATCCCAATTCTATCTTACAAATCTGGCTAGACCGGAGGATGTACACTGGTACAGATAGGAACTGAAAACACAGGGAATCCAGGATAGATGAACCCTTCAGGACCAGTGGTGGGAGTGGCAATACTGGGAGGGTGGAGGGAAGGTGGGGGTAGAAAGAGAGAACCAATTACAATGATCTACATATAACCCCCTCCCTGGGGGATGTACAACTGAAAAGTGGGTGAAGAGAGACGTTGAACAGTGTAAGACATGACTAATAATAATTTATAAATTATTAAGTGTTCATGAGAAAGGGGGGCAGGGAGGGAGGGTAAAAAATGAGCTCATACCAAGGACTCAAGTAGAAAGCAATGTTTTGAGAATGATGAGGGCAACAAATGTACAAATGTGCTGACACAATGGATGTATGAATGGATTGTGATAAAAGTAGTATGAGCCCCCAATAAAATAATTACCCCCAAAAAAGAACTGAACAATAGAATGGAAGAAAATGAAAATTGAATCTATGAACTTGAAGACAACCATGCAGACTTCAGCAAATGAGAGAAACAAACAAAAAAGTAAAATAATCTGAAGTAAACCTGAGGATGATGTGAGAAACCATGAACAGAAGTAATGAATGTCTTGTTTGGAATACTGGAACGGGAAGAAACAAACAAATCTACATATAAATTAGTAAGAGAATTTGTGGAGGAAATTTTCCCCAGTACTATAAAGGAGGAGATAATATCCATTCAGGAGACAGAGAGAACTCCAAGGAGGTTAGACCCGGGGGGTGGGGGTAGGGGACATGTATAGGAGGGCATCAGGACATATGATAGTCAAAATATTCAACTTCAAGGAAAAGGAGAGAATCTTGAGAGCAGCTAGAGAGGGAAAAAGTCACCTTCAGAGGTAATCAGATTGGAATAAGCTCAGAGCTCTCAGCAGAAAATATGCAGGAAATAAGAAAATGGAGCAACATAGATCAAACTTTCAAAGTAAAAACCTGCCAACCAAAATCCTGTATCCAGCAAAGCGATATATCACATATAAAGAAGAAATAAAGGTATTCCCAAACAAGGAAATAGTTAGAGAATTCATAAAAACAAAACCAGCATTGCCGAAAACACTAACCATATCTCTATGGTCAGAAAATCAACAGCACAAAAACATTATGAGATCGCCACAGTCCGTGCTACTATCCAGAAGTCAACACACTAAAACAACACCCAAAACAGTAGATCTAGACGGGAAACAAGGACATGAATAGATTCCTCCCTCCCAAACACAGATAATACAATATGATAGTAACTCACCTGCATTTGGAATTAATACCAATGAAAATCAATGGGCTAACTACCCCAGTCAAAAGACAGAGTAGCAGACTGGATTAGGAAACAAGATCCATCAATCTGCTGCCTTCAAGAAACACACCTCAAACTCACAGACAAAAACAGACTGAGAGTCAAAAGATGGAGAAAAATTTACTAAACCAATGACAATGAAAGGAAGACCTCACACAAATAGAAAACTACAAGCCAATATCTCTCATGAACATAGATTCTCAACAAAATCCTGTTGGAAATAATTGGAGCTTGTTTCAAATAAGCACCCATCTAAGTGAGATGTCAGTAAACTCACCTGGAAGAAGCACACAATCATCGATGATCCAAGGATTATCAATTATATAAACCAGATCTGAAGAAGGGAGTGCTGTCAGAGCTGAAATTTGTGACATTCTGGTGTTCACAAAGCTATGGCTGACAGTGGGAGCCCAAAATACATGTTCAGGTTCTCCACAGGGAATAAGCCTCCAGTGGCCCCCCTCTGACTATCACTGAGAGATAGGAATAACCTGGTTATCAGGCAGCTGGTATTGGAAAGACGATTATAGTAAATTAAAATGATAAATAGGGCTTGAATGGTTAAAATCTTGTTATTTGAGCTCCCTTTAGATACACTTTGACTTTTATCTAGTTTTTAATATTTTCTGGGTTTTGCTGTTGTTTTCTAGATTAGGTCTTATCTCTGCTGTATTTTGTTATTTTGGTACCTTTCTTGATTCTCTGTTATGTATCTTTCTGTGTTTGGGGGTTTATCAAACCCAGATTGGGTGAATCTGTAGAGGTAATAACTGGAGTAAGAGTTCTTGGGGTGTATTGATGGGGAGGAAAGAGGTAATGGGGAGCTGACATCACGTAGTATGAAAAGGAAGAAATTGATTATATGCAGTAATTGCACAACGCTGCTTGATCTGATAGAGCTATTGGTATGATGTCTGGATTATGCCCTAATAAAATGATCTGGGAAAAACATAAATTTTAAAAAATCCATTTTCATTTACATCAGGGCTATCACATTTTTAACAAAACTCAAGTGAATATTCCCAAATTAATTAAGTTTTCCCACAAGTTTACAGGAATGCTGCTGCTCCACATAACACAATACTTTTTAGCGTTTTAATGAAGGTCGGGAAGACCTCAAAGATGAATTCAAGGCAAGTCACCTCAGAAGGCTTTGGAGACTCTCTTTCTGGGTTTCAAAGGAATCCTCTGTATATTTTCTCAAGGATGATCACAGAGACTTCTCAGGAAGACATCTGAAGAGAATGGAAAGCTGCGCTGGGGAGGAGGAAGAAGGACAGGAAAATGTACCACGGCGTGTGTTCTGTTACGGCGCCATACCTGCTCCTCCTGGAGGGTAGCAAGGACTGTCTGACGAGCTCCTCATTGGGAACGACCCATCCACCTGACGCAGCCTTATCTGCCTTCCACACTGCTCTGTGTTCCCAAGCTCAGAGGACATTTAAAACGAACATGATTTGCATCCCTTGAACATGACAAAACTCCCATTTGACATGACATAAATTGAAGAGTGAGAATTCTTTGGGAAATGAATAGAAAGATGAAAACACTTCAGAAGCATATAGGCATAGATAAAGATATGACATGAAACAGTAGCTTCATATTTTGATAGTTTTGTTTAATTAAGGTTTCTTTTTTTAATCATTTTATTGGGGGCTCATACAACTTATCACATTCCATACATACATTCATTGTGTCAAGCACATTCATACATATGTTTCCATAATCATTTTTAACAAGTTTCTATTATACAATGCTTTGATACTTACCCTTGTGTGTGCGTATTAAACCTACAAGATAAAAATGATATGATTCTGCTCATTGCTGAACCATAGGTATTCACACCAACGTGGGAATACCTTGGAACTGTGGTTGATCTCTCCCCTGAAAACTAATTGTTGTGAGAAAAAAAGAAAGGCAATCCAACAAAAATGTAATTTGATTCTTTTAAATTGCAATTTATTGAAAGATGCTCCTGACCAGTGGTTGACAGTAACTGAAATCTCTATGGTGAAAAACTGAGAAATTTTCTAGCAACTGTTGGAACACACGGCCATTTGTGTATACACCAAGAGGACATCTGTCAGACACTCTAATTTCCTGGCCCAGTGGTACTGAGAATATCAACAACTTACTGCCAGATAGATTTGGATATCAGGGACAGGTCAGAGGTCCTTTTGAAGAGTTTCATATGCTTTAAGTTTCTTCCTCCCCCCCCCCCCCCTTAACACGATGTTTTAAATAACTTAGATAAAAGTGGGAGGCCTTCAGAACAGTGGTTTGAATGTTCTTAATGGTCTAGATGTATTCTCACTTCTTCTCAGGAATAAAGCAGAGTTCTCAACTTCAGCATCATTGCTGTGTGAGACTGGATAAGTCTGTATAGGGGCTGTCCTATACACTGTAGGATATTTAGTAGCATTTCTACATGTCAGTAGCCACCCCTACCTACCCCAATTATGACAATGAAAAATGCCTCCAGATGTTGCCACGTCCCACAGTGAGACAAAATTACCCCTCATTAACCACTGAAAGGATCTGCTGGGGCTTCGTTTTTGTTTTCAATCATTGTTTTACCCTTTTTTGCTCTAGAGTCAGAAATACAAGGATCAGTTATCTCAGCTCAACCATAGGATCCTTCACCTGGGTGAGGAGGCCTTTGTCCACAAGGCTCAAAATGAGAAAAACCAAGTACCCGTTCAGTTGCTGACACTGAAGATGGATCGGGCTGGTCACCAGGTGAAAGAGCAGGTGAGTGGGCAGTGCAGAGTGGGAATATGAGAGCAACAACTTAAAGATATGGAGACATACACTGCCCCACACATAGCCAGGAAGCCTGGGGGAAAAGAACATGGAATATCATAGTTTTTTATAAATCTGCTTTATTTAGAAGAGTAGCATAAAGGAATTAAATCTTAAAAAGAGAGTAAATTCCTACAACCTTTCTGAAAAGACAAGTTGAAAATATAGATAGCAAGAGCCTCAAGAATCTCATTATAAGAAGTGAAACTTCACTGTTTGCAAATAATATGATTTTATATATTGAGAATCCTAAAGGGTCCACAAGAGACTAGCTGGAAGTCATAGAGGAGTTTAGTAGAGTAGCAGTATACAAGAGTAACAATTGACTTCTTCTATACCAGGGATGGGGGTACAGAAAAAGATACCAAGGAATCAGTATCCTTTGCAAAAGCTGAAATACCTGGGAATAAACTTAACCAAAAACCAAGACTTGTACGAAGAAAACTATAGAACATTACTATAAGAAGCCAACCGGGATCTACACAAATGGAAGCATATTCCGTGTTTGTGGATCAGAAGACTCAGTATTGTGAGAATGTTGATACTATCTAAAACAATCTACAAATAAAATGCATTGCCGATCCAAATTCTAACATCATTCTTCAAAGAAATGGAAACACTGATTATTAACTCCATATAAAAAGGGAAGAAACCCAGGATAAGCAAAGAACTCCCCAAGAAAAAGAACAAAGCAGGTGATCTCACATTACTTGACCCCAAAACCTACTTATACAGCCACAGTTGTCAAAACAGTCTGATACTGGTATACTGATACATGCTCCCTGTCACTAGCCACCCAGGAAATGCGAGTCAAAATGACCATAAGATCCCACCTAATGCCCATAACTAGCCCAATTAAAAAAAACCAGAATGTGAAAGGGAGGATAGGGCGGAGGTAGGGGGAGGAATGAGGAGCTGATGCCAAGGGCTCAAGTAGAAAGAAAATATTTTGAAAATGATGATGGCAACAAATGAACAAATGTGCTTGACACAATGGAAGGATTACAATAAGTTGTACAAGTCCCCAATAAAATGATTTTTCAAAAGAAACAGAACAACAAATGTTGGAGAGTGTGTGGTGAGATAGGAACTCTTATCCCCTGCTGGTGGACTGGTAAATATGTACAGGCACTCTGGAAGGCAGTATGGCGATACCTAAAACAGATGGCAGCTGAACTACCATATGATCCAGCAATACCATTGCTGGTATGTACCCCAAAGAAATAAGAAGCAGATCACGGACAGATGTTTCCCTCCCCTATGGTCATCACAGCAGAGTTCATAGTAGCAAAAAGCTGGTGGGTGGGCAGGAAGAAGCTGGAAACAGCCTACATTACCATCAGTACAAGAGTGGATAAAAACTCTGGTACATACATACAATGGAATACATCCCTAAAAACAGCAATGAAACACCTCAAGTTGTAGAGGCATCTGGAAGATATTATGCTGAGTGAAGCTAGTCAAGCACAGAAGGATAAACACTGTGTGAGTCCACGATAATAGGAACATGCAGCAGAACGGGCACAAGTTCAAGTGTGCAGGCCATCCAGTCGTCTGGCTGGGGACCAGGCAGGCCGCTAAAGAGCCACACATCATCTGCTCAAAGTAAGTATCATGTAGGTCACTTGGCCGAAGGTCACCTCATGAGAGCTGGAATCAGATGGATGGGGTGGGGTTGATGCTGGTCCCTGAGAGGTAGCCATGTGGATTTGGGGTGAGGTCTCCCAGAGAGGGAATCAGCCCTGTCAGAGGAATGGGGCTTACTGATGCGAGGGGCAGCACAGGAAAGAAGAAAGGCAATGGTCAAATTTGGGGGAACATAGGTGCATGCCTGTTGAGGGGAGAAGAGGGAGGGCTGACATTGTGGGGGGAGGGGTGTCCAGTGAGGTTGCTCTTGGGAGGACCTGATGCAGAGGGGTTAAGTGGAGAGCAAATGCTTTGAGAGTGATTAGGGCAAAGAATGTATGGATGTGCTTTATACAATTGATGTATGTATATGTATGGATTGTGATAAGAGTTGTATGAGCCCCTAATAAATTGTTTAAAAAATAATAATAATTTTTTTTTAAGTTGTATGAGCCCCTAATAAAATGATTTTTTAAAATACTGTAAAAAAAGAAACCAAACTTGACCAACAGTTACCATGGGTGAAGGGGAAAGATCTGTTGCTTTGGGAGCATTGAGTTTCTGTCACTGTGGTCGATAGTTTGAAAAAGGATAACAATGATAGTTGTACAACATGAAGAATATTATTGAGCCTCTTCTCTCTCTGAATTATACAACTAGAAGTTGTGCAATTGGAAAATATTTCTGTATATTTGTGCCACAGTTAGAAAAAAATAAGTACATGAATTACAATGAGTACAAGGAAGAAGAAAAAGGTTTTGAATTAAATATTGTAACAATTGGACAACTTTTCTTGATCTGATTGAATTGTATGACGTGGGTGAAGTGCTAATACAACTGTTTTAAAAGATGTGATGCAAAACAATAATATGGATTATTCGGGAGAACATGATGCTGAGTGAACTTAGTCAATCACAAGAGACAGATATTGTATGAGACCACTTCTGCAAACGGTTTTCATATTGAAAAATAAATAACGAGATAGAAAGAAACTCCATGTGGTTACAGATCAGATCAGGTTTTCTGGGATGTTAGAATTACAGAGTCAGATCATGACCAAGAAAGCCCCATGGAGCACTTCGACTCTGACAAATACATGTGTTGCCGTGAGTTAGAACTAACTCCACAGCATCAGTTTTCGTTATTAACTGCTGTCTCTTGTTCCCATTCAGGATGACGCTTAGGGTTGCCCGTAGGCATGCCCTGTACCCAAGATTAAAGTTTCATGCAGAATAATTTCACTGCCCTTAAAATTCTCTGCTCCACCTGTTTGTTCCTCTATTGTTCCTTGAACTCCTGCTAGTCGCTGACCTTGTTTCTGTCTCTTTAATTTTGCTTTATAATTGGAATCATGCATTATGTAGCTTTTTCAGACTGGTTTCTTGTACTTAATAAGTACTTAAGTTTCCTCCATATTTTTTTCATGGCTTGATGGCTCATTTATTTTTTTTGCTAGATAATATTTCCATGATACAGATATGCTCATTTGTTTAGCCATTGACCTGTTGAAGGACCTCTTGATTACTTCCAGTTTGGGGCAATAATGAATAAAATTACGATAAATATTTGTATGCAGGCTTTTATGTGGATACAGATTTTCAACTCATTTGAGTAAATACCTAGGAACACAACTGCTAAAACATATGACAGGCCTTTGGAATAGTGGTTACATTACCAGATAAGTATTGGACTGCTGACAGCGAGATTGACAGTTCAAATCCACCAGATGATCCGAGGGAAAAAGATAAGCCTATCTATTCCCATAAAGAAATCCTGTCAGAAACTCTATAGAGGGACGCTGTGAGTCAAATTGGCTTGATGGCATTGTTTTTGTTTTTTTGTAAGCCTATGTAAGAAACTGCCACTGTCGGATTCCTATGCAAAACACTACGCCCTGCGCCACACCTATACTCCTGACAGAGCTTGTTAGCATCCCATGTTCAGACAGAGGCTCGTAGCTAGTAACTTGTAGATGTGTACATTTCGCCCAAATACCATTTTAAATGTCTTGAAGTTAGTTCTTTTAAAACATAATTTTTTGATTGGTAACCTCCTTTTGTCAGGAAATACATGAAAAACAACTTAATACCACAGAAAAGCAAGTGGATAAAGTGGAAATGATCTTAAAGAATATGGAAATGCTTCTACAAGAAAAAGTAGATGAGCAGAAGGACCAGGTGAGTGATAAGTTCTTGTCATTTCCTCACAAACATCTTATATCTGCACACTTCTACCTCCTGGGTATTCACACAGCTGGTGTAGTAAGAGACTGTCTGGTCACAGACTCCGAGAGGCCATGTTCATTAGTTACCCCTCAGACTGAGCCTCTGTCAACACCTTATACTTGAACATAAAGTAATTTTCCACAGGATTCATAATTAATAGCAGTCAATAAAAGATTCTATTATATATATATATAACTAGCTTGTTTATTGTACTTATTTTCTTTTGGGTATCATTTTAAGGTTTCTTTTTTGAGATGGCCACATAACCTCAGGAAGGTTATGGATTTATTCATGCATCCATCATTCAGCACATTGCCTACTGAGCACCTACTGTGTAGGAAAGCATTTTTCTAGGTAGACCTGAGATAAATAAGCCCTCATGGAACTTAAATTCTAGAGCTGATGAGAGCTAATAATAAGATTGTAGTTGGCCAAGGGCTTTGAAGAAAACACATTTTCCTGGACTGTAGAGTCAGGGTGTTAGGGGAGACTATACTGCACAGATAAGGTATCTGAGCAGCCCCTTAATCATGACCTAACATATATGAGTGGGTAAAAAAGAAAAACTGGAAAACTCCACTCTGTGGAGCTTTCATAGGATGCATTGTTCCTACTAGCTGAACATCGAGCAACTTGTTCTGAGTTAGTGCACCCAGCGGCGTCGCCTGGGAAGGTTCTCTGGTCACAGTGAATTTTTTCATAAAAGCAGTTTTGCTCACACCTTGTTTTTTTGTGATGGCTCATTTAAGAGAATTGCGTGTGGCTGTGAAAGTTTGCTTTCTGCTCCAGAAAAATGTCACAGAAACTGTTGTGATGTTGAATACAACTTACAAGGATAGCACTCTGAAAAAAACTCAAGTGTACCAGTAGTTTTCTTATTTCCAAAAAGGTAAAATGTGGATCGATAACAAACCTTATTCTGGATGTCCATCAACTTTCCAAACAGACAAAAATGTCCAAAAAATTCATCCACTTTTGCTTGAAGACCAATGATGGACCATTAAAAAGATGGGGAAGTTATCTGGACTATCTTGGAGCTTAGTTCAGTGAAGTTTAACAGAAGATTTGTGACAGGCCACCAAGAAGGAGTGTCAACTGGAAACAAGTCATTCTTGGAAAGAACAACTCTGAAGTGATCCAGACTTTTCTCAAGGTCATTACTGGTGACAAGCAAACTTCAGTCAAGCCAGGGGAAGACACCATCATCACCTTGCCCAAGAAAAACTCGTCAAGTGAAATTAAAGATCAAGATTATGCTCATTTGATTTTTTTGATGTCCATAATATAGTGCATTTAGAGTTCCTTCCACTAGGTCAGACTGTTAATCAAACTTTCTATTTAGAGGTTTTGAAAATATTGTGTAACAATGTGCAACAAAAAAGACCTGATTTGTGGCAGATGGGGGACTGGTTTTACCATCATGACAATGCAACTGCTCACATGCCATCTCAGTGTGCCAATTTTGACAAGAAACAGCATGCCTCTCTTGTCCCATGCACCTTACCTGACTTCACTCCATGCAACTTCTTTGTGTTTCCACCAATGCAGAGGAACATGAAAGGACAGCTAGTTGATGATATAGAAGAGATGAAGCAAAAAAATGAGAGAGGTGCTGTCAGCCGTCCAAACAGCTGAATTTGAAAAAAAACAATGTTTCCAAGAATGGAAGCGCAGAATTGACAAATGTATTAGGTGTAATGGAGAGTACTTTGAAGGTGATAAGGTTGTTTTGTAAAAAAATTTAAATACAAAGCTTTGAAACAAAATTCCAGGTTTTGGGGGTACCCCATCGTATACCTCAAGTAGAAAACAGATTAGCATTGGGGGAAGCATGTTGCTCACTGGTGGAATATCACATGTGTTGTACTTGAGAATCCTTCCTGACAGGTGCTAAATACCGGTAACATTTCCTGATCACCAGACAGCCATAAATAGGCACCCACACACTTACACTTCCCTGTTCGTGGTTGTGGGAAAATAGTCTCGGCCCTGTAAAAGGTTTTGCTCTACCGAGTGCCAGGCACCATGCCTGTCACTGTTCTACTGTTCCTTTACTTCCTCCTGTCCCTCCCCTACTCCTCTTAAGTCCCCTTTCTCCTCTTCTTTCCATCATGCCTTGCTCTTTTTTATTCCCCCACTCACTGGGAGCCCTCCTTGCCATAAGTATGTAAGCCCATTGTAAAGAAGCCTGGCCCTCTGGCCTAGCCCTCAGCCCTCCTCTCTGCTCTTTAAATGCCCTTCAAAGACTCTGTGCTCACAACCCTGCTTCTCTCCCTTCCATGCTCCTCTCATGGCTCAGCCACTGTTCGTCCCCCCTGCCTGGGTCTACACCTAATTCACAGCTCAGCTTTCAGAATGGATATAGACTCCAAGCACTCGTACCCCACTGATCTCACTCTGGTCCACACCCCCTCACTTTATGCCCTCTCTCTGGCCTTCCTGGTTCTGCCTTGCATACCGGCCTTGATTTCTTCTTAGCACAGGCGCTGCAATACCTCTGAGATCTCAGCTCGCCGCGCCTCACACCTTCCCATCTTCTTCAAAGTAAAAGTCAACCTTGTCACGGTGTCCTTTAAGGCTCTCTTAGATTTAGTGTCCACTCCTGCCCTGACTTCCTGTCTATGTTTCCTCAGGAGCACACACCTTCAGCTATGGTGGCTGCCTGCTGCTACCTAGTCACCCGAGGCCCTGACCAGCTGCAAGGTCTTTGTAATCTCTCTTCTTGCTACCTGGTGTTCACATAGCCCCTAGATTCCTAAACTTACTTGGCCTACCACCCCTTTTTACAGGAAAAAAAAATCACTCATTGTCCACCTGACCATTAAAATCTTTTGTACTATTGCCCCTAATTCAGGATACGGTTTGGGTGTCTGCTTGTGTAGCGCCCCTGGATGCTTTGAGGCCCAGACATCGTCACTGGACTGTTTCACTGCTACCCAACGGGCAGTACCGCCCCCTTTGGGAAAAACTGGGATAGTCTCTGGACTCTCATTTTACTCAGAACTCCGTTCACATGTCATCTTGCAGGAACAGCCTCGGGGTTTCTGTAGACAAGCAAAACCAGTAAAACATGTATGTAAATATATTGAGAAAATTGTACTTCGTGACTCACACACATGGGGGGGGGGTTAGCACGTCCCATATCCGTGGGTCCAGTGGCAACTTGGAGACCTCTGCTGGTTCATGGGGTAGCAGAGGAACAGATGTCTGCAGGTTTATGAACTAGAACTGCAGGCCAGGCGTTAAGCAAAAACATAACAAAGAATCGAGACGGCTAACCACGATGACAAAATACAACAGAAATAAACCCCCATAGTTTTAACTGTTCGAGATTTTAGCTATTCAAGTCAGAGTTATCATTTTAATTTCCTATAGTCATCTTCAGTACTCTCATCTGGTAACCAGGTTCTTCCCATTCCTCAGTTTCATCGGAAAATCACTGGAGACTTATTCGCTGAGTAGCTCCTGCAAATGTATTTTGGCCTTCCGCTCTCATCCATTCCCTTCTGAAAACCAGAATCTCGCCTGCTAAGCTTTGATACTATTCCCTTCTTCCGATTTGGATTATATAATTTACAATCCATGGATAACAGATGTTGGTGTGCTTCTTCCATGTGGATTAGTTGACATCTCACTTAGATGGCTGCTTGTTTGGAAACAAGCCTTTAAGATCCCAGATGCTGTTCTGTCTGATTAGTGGGGCACCATCTAATTTCTTCACCAATGCTACCCTTAAGGGACCTGATCTCATTCAAGAACTTTTTGAAGCCCCCTTGTATTCTTGACCTTGATAGCTAAAGGTACACTGCTTCTGACAGGTATCAAGAAAAAGACATTGATTAAAGCAATAGCTATGTGCTGTCTTCCAGGAAATGTACTAATGTGCTCAAGCAGTGAAACCACATCTGGATTAGCAGTTACAATCAGAGCCACCACTGGTTAAGTTTATATCAATTCACTGTCACTCTCTTAAGATCCTTTTTTTTTTTTTTTTTTGCACAAGACAGATAGGTAAGTTGAATGAGATTGTGGTGGAAATCATCCCCCTCCATTCTTCAAGTCTTTATGGTGACATTAATCTCTGCAGGTTCTCCAGCAATGTAATACTGCTTTTGGTCTAATATTTCTTTGAGGAAAGTTCTAATGGCTTCCACTTGGCCTTTCTTACTGTAATAACCCTTTCTCCATGTGTCAGGGATCCAAAATTCTGCCAATTGCATATTCTGGACCTGGAGAGATTATTACAGGATTATTTCAGAGACCACTGTACCCACTGTTGGATAGGCATGAGCTGACATTTGGGCCTCTTAGAATGAGTGTCAGTTTAGTGCCATAGGGATCCTTTGAGAAATATTAACTATCTATATTCTGACAGTGTAGTGGATTTCTACCTCAGAGGATTCATAGGAGTTGTGGGCCTATACACTTGCTCATCTTGGAATTGATAGAGCCCTCTAAGCATCCCCTGCATGTGTGGGTATGTCCATCTTGATAAATCTACTCTAACATTCCAATTTACTTCAGCTTTTAGATCCCTTTTCCAGTATATAAAAGCAATTCAACTTCATTCAGTATAGGCCACTTCATAGTCCTCATTGTCGTCCCGCAACAATGTAACTACTAGGTACTTTTCTGACGCCGTGAGCTGAAACATCGAATGAAGACTTGCCACTTGGCAGGCTCATAGCACTACACTCAGACTGACACAGTTCCCACACCTAATCCCGAGGCCTTTGTTTCTCCTTGTGTTCAGTAGGAAAAGCAAGCAGTCTCTGTCTGGAGTATGCCATACCTCCTCCTGGGCCACACTTTATGCCTCAAAGAAGTCGTGTCACGGGACAGTGGACTTCACACTAGTTATTGTTCTAAAAGCAAAAAGTGCATCTTGCAAAGCATTTGCCTCATACAAAGATTCCTGGGACACAGCTGTGGGACTATGGTCAGATGAGGATAAGAGGGCTGATTTTACTCTCGAAGGTGATTCAGGCAAAGAAGGTGGGTTAATCCCTTCAGATGGGGGCAGGAGGCTGGTCCTTCTGAAAATAAAAAAAGGTAATTCAACAATAAGGGCTCCATGTCCCTAGCTTGATCCTTTTATTATCCACATTTTCCCATCTCAATTTTCAGGATCTCACATCTTCCCCGTCAAACCTTTCAACATAAGGGATTCAGTTGATGGTGTAATTAGCTATTCTTCAGCTAGGACTCAGGAATGATGGTGGTGTGTGGGTTACAAACTGGACTGTTAGCTAAAGGTCAGCGATTTTAAAAGCACCAGCCACGCCCCAGGTAAAAGATGAAGTTTGTGCTCCGATAAATATTTATAGCCCCCAGAGCCCTCGAGGACATTCGATTTTGGCTTATGCAGTCACTGTGCATTGCAGCCAAGTCAGTGGTAGTGAGGATAAGACTCTGGGTGGGTTTTCAGCAATCTCAACACTGCTACAAGAAATAAGACTTTATTTCAAGACCCAAATAGCAACTTTCAGGTCCTTTATGTACTGCTTGAGCCAGGACTTTGAAGCTCTGGACTCATCATTTTCTCTTTCCGCGTTGTGTATCTGAAAGCTGAACCAGCCAGCTTCACTATGCTTGTGGGTGTAACAAAAATGTTGAAAGATAATAATGAAATAGTAGTCACTCACAGCATTGTCTCTCACAGATGTTTGATCTAATGGTGGGGATATTATGCTTGTCTTTATTGCCACCTCATGCCATGGATTACTATGCCTCTTTACTATTGGAAGTCGAGCAATTAGTACTTTTAAATCCAGCCAGACTTGAGAATAAGTTCAGAAAGCATGCTGTAGTGGAGTTAACAAACCCAGGGACAAGAGAACAACAAGTGCTCCAAAATCAGTGATGAGGATGGTGTAAGAGGCCTAGTAGGGCTTGATCAAGGACAATGTAACTGAGAGGAATTACTGAAACTCAAATGAAGGCTGAGCATGATAGTGGGACAAGAGAAAAGTAAATGGAAATAGAGGAAAGAACTACAAGGCAAAGGGCATTTATAGAGGTCTAAGTACAGGTGTGTACATATGTAAATATATTTATATATGATGATGGGGAAATAGATCTATGTGCATATAGTTATAGATTTAGTATTAAGGTAGCAGATGGACATTGGGCCTCCACTCAAGTACTCCCTCAATGTCAGAACACTTTGTTCTATTAAGCTGGTATTCCATGAAGCTCACCTTCCTGACATGATCGCTGAAGACAAATGGGCACATAAGCAAATGTGGTGAAGAAAGCTGATGGTGCCCAGCTATCAAAAGATATAGCATCTGGGGTCTTAAAGGCTTGAAGGTAAACAATTGGCCATCTAGCTCAGAGCAACAAAACCCACATAGAAAAAGCACAACAACCTGTGTGATCATGGGGTGTCGAAGGGATCAGATATCAGGCATCAAAGAACAAAAAATCCTATCATGGTGAATGAGGGGAAGTGCAGAGTAGGGACACAAAGCCCATCTTTAGGCAACTGGAGATCCCCTCACAGAAGGATCATGGGGAGGAGACAAGCCAGTCAGGGTGCAGTGTAGCAATGATGAAACATACAACTTTCCTCTAGTTCTTAAATGCTTCCTCTCCCTCCCCCGCCATCATGATCCCAATGCTACCTTACAAATCTGGCCAGAGGATGTAGACTGATACAGATAGGAAATGGAAACACAGAGAATCCAGGATGGATGAACTCCTCAGGACCAGTGTTGATACCGGGAGTGTCAAGGGAATGTAGAATAGAAAGGGGGAACCAGTCACAAGGATTTACATAAAACCCCCTCCCTGGGGGACAGACAACAGAAACGTGGGTAAAGGAAGATGTCGGACAGTGTAAGACATGACAAAATAACAATTTATAAATTATCAAAGGTTCATAAGAGAGGGGGTCTGGGGAGAGGGGGGAAACAAGGAACTGATGCCAAGGGCTCAAGTAGAAAGCAAATGTTTGAGAATGATGATGGCAACAGATGTACAAATGTGCTTGACACAATGGATGATTGTGTGGATTGTGATAAGAGATGTAAGAGTTCCCAAGGAAAGTATATAACTAAAAAAGAAAGAAAGCATTCTGTGTTGGGCCGGGTTGACTAGAGAAACAAATCCAGAGATACTCATATATGTATAAGAAAAAGTTTTATCTCAAGAAGTAATTATGGATCAATAAAACATTCCATCCCAGTCCAGCTCTTCAGTCTATAAGTCGCTCTTCAGACTCATTAAGTCACATGCAATGATGCAGAATGCAGGACAATCACAGGCCAGTGGGTTTAGTTATGTGGATCCAACTGACCGTATCGTAGTGCTTGCAGCAGCCAGGAAAGTAAAGGCACAGAGAGTGGGGGAGGTGCCCAGGACCCTGCTTATGAGAAAGTCTCGCCCACAGAGAGTCACCATCAGGGTGTGACCTGATTGACAGACTAAACTCTACCCTTACACTTTCATATATCTTCAAGTTGACATGAAATGATGTAACTACCACTTATTCTTTGAGTTTTGTTCTTCTAGAATCACTCTTGGTGCCAAATAGCTAAGTCTGAGTTCTCGAGAGGGGTGCATCAGTGAGATGCACACATACATACATATAAAGAGATTTGCTGCATGGTAGGGCTTTATGCAGTTGTAGAGGTTGGCAAGTCCCAAACCTACCGTTTGTGTCCAGTGGAAGCTAAGGATTTCTGATGACTTGTGGGGTTGTAGGACTGGTGAATCCACGACCTGCTGGTTAGGATGGAGACTTCTTCAGGTTTATAACACAGAAACTGCAGATCAGGCAACTAGAGTGCAGGTCAAGAAAGAGAGCAAACTTTGCCACAACTTCCACTTCGATAAAGGAAGCTGGCCACACTCCCGAGGCAATTTCCCTTTCAACTGATTGGCTATTCATATCAGATTACAAAAATGAAAGTTGATTCCATTATGAAAAAGCACCTGTCAGACTGATGAGAATCACAGTCTAGTCAAATTGAGGTTTACATTAGTCGTTACAGTTCCCTCAACCAACTAGCTGCCCCCCTCTTGCTCCTTGCTTGGTTTTCTCAGCACTTCCCCCATATGGCATACTAAGTTTGGTTCTCATTAGCATATGTGGTGCACAGCCCAGAGACTACGTTCACCACTGCTTCGCTAGTGCTAGAGCAAGACCTGGCATGTGGGCGCTTACTGACTATGTTCTACAAGTGAAATTTGGTGTTGACTGAACCCCATGCTGGGATTCTTGTGCCCTTGTATTTTGAATGAGGTCATTGCTAGTGTTTCCTGTCATTCACATCTGTGAAACCGTATGGGTTTGGCAGAAAGCTCAGACCCAGGAAACAGCAGTGGGGGTCAGGGCCACAGTGATTCCTAGGGCAAGGGGCAGTAAAGAACCAAAAATTGTTGTCATTCTTTGCAATTCATTATTGTATCGTACAATAGCCTTTCTGAGAACTGTTGATTTGTGACTCTTGGGTCTTCCGGTTAAACTGATTCCCACAATTTCCCTTAAATTTTCTCCAGTACATAATTCATCACACCCTCAGTTGGAGGTCTCACTTCAGGGTAACAAGAAGTGTCATACACGCAATATTTTTGTTATATCCTTAAGAGCCTAAAGTTATCATTTCAACGACCGTGGAATGAACAGGGTCGGGAGCATGTACCCCTTCCCTGCACTCACAGTAATGGGTGGCTCTCTTCCCTCTCTAGTTTGAAAACAGCGTGAAGTCCAATTTGCTACTCAAGGAGCTTTATGTGGAGAACGCACACCTGCTAAAAGCCCTCCAGGTTACTGAAGAGAAACAAAGAGGAGCTGAGAAAAACAGCCTCATCTTGGAAGAAAAACTCAGAGCTCTCAACAAATTAATCAGTAAGATTTCTCCGGCATCCCTCTGTGTGTAAAGACTGCTTGCTTTCTTGGAATTCATTCTGAAAAGAAAATCTTAAAACCTGAGCCACTGTGATGCCTTAATCACTTGCAGCTTATTGGCCATGGTCCTCAGAAACAGGGCGACTGTGGTGTCTGGCTTGTTCCAGCAGCATCTGCTCTGTGCCAGATCCTGGGAACATACACGTGTTGGACAAGAGCACATTTTTATAAAACTCCCAATTTTACCACTGGGAAAACATGATGGAAACACTTGGTCAGGCCTGACAGAGAAAGTGGGTTAAGATAATGCAGTTCCAATACTGCATTTTCGACTTAAGCTCTCATTGCCATCGAGTCAATTACAATTCATAGTGACTTTGGCTTCAAAGATTAAAATGTAAAGTAGGGCTCTAGACAGCTTTATCATATTTTTCCTTTTAAATTTCATTTATGTTTTCTTAAGCAGACACACAACAAAACATACATCACTTCAGCAGTTTTTAATGTATACAGTTTGCTGATACGGATTATATTCCTCCGGTCTGTAGCCATTTTCAGCTTTTTTGAGTTGTTGCTCATCTGTTAGCATAAATTCACTCCCCTTAGAGTTCCAGGGGAGTCCAGGTGGCATGGTGATGACAGCGCTGGGCTGCTAGCCACAAAAGCAGCACTTTAAATCCAACAGACTTGGGAGAAAGACATGGCTGTCTGCTCCCATGAAGAGTTGCGGTCTCAGAAACGCACAGGGGCAGGTCTACTCGGTCCTGTAAGGTCATTGTGAATCAGAATTGATTTCATGGCAGTGTGGTTGGCTTTGTTTTTTGTTTAAAGTCCCAGGCAAATACTTCAAGTTGTTTTCCATTTTATTCCACATACATAGTTGTTAAAAGATCATCAAGCTCAAAGCAGACTTTTTTTTTACTAGTTAAGCCAAACTATTACTTGGTTTCAAGAAGACATTATGATACATTTCTGGTTTAAGGCAATAGTTTTAGGAGTTCAGCACCCTCCATGGCTCCAGAAAGTTGGGAATTGTGAGAATTTTATATTCTTGTCTGTATTTTTGCCCCATTTTGTTCAGGATCCTTCTCTGAACTCTTTGATCAAAATGCTCAGCAGTGGTAGCCAGGCACCATGCAGTTCATTTGGACTCGTGACAAAGGAGGGCATTGTTTATGGAGGCAGCTAATTAGCCATGCATTCCAGAATCCTACTCTATTCGATTCTGTTGTTCCACATGAATCGACACCAACTGTGCCTGACAACTGAAGGAGGAGGTAGAACAGAAGCACCAAACATGTTAATAAGCCAAATAATGGTATGTCCCATGAAACCATTACCCTGAACCTAAGAGCTTTACTGTCTGGTTATTCAGCTCTGTCCTCTGTTACACTTCCCAATGGCTGCTGAGTGCAGACTTTCCAGAAGGGCTTCCCTCTGTAAGCAGAGTGTCCTCTAGACAATAAAGGGGAGGACTCTTGTTCGTTTGGAACCACTTTACCACATGTAAATATTGGTACTGTGGTTACATCTGTAGGCTTGTATTTATTGTACATTAATCTTTTTTTCATTGGAGTGTTTTTGCACTGGGAATTGAACTATATGTTAAAAAAGATAAAAATATAGTTTTATACCAAAATTGATGGTCATTTGTTTATCTGAATGTACTACTGTAATGTGAAATGAGTCACTGTATTTGCAGTTTTTCAATTAAAAAATTTCAATTTTGTCCTTTGTTCTTCAATTATAAAATATCTCAAATAATTAGAAAATACAGTTTTAGGAGAAAACCCATATACCCATCAACTAGATACATTTAATATAATATTTTGAAATTTTTCTTTTTAAAAGATATAAAATATTTTAGATAGAGGTGAAGGTCGTATTCTATTGATTGCAACCTTTTACTCGTCCTAAAGGCACGCACTATCCCAAAGATGGTAAGTAAGTGTCCTGGTCTCTTTGTACATTTATTATATATGCATTATATAGTCTTGATTAGTGTCCACTCTTTTACTTTTGCATGTATCCATTGGAACGGCTACACAGAAACTCACAGACAAAATGCGTGATGAAAGAATTTAATAACTCAATAAGTTATAGTGCCAAGAGAAATGCTCAGGGTAGGTGTTTAACAGGACACATTACAGAGTTTCAGGTATGCTAATAAACACCCGAAGTGGCATACAACTCTGCTATGAGCCTCAACCCAAAGACATTCAGCTCAGGCTCTGGTCAAACCCAGGTCAGCAAACCCAGGTCTCCGAATTAAGTGCCCAGACTGAAGGACCAGGAAAACGTCAGTCTTCACAACCTAGAAATTGAAAACATTGTTCGGCACCCAGCTACCATGACCAAGTGTTATGAAAAGGATCACAACAGAAGGTTCTGTCTAGAGTGGGGGAGAAGTTAAGAACATAACCCTAAAGGATGCCAGGTTTACTGATCGAACAGAGATAGGCAGGACCTCCAAGATTTGCACTCTTCCCCTGCAGATCGGGAACTGAACTCAAATGGTACATTGACGGTATTGCTGCAATTATTGGGTTGAATCAGAATGCATATGAATTGTGGTAAATGATGTAAAAATATCACCTGATCTTTTGAGGGCAGGCCAGGTATGAGTGATAGGCTTTTTCACTGGGGTCAAGGAGGGGAGCCAAGCCCTTCTTTCAAAAGATATTTTTAATTAAAAGTTTCTTTTTTCATATAACACTGTTTAGGAATGAATAAAATGTAGCACAAAACCTGTCTCTTTCAGCACTGCCATGTTCCCAAACATGCTCCGCAGTGTTCCCCTTGCTCATATGATAAATATGATTATATCTATCCATACTTGTTTTATGAAAAATGCTTACACTGTACAAGTTGTAAAGCGGTCCTTCAAAAATTAAGGACTGTAAAAATTGTCCTTCAAAAAAAAGTTAAGTATTCCAAGATAAAAGCTGAGCGTTCATAGCTATTAGACTCCCATACAAGAAAACTTAAAGCCAGTCCTCCAACGTGAGAAATGTGAAGGAATGATACTAGAAAGTCACTCAAAGTTGAACACAAAAGGGAAAATGATGAGAACAAATGTACAAATGTGCTTGAAAATTGATATATTTATGGATTGTGATAAGAGTTATATAAGCCCCCAATAAAACTATTTTTTAAGTTGTACGAGCCCCCCAAAAACTGATTTAATAAAAAAGAAAGAGCTAGATCTGGAAATGGTGGAATGTCACCTGGCTTATATTCTTTTCTTATTTTTTGTACAATGACTATATTCCTTTCTCTCTTTTTTAATCATTTTACCACAATCCATATCTACACCCATTGTGTCAAGCACATGTGTACATTTATTTCCATCATCATTCTCAAAATACTTTCTTTCTACTTGAGGCCTTGGTATCAGCTCCTCATTTTTCCCCTCCCTCCCCACCCCCTTCCCTCATGAACCCTTGACAATTTATAAATTACTATTATTTTGTTATGTCTTACACTGTCCAACATCTCCTTTCACCCACTTTTCTGTTGCCTGTTCCTCAGGGAGGGGCTTATATTGTAGATCCTTGTAATCGGTTCCTCCATTCTATCCCACCTTTCCTCCACCCTTGAATTATCGCCACTCTCACCACTAGTCCTGAGGGGTTCATCTGTCCTGGATCCCCTGTGTTTCTTTCTGTACCCGTGTACATCCTCTGGTCTAGCCAGATTTTAAGATAGAATTGGGATCATGATAGTGGTGGGGAGGAAATATTTAAGAACTAGAGGAAAGTTGACTCATCCTTCCCTGTGGTCCCTCTGTGGGGAGATTGTTCCACTATCTACAGATGAGCTTTGGATCTCTGCTCCAGCCCTCTCGTTTTTATTTGTTATGTGTCTGCTGATGCCCAGTTCCTATGACTCCTCATGATCGCACCAGCGATGTGCTTCTTCCATGTGGATTTGTTGCTTCACTGCTGAATGGCAGCTTGTGTGACATCAAGCCTTTTAGACCCCAGACACTATATCTTTTAATAACCGGGCACCATTTGCCCTCTTCACCACATTTGTTTATGCACCTATTTTGTCTTCAGCGATTGTGTCAGGAGGGTAAACATCTCATGCTGCTGACTGGTTAGAACAAAACTTTCTCTTTTTTAAAAAATTTATGTATTGGGGCTCATGCAATTCTTATCACAATCCACACATACATCAATTGTGTAAAGCACACTTATACATTCATTGCCCTCATCATTCTCAAACTTCGCATTCCGCTTTGGTTCCTGGAATAAGCTCCTCATTTTCCTTTTTTCTCTCCCTCTCCCTCCCCGCTCCCCTCTCCCTCATGAACCCTTGATAATTTATAAATTATTATTTTATCTTATCTTACACTGCCAGGCGTCTCCCTTCACCCACTTTCCTGTTGCCCATTCCCCAGAGAGGAGGTTATATATAGATCCCCGTGATTGGTTTCCCCTTTCTACCCCTCCTTCCCTCCCGGTATCACCACTCTCACTGTTGGTCCTGAGGGGGTTCATCTGTCCTAGATTCCCTGTTTCCAAATCCCAACTGTACCGCTGTGCATCCTCTGGTCTAACCAGGTTTGCAAGGTAGAAGTGGGATCATGATAGTTGGGGGGAGGAAGTGTTTAAGAACTAGAGGAAAGTTGTGAGTTTTGTTATTGCTACACTGAAGCCTGAGTGACTCATCTCCCCACTACCGCTCTGCAATGGATGTCCAGTTGTCTACAGATGGGCATTGGGTCCCCATAGAACAAAGTGTTCTTGAATGGAAGGAAGATATGAGTGGATGCCCAAAGTCCATCCCCTACCTCAGGGTATTGCCATATAAATATATGTACATGGGCCAATACCTCTATTTTTGTAGATTAATGTATTTACATATGCACACCACTATGTTTATACCTCTATCCATTGCTTTGCTTCCTTGGTCCTTCCTCTGTTGCCTTTTACCTTCCTCATGTCCCACTGCCACTTTCCCCTTATTTCTGCCTCTTGGTAACCCCCTTAGCTAGTCTGCTGTTGCTCCAACATTACCACCACCCCCACCTTGGATCCCTATATCCTCATTACTGGCTCTGACACCCCAGTTGTTCCCCTGTCCATGGCACAGCCTGCTCAGCACCCCCTTCCTCCACCACTCTGACCTCCCAGGTCTCCCTGGAACCGTTGGTCCCAATGCTCTCACCTCAAGCATGCCTCCCATACCTATCCTATATAGGTAGGTACACCGACTATGACATAGCCCAAAATGATTTTTTAAAATAAAAATAGTAAATCAATAAGAAAAATTTTTTAAAAAGAGAAAAGAACTATACAAAAATCCTGGGTCTCTTCGCTGGCCTTCAAGACTGTCCAGGAGCTGCCTCTCCCAGCCTGGAGTGCATGTAGACCCTACTATGAAGCACCAAACCATGAGGACAGCATGGTCACATGGAAGGATGCATGAAGAGAGAGAGCTACAGGCTAGGGAGAGGAGCCAGCATGCCACACCCACACAGAGGCAGGCCAGGAGAGAGGAAGAGAAAGAGAGCGGGACTAGACCCCACGCTGGCACGCCAGGCTCGGAGGATGACGTCCCTGGGGGAAGCTAATGGGACACAGAGGGAACTGGACAACTGACAACAGCTGGTGGCATGCTGTCCCCTTGCTGGAGCAGACTGCGACAAAGTATATTTCTTGATCACAATTGAATGTAAACAGAATTTGGTAACACATTGAAACTGAAATACACAATTATATGGAAATTTAACCATTATACAAACAACCAGTGAATATTTAGAGTCAAATGAAAATGAAGATACAACACACGAAAACATTTGAGACTCTGAAACTGTTAGGGTGGGGGAAGGGAAGTATACTTATTACCAATTAAGTGAAGGTTTACAGAGAAGTTCATCAGTTTTACATCGAAAAATTCATACACATTGATTTTGCACATCCACTCCAATACCTTCCATGTGCCATCCTACTTCCCCACTGGGCTTTCTCTTACCATCACTCCTTCTTTAGTAACCCTCTGGACTTTGTCATTGGGTAAATGCTGCCCTTTGGGTTTTAAGCTGTTGATGGTTTTAAAAAAGGTCATTTCAGTTCCACGCCTAGAGGACATTGGCTATATTCTTGGGGTATGCTACTAGACTCCACTCAACCAGTAAACCCAGTCTGTTTTATGATCATGAGTTCTGTTCCACATTTTACCCCCATTCCACTGAGGACCTTCTAATGTGATTGTGTTCAGAGTAATAGGTAGCGGTAGTCAGGCACCATTTAGGTTTTCCAAGCTCAAGATTATAGAGACTAATGTTTGGGTTGTTCATCATTCTATTGTAATAATTGTATTCAACATGTCTTTTGACTTCACTCTTATTTCCTCCGAGTGCAGAGAGACCAATAGTTACTACTGGCTGCTCATGCACAGTTTTTCTTATTTAAGTCACTTTTTTAAAAAACAAAAATTTCAAAAGAGGACCTGATGCAAGGGGCTTAAGTGGAGAGCAAATGCCTTGAGAATGATTGGGGCAGGGAATGTATGGATGTGCTTTATACAATTGATGTATGTATATGTATGGATTGTGGTAAGAGTTGTTTGAGTCCCTAATAAAATGTAAAAGAAGAAAAGAGAAAAAAATGATTAGGGCAAAGACTGTACAGATGTGCTTTATACAATTGATGTATGTATATGTATGAACTGTGAAAAGAATTGTATCAGCCCCAATAAATTGTTAAAAAAATAAATTTAAAAAAATTCCTTTTATTTTTTTTGTACTGTCCCACGTCTCCCTTCACCAACTTTTCTGTTCTGTTTTAATGTAATTTTTATCATTAAACTGTGAGTCTAATGGTAACAAAATAGAACGTGTGTGTGTCTGTGTTAAAACAGTCATTAAAGAATAGAATTCAGAGACAGAGAATTTTTTTAAGTTTTTAAAAATATTTTCTATTGTTACTTAGGTGAAGGTTTATAGAGCACACATCAGTTTTACATTAAATAACTCGTTAAATCTACCATTGTCTTTTCATTTCCAATATTTTTTGCCAATCTCTTGTTTTATATTGTCTTCCCTTCACAAAAATAACACCTGTCTACCCTCTAGCTTCCACAGACAGAGAACTTATTGTTGACAAAGGCCTAAAAAACATTAAATGGGAAGCAGACACCTCTTCAATAAATGCTATTGGAAATACTGGCTATCCACTTGCAGAAGAACAAAAAAAAAGATGACTGCCTCACCCATGCACAGAAACAAACTCAAGATGGATCAAATTCCTAAATGTAAAACCCAAAGCTCTCAGGATCAGAAAACTGGGACAAAACTAGGAACCCTAGTGCAGTAGATGGGCTATCAGAAATAACAAAGCTGACACAATCCATAGAAAACAAAATAGTGGGACATATTAAAAAATAAAAAACTTGCATACATTAAAAGACTTCATTGAAAGAGTAAAAAGACCCATAGACTGGGAAAAGATATTTAGTAATGACATAACAAAGGACTAATTACTAAAATCTACAGAATTTACAAGGTGGCAAGAAAAACAAACTAGTAGCCCTATGAAAAAGTGGGCAAAGGACCGGAGCAGATGATTCACAAAGGATGATACGCGAATAACTAATAAACATATGAGTAAGTTCTCTCAGTCATTAGCTATCCAGGAAATGCAAGTGAAAGCAACCATGAGATACCACCTAACACCCATAACTGTAGCCCAGTTAAAGTAAAAAAGCTGAGAACAGCAAATGTTGGAGAGTGTGTGGTGAGATAGGAACTCTTATCCTCTGCTGGTGGACTTGTAAATATGTACAGACACTCAGGAAGGCAGTATGGCGATACCTAGAACAGATGGCAACTGAACTACCATATGATCCAGCAATACCATTACTGAACATATACCACAAAGAAATAAAAAACATCATAAGCAGACATTTGCTCCCCCATGTTCATCACAGCACAGCTCACAATTGCTAGAAGCGGCCTCCATTCCCAACAATGGATAAAAAACCTCTGGTACATAAACATGATGAGTACTGCGCATGCCTGAAGAACAGCAATGAGACCCCTCACGTCGTGGAGGGCTCTGGAAGACATGCTGAGGGAAGCGAGTGAAGCACGAAAGGACAAGCACTGTGTGAGTCCAGAGCAGCAGGAACAAGCAGCAGAAGGGGCGCAAGCTCAAGTGTGCAGGCCATGCAGTCGTCTGGCTGGGGTCAGACAGGCCGCTAACGAGCTGGACCAGTGCCAATGACCTACACATCATCTGCTCCTGGTGAGTATAGTGTAGGTCACTTGGCCGGAGGTCACCTCACGACAGCTGGGATCAAATGGAGGGTGCTAGGGGGTATTGGCTGTTCGCTGAATAGTAGCCATTTAGATCTGTGGTGAGGTCTCCCAGAGAGGGAGGTAGCCCCGTCGGAGGAATGGGGTTTACTGATGAGAGGTGCCGCACAGGAGATGAAAGGGAATGGTCAAATTTGGGGGTACATAGGTGCATGCCTGTTGAAGGGAGGGGAGGGAGAGCTAACCTCCAGGTTGGGGACAAAAGACTGAGGATGCTCTTGGCAACAATAAATGGGAGGTGTCTTCAGTGGCATGCAATGGGTGGGCAGAACTTGTGTAGGGCATCTGGGGGGGGGGTATCCCAGGAAAGCAGACCAGGTGCCATAAAATGCTGGGACACCAAATCCTGGATCTTTGGGGTGCATGCATGCTCCAGAGGCTACATCAGTGAGCCCCATATGGGAATCCCACTGGGTGAACTAGACTCTACCTCAGACACACTTGTAACATGAGGACTTAAGCGGGAAATACATGGTGCCTGAGGAAGCAGAAAACAGCTGTACCAAGAGTGGTGTACTGATGGTTGGTGGACAAATAAGGTCATGTTACATCAACCCCCTTTATGCTGGGTTAAGATATCTATTATTCTGGAAATCTTGTGACAGCCCCTCTACTGTGTGTTGCATGTGCTTGGGTATATTAAGGTGTGTCTCAGGGGTGCAGCACCATGGGGGTCACTTTCTTGAAGCTGTTATTTGTTTCTGCTCTTTAGTAAATGAGACCCAGAGACTTTGAGAAAGAAAATATAGCAATAGTTTGGGGGGGCGAGGATAAAGAGGGTCGGGGGAAGTAAGAGGGAGATGATGTCAAGTAGTCTAGGAGGGAAATGTATGTGTGGAGACTGATTGTGGCAGCAATTTTACAATTCTGTTTGATGTGATTGAACTATGGAATAATATGACATTTGTATTAACTCCTAAGTTAGCAAATTTTTTAAAAAGCATAGATTCAGGAATGGTTTGGGGGCTCACACTTAAAAAGAATTATCATGGCCCTGCTCAGTACTCACCTTCATGAAATGATCACTGAAGATAAAGGTACTACAGCGAAGTGTCGCAAAAAAATAGATAGTAGCACTCCCTCAATGTATGAATACTTTCTTTTATTAAATTGGCACTCTGTGATGCTCACCCTCCCGACACAACTGCTGAAGCCAAAGCGGGTGAACAAGTAAATGTGAAGAAAGCTGATGGTGCCCGGCTATCAAAAGAGATAGTGTCTGGGGTCTTAAAGGCTTGAAGATATACAAGCGGCCATCTAGCTCAGAAGCAACAAAGCCCACATGGAAGAACACACCAGCCTGTGTGATTGCATGGTCCAGAAGGGAACAGATATCAAAGAACAAAAACTCAATTCATTGGCTGCACACCTCCATGATACAATCACCGAAGACAAACAGGTGCATAAGCAAATGTGGCGAAGAAAGCTGATGGTGCCCGACTATCGAAAGAGATAGTGTCTGGGGTCTTAAAGGCTTGAAGGTGAACAAGCGGCCATCTAGCTCAGAAGCAATAAAGGCCACATGGAAGAAGCACACCAGCCTGTGCAATCACGAGGTGCCAAAGGGACCAGGTATAAGGCATCATGCAATATATATATATATATACACACACACACACACACACACACACACACCATAGTAAATGAAGGGGGAAGTGCAGAGTGGAGACCCAAAGCCCATTTGTCGGCCACTGGAGAACCCCTCATAGAGGGGTTTAGGAGAGGAGATGGGTCAGTCAGGGTGCGATGTAGTACCGATGAAGAACACAGCTTTTCCCCCAGATCCTGGATGCTTCCTCCCGCCACCTACCATGATCCGAATTCTACCTTGCAGGACTGGATAGGGCAGAGCTTGTACACTGGTGCATATGGGAGCTGGAGGCACAGGGAATCCAGGGTGGATGATACCTTCAGGACTAGGGGTGTGAGGGCCGGTGCTGGGAGAGTGGAGGGTGAGTGGGTTGGAAAGGGGGAACTGATTACAAGGATCCACATGTGACCTCCTCCCTGGGAGATGGACGGCAGAGAAGGGGGCGGGGCGGTAGACTCTGGATAGGGCAAGATATGACAAAATAACAATCTATAAATTATCAAGGGCTCATGAGGGAGGGAGGAGCGGGGATGGAGGGGGAAAAAAAAGAGGACCTGATGCAGAGGGCTTAAGTGGAGAGCAAATGCTTTGAAAATGATTAGGGCAAATAATGTATAGATGTGCTTTATACAATTGATGTATGTATATGTATGGGTTGTGATAAGAGTTGTATGAACCCCTAATAAAATGTTTTTTTAAAAAGTACTAAATCTAAAAAAAAAAAAGAGTGGCTGAATTACAACACTAACTGAACCCTCTACTTAGAATGATTTCTGATGTTAATAGGAGAGCATGGATTGGGACTAAATGGGAACCTGAAAGTTACGGTGGAGAGGACTGTGCTACGCTGAGTTTTCTAGAGAAATAAATCAAACTACACTCAAATAACTTTATAGCAAAAATAAATTTACATCAGGAAGCCCAGCCTAGTTCAACTCAAGTCCATGGGTCAGATGCTAGATGAAGTCCCCTTTAGACTCACCCAGCTTCCAGCCAATGAAGCAAAGGCAAAGCAGGAATCGGGAAAATCACAGGCCAGTAGGGGCAAGAGCATCTGGATGTAAGGTCAGCAGGAAGAGGGCAGGGCACTGCAGCTCCTATGATCAGCAGGCCGGCTCGGCCATGAATCCTAGAGATGCAGAATCAAGGTAAGCAGGATGGAGGGAGAGGGAAGGAAAGTTGTCCATGGCATGTCTCTAAATTGGGCACCTCCTCCAAGGAGAGGGCCTTATTGAGATTGAACTCTACCCATACTTTCACACAGATGCATCAAACTGATATAAAATCGAACCATCATAGGGACACACGGAAAGATTATTCTCAGAAATATCAGAACATGGATCCTTGACATGCCATTGAGTTACTTCAGCCAACAACACTACCACTCACATCTGAAGAGTTTAATCCATCATTAGTAAAGCCATTGTCCCCTCCACCTGCACTTGAGCTTAGCCCAACTTTCCCTGCTGATAGGGAACCTCGAGTTGTATCTGGAGCATTCCCTGCAGCAGATGCCTTGCAAGATAATGCTGACACTTGCTGGGAAACACCTTCGACACTCATGCCTGCTTCGACACTGCCTCTAAACTTGTCTCAGTAATCCCAAAGGTGACCTCCAAATATTGATCCAGAAAGAGCTGTGCTATCCTCTTAAAGGACTGCTAGCATTTTCTAGTATGTACAGGCAGAGACCCGAGGAATGTGTGCGGGAGTGAGATGATGATGCAAGGAGCGAACGGTTGCATCAGTCTGAATGTGTTGACGTGGACCAACTAAGCACTGATCCTTCAGTCAGTGTTTCAGCACCAGACGTTAGGACAGAATCTAATAGTTTATCTGTTTGGTTTACTGAAGCAAAGCTTCTGCAGTGGCTTAGAGCAAGTTAAGTTGAAGTACCAGACCTAGCTTGGTATACTTTAGAGGATTAAGGGAATGGGCGTGTTTCAGGGCAGACCCATAGACTCACAAATGGAATGCACTGAGGACACACCTTTTCTCTCAGTGGGAAACAAATTTCTGAAGGGATCATAAGTATCTCTAAAGACTGCTGTGATTGATATTTTATTTTGAGCCAGTTTTGACAGTGGAAAATACCCTAATTAAGACGTTTGCACATAACATGGCTGATTGGGTCCCATGGTAGTAGGCGGTAAGCAGTAGCATTTAACAGAGACAAGGTGGGTGTGGTTGCCAAATGGTTAGCAGAGTCAAAGAAGTAACAGAATAGCCTGATTTGTATGGCATTGGATACCTAAGCAGAGTGTCCCTAGGAGTGAAATAAATGAGAAACCTACCAAATCTATCATTGATCTGTACAAGTTGAAAAATTCTAGGCCAGTTGAATAGCAGTCTAATTCAAATAGCCAGATATAGAGTCGTAAATGCTCGATCAATTCCCAAAAATTGAGCCAGTTCACAAACCCTTCATTTACGGGGAAGCCAGGTCCCTTTGAGGAAGGCACCCACTACACTAATAAAAAAAATGCATAGTTAGCCTTTCTCCCAGGCCTGCCCAGTGGAAACTGCGCCTTTTATAAGTGACAATTCATTGGAGAAAGGAAATAATCAGACGTTGGGGATGGTTACTGGACATTGGCTCCAAACTGACATTAATCTAAGTGACCCTAAATTTAAGGTCCCACAATCAGACTAGGAGCATATAAAGGTCAAGTTATAATGGAGTCTTAGCTCAGGTTGATCTCACAGGGGATCCAGTATGAGCCCAAACCTATCCTATAGTAATTTCCCTGTTCTAGAACACATAAATGGAATAGACAGACTCACTGACTGCCAGTACCCCATATGGCTACCTGACTCTAGAACATGGACTACTATGGCAGGGGCAGGAGTGGAAGCTAGTAAAGCTACCTCTACTTAGGAAAATGGTAAAGCCAACGCAATTATGTTTTCCTGGAGGGATTGCAAAGATCAGGGTGCAAAGATTGCACCATCAAGGAATTGAAGAATATAGGGCTGGAGACCATTACTTCCGAACTGAGCTGTTGTCTATGGGGGGACTAGCAAACTCTAGACCTATGTGGTTTGTAAGGGTCCAGGTATAAGCTGTGCTTACACACACACAAGCACCAGCAGCGGTTAAGCCAGTTTTTAGTGTGGGGTTTTTTAATCACTTTATTAGGGGCTCTTACATCTCTTTTATAACAATCCATACATCAGTGGAGTCAAGCATATTTGTACATATGTTGCCATCATCATTTTCAAAACATTTTCTTTCTACTTGAGCCCTTGATATCAGCTCCTTTTTTCCCTCCCTCACCCACCCTCCCACCCTCAAGACCCTTGATAAATTATTATCGTTTTCCTATCTTACACCATCTTCTGTCTCCCTTCACCCACATTGCTGTTGTTTGTCCCCCTCAGGGTGTGGGGGTTATGTCTACATCATCATTGTAATCAATTCTCTGTTTCTCCCCCTTCTCCCCCTACATTCCCCCTAAGTGGCCTACGCTGATAGTATTGCTACTCCCATTACTGTTCCTGATGTGTTTATCTGTCCTGGATCCCGTGTGACAAGAGCTCTTATCTGTACCATCTGGTCTAGCTAGATTTGTAAGCTAGAACTGGGATTTGTAAAGTAGAAGTGGGGTCATGATAGGTGGGTGGGGTGGGGTGCGGGAAGCACTAAAGAACTAAAGAAATGTGTGTCTCGTTGGTGCTGTACTGCACTCTGGCTGACTTGTCCCTCCTGTGAGGGATGTCCAATTGTCTACAGATGGGCTTTGAGTCTCCATCCGACTCCCTTCATTCACATCATATGATGGTTTGGGGTCTCCTGATGTCTGATACTGTTAGATTCCTCAGGTGGAAATACCTGGGTCATTGGCTTCCCATGAGAATGAATTCACACCGAAGCCTGGTTTGTGATCCAAGTGAATTTTTATAAAGGATAGAAGTGTAAAGGTGAAACTGAGGTACAGGGAGGAAGACAGACATAACTGACAGGACAAGGAAAGCAGAAACAGAAATAGCTTTATTAGGTGGGGCAGTAGGGCGGCTCCTGGGGCTCCCTGCCGAGGTTTCGTGACCTAGGCGGACAGGTCAGGGAAGTCCCATTCAGCAGCTGGGGGTGAGGGTTTTTACAGGGGTAGTGAGGAATGTATGGCAATTAGCATATGGGGTCTGGAGACCTGGAGAATTGCTTGTCATCTCCTTGCAATTCTGACTTTTCAGGGCCCTCCACAGGGAGGCGTGGTTGACAGTACTGGTTGACTCCATTGACTCAATTAAGCTCACCTGGCCTAGATTGAGGTCCTCCCAAGAGTACTGGCTTCGTCTCAACTGCCTGAATTTATTCATGCCATCCAGCCTGGAGCAGCTTCCCACAGTCTGTAAGGGTGGAGGGAGGCCTTGGCAGGTAGAGGTAGAGGTTTCTGCCTCTAGCTCCCTAACACTTTCTGATCCCATCTACACCTTGTGATCACACAGGCTGGGCAACAATTTTATTAGAGCATAGATAGAATCATTTCCAAAGAAAGTATGTGAGTCCTTCTGGCATGGTGAAAAGGATACCTTAAGCATAGATAAAATATGCTTTGTTCCCGGAATGTAGTGGGGGCCCCTTTCACAAATTAAGAAGGGTCATTCATTGTCTAGGGGAAGACTCCTAGTTTCTAAAAGACAGTTTTAAAGGGGAGGAGTTTGCCACTCCACAGATGTACAATTAGCTTTCTAATTAGTTATTTAGACCACCCTTGAGGCTCTTTAAATTACAATCTCAGCTTTTGTCTCTGGATCAGTGTGCTGTCAGATTTATCTCCAACAGCACTGCTGTGTGAGGACATTCATTAGGGCCTAGCTTCAAGGTTGACCTGCTTACTAACCTGTTCTCACAAGGTCTTCTGTTAATTCACATATTGCAGGCAGAAAATGCCTCTTCTGTCCTTGTCAATTTGGTCAGTGCAAAAAACAGATGGATCTTTGAGAATGGCAGGGGGTGCCTGGAAACTTATCCAGGTGGTGACTCCAATTGCAGCTACTGTCCCAGAAATGGTTTTATTGCTTGAGTAGATTAATATCTCTTCTAGTATCTGATAGCAGCTACTAATTGGGCAAATGTGTTTTTCTCAATTCCAGTTTTAAAGGAGCAGCACAAGCAGTTTGCCTTTAGCTGTTGTGGCAGTTAGATGTTATGTCAACGTGACCCTGTGGGAAACTGTAGCACTAGTCCCGCCTATCAAACAGGTTACAGCCTGATGACTCCTCCTAGGGGATATGAACTTTCAAATAAGAAAGACAATGAGAGCAGCAAGAGGAGATAAGCAGCACTTGAGAGGGGATTGAGGGGCAGCTGGGAGGAGGAGGATGACCAAGCAGCACACACTGCAGAGAACAGCGCAAAAGAGTTACTGAAAGGGATAGCACTTCCAGACCACAGGATTGTCACCATAAAGATAGGTAGACACAAATAGACTACAACGAGAGAGCAGAAACACCAGCCAATTAGAACCGCTTAGGGCATCTCCTCGGCCGCCTGAGGGGAGATTCCCTGGTCTTTGAATTGGGAAGCTAGCTGAGGGGGTGGGGGGTACGTGCCAGTGGGGTGTGATGGAGCAAAAGGATCATAATTCGAAGTGACCAGACTGGGACCAGGGAAAATAAAAATATAAATTTCTTTGGCTTCCTGCCAAAACCAGAAGACTGCCAGTGGAGATCCCCCATCTAGGACTCACTCCTAGTAGTGGGTACTTCACAGCTTACTGAGCCTCACAGGGCTGAGAACAGGGCAGCTGAAAGCAGGTGTTAAGTGATTAACACCAAGAGCTCCAGCCCCCTCCTGAGGTACCACTCAGCACAACCCCTGATCAGAAGACACCCCAAAGGCCTGGTACCTTAAATAATTGGGCCACTCTGAGGATTTATTTTCATATTACTTGTTACACATACCTGGATTGCATACACCTGACTCATTGACTAAGTATTTGCATCACAAAACAAGAAGCTGGAGCAGGTTTGGCAGGCAGAACAGGTTTTACAAGCCCAGGCAAGGAATTTATATAAGGGAGTTTATATATATCATTTGTATGATATATTACTTTACGTTTTTTCCTTCCGATCTCATTGGTTTATTTCCTAGACCCCTAACACCCCATCTACCTACTAGTTCGCACCCACAACAGAGACTAAGCTCTGTGTGAAGCTTAGTGTCCCGGACAAACATACATTAACAGCTCTCCTGCATCTTATGCTAGTATGATTTTTCCTATTACTATTATTAAAACTGTCATCTCTTACCCCTTTTCTTTCATTTTCCTTTCTTTAGTCTAAATATCCAAAGTTTTACTTCATAACATCATTAACCTGTCTTTTCGTTTCACTGTACTGATCATCAAAATTTTTCTTACATTTTCAGACTCATAAAACCAAAGACTAATACTACTATCACAATATTTAAAATTGTTTTTGCTCTCAAATACTAGTACCCATTGATCCATCGTTGCAAATGAGGCATTTCAGGGCCAAATACCCCTTCCTTTAACCTACTATATAACACTACCTGATCCTCCACCCTCTTTTTTAACCTACTGCTTCCTTCACTCTCCCAACACTCATAACATTTCCTCCCCAAATTTCATATGACTCCCTTAACACATAAATTAGCAACCTCCCTCAGACACTTAATACAAACTATCCATTAGCCCTCTACTGCACCACCTAATAGAGTTAACCAGTTCCAAATAACATCGCCTACATAACACTCCCAATAGACTCCAAGATGACAAGGAAACAACAGAAGATATTAGTCACACACACACACACACACACACAAAACAAGAGAAACATAAACAAATAACCAAATAGCAATCAGACTTAAATGTAATACCTGAAACTGTACAAGTTATGGATTTCCCAGAAAAAGAATGTAAAGAATGATGTTTGTGCTCATGCAACAGCTGAAAGAAGTCTGAAAGGAAAAATAAAACAATAGAAAAGCTATAACCTCATTAGAGAAACAAACAGAAACACAAAAATCAAACACTATACTAGCAGAATTACAAAGCAGGGGTGTCAAACTCAATTAAAAAGCGGGCCATTTGGTGCAACAGGCAAGATTCACATGGGCCACATCACTTTTACAAATTTTGTTCAATTTCTATTTTGAAGTGAGAATTCAGGAATATGGATAGGATAATTAAAATACTATAATAGCTTTTATTTAAATATTTATTTTATTTAATGTATTTATAAAACTAAAATTATTGTTTTACCCTTAACTTGACAGTGCTTTCCTTCTACTAGTTTTCACTACGTCTTATGTTGTGACCGGAAAATATAACAAGGTAACTAATAAAAAACACCAAGATTTGGGCAGCTGACAAACGTGATGCACAATTGTAATGGCTTCCCTCTAAAAATGTTCACTAGCACTGCTGCTAGGTATGATCATAACAGCACAACCCAGAGTGCTATTTTTCACCTTTTCACTATTGGGATCTCTTTACATTATGTGACACTGAGAGTGGCAGACAGATCGCTTCCAATCATCACTGGAACTAGGTCAGTGCATTTATACACATCCACAGGCCCCCCAAAAAGCACTGGGCCACATGTATACTCATCTTCAGATAAAGGGTTAACGAGGGAATTGTGTGTACGGTATTGCCTCGATCTCCCCTAAGTGCTATTTTCTTCATAACAATTTTTTTCTATTTTCATTTTATTTCAGAGCATCGCAGGCCACAAAAAAAGCTCCTCAGGGGCTACATGCGGCCGACAGGGCCAGTTTGACACCCCTGCTATAAAGGAAAAGCGGGAGGCTGTAAAAGAAATAGAGATACAGAATTGAAGAGATAGAAACCCAAATTAGTGAACTGAAAGACAAATCTATAGATTCCAATCAAAAGGAAGGACAAATAACCAAAAAATGCAAAAGAGACTGAGAAAAGCTTGATAATAATGTGGGACACCATTAAGAGGAACAACCTGCATCTTGTAGGAATTCCAGAAGAGGAAGAAACAAACAAAGTTACATCCACACAGAGAATAGTCCAAGAGCGCCAGTCAAAGAACTTTGCTCAATGTCTAAAAGAGAAAAAGATGATTATTTAGGAAGCCAAAAGAACCCCAGCCAGGAGAGATTCTAAAAGGCAAACTCCACGGCATATTATAGTCAAGATGTCGAACATCAGAACGGAAACAACAAACAATCTAAAAGCACCTAGAGAAAAAGATCAATTACACACAAAGGTTCAGCAACTAAATATGGTGGTATAATACAATTATTTCAAGACAAGAAAAGCCAAAAGCAAGACCACCATTACAAAAAATACTCAATGAAGTACTGTGGCCAAAAAAACCAACAGCAACAACACACAAACCTGAAACCAACATTCAAGACAATTCCTCACAAAAACCAGCACACACAGAACAACACCCAGAGCAAGGGAACGACACAGGAAGAACAAAGAAACTGAACACAATACACATCCAAACACACAACACACGCATATATAAACCAAAATGGTGGAAACAAATACACATACATGTCAATAATTTCACTGAATGTTAATGTACTAAATACACCAGTACAGAGACAGAGAGAAGCTGAATGGATAAGAAAGCAAGCCCCATCAATATGCTGCCTACAAGAAAAACACCTCACAAACAGAGACTTGAAGACATTAAAAATCAGAGGTGGAACAAAAGCATACCCAGCAAACAGCAACAAAACTCAGCAGGGGTAACAATATTAATCTCCAAGAAGATAAACTTCAAGGTAAACAACATAACGAGAAAAGATTGAATACTACATAATGATAAAGGGAAAATAGCTCAGAAAACCATAACTTTAATAGTCATCTATGCACTCAATGAAACACCTTTGAAATACATCAGATCCTCATAGAATTGAAAAAGGACCAAGACACATCGACAGTAAGAACAGAAGACTTCAATACACCACTCTCAAAGAAAAAAAAATGTCAAGAAAAAAGGCAATGAAGACCAAAAAAAGTTTAATAACACAATCAATAAAAACTATCTTGGATGTATGAGCCCCTAATAAAATGTTTTTTAAAAAAATATCTTGGAGGGAAGATGGTGACTGAGTAACACATACCAGAGGGACTCCACAGAAATCAACCCAGGAGAGCTACTAAGAGGGAAATTCAACACTGCTGGGTCGCAGGAGGCGCATCATAAAGATAAGTAGGCACAGATCCACAAGGTTTGAAGGGACTGGCGGGCCCTCAAAGTTTAGTATTAAGGTAGTAGATAGACATTGGGCCTCCATTCAAGTACTGCCTCAATGCAACACTGTGTTCTATTAAACTGGCATTCCATGATGCTCACCTTCCCAACACAATCGATGAAGACAAATGAGTGCATAAGCAAATGTGGTGAAGAAAACTGATGGTGGCAAAAAATATAGTGTCTAAGGTCTTAAAGGCTCAAGGTAAACAAGCGAACATCTAGCTGAGGAGCAACAAAGCCCACATGGAAGAAGCACACCAGCCTGTGGGATTATGAGGTGTCAAAGGGATGAGGTAGGAGCCATCAAAGAACAAAAAATATTATCATTGTGAACGAGGGGGGTGCAGATTAGGGAACCAAGAGAGACTCATCTGTAGACAACTGGACATCCCCTTACAGAAGGGTTGGGGGGTGGGGCGAGACAGCCAATCAGGATGCATTGTAGCAACAATGAAACTTACAACTTTCTTCTAGTTCTTTAATGCTTCCTTCCCCACCACTATCATGATCCCAATTCTAATTTACAAATCTGGCTAGATGAGAGGATGTACACTGGTACAGATAGGAACTGGAAAAACAGGGAATCCAGGACAGATGATCCCTTCAGGACCAGTGGTGAGAGTGGGGATACCAGGAGGGTGGAAGGAGGGGGGGGAGGGGAAACCAATTACAAGGATGTACATATAACCTCCTCCCTGGGGAATGGACAACAGAAAAGTTGGTGGAGGGCGATGTTGGACAGTGCAAGATATTACAAAATAATACATTGCCAAGAGTTAATGAGAGAGAGGGCAGCGACGGGTGGGGGGGGGGGATGAGGAGCTGATGCCAAGGGCTTAAGTGGAGAGCAAATGTTTTGAGAATGATGTGGGCAACGAATGTACAAATGTGCTTGACACAATTGATGTGCTATGGATTGTGATAAGAGTTGTATGAGCCCCCAATAAAATGATTTAAAAAATAAAGATTTATTTGAACATAAAAAATAGATATAACTGATGGCATATATTCAATCTTGTTTTGTTAGGTGCCACCCAGTCAGTTCAGACTCGGTGACCCTATCGACAACATAAGGAAACAGTGCTTGTTTCTTGTGTCATCCTTACACACGTTTTCTCTTTGAGCCTATGATTTCAGTCATGTCAATCCATCTTTTTTGCTGTGCCTTTTCTGTAACAAGCATTCTTTCAGGGACTGGTCTCTCCTGAAAACCTGTCCAATGTCCAACATCTTGCCATCCTTGTTTCTAAGGAGCATTCCGGCTGTACTTCTTCCAAGACAGATTTGTTGTTGTTTTTTGGCAGTCCAATTACTTCCAATATTTTTCACAAGCACCATAATTCAAATACATCGATTCTACATTGATCTTCCTTAATCAATGTCCAATTTTTACATGTGAATGAGATGATTAAAAATGCCATGGCCCCCAAAAGACTGGACTGGAAAACGCTCCTAAGGGCCAGCAAACGATCCCTGAACTAACTACAAGCTTTTCTCTTGTGAACTGTTTTGTTCTGTTCTTTGTCAGTGGTTTGTTTTTGTTGCCTGGTTGTATATTGTTGCTTTGTTTTCCTCTGTCTTGTTTTCGTGCATGTTAGTGTCTCCACAGGTCTGTCTGAATAGGACAGGCTGGATGAACTATCTGGAGAAAAAACAACGGGACCGACAGTTCCGGGGGGACTTGGGGTGGGGGGTAGAGGGGTATAAGGAAGTGGTGTTAACAAACCCAGGGACAAGGGAAAAACATGGGACCCCAAATGGTAGAGAAGGGGGAGTGGCAGGCCTGGTGGGAAATGATCAAGGGTAAGGTTGATTAGAGAAGAGGTATACTCTAGCCCAGGTGGCGATGAAGCATGGTAGTAGGGCAGGAGGAAGGTCAAGGGAGATGGAGGAAAGAGCTAGGAGTCAAAGGGCATTCATGGAGGTCTAGACAAAGACAGGTACATGCAAATATATATAGGAGGATGGGGAAATAGATCTATGTGTCTATATTTATAGGTCAAGTATTAAGGTGGCGGAAGGACCTTGGGCCTCTACTCAAACACTCCCTCAATGTATGAATACCTTCTTTTATTAAATTGGAACTCTATGATGCTCACTCTCCCAACACAACGGCTGGAGCCAAAGTGGGTGAACAAGTAAATGTGGTGAAGAAAGCGGATGGTGCCCGGCTATCAAAAGAGATAGTGACTGGGGTCTTAAAGGCTTGAAGATAAACAAGCAGCCATTTAGCTCAGAAGAAACAAAGTCCACATGGAAGAACACACCAGCCTGTGTGATCGAGTGGTCCCAAAGGGATCAGTTACCAGGCATCAAAGAACAAAAAATCATATCATTGACTGCACACCTCCATGATAGGATCGCTGAAGACAAATGGGTGCATAAGCAAATGTGGTGAAGAAAGCTGATGGTGCCCGGCTATCAAAAGAGATAGTGTCTGGGGCCTTAAAGGCTTGAAGGTGAACAAGCGGCCATCTAGCTCAGAAGCAAATAAGCCCACATGGAAGAAGCACATCGGCCAGTGCGATCCCGAGGTGCCCAAGGGACCAGGCATAAGGCATCATGCAAAAAAAAAAAAAGATATAAGTGTGTATATGTATGTGTATACATGTGTATATGTATATATGTATGTATATATATATATATATATCATAATAAATGAAGGGGGAAGTGCAGAGTGGAGACCCAAGGCCCAAGTGTCGACCAATGGAGATCCCCTCATAGAGGGGTTTAGGAGAGGAGCTGGGTTAATTAGGGTGTGAGGTAGTATCGATGAAGAACACAGCTTTCCCCCAGATCCTGGATGCTTCCTCCCCCCAACTACCATGATCCGAATTCTACCTTGCAGGGCTGGATAGGACAGAGGCTGTACACGGGTACATATGAGGGTTGGAGGTACAGGGAATCCAGGGTGGATGATACCTTCAGGACCAAGGGTGTGAGGGACGATGCTGGGAGAGTGGAGGGTGAGTGGGTTGGAAAGGGGGAACTGATTACAAGGATCCACATGTGACCTCTTCCCTGGTAGAGGGACAGCAGAGAAGGGGGGAAGGGAGACTCTGGATCGGGCAAGATATGACAAAATAACGAGGTATAAATTACCAAGGGCATATGAGGGAGGGGGGAATGGGGAGGGAGGGGGGTGGAAAAAAGAGGACCTGATGCAAGGGGCTTAAGTGGAGAGCAAATGCCTTGAGAATGATTGGGGCAGGGAATGTATGGATGTGCTTTATACAATTGATGTATGTATATGTATGGATTGTGGTAAGAGTTGCTTGAGTCCCTAATAAAATGTAAAAGAAGAAAAGAGAAAAAAATGATTAGGGCAAAGACTGTACAGATGTGCTTTATACAAATGATGTATGTATATGTATGAACTGTGAAAAGAATTGTATCAGCCCCAATAAATTGTTAAAATAAAAAAAATTTTTTTAAAAAAGCAACAAAAAAAAAGATGTAAGTGTGTGTATGTATGTGTATATATGTGTATATGTATGTGTATATATGTATATATATGCCATATTAAATGAAGGGGTAAGTGCAGAGTGGAGACCCAAGGCCCAAGTGTCGGCCAATGGAGATCCCCTCATAGAGGCGTTTAGGAGAGGAGATGGGTTAATTAGGGTGTGAGGTAGTACCGATGAAGAACACAGCTTTCCCCCAGATCCTGGATGCTTCCTCACCCCAACTACCATGATCCGAATTCTACCTTGCAGGCCTGGATAGGACAGAGGCTGTACACTGGTACATATGAGGGATGGAGGCACAGGGAATCCAGGGTGGATGATACCTTCAGGACCAAGGGTGTGAGGGACGATGCTGGGAGAGTGGAGGGTGAGTGGGTTGGAAAGGGGGAACTGATTACAAGGATCCACATGTGACCTCTTCCCTGGGAGAGGGACAGCAGAGAAGGGGGGAAGGGAGACTCCTGATAGGGTAAGATATGACAAAATAACGATGTATAAATTACCAAGGGCACATGAGGGAGGGGGGAAAGGGGAGGGAGTGGGGAAAAAAAAAGAGGACCTGATGCAAGGGGCTTAAGTGGAGAGCAAATGCCTTGAGAATGATTGGGGCAGGGAATGTATGGATGTGCTTTATACAATTGATGTATGTATATGTATGGATGGTGATAAGAGTTGTATGAGTCCCTAATAAAATGTAAAAAAAGAAAAAAAAATGCCACGGCATGGTCAGGTGCAACTTGGTACTCAAAATATTCAGTTACCCAAATACATGTCTTCTGATCTCTTTGACTGCTGCATCCATGAGCATTGATTGTGGATCCAATCAAGACAAAATCCTTGACAACTTCAACCTTTTCTCCATTTATCATGCTGTTACCTACTGGTCCAGTTGTATTTTGGTTTACCTTATAGAGTAGTAACCCATACTGAAGGCTGCAATTCTTGACCTTCATCAGCAAGTGCTTCCATTTCTCTTCATTTTCAGCAAGCAAGGTTGTGACATCCGCATATTGCAGTTTGTTAATATGCCTTCCTCCAATTCTGGTGTCACATTCTTCATATAATCGAGCTAATCATACAGATTGAGTAAATATGGTAAGACAGTATAAACCTGACTAACACCTTTCATGATTTTAAACTATGCAGTATTCCCATGTTTGATAAATTACAGAATGGAGACATAGGTACATAGGTAGAAATTTTCAATTTCTGTATCACTAGCTTGAATGGTTGGTATGTAAATTTGAATAATCACAATTGTTTGGATTTCCTTATATGAGGATAGATTTTGCATCACAGACAGCATTATACTCTAGATCTTGAAATGTCCTTTTTGACAATGCATGAAACACTATTCCTCTTGAATCTATCATTCTCAGCAAGCTACATTTAGATTCAGAATGGCCAATGCTAGTCCATTTTGGTTCACTAACACCACGAATATCTATTTCTGTCTTCCATTTCATTTTTTACAACTCTCAATTTTCCTAAATCCCTACATTCTAAGTTCCATTACTGTATATACTCAAGTATATGACCTGAATATCTGCCGAAGCACCTAATTTTACCACAAAAATTACATTAAAATGTGCTGAAAAACGTGGCTTACCCACATGGAAGAAGCACACCGGCCAGTGCGATCACGAGGTGCCAAGGGACCAGGTATAAGGCATCATGCAAAAAAAAACAAACAACGATATAAGTGTGTGTATGTATGTTTATATATGTGTATATGTATATGTATATATATACCATATTAAATGAAGGGGGAAGTGCAGAGTGGAGACCCAAGGCCCAAGTGTCGGCCAATGGAGATCCCCTCATAGAGGCGTTTAGGAGAGGAGATGGGTTAATTAGGGTGCGAGGTAGTACCGATGAAGAACACAGCTTTCCCCCAGATCCTGGATGCTTCCCCCCCCCCCCAACTACCATGATCCAAATTCTAACTTGCAGGCCTGGATAGGACAGAGGCTGTACACTGGTACATATGAGGGCTGGAGGTACAGGGAATCCAGGGTGGATGATACCTTCAGGACCAAGGGTGTGAGGGACGATGCTGGGAGAGTGGAGGGTGAGTGGGTTGGAAAGGGGGAACTGATTACAAGGATCCACATGTGACCTCTTCCCTGGGAGAGGGACAGCAGAGAAGGGGGGAAGGGAGACTCCGGATAGGGCAAGATATGACAAAATAACGATGTATAAATTACCAAGGGCACATGAGGGAGGGGAGAAAGGGGAGGGAGGGGGAAAAAAAAGACCTGATGCAAGGGGCTTAAGTGGAGAGCAAATGCCTTGAGAATGATTGGGGCAGGGAATGTATGGATGTGCTTTATACAATTGATGTATGTATATGTATGGATGGTGATAAGAGTTGTATGAGTCCCTAATAAAATGTAAAAAAAGAAAAGAGGAGAAAAAATGATTAGGGCAAAGACTGTACAGATGTGCTTTATACAATTGATTTATGTATATGTATGAACTGTGATAAGAATTGTATGAGCCCCTAATAAATTGTTAAAATTAAAAAACAAAAAACGTGGCTTACACTCAACATATATGGTAATTGGTGTTTTCAGCTATCTCTTCTCCTTTTGAGTCATGTCCCATCAGTAAATGAAGGTCCTGAAGGCTTTACTCATGTAGGGTGTATTCCACCCACATCACAATAGACTCTACTTTGTGAAGGCAGTTTTCCTGGACTCATACTGAGTGTCTTCTGGACTGAAGGCTCATCTTCTGGCACCATCTCTGACAATGTTGTTTCTACTCTTAAGGTTTTCTGTATCTGATTCACTCTGTTTGTCTCCCTGTGAGACATTCCTGTTGACAAGCCACTGGGAGCTACACTGATGGAGCCAGGGCCCTGGAGATGGAGGAGTCATATGGAGACCCATGACATCGCTCAGATGCTTCCACCACCACTGGATCCGGATTTTTCACCCACTGGCCTGTGATTTTCCTCATTCAACCTCATTGCATGTGTTGCTTGAGTCTGAAGAGGAATTTATAGACTGGTATTGGACATATGGACTAATATCAGACTTATGGACTTGATCTGGACTGGGCAGGGATGTTTTCTCAATATACAGTTGCTCTTTTATATAAAGTTCTTTTTTATACACGAGTGTCTCCCTGGATCTCTCTACCTGGACTAACACACACAACCACCACAGTAAACCTGAGTCATGAATATCCCCGGGAGAAGCAGCTAGATTATGGGCCCCAAATGAACTCTAGCTCCAGCCCAAGAATAGTCAGTTCTGAAAACATGGCCCTGCTCAATACTCACTCACATGAAAAGATCACTGAAGAGTGTCCTACGCATTGTGGTGAGAAAGCAGATGGTGCCTGGCTCTCAAGTGGAATCCTGTTTGTGGTTTTAAGGTGTGTATTCAAATAAAAAGCCATCTAAGTAAGGAGTCCACTAAGCCAACATGGAAGAAAACCAGCTCGTATGAGTCAAAGATGACAATAAACTCAAATATGATGAAAGAAGTAATATCAGACCTAAAATTATGAACACCCAATTTGTGGAAGGCTATGGAGGACAGTGGGAGCCCAAAATCCATCTGCAGAATATCAAGACAAATTAAGCCACTGGCAGATCTCTAGTTACAGGCAAAGGTCTGAAATACTTACTACCAAACAAAAATCATTGTCATCCTGATTATGCTGGATCAAACTTGGGATTTGATCAATTGACCTTCTAGATCCATCCTGAATTTGTTCTAGGTGTAAGGATCTCTTGCTTACTCCATGATAAAAACTTCTTCCCTGGCCTTTAAAATATTGATGGTGGTGGGTTAGGGAAAAAAAAAATGATGGTGGTGCTTTTTATTTGTCTTTATATATTATTGTCTTATCCATATCATTTTATTTTTTGTTATTATTTCTGTTGGATTTACCAGTTGAAGCACAGGAGTGGATAAATATAGTTAACTGATGAAAGGGTTTCTAGGAGATATAGGGGTGGGTGAGCAGGGATTGGGGAGGGTGAGGCTATTTCGGGAGTAAACAATGAAGGTGGGAGGGGGAGTGAGTACTAGGACTCAAGGTGATTACACAACTCAATTTAAAGATGATTTAACCATGGGAGTGGGGGGGTATAGAGAAAATATTCTGAAATTGTGGTAATGATTGTACAATTCTTCTTGATATGACTGAACTATTGAATTGTGTGAATGTGGATTAAAGAGAATTTCAAAACTTAAAGTACAATGCTTTCTGTAATATGAAAATATCTATATACCTACAAGGAAGCCCAATTAGTATGACTATTATTCTAATTTAAGAATAAAGAAATTGAATTCTACCAACTTCAGTCTGAACTGATCACAAATATAATCAAGATGCATTATTGATAATTGGAATGAGAGCTGGAACAAAGAGGGACAATAGTTTGAAACTATGGCTTCAGAGAAACAAAAGTTGCTGATTGCATGATAGAATTTTCTGAGATGGACTTAAATGCAATACCTTTTTCAACAACATAATGTGTACTTGGATAGACAGCATACAGAATGTATAGATAGGTCTCATACTGACTACCTCCATGGGAAGAGATGACAGAGAAGCTCAGTAATAGCAGCCAAAAGGCTGACTGTGAAACAGAACATCAATTGCTCACATAAAAGTTCAGGTTGATGTTGAAAATTAAAACATGCCCACAAAAGCCCCAATATGACCTTGCATATATCCCACCTCAATTTTATAGACACATCAAGAACAGCATTAAATATTAACAACACTGATGACAACTGATATGCTGTGGGATGAAATAAATGACAAGGTTATATAATAAGAAAGCAATATGCCAATAAAAAGAAAATAAAGCAGATATCAGAAGAGACCCTAAAACTTGCAGTTGATCATAGATCAACTGTAATAAATTTAAGAAATGAAGTTCACAGAAAATCACAAAGGGCAGATTAATGAGACAAAGTATCAAATATGCAGACTTGAAGTTAGAAAACCAAAAAGGAAGAACACACTCAACATATCTCATGCTGAAGGACTGAAAAAAAAAAATCCACGCCTTGAGTTAAACATTAAGGATTCCTATGGGCAAAATATTGAACAAAGCAGGAAGTACCCAAAGATGATGGGAAGAACACTCACTGTACTGAAAAGTACATTCAGCTATTTTAAGAGGTAACTTCTGATCAAAAACCAATGGTATTGAAGGAAGAAGTCCAAGCCCTATCAAAGGCATTCGCAAAAATAAAGTTCCTGCAATTGGTCAATGGAAATGTTTCTTCAGCGAAGTAATATACAGGCTCGTCTATGCCTAAGAAATTTGGCACAAGGTTACAAGGCCAACTGAAAATCTGTGCCTACGTCAAAGAAAGGTGACACAACAGACTGCAGAAGTTATCAAACTTCTTATATTAATATCTGTTAAATCAACTTTTGCTGAAAAAAATTCATCAATGGTTACAATCAACAGAGTGCTGCCAGAAATTCAAGTCAGATTCAGGAGAGGATGTGGAACAAAGGATTTATCATTGATTATATGAGATGGATCTTGGCTGAACAAAGATAACAACTGTTGCTACTTGCGTTGTAAAGGTAACAGGGTACATAGATCATAACTATTGATCACATTTGGAAAAATGGGAATTCCTCAACCCTTGATCATCCCTGTACAAACCAAGTGGTATTTGAGGCATTCATTGGAATAGAACAATATGGGGCTGTTTAAAAGCAGCTAATATTCATGTCAGAGCTGCTTTCTTTCGCCATATTTAATCAAAATATATGGTGAAGTAATAATCTAAGAACATATGAAGACAGGCCCAGGATTGGAGAGAGTGTTTATTAACAACTTACAATATACAGATGACACCTCAACTGCTACAGGTGAGGACCTGAAACACTTGCTGATGAAGATCAAGGGTTGCAATCTTCAGTATGGAATACAACTCAATGCAAAGGAAACCAAAACCCTTATAATCAGTAGTCAACATTATGGTAAAGACTAATATTATCTAAAATGTCATTCTGCTTGGATTGACAAGCAATGCCCATGGAAGGAGCAGTCAAGAAAACAAACAGTATTGCACTGGACAAATCTGCTGCACAAGACATTTTAGTGTTGAAGAGCAAGGGAGTCACTTTGAGACTGAGACCTGTCTGACCCAAGAGAGTGTGGCATTTGGGCATTAAGACCAGAGAAGAATGGATACATTTGAATCATGGTATTGATGAAGAACAGTGAGAAGACCAGGGACAGGCAGAACAAGTAGTCTAGAACAAATACAGCTAGAATGATCCTTAATGGTAAAGATGACAAGATTTCATTTCACATACTTTGAGCATATTGTCTCAAGATGTTGGACATCAGACTTGTTAAAATAGGGTAGTAAAAAAGATTCTCACAATGGACTGATAAAATGGTTACAAGTTCAAACCTAATTGTGAAGAGGCACAGGACGGTAGTATTTTGCTCTTTTGTACACTGGGTTGCTATGAGGAACCAACTAAATAGCACCTAAAAATGATCAGCTTAATGAGCTTGGTCTTCTCTTGATGAATGTTTCTTCTTGATTACATTTCATTGACTTACCTTCAATGCTACCTACTTCTGTAATCTTTTGGATTTTAATTTGCTGTGTTGGTATAATTTCTAATGTTTCATTTATTTTGTTATTGTAGTCGTCCCTGAATTTTCCCAAAGTTTTGTTTGCCTTGCAATATTCTCTATGTAAAATGCCCAATTATTAACTATTAGGAAGTTCCCATGACATTTCTTCCTTAGAAAGGGTTTCTAGATCTTTATTTTGGTGAATTGTTTCTTTGGGTGAAATGAAATTGAATTCTTCAGTGTACTGTAATGGTACTATTTGTACTTAATTGGTGATTATATGTTGTTAGGTGCTAAGCACCTGTCTCCTTATGGGTGTGACACAGAACGGGAATGACTATAATTCTCTGTTCACTGCGGAGTGCAGTTGAGAACAGATTTAGAAGATGTTGGCCACTATCATTAGTCAAAAAGTGGCCCCCACCTGTAGGTAGAACTCCTATGGTAAATGGGTGGGGGGAGGGGGAGGGCTGGGCACCTGGGCTGCCAGCTATTGATATGGGGCAGTTGTCAGCTCATTGTTCTGATCAAACCCTGTTCACAAAACTTCATAATGTTCAACAGCAATGGGTACAAGAAAATCTTCCAAAGTTGATTATAGTGATGATTTCACATTAAACACAAATTTCATAATGGATGTGCTGTAATGTCAGTTGAGAATTTACTAGTCTCGTGTCTTCATATTTAGATTTTATTCAGCTTCTTGTAGTCAGCATTCAAATAATCTCTCTATCCTCTCCTCTAAAACTGAGGGTCCCTGGATTTTCATTCGTGTTTTATTTGGTCTTTCACATATTTCTTGTACAGGATCTTGGTAGTGTGTCTGTTTGGGCCAGGTCCGGACCAGGCAGCCCCTTGCACCAGCCTCTCAAGAAGACAAATGACCTGCTGAACTTCAAAGCAGCTGCCTCCAGCATGTCACAAAGCTTACCCCTGGGCAGAACACAGACTCCCCGCCAGCGTGCCAGGAAGCAAGTTTGCTGAGAACAAGATGATTTATGGACAGGTCATCTCCTGCTCCGAAACTTGCAGCCGCAGTACAAAGAACCTCCCTTCCCCTTACCGGCCCATATGCCTTTAAGCTCATATAATATGTATATATCCTGCCACCCTAGCACCACGCGCGACTTCCTTAACCTATTCCTGTTGGGTTGCGGAATCCATCTGGGAGTTCTTTTCCCTCAATAAAATCTTTCTCTTTCACTCATTTTTGTCTGAACCCTGCCTCTGTTCTGTGACTCTGTCTCAATCTCTCGGTGTCTATTTAATCTTGGCAGAAGTCCTTCTTGATTATCTTTTAGTTCTATTTCCACATGACTTTTTGGAAAAGCTTTACTCACTTACTTAACATTTCATCATTTCATAATTTAAAATATAGTAAAGATGACCAAAACTACAGCCCCAACAAACACTTATGGGGTTGCTGAGTTGAAAATCTTAAACAGCACCCAACATGCACAGCAACAACAATCTAATACTAAGTTTTTATTTAATTAAAGAACACTTCATCATTGTACCTGTTTACAGAATTAGTTTCGCATTCAACAATTCTTAATTTGTTTCTTTTGTGACATTAGTTGTAATCCCTTAAACATCCTTTTTGGGTTCCCATTTCACCCTCTTCCTGCCTTCTGAACTTGGCTTTTAGCAACATTTCTTCTCATATGATTGTCAGTATACTTTGTTCTCATGAGTCCTCACAAGTGTTACTATTTTACAGGTCTGTCCAGTATGGCATAAAAATGATCTCTGGGAATAGGTTCATTTTCAGGTTTGACGGATGTTTAAGGGTTATAGTCTTAGGGGGAGAGGGGATTCTCTACCTGTCTTTATCAGACCAGTGAAGCTGGTCTTTTCTCTCCTACTCTGTTCAGGATCTTCGATTTTTACTAGAGTGGTAGCCAGGAACCTTCCAGTTCTCCTCGTCTTAAGGTTAGAGAGGTTGTGGGATACAGAAAGGTTTTCCCCAGGTTGTCACAACCTTATTATGACACATGGTAAATGACTGTACACTTGGAGGTCAGCTGCTTAGAGGGTATCTTGTCACAGGTGTATCCCCAGTGTTTCCCCCTTCCTATTGTGTGTGTATTCCTAGCTCGTCCCCTTCCTGTCACGCATAAACCTATTGTACAGCCCCTTCCTGTTACGCATATGGTTACCTGTCACTAGGGGGCTTGAATGTCCTCAAAATGTATATACAGCATGATTAGAAATATGATACATTTTCTCTCTGTGTGTGGACCTGGCTGTTGAGATCATGGCGGTCCTGAAGGTGAGCAATTGTATACTTTATTTTGTCTGTTGTCTCTTTAATTTTACCCCTCAATTACACAACTGGACCCGTTTGATTGTGGGAGTTGGTACCCCTCAGGAGGTAGGAGTTCATGTGGTCCAATAGTTCTTTAACCTAATTGTTTGGGTCTTTGATTTCAACTCTTTTCCAAATGGAAAGAGACTAACAGTTGGAACTTAACTGGTCACCACGCAAGCTTATAAGACTCCCTGTAACTGCTACTCATCCAAATAAAATGCAAAACATTCGGTTTAAAGACTGTTACACCAATTGCCCTAGACAGTCTCCAAACTATGGTCTTTACCCTTCCAGTCCAGTGCCTCAGAACTTGAAGGTGTTTTTGGATATGAATAAGTTTTCATAACTTTGTACCCTGTATGCTCTATCACATACGTGGACATATTGACATATTTACAGTACAAATAAGTATATCAAAATAGTCCCTGCCACACAGGTATACTCCCACAGACCACCGGTTCAACTCATATCTACCTATATATATACATACACTTATAAATTATTATTTGCTTTCACTGTTATTTCAAAATGGTGATTGGTATCTTTAAAAGGCATTTGAATCCAAAAACACAAGTAAATAGATAATGAATGATTGACTACAAGCTAAGCAACTCTAAGAATTGCTGGCAGTTCCCAAAAGCTGAGAAAAACGATATACGGACCTCCCTTATTTCAGAGAGAGAACAAGGTGCTGTCAACACTTGCCTTCAGATTTCTGGCCTCCAGAACCGAGAATAAACTTCCCTTTGTTTTAAGCTACCTTGCTTATGGCATTTAGTTGTTGCTGATGCACAAGTTTATTGATAGTCATGTGCCAGGCTAGCCATTACTGTCTGCCTTCGCAAATCAGATGATAAACAATTGTGGTTACACATTAAATATAGCAAGAGGTCTTACACATCATCGTAACTTGCTTGTGTGAAACATTAATAAATATTCAAGAATCTTGGGCTTCTTGGCTTCACCAGGAATGCTACAGCATCCCTGCCGAATGTAAGACCCATGAGGGTCTGCCTTCTTCTTGTACAGCCAAATGCAACTGTGTTTGGGGGGAAAAGAGGAAAAAGACTCAAAGGTAATTAACAAACCACTAATATAAAATGTTATATATATGGATAGAGATTACTGCAAGGATGAGAATTCTTAGGATTCTAATAAATTCTTAGAAATGAGCACTAAAACTATGTAGTCAAGTAATTCTGGTTTTACATAAAGAATGCCTGTAATTTTAACAATTAAACAGTGGTGTCAGGTAGATGGAAAGATGTACAGATGTCTCCAAGAGCTGGACTCTGTCTAAATGTGAAGCTATGACAGCACATGTTCCAGAATTCCTTGTCTGATTAACTGTTCACACTTCCAACGAGGTAAAAAATGCTGAGGAAAAAAAGGGACACAGAAAAGAAATTATTGGAAAATAACCTCTTGGATTATATTTTACATCAATAAAAAACAAACTAATAGCTTATTTTAAAATTCCAACAGTGATAGATCATAATCAACTCAACAGCAACAAGTAGTTAATAAGGAATTAAGTTAACTTTACTATATTTATTGCTTTATTCAAATTTTGTTAAAGCTATTGGTATTTTAATCAGAATTACTTAAATGAATTGTATAGTTTAAATTAAATTCAATAAGAAACTTGTAAACACTGAAGTGGTTTTTTGCCCAACTTTAATAAACCCTGAATTTTCCAGGAGTGTAACTAGTATATATTTTTTTTAAAAAAAGAAGAACTTATGAATTAAGGACATCAGGTATAATGAATAACTATACAGACAACTTACAACAAAGATACAAGAGATCTAGTAAAACTAGGTAATCTTGGAACCTTGAGCTTCAGAAGAAATTATAGAAAAGTGGACTGAAAACTAACTAGAAGATGAAGGGAAACAAAAGTGGTGCAAGAACAGACAGGTGAATTGTCAGCTAGCCTGACGCATTCCATCCAGACAGAAGCCTGGCACATTGGTAGCTGGCACTAAGAAAGGATCCTCACTTGTTTCCCACACCCTCCTGATATCACAATTGCCAGCCCCTACCTTCACCCATACACCAGACAGAGATATCCTTGTAAGTCCATTTCTGCTTGAAGACAAAGCTATGCCCTTATGGTTTAACATCCCCATGCCTAGAGATGGATTATCACCCCCATGCCCAGAAATGCTTGAGATTCTCCTCAAAGCACTAGCAAAAAATACAATGCTGGATCCCTCGCTGCTCTTGGACACGTGGAAAGTTCCCCCATGATTAGCCATTCTGACCCAGCTGCTTCTCTACCAGAAAGAATCCCCTCAGCTATCACCTAAGCTGTAAAAACGCCCTACTGGATCAGGTGCGTGGACCACAGAAAACAGATAGGCCTGCCAAGCTCCATCTGGAATCAATATTCAACCCCCTAGAGGCTGTGACCTACACAAAAAGGTCCTCACCCCAAGTTTTCTCTTTGTTTTTCCTTTTCCTTCACTTCCTTTTATTTATTTTAATCACTTCTGCACTCTGCTTTCTTCTTTATTTCTGCTTCTACTTCTATTCTTTCCATTTTAATTTACTTTTCCAGTTCCCTTCCTTTCCTTTTTTATGTTTTGATTAGCTTCTCTTTTATTTTTCTCTACCTTGGTTTTTGACACACACACACACACACACACACACACACACACACACACACTTCTAGTTATTAAATTCCTTTCACTTGCTCTTGTTTGTCCGCTGTCTCTTGCTGGTTTCTTTTTCAAAAATTATTTCTTCGTTGGCAATTTTTTTTGTCCCTTCCTGTTCTACCTGACAGTGGACAGCAATCGCAGGCCTAGCCACCTCTATGACTGTAGTCATACCTATACAGTGACAGACACTACATACTCCTGTACCACCTGATCATCTTTACGTAAGTGAGACCACCAAACAAACCATTGCTAACTGTGCTATAATAACAACAAACAGTACTACACACATTCTCAAATTATCCTTTCCAACAACCAGTAGATAGGTGGAGTGTCTGCAGTCTCAAGATACTAAGATCAATTAAACACAAAAACACTAATACTACAACATCTCAGTGGCAAAGACAATTTAAGTTTATATGAAGAAACAAGACAGAACAGCTGAAGCACATGACCAATATAGAGCTAGAAGACCTTTTTTCAGGAAGAAAAGGCATTGAAATTACCTGATAAACTATTAAAAATTATACTTTTATACTATCAATGAACCGGGAGAAAGGAAAGATTGCGAAGCTAAAGAAAAACTGAACACACACACACACACTAGAGTAATTCAGGAAAGCACTAAAATAACACATCAATTGAAACTAGAAACCGTACACCACAGCAAAGAGAAATTCAGAAGATTAATACTAAGATGAGAGAAACAGATAACGCATTAGAAGAGCAAAGGACTTTGCGAGTAGAAGGAGGCAGGGGAAGGGAGTGGTAAGCAAACAACGCCAAAGACGGGAATAACTAAGGAATTAAAATCAACAATGAGGAGGACATAGAGATCCTGGTGGTGTTGGGGTAACAGCAATTTAGCTGAGAAGAACTACTAAGGTGGAAGAAGGGTGAGTGTGATGGTGAGGTAGAAGAAAGGTAAAAAGAAACAGGAAAGATCTAGGAAGCAAAGCTATAGATAGAGGTATAAGCATAAGTGTGTACCTATGTAAATACATTAATTCATAAAAATAGAGGTATTGGTCTATGTACATCATATATGGCAAGACATTGATGTAGTAGATGGACGTTAGGTCTCTGCTCAGGGCCTGCCTTCAATACAAGAATACTTTGTTCTAAGAACCTGGCATGTTGTGATGCTCACCCTCCTGGCATGATCGGTGAAGACAAAATGGGTGCACAAGCAAATGTGGTAAAGAAAGCTGATGGATTGCCTGCAACAATGATGCAAAAATAGAGCGATACTGGGGATGGTTCAGGACTGGATGGGGTGTGCTCTCTTGTCTAGAGGGTCACTGTGAGGTGGAGCTGGTTCGACAGCACCCGACCACCACAACAACAGAAAACTAAGACTGGCTCTGACAAGTGTCAGATGCTGCTCACCCAGGCTTGGACATTAACTTTCCATCGCATTAAATGTAATCGCTTGGTGTCAGAGTTGGAGAAGCTGCTATTCATACTCTAGTGATCAAGTGTTATGTGAGAAAATTACTTGTACATTTACTAGTTTGCTATTCATACCTTATTTCTGTTTAGCTTAATAACCCATTCCCTTGTTTTCTTTATCTCTGGGGAAAATAAGTATCACTAATTGGAGCAGGATATGTGAAAGTACTGCAAAAATAAAACACACCATGCTAATATTAAAAAAAAAAAAGAAAGCTGATGGTACCTCTTCTATCAAAAGATATAGCATCTGGGATCTAAAAGGCTTGAGGTTAAACAAGCAGCTGTCTAGCTGATAAACAAACCCACATGGAAGAAGCACACCAGCCTGTGTGATCATGAGATGGGATCAGGTAACAGGCATCAGAAGACCCAAAACACACACACACACACCCCAAACCCCCCCCCCCCAAATCCATCTGTAGATAATGGAACATCTCCTTGCAAAAGGGTCACAAGGGATGAGTCAACTAGGATGCAGTATAACACCAATGAAATATACAATATTCCTCTGGTTCCTTGAGGTTCCTCACCCCCCACTACCATGACTCCAGTCCTGCCTTTCACTGCGGGCTAGACCAGAACATGTACACAGATACAGATAAGAGCTCGAGACACACACTGAATCAAGGAATAACAATGGAAGTAGTGATACCAGGAGGGCAGGAGAAAGGTGACTCCAATGATTGACACATAACCACACCCCCACCCCAGGGGGACGATCAACAGAAACCAAGGGTGACGGGAGAGAGTGGTTGGTTAAGATATGAAAATAATAATAATTTATAATTTATCAAGGGGTCAAGGTGGGGTGGGGAGGGAGGGGAAAAAGAGGGACTGATATTTTGACCCTGGCCTCTAAACCCCTGATAAGGCCTGACCGTGGCAGCCTGCTCTCTGCTGGCTCCTCTAAGCCCCATGTCCATCACATGGCTGGTTCATTTTCTGTCAGCGCCCACGTAACTGACATATCTCCCCCACTTGCCTGAAAAGACAGCCAGGAGATCACCTTGCTAGGGTTTGGGATCAATGGTGGCCCTCTCTCCTTTGGGGACTGCCTACACCAGCGGAGCTCTTAACACTGGTCTCACTTCATGCCCTGCCTTGCCCTAGGGGCTAACTGACCCTGGGGCACAGCAAGGCCAGTATCATCACAAGGGCATAAGGACTGCACCTCTTGGCCTCCTAGTACAATCCTGCCCCTTGAGAGTCCCTGGCGTCTAATAGTAAGGGCTCAAATAGAAAGTAAATGTTTAGAAAATAATCTTGGCAACATATGTACAAATATGCTTGATACAATTGATGTATTGATTGTTATAAGAGCTCTAAGAGCCCCTTTATTAGTCTAGGTACTTTGGAGAAGTAAATCTACAGCAACTTGTGTATAAGAGAGAGTTGTATGTAAAGGTTAAGTGCGCATCAAGAAAATATCCCAACCCAGTGCTGCCCAAGCCCACAAGTCCAACATTAACCCATTAGTCCAATAACAGTCCACAAAGTCCTGCTCCATCTCACAAAACAGACACAATGATGTCGACTGCAGAGGAAAGCTGAGTCAATGAATATGTAAGCATCTCAGCGCTGGCAGGGGTCTCCACGTGGGTGCTCCAGCACCCAGGGCTGCATCGGGGTAAGTTCATGTGGCTTCTCCCTGGGGACGTCTTGCAGGAAGTCTGTCTTGCAAGCTGAAGCAGGGAACTGCGAAAGCAGTTGCACCCTGGTGTGACCACAAAGCAAGAGACCCGAGAACTAGAAAGGTGAGGCTCACTGAGCCATTTATCCCTCTGCCCTTCAATTAACCCCACATGTGTTTATCGGCCAGGTTGGCACAATAAACTAACTGAGTCCCCAGTAGTATGATCTTTTAATTTTAAAAAAGAGCAAATGGACTAGAATTGAATCAGAGAGAGTTCATCAGTGAGATTAAAGAAAATCTCTCAACCTAATTTGGTAAAGGAATAATTTTTAAAGTAGACAAGAAAATCTAGAGAAAATCACAGAATTCTGTGGGACAACATCAAGTACATTATGTGTGATTGGACAAAAAAACAGGAAGAAACAAACAAAACAATCAAAAGAGCAGAGAGAAGGAAACTTCCTTAATATATCATGACATGGTAAAAAATGTACTCATGAAGCTAAACAAACCAAAAGCAGGGCTGACTGAAATAAAATAATCATGACATGGTGCCCGGCTATCAAAAGAGATAGTGTCTGGGGTCTTAAAGGCTTGAAGGTGAACAAGCGGCCATCTAGCTCAGAAGCAAATAAGCCCACATGGAAGAAGCACACCGGCCAGTGCGATCACGAGGTGCCCAAGGGACCAGGTATAAGGCATCATGCAAAAAAAAAAAAAAGATATAAGTGTGTGTATGTATGTGTATATATGTGTATATGTATATATGTATGTATATATATATATCATATTAAATGAAGGGGGAAGTGCAGAGTGGAGACCCAAGGCCCAAGTGTCGGCCAATGGAGATCCCCGCATAGAGGGGTTTAGGAGAGGAGATGGGTTAATTAGGGTGTGAGGTAGTACCGATGAAGAACACAGCTTTCCCCCAGATCCTGGATGCTTCCCCCCCCCCCCCCAACTACCATGATCCAAATTCTAACTTGCAGGGCTGGATAGGACAGAGGCTGTACACTGGTGCATATGAGGGTTGGAGGTACAGGGAATCCAGGGTGGATGATACCTTCAGGACCAAGGGTGTGAGGGACGATGCTGGGAGAGTGGAGGGTGAGTGGGTTGGAAAGGGGGAACTGATTACAAGGATCCACATGTGACCTCTTCCCTGGGAGAGGGACAGCAGAGAAGGGGGGAAGGGAGACTCCGGATAGGGCAAGATATGACAAAATAACGATGTATAAATTACCAAGGGCATATGAGGGAGGGGGGAATGGGGAGGGAGGGGGGAAAAAAAAGAGGACCTGATGCAAGGGGCTTAAGTGGAGAGCAAATGCCTTGAGAATGATTGGGGCAGGGAATGTATGGATGTGCTTTATACAATTGATGTATGTATATGTATGGATTGTGGTAAGAGTTGTTTGAGTCCCTAATAAAATGTAAAAGAAGAAAAGAGAAAAAAAATGATTAGGGCAAAGACTGTACAGATGTGCTTTATACAATTGATGTATGTATATGTATGAACTGTGAAAAGAATTGTATCAGCCCCAATAAATTGTTAAAAACAAAACAAAACAAAATAAAACAAAACAAAAAAAAACAAACAAACAAACAAACAAAAAATCATGACATATCATGATGAAAGTTACAAATGACAGGAATCCTGACAGCAATTGAGGAAAAATAAGTTACTTAAAAAGAGGAACTGAAAACAAAAATTGTCTTAGAAAAAGTGCATCCAGAAGGCTCTGTAGCAGAAAATGACGAGACTTGGTTTAATGTACTTTGGACATTTTGTCCAGGGAGACAGACCTTGGAGACGTGTCCCACGCATGATAAAAGTACCGGGTTTTAGAACCGAGGAAAACCTTCAACAAGATGGATTGACACAGTAGCTGCATCACTGGGCTCAAAGATAAGAACAATAGTGAGGACTGCACAGTATGGGGCAGGGTTTTGCTCTATTGTCCATAGGAACACTGAGTTGGAATAACTCCACAGCACCTTCCAATAACAGCAACAACACCACCATCTATCATACACGAACACACTGAAGCAGGAAAAGTAAACATACATATTGAAAAGAGAAACGAGTCATGCAATTAAAAACTCCCAATACATTCAAAGAAGAGTTGACACCAATTTTATTCAAACCATTGTAGGACATAATAAAAATGGAAAGTCCCCAAATTCATTTTATGAAACTTGTAAAATCATTATACCCAAATCAGACAGAAACATAGCCAGGAAAGAAAATAATACAGCAATATCCCTTATGAACATAAATGTAAAAATATCTCAACAAAACCCTACCTAATAAAGCCAACAATAAATATCTCAGTAAAGTAAATCATCATGACCAACATGAATTCATAACAAGGGTGCAATGATGGTTACATATTAGAAAAACAATCAATGTTATCCACTATATAAACAAAACAACAGGAAAGAACTTTATAACCATATTAGAAAAATTCAAATCCTACAATCCTGAGAAGAAAATGGGACCGACGGTTCCAGGGGATAAGAGAAAGGGAGAGCTAGGGAAGGGGGAGGGGAGCCAACAGACCCACGGACAGGGAACAACAAGAGATCTAAAATTGATGGAGAGGAAGGTGTAGAATGCCTGGTGGGGTTAGATCAAGTACAATGTAGCTGAAAGAGGAATTACTGAGAGCCAAATGAAGGTCAAACATGATAGTGGGACAGGAGGAAAGTAAAGGGAAATAGAGGAGGAAAGGAGGCAAAAGACATTTTTTTTTACATTTTATTAGGGGCTCATACAACTCTTATCGCAATCCATACAAATACATACATAAATTGTATAAAGCACACCCCTACTTTCTTTGCCCTAATCATTTTCAAAGCATTTGCTCTCCACTTAAGCCTTTTGCATCAGGTCCTCTTTTTTTCCCCCTCCCTCCCCGGTCCCCCCTCCCTCATGAGCCTTTGATAATTTATAGATTGTTATTTTGTCATATCTTTCCCTATCCGGAGGCTCCCTTCCTCCCTTTCTCTGCCGTCCATCTCCCAGGGAGGAGGTCACATGTGGATCCTTGTAATCGGTTCCCCCTTTCCAACCCACTCACCCTCACTCTCCTAGTATCACCCCTCAGACCCCTGGTCCTGAAGGTATCATCCACCCTGGATTCCCTGTGTCTCCAGCTCCCATATGCACCAGTGTACATACAACCTCTGCCCTATCGAGTCCTGCAAGGTAGAATTCAGATCATGGTAGTTGGGGGAAGGAAGTATCCAGGATCTGGGGGAAAGCTGTGTTCTTCATCGGTACTACATCGCACCCTGACTGACCCATCTCCTCTCCTAAACCCCTCTATGAGGGGATCTCCAGTGGTTGACAAATGGGCTCTGGGTCTCCACTCTGCACTTCCCCCTTCATTCACTATGGTATATATATATATATATATATATATATATTTTGCATGATGCCTTTGGCACCTCGTGATTGCACAGGCTGGTGTGCTTCTTCCATGTGGGCTTTATTGCTTCTGAGCTAGATGGCCGCTTGTTCACCTTCAAGCCTTTAAGACCCCAGACACTATCTCTTTTGATGGCCGGGTACCATCAGCTTTCTTCGCCACATTTGCTTATGCACCCGTTTGTCATTGGTGATCGTATCATGGAGGTGTGCACCCAATGATATGATTTTTTTTGTTCTTTGATACCTGATAACTGATCCCTTCAGGACCACGCGATCACACAGGCTGGTGTGTTCTTCCATGTGGGCTTTGTGCCTTCTGAGTTAGATGGCCGCTTGTTTATCTTCAAGCCTTTAAGACCCCAGACACTATCTCGTTTGATAGCCGGGCACCATCAGCTTTCTTCACTACATTTACTTGTTCACGCACTTTGGCTTCAGCAGTTGTGTAGGGAGGGTGAGCATCGTAGAGTGCCAACTTAATAAAAGAAAGTATTCATGCATTGAGGGAGTGCTTGAGTAGAGGTCCAAGGTCCTTCTGCCACCTTAAAACTAAACCTATAAATACAGAAACATAGATCTATTTCCCCATCCTCATATATATATTTGCATGTACATGTCTTTGTCTAGACCTCTATAAATGCCCTTTGACTCCTAGCTCTTTCCTCCATCTCCCTTGACTTTCCTCCTGCCCTACTACCAAGCTCCATCCCCACCTGGGTTACAGCTATACCTCTTCTTTATGTAACCTTACCCTTGATCATTCCCTACCAGGCCTGCCACTCCCTCCTCACTACCATTTTGGGTCCCATGTTGTTCCCTTGTCCCTGGGTTTGTTAACACCACTTCCTTACCCCCCCACTTCCCCTATCCCAAGCCCCCCTCGGAACTGTCGGTCCATTGTTTTTCCTCCAGATAGTTCATCCAGCCTGTCTTATTTAGACAGACCTGTGGAGACAATAACATGCACGAAAATAAGACAGAGGAAAACAAAGCAACAGTATACAACCAGACAACAAAACAACAACAAATCACTGACAAAGAACAAAACAAAACACATCAAGAAAGAAAACTTGTAGTTAGTTCAAGGATCGTTTGTTGGAGGCAAAAGACATTTATAGAGGTGTAAATATACACACATATATAAAAATATACTTATATAATGATAGGGATATGGGTCTATGTTCATATATTTATGTTTAATATCAAGGTTGCAGATGAATATTGGTTCTCTATTCAAGTCCTCCCGCAACGCAAGAACACTTCCTTCTAATAACCTGGCATTCTGTGATGCTCACCTTCCTGACATGATAGCTAAAGTCAAATGGGTGTATTAGCAAATGTGGTGAAGAAAGCTGATGGTGCCTAGCTATGAAAAGATACAGTGTTTGGGGTCTTAAAGGCTTGAAGTTAAACAAGCGGCCATCTAGCAGGGAAGCAATAAAACCCACATGAAAGAAGCACACAGCCTGTGTGATCACAAGGTGTCAACAGGATCAGGTATCAGATGACCCAAAACAAACCATCATATAGATATGAATTGGGGGGGGGGGTTGGAGTGGAGACCCAAGGCCCATTTGTAAACAATTGGACATCTCCTCACAGAAGGGTCAAGTCAGTCAGGGTGAAGTTTAGCACCAACAAAATACACACTACTCTAGCTCTTTAATTGACCTTGGCACCCCACTATCCTGACCCCAGTTCTAGCTTACAAATCTGGCTTGACAGGAACATGTACCCTAGTACATATCATAGCTCTTGGTACACGGAATCCAGGACAGATAAATCCCTCAGGAACAGTAATGGGAGTAGCAATACCATGAGGGGAAGGGGAAGATGGGAGAGGAAAGGGAGAAAAGGAAAACCAGTCACAATGATCGACATATAAGCCACTCCCCACCTGCAGGGGACAAGCAACAGAGTAAAGGGAGACTGCAGACAGTGTAAAATATGAAAATAATAATAATTTATAATTTACCAAGGAGTCATGAGGGTGAGGGAGGGAAGGAGGGAAATAAAACAGGAGCTGATACCAAGGCCTCAATTAGAAAATGTTTTGAAAATAATGGTGACAACATATGTACAAATGTGCTTGATACAATTGATATATGGATTGCTATAAGAGGTGTAAGAGCCCCTAGTAAAATGATATTAAAAAATACATCTACCTCTCCGTCTCTCTGCCACCCCGAGTGTGGTGGTGCTCCGACTTCACCATGTCATCTCATAAGACTTTCAGGATCAAGAGAATCCTGGCCAAGAAACAGAAGCAGAATCTGCCCATTCCCCAATGGATTCGAATGAAAACCGGTAATAAAATCAGGTACAACTCCAAGAGAAGACATTGGAGAAGAACCAAGCTGGGTCTGTAAGGAGCCCCCTGAAGGATGGCACGCATGGCCGCATTTTCCCAGGCTCAAATCATGAATTAAGATTTTTGTCCCCATCTGATGAATTGAACTTCAATCGGCAAATAATCTGGTTTATTCCTTGTTTTTTTGCTACCTAATCAAGTTTAACAATAAATAATGTAAGGTTGTTGTTGTGAGAAAAAAATACATCTATACTACTATAATACCTCAAGTAGAAAAAGACAGAAAATGGGGTAAGATGGCCACCATATAACAAGCCCGGGAAGATGTGCTCAGCAACTACCAAAGAGTTTCCACTATGAGAGAGATTCTGCACTTCCTGGTAGCAAGAAATTCAACTTAAAAGCCAAGTTGACCCAAGTTTCTCAAAGTGGAAAGCAGCAAGGCCTGCTGACAGACTCCCCTTTACGGATGAGCAGCAACATGAGTTGCTTCTACAAGCATCGTGATTCTTCGTGGCCCCTGAGAAAAGACAGTCAGCCAGCCAACCCTCTACCTCCCTGGCCTCTAGGGACACAGATAGCTAGCAGATCACTTGGGCAGCTTGGTACACACATGCTCAGTACCCAAGGTACGCTTTGTACCATTTCCCCATCTTCCTCCTCTTTTCCTGCTTTGTTCTACAAGGCATTCCATCCCGTGTGCCAGCGCCGTGATACCGCATACATGTACACACAGACTACTAAAAGAGCAGGAATCCCCACCCACAAGGTAGCTTTATTATATATATTTTTGGATTTTGTACTTTTGTTCTATTTTAATACTCTCTCTCTCTCTTTTTTGATCTCCTACTTCCTCTTCTGGAGTGACTCCACCCTCCTGAGAATCCACATTCCTCCCAGGAAGAGACAGGTCTGTGTATCCCAGCATACCCACTCTAGCATGGGCTTTCCAGGACCTCCTAAGTGCACAGATATGCTCACATTCATTCACATTGCCACAATAGCAGAATCTGGTACCCACAACCAACCCAAGTCTTTTTTTTTTTTTGATCCTTGTACTTCTATCAATTATCTTTCTATTTTCTTGCTGTTCTCTCGTTAAATATCTTTCCATGAAACCTATTAATTGAGATTAACTCTCTGCCCGCAAGTGTCAACTCACAGTGATCCTATAGGACAGGGTAAAACTGTCCGGTGAGTTTCTGAGACTGTAACTGATTATGGGAATAGAAAGTCTCCTTTTTTTTGGCGGAGCAGCTGGTGGTTTTAAAATGTTGACCTTTCGGATTACAACTCAATACATAACCATTATATGACCAGAGCTCCTTATTGTGATTACCCCTCTGAAAATATTTTCCCATTATTTTTGCAAGTCTGTTGGCTTATTCACAGTCACTTATTACTATCATTACTTTATTCTTATCATTACTTTCATTTTATTCTATTTTTCCCAGCCACTATCCCCACTTAGGCACCTTTCCCCTCCTTTTCATTTCACCACTGTATGTTTTCCAGCTCCTATTAGAACTCACCTGTGTCACTAGACAAACTCTACCTCTGTATGACCAGCAGCTCACATACCACAATGCTGAAGAAACAGCAGTCAAGCACAGAAAGCTTCCAAATTCAAGAAAAACAAACATGAACAACCAAGTAGCACTCAAACCAATGGAATAGTCTGAAGATGTGATTGTGAACCACCAGTAACAGAATTCAGAAGAATGATGCTTAGGTCAAGAGATCTGGGGAATGTTCATGAGAAAAACAGAAGAAACTGAGAAACTAAAATCCTTAAACCAAAGGATTCTAGAAGACAAGCAATGAGATAACTGAATTAGGCAACATAGTAAAAGGCTAGAGGAATAAAATGGAAAAGGAAAATAAAATAAATGAGCTTGAAGACAATTACCCTCACGACAGTAGACAAGAGAAGCAATCAACAAAAAACCCCGGAAGCATCCAAATAAATCCTGTAGGACACTATCATAAGAACCCATCTAAGAAAAGAAAAAAGAAAAGAAATGCTGGGAAAAGAACACCACCAAAAAAAAAATCTACAGAGAATAGTACAAGAAACCATGGAAGAAAATTTCAACACACTATTCAACAAGCTGAGAAGAATGGACAACCAAAGAGAAAACATCAAGACATAAAGAAAAGGAGAGAATCTGAGGGCAGCTAGAGAAAAAGGAAAAGTCATCTACAAAGGAAAGTTGATAAGGATAAATTCAGACTTCTCAGCAAAAGACCTGCAGGCAAGAAGACAATGGAATGACATATATACAATTGTGACGGGTGGAAGGGGGGGTGGGGCGGAAGGAAGCCAGCCAAGAATATTATACTGAACAAAAATATCCCTCAAATACAAGGGAGAAATAAAGGTTATTTCCTGAGGAGGAAAAAATAAAGGAATTTTGAATTCAACAATTCATTTTCTCAGGTCACAATGTTATAAAACTGGAAATCAACAACAGAAAGAAAAGGAACAAAAAGACAAACACATGGAGACTGAACAACATACCATTTCAAAATGACTGGACACTAGAGTAAACGAAAACGAGAAATTAAGAAACTCCTTAAAACAAGCAAACCTGTAACACATCATACCAAAAACTCGGATACAACAAATGCAGTTATCTGAAGTCAATTTATAGCAATCAATACACACACGAAATATGAGAGAAATCCAAAACCAATACTAATAAAACACTTCCAAGAAGTAGAAAGAGGGAAACCACATAAGTCCTTCAACAATAAAGGGAAAGAACTAATAAAAATTGAAGCAGAAATAAATGAACTGAAAAATGGGGGGGAAATCAACAAGACAAAAAGTTGGTTATGAAAAGATTAACAAAATCGACAAACTGCTAGAAAACTTAACAAAGGAAAAGAAAGATGCAAATATCTAGAATTTGAGATGAAAAGGGTGCCATCACAAAAGATCCAAATGAAATAAAAAGATACATGTAGAGCAAAAGAAGAATTAGAGGTCACCAAGAGACTTCCAACCAAGAAAGAGTCTAAAGAAGTATGTATGTTGCCTTCACAGGAGAATGCTAGCAAGTATTCAGGGAAGAGCCATAACTAATTCTGTGCAGACTATTCCAAAATATAGAAACTGACAGCAAACTCCCACACGCATTCTATGAAATGAGCATAATCCTCAAAACCTGATCACGATCATTTAGAAAAAATGAAAACAGGAAGTAGATAAGAGTGTCCCTCATCAATATTCTTATTCAACATTGTACTACAATAAACATCTTAGCCAGACAGACAGCAAAAAAATTTTAAAATAAAAGGAATATAATTGGGCAAAAAATAGGTCAAGCTGTCACTATTTGCAGATAGTATGATTTTACATAGTGAGAGCCCCAAGGACTCCACAGAAAGATTGTTGGAAAGTACTAACGAATCTGTTAAAGTAATGGCATACAAGATTAATAAGCAGAAATCAATTTTAATATGCTATTGAAGAGCTCCAAAATAAAAACATCAAGAAAAAAAATTAAAAAAGAGAAAACAATATCATTTATAATATCCATACAAAAGATGAATACCTGGGAATAGACTTAACCAAAGAAACAAAAGACCTGTACAAAGGAAACTACAGAAAAATCAAAATGTGAATATTACTGAAAGCAATAAATCTATAGATAGAACACAATTCTGATCAAAATCATTTTCTTGGGGGCTCATACAGCTCTTATCACAATCTATGCATCCATCCATTGTGTCTAGCACATTTGTTCATTGTTGCCATCATCATTTTCAAAACAATTTCATTCTACTTGAGCCCTTGGCATGGGCTCCTCATTTTTCCCTCTTCCCTTCTTCACGAACTCTTAATAATTCATAAATTGTTATTAATTTTTCATGTCTTACACTGTCCGAGGTCTCTCTTTACCCTCTTTTCTACTGCCCATGCCCAAGGAGGGGTTACATTGTGATCAGTGCCCCCTCTTGTTACCACTACTCTCACAGCTGTCTACAAATGGGTTTGGGGTCTCCAGTCCACCCTCCCCCTCAATCACATCAATAAGGCTTTTTGTTCTGGGTCTTTGATGCCAGATACCTGATCCCTTCGACACCTCTTTATCACACAAGCTGGTGTGCTTCTTCCATGTGGGCTTTGTTGCTTCTTAGAGAGAGTCACTTGTTCATCTTCAAGCCTGTAAGACCCCAGATGCTATATCTTTGCATTGCTGGACACCATCACCTTTCTTCATTACATTTGCTTATGCACCCATTTGTCTTCAGCAATTCTGGCGGGAAGGTTATCACAGAATGCCAGGTGACTAGAACAAAGTGTTCTTGCGTTGAGGGAGTACTTGAGTAGAGGCCCACTTAATTGGACCTTTTGGACCTACTTTCTATCCAGCTCTTGGTAATCCAGGGTGTGTGCTACAGACTCGTGGACTTAATATTGTTCTTTTGAGGCACACAATATCTTTCATAGGCCACACCAGAAAGAATCCTTGTGGAAGCTACATTCACTGGAGTTTGTAAACTGGGCTTTCATTCAAACTCATCAGGAGCCCTTTGATTTAAGACTGAAATTCATCAGTGTGAGAAGATGATGACTGCTATCCCAAGTTATGGAATTGGCAGTTATTGGACTTTGGTTTGACTCTCTGGCCTTCAGGGTGCCTAATGAATGGTGATCCAGGAATACCAAATATTTACTACTTTAATGCTCTTCTTATTTTGTTATGACATGTATTAGTCAGGTATGCATGTTGCTACCTTTTGGAATGAATTTTGTTGAAAGTTTTGTTCCAACATCAACCCTAATTATTTGTGTAAATAGTGTCCAGCCCAGCCTGTGTGATCACGAGGTGTCAATGGGATCAGGTATCAGGCATCAAAAAACAAAAAGTCCTATCACTGTGATGAGTGGGAGTGCGAAATGGGGACACAAAACCCATCTATAGGCAACTGGACATACCCTTACAGAAGGGCCTTGGGGAGGAGACAAACCAGTCAGGGTATAGTATAGTAAAGATAAAACATACAGCTTTCCTCTAGTTCTTTAATGCTTCCTCCCTCCCACTATCATGATCCCAATTCTACCTTACAAATACGGGTAGACCAGAGGATGTACACTGGTACAGACAGGAACTAGAAACAGAGGCAATCCAGGACAGATGACCCTCTGAGGACTAGTAGTGAGAGTGGCGATACCGGGAGGGTGGAGGGAAGGTAGGGTAGAAAGGGGCAAGGGATTATAAAGATCTACATATAAACTCCTCCATGGGGGACAGACAACAGAAAAGTGGGTGAAGGGAGACGTTGGACAGTGTGAGATATGCCAAAATAATAATAATTTATAAATAATCAAGGGTTCGTGAGGGAGGGTGGGGGAAGGAGGGTGAAAATGAGGAGCTGATACCAAGGGCTCAAGTAGAAAGAAAATGTTTTGAAAATTATATGGCAACAAATGTACAAATGTGCTTGACACAATGTATGTATGGATGAATTGTAATAAGAGCTGTATGAGTCCCCCCAGAAAAGATTTTTTAATAAATTGTTCAGAAACTTGAATTTAATCTATATAAAGTCAACAATTCGAGCATGAATTGATGTCTGAAACCAGCCTATACTTCTATATGCTTTTCTCAACCGTGTTTTAAATTCTGTATCATTAGCTAAATGAATAACACTATCGTTACCTTATGTCCCAGGAAGATGGTTTGAAAAGTTTTCGTTATCATAAAATGATAATGTTGTTTCTAAAGTGAACCAGAGACATATATAAACCACAGATATGTGAATGGATTTTGTGCTCCCATTTAAATCTAGCCCCAATCTAAGAACTATGAGTTCTTAGGATGTGGCCCTCTTTAATGCTTAAAGAAGTCACTAAAGATATAGGTGCTATAGAAAAAACAAAACAAAAGAGAATGAAAAAACAACAAACAAAGCCAAAGTAATATACTCATAAAAATTATATCTGTTTGTAATTAACAGATAAAAATTTTACTAGTACATTGCTTAGAACACATGGTAGATAAATGGAATCACAGAATGGAATTTTCCCACTTTTTGCAGTCCATTGTATATTCAATATTTGTAAGTCTTAACATTTACAAAAAGTACAAAACAAGGTGATCTATATTAAACATAATGCCTGTGCTATAAATTGTCATCACAAGGTAATTATTTTACTATTGATTCGAACATTTTCTTCATTCAATACTTTTATTGAAGTTCAAAGTATACATTCTTAAGACAATAAATACCTGGCTGTTTTTTCTTAGTATCACAGAGGTACCATCATCAACTTCAAATTCTCCGTAGTCTCTTAGACACCGTACCTGAAAAGAAAATCAGATATTTTATCCAAATTACCTTTTAAAATATGCAGTGATCATAACATGAAGTGGGATTATATAAATGCCCGAACAGTAAAAGTACTGTATTTTATGTGTCTGTTTCCTCCTCTGTGTACTTAGGACCCTTACTATTCCCAGATATTTACTGTGGTCCTAAACCTAAAGATCTCAATTTCCTACGTCACCGGGAAGGGAAACATAAGCTTTGCTAATGTATACATGGATGGTATTACCAATAAGGAAACCAGGGATTTAGATAAAAGGAGACTACATAGTTGGACGTTTTCCTCTCAAACAATGCACTATATTAATCAGAAGGAATAAAAATGAGGGACATAACAGTGGCAAACAAGAAAGAAAAGAGCATTTTACCTCAACTAGATTGACCAGATCCTTCCCATAATCCATCAGGATAAAAGAACATACATCTAAAAACAAACTGTTTTTCTTTTTAACAATTTATTGGGGCTCATACAATTCTTATCACAGTTCATACATATACATACATCAATTGTATAAAGCACATCTGTACAGTCTTTGCCCTAATTATATTTTTCTCTTTTCCTTTTTTACATTTTATTAGGGACTCATACAACTCTTATCACAATCCATACATATACATACATCAATTGTATAAAGCACATCCATACATTCCCTGCCCCAATCATTCTCAAGGCATTTGCTCTCCACTTAAGCCCCTTGCATCAGGTCCTCTTTTTTATTTTTTCCCCCTCCCTCCCCTTTCCCCCCTCCCTCGTGTGCACTTGGTAATTTATACATCGTTATTTTGTCATATCTTGCCCTATCCGGAGTCTCCCTTACCCCCCTTCTCTGCTGTCCCTCTCCCAGGGAAGAGGTCACATGTGGATCCTTGTAATCAGTACCCCCTTTCCAACCCACTCACCCTCCACTCTCCCAGCATCGTCCCTCACACCCTTGGTCCTGAAGGTATCATCCACCTTGGATTCCCTGTACCTCCAGCCCTCATATGTACCAGTGTACAGCCTCTGCCCTATCCAGCCCTGCAAGGTAGAATTCGTATCATGGTAGTTGGGGGGAGGAAGCATCCAGGATCTGGAGGAAAGTTGTGTTCTTCATCGGTACTACCTCGCACCCTAATTAACCCATCTCCTCTCCTAAACCCCTCTATGAGGGGATCTCCATTGGCCGACACTTGGGCCTTGGGTCTCCACTCTGCACTTCCCCCTTCATTTAATATGGTATATAAATACATATATACATATACACACATGTACACATACATACACACATATCTTTTTTTTTTTTTTGCATAATGCCTTATACCTGGTCCCTTGGCACCTCGTGATTGCACTGGCCGGTGTGCTTCTTCCATGTGGGCTTTTTTGCTTCTGAGCTAGATGGCCGCTTTTTTACCTTCAAGTCTTTAAGAACCCAGACACTATCTCTTTTGATAGCCAGGCACCATCAGCTTTCTTCACCACATTTGCTTATGCACCCATTTGTCTTCAGCGATCCTATCATGGAGGTGTGCAGTCAATGATATGATTTTTTGTTCTTTGATGCCTGGTAACTGATCCCTTCGGGACCACTCGATCACACAGGCTGGTGTGTTCTTCCATGTGGACTTTGTTGCTTCTGAGCTAGATGGCCGCTTGTTTATCTTCAAGCCTTTAAGACCCCAGTCACTACCTCTTTTGATAGCCGGGCACCATCAGCTTTCTTCACCACATTTACTTGTTCACCCACTTTGGCTCCAGACGTTGTGTCGGGAGAGTGAGCATCATAGAGTTCCAATTTAATAAAAGGAGATATTCATGCATTGAGGGAGTGAACAAACTGTTTTTCAAAGGAAATCAAGTCTTCCAATCTCTTGTTTCTCAGGAATACTTAAAAATACATTTAAAAGATTCAGTTTCATGCTCTTTCATTTTGCTTACACAGTAACTTAGCAATCAATTAATTTTCATTTAGTATTTTAAAAATAAAACAAAATTTATGGAAGATGGAATGTTAGATTACATTAAGATGCTTGAAATTAAAGTGCCAACATCCAATCATTTTTGACCTATAAAATGTAAGCTTAATATAGTTCAGCTCACACATCACTATTACCTTAAAACTGTGAATCAAAGTTTGTTGCAGAGAGGGCACTATAAGCATTTCCATACTCCTGTCCCTCTATAGCAGTGTTTCCCAAAGTGGGGATACTGCAATGATCCAGGAGGAGTACAAAGCAGATAGCTACACTTTATCCTGGAGTATAGGCTATTGTATAAAAGTTTTTAATTTTACACACACACACACACACACACACACCATAGTGAATGAAGGGGTAAGTGCAGCGTGGAGACTCAAAGCCCATTTGTCGGCCACTGGAGATCCCCTAATAGAGGGGTTTAGGAGAGGAGATGGGTCAGTCAGGGTGCGATGCAGTACCGATGAAGAACACAGCTTTCTCCCAGATCCTGGATGCTTCCTCCCCCAACTACCATGATCCGAATTCTACCTTGCAGGACTGGATAGGGCAGAGGTTGTACACTGGTGCATATGGGAGCTGGAGGCACAGGGAATCCAGGGTGGATGATAACTTCAGGACCAATGGTATGAGGGGCAATGCTGGGAGAGTGGAGGGTGAGTGGGTTGGAAAGGGGGAACTGATTACAAGGATCCACATGTGACCTCCTCCCTGGGAGATGGACGGCAGAGAAGGGTGAGGGGGGGGGGTAAGGGGGGGGGTAAGGGAGACTCCGGATAGGGCAAGATATGACAAAATAACAATGTATAAATTACCAAGGGCACATGAGGGAGGGGAGAAAAAAAAGAGGACCTGATGCAAAGGTAAAGTGAAGAGCAAATGCTTTGAGAGTGATTAGGGCAAAGAATGTAGGGATGTGCTTTATACAATTGATGTATGTATATGTGTGGATTGTGATAAGAGTTGTATGAGCCACTAATGAAATGTAAAAAAAGAAAGAAAAAAAAAAAGAACACAGCTTTCCCCCGGATCCTGGATGCTTCCTCCCCCCAACTACCATGATCCTAATTCTACACTGGTGCATATGGGAGCTGAAAGCACAGGGAATCCAGGGTGGATGATAACTTCAGGACCAATGGTATGAGGGGCAATGCTGGGAGAGTGGAGGGTGAGTGGGTTGGAAAGGGGGAACTGATTACAAGGATCCACATGTGACCTCCTCTCTGGGAGACGGACGGCAGAGAAGGGTGGGGGGGCGGGGGGTAAGGGAGACTCCGGATAGGGAAAGATATGACAAAATAACAATCTATAAATTATCAAGGGCTCATGAGGGAGGGGGGGCAAGGGAGGGAGGGGGGAAAAAAGAGGACCTAATGCAAAGGGCTTAAGTGGAGAGCAAATGCTTTCAAAATGATTAGGGCAAAGAATGTAGGAATGTGCTTTACACAATTGATGTATGTATATGTGTGGATTGTGATAAGAATTTATGAGCCCCTAATAAAATGTAAAAAAAATGATTAGGACAAAGAATGTACAGATGTGCTTTATACAATTGATGTATGTATATATATGGATTGTGATAAGAGTTCTATGAGCCCCTAATAAAACAATTAGGAAAAAAAACAGGCCCAAAGAACAAAAGAAAAAAGGGTTAGCAATATATATACATAAATTAAAATATCTATAAAGAGATTCTATCACAGCCCTCTAGTTGATTCTAACTCACAATGACCCTATATTGGTTTTCCAAGGCTGTAAATCCTTACAGAAACTAAGAGTCTCATCTTTCTCCTGAGCAACAGTTGGTAAATTTGAACCTTAAGAACCTCAGAACCCTGGTGGTACAGCAGTTAATCACTGGGTTGCAATCTGCATGGTCGACAGTTCAAAACTACCAGTACCAGTAGGAGAATGCCTGGGCTTTCTACTCAGAAACCCATAGGGGATCCCTAGGAATCAGCATTGACTCAATACCAGAGAGTTTGGTTCTGGAACCTTATGGTTAGCAGTCCAATCAATGCCTATCCTACAATGTCAGCAGGGATCCTAAGAAAGAGATGAAGAGATGTAGTCAATGAATAAGGCCCATCTAGCCATCATCTCTTATGCATTGTATTATCAATTCTAGCCTATATGGCTATGGTTAAAATCCCATTTTGGAGGGATGGTTATGTGGAAAAGCCATCTCAGAAGCAGGAACACAGAGAAATGCTGGACCATCAAGGTGTAAGAGGCCCTAGTGGGACATACTTGAGATCTTTGTCTGAAGTGGTAGAGACTGAGATGGAGGCATCAAAGGCTGCAGCACAGAGACCATGGGACAGAACAGAGGGACTAGGCCAAGACCAGAGGCTGAGGCAAGGCGTCCATGACATAAAACAGAGGAGCAATACTGAGACTATGATACTTTGAGGCAGAGCAGTGGGCTGCCTTTCTGGCCCAAAGAGGCAAAGGGACTATGTGACTGAGAGGCTAAGGACTAAAGACTGACATGACTGCTGGATGACAGGAGAGGTACACTTACTGTTTCCTGATGCTGACTTGTGGTAACTAGTTACCTTCCTTAATAAGCCCACTAAATTGTGAATATTGTCTGTGAGTTCTGTGAGGCCAACTGGGACCGATAATTGAACCCGACAGAAAGGCAGTGTGTGAGGGAGGAGTGGGTGGTGTCAGAATAGATATTGAAGGATGAAGGATGGAAGCATGTCTGAACTCTGCCTCATGGAAACAGTGAAGCCAGAGAAAGTCAAATACGGCCCTCTGATATGTCTTCCTACATTTAAAGAAGCCAATCCAATTACTAGCACTAACAAATAAGAGAAACAACGTTACTGGATAACTCAACAGGATATTTGAGTTGGCAGAAGAACAGAACAGCTTATTGAGTCTGAGGAACAAAAGTAAAGAAACATGATCCCAAGGAACACCATCAAGCAAATCAATGCAAATATTATGGAAGTCCCAGAAGAGGGCAAAGGGTAACTAAATAAAACTTAATAGACAACAGCAGAACATTACCAAAACTTGACAAAGGACAAGAATGTACATATCAATGACACTTAAGAATTTCCAAATCAGAAGAAAGCCTGAGAGATCCACACCAAAATATCTTATCATCAAACTCTTTAAAAAAAAGATAAAATCTTGACAATATCAAATAAAATGAAGTACCAATTTACATATATAGAAACCCTGGAAACCAGGAGGTAATAGAGTCACATATTTAAAATAATGAAAGAAGTGAACAGCCATCCAAGATTCCTATAGCCAGCAAAACTTTCCTTTATAAATGAGAATAAAATTCAAGAAAACAAATAAAACCTGAGGGAATGTTGAGACATTCCTTTAGATTGAAATACAAGGAGAGTAGATTGCAAGATGAAGCAATATAGAGAAAAAGGTGTTAGGTTCCTGGATTCAGGTACCTGAAAGAATTCACACAGCAGAAGCAGGTTTGTAATCCAAGTGATTTTATGGGGAAAAGGGAAGTTTCAGGTATTACAGCCTCAAAAAATACACATTGTTTTAAGAAAGCATACAAGGATCCGCAGAACTGCACATGGGTTCACTGCTGAATGGGAAAAAAACACATAGAAAGAACAGGAACACATAACCCAGCACGTGGAACCAGGAAATCCCAGGGGCCAAAAGGGCTCCCACCCCCCACTTGTGGAGAATGCTGGAATGGAAGGAAGTCAAGGCAGGGTCTTTATTCCCTCCTCTCCACAACGGCTGGGGGAAGCATGGTTGAAGGTATTGGTTGGTTCCACTGGCTTGAGTTTAGGCCCACCTGTGTGAGGTAATGTAACTGAGCCTAATCTGTGTGCCCTGGTGGACCTCCCCTCGGGGCGGAGGGAGCTCTTGTCTGAGCATGCTCTGTTTGATTGTTCTAAAATTTAATGGATGCCTGATTTCTTCCAATCCTTTTGCTTTAGCCTTATGCAGTTACTGCGGAGACAACCCCCTTGTGGTGCTTATGTAATCTGATGTCAATTTGGGACTTGAGAGGATTAAGAGTGAAGTGGTGGAGTCTAGTTGGTCAATCAGGATAGCCAGTGAGGCCTCTGTGTGGGCATTGCCTTCGCCTGAGAATTCTGGGAACTCCAGTATTTCCTCCTTAAACAGGAGACGCTTCTCTCTCTCAGCTCACTTCCTTGGAGATGCTCTACTGGCAAGACACATGGCACTACGTCCTGGTAGCTGGGAAAGCCACACGGACCTACCCTGATGCAACAGACCTCTGGAGCCAGAGAAGCTACATAGAGAAGAACCCTGCCAGCGCTGAGATGTTTACAATGCTACTGGATCCAAAAACTTTCTACTCGCTGGTTCAAGATCGTCCTGCAATCGGAGTCATTGCATGTTTCGTGAGTCTGACGAGGCCTTTACAGATTGGTATCAGACATATGGGCTAATATTGGGCTCACGGACTTGACCTGGACTGGGCTGGGACGTTTTCGCAATATTCAGTTGTTCTTCTATATAAACCTCTTTCTTATAAACATGAGTTTCTATGAATTTGTTTCTCTTGTCTACCCAGACTAACACTCCCCCTTTATGGCCCCTATTCTGGCTACCTAACATATTTAGCCAACACCTAAGTTGAATGCAAACATTTTTCTTTGGTCTACTTTATTCAATATTCAAAAGTATACAAAAGAGGATAATAAAGATGGTTCAAAATCCAAAAATTAACTAAGCGCCAAAGTACGTGGTACTACTGGAAGAAATGAGGAGCAAAGAGAGGATAACCCACTTAACAAGTAACAAAATGACAACTATATGACAGGGACTTCAAGTGTGTGCAAATATGGAATTTAAAAACTGAAAAAAGTCCCAGAAACATTTGAAGCTCCTTGGTAAGTACTTCCTTAGTGGTAGTAACTTGCAATATGAAAGTATTAAAATGTCCAGTGTAAAAGCAGAGACCTTGTGATATGCATATGATACAACTTTGCTTATGGAAAGCTAAGAGGATTCAACACATTAATGAAGAACTGAGACTAAAGCTTTCTGTAGGGATTATGGCTCGATGGAAAAAAAAAGCCTCATGCTCGGGCCAATAAACACAATGATAAAAAGAGAAAAAAATAAATTGACACGGATTTCATTTATTTCAATGCATAATCAACATTCATGGAATTAGTGAAGAAATCAAGCCATGAGATAAATGCTGCAAAAGACTTCTTTAAAGTGTTAAAGAGCAGCAGAGTCAGCAAAATGACTGTCAGACAACAAACTCGGACAACTCTCAGCAATTATAGAGAAGGTCCACTAGGAGCGATATCCTAAACTTCATGGAAGAGAATCTCAATATGAAGTACATCCAAGCTTCTTAAACTGAGAGAGCAGTAGCAACTACTAACAGATTCCCCTCTTTGTTATAGGCTGTCCACACGCTGGGGAAGCGTCCCTCCTGCCTGGCATAGCCAATTTTTTCTGGTCCCTGAGCTAACCCAGCTGACCAAGCCTCTTGGCTTGCTGTCCTCTGGTGAAGAACAGCTTTGCAGAGTCAGCTTGGTGCAGACAGTCACTAGCCAAGCTTAACTTTTGCTTTGTTCTACAGTTCCACCAGCCCTTGCTCAACATTCCTCACCTTGCCACCCCCAAGCAGGAAATGTGTTAGCAAAACAACACAATTAGGGGGCAAGGGGGAAAGAGAAGCCTAGCACTTCCCGCACCAATCTCAAAGTAGACTTGAGAGGTTTAATTTAACCCCACCCCCCCCATTGGGTGAGAAATCCACACACCTGGCCTCTAGACCTGGCAGGAACCCCATCTTATCCCTCAAGGGGTGGAGTCAAGGGACAGAGTTTTTGTGGGTTTTGAACTGCGGACCATGCTGATCGCAACCCAATGTGTAACCACTGTACCACCAGGGGTCCTTTTATCTCAGTAAAACTATGAAAACTAGTCCTCGGTTTATCTGACCCCAGCCATGCTATTTTTTAATCACCTAATATGTATATGAAAGGTGAACAATGAATAAGACAGAGGTGAATTGATAACTATGAATTATGATATCGCAGAAAAGCACTGACAAAACATCAACAGCCAGAAGAGCAAACAAAGCTGTGCTGGAAGAGCTACAGCGGGAGTGCCCCTTAAAGAGGCCGACTCCGTGTATATGTCATCTGGATGGCAAGTCCCTGGATGGTCAAAAAGAGGAAGCCTCTCAGTGGTACACATTGACACCATGACTGCAATAATGGGCTCAAACAGCAATGTTTGAGAAGAGGGTGCGGGGCAAGGCAGTGTTTCATTCTGTTGTACATCTAGTTACTATGAATAGGACTTTGTGGCACCTAACAAAACTATATTCATATCTCCTTCTTACATAATAGGAGCATAATCCACACATTCAATAAAATCCATTCTCAAGAGGTAAAACTTACTTCAATATATAAGCTTTGGGGAGGCTTCATATCCTGTGTTATGTCCAAACCTTCATTTCCTCCCAATGACCTCATGTAAGTAGCAAGGGACTTCTTATAACAATTGAACCATTCTATCTGAAAACAGAAAAATGGTCTTTTTACCAAGTGACAAAGAAAACAAGCTTGCCAACATTGTGTAATCGTGACTTCAAACAGCACATACGCCCATGTAGACCATGAGTGTGGCATTCCTGTATTTATATAGCGAACATTAATGGTTGTCTTCTACGAGTCAGGAACTGTCTGTGCACTTAGGATGGAGCATTCAACCAAAACAGACAAAATTCTTGTTATCACATAGCTTACAAACCAGTAGACCTAAGCACAGATCTAAAAAAACCATTCAACCAGAAACAACACTACGAAAAACACATGATTCAGTTATGGTCGCTTTAAATACTGCACGGACTCTTTTTATAAGAATGGAACAACATGCTTGAGCAGACAATGCAAATGTCCCCAAAGAGAAGGAAGGACAAGCAAAATGAGGAGTGCACACAATAGAAGATAGTGAGGCTTACTTTGGAATTCAGTTCTAAGTTGTATCTGACAAGGGTAAACCTTTATCACATGTAAAGTGGCGCAGGAGGTCACATTATTTTATGACTGCATTTGTAGGAAAGTCAGTCATCGGAATTCTATAAATGTAAAAAAGTAGATTAAGAGTTGCCAAAGGGCTGGGGGAAGGAAATAATAATAAAAGGCATTTGTTATTTTTTAAAGTCTATTATGGTTAGGGTGAAAGTTTACAGAGAAAACTCATGTTTTATACAATAATTTATATATATTTTGTTTTGTGACATTAGTTGCAATCTCCTCAGAATCTTATTTATGTATAATTACAGAAAGGTAGGCAAAACAAAGATGTACAGGTTAATGACATTATTAAGAAACAGCCTGGTCAAGGAGTAACACATCCTCAGCCCCAAAATGGAGACTTATCATTTTGTTCCATTCTGAAAATTTTACATTATCACCCAAGAATGCATCCCTAAAACACTAGTTTAGTGCTGTTCATTATTTGTACTTTAAATAGATCCACACAGTATTTATTATTTTGTGACAAATTTCTTTCACTAAACATATTTTGGATTTCTGAAATTCTACTTTAAAGTGATGAAGAGCAAGGATGTCACACTTTGAGGACTGAGCAATGCCATGGGATTTTCCATTGACCTTAGCCATGGGATTTTCCATTGCCTCATAAGCATATGAAAGTTGGACAACAATTAATAAAGACCAAAGAATAGATGCCTTTGAATTAGCATGTTGGCAAAGAACACCGAAAGTACCATGGACTGCTAACTGAACAAACAAATCTGTCTCGGAAGATCACAGCCAGACTGATCCTTGGAGATGAGTATGGCAAGACTTGTCTCACAAGTTTTGGGCACGTTTTCAGGAGACCAGTCCTTAGAAAACGACACAATACTTGGTACAGTGCAAAGTCAGTGGGAAAAACAAAAACAACTCAAGGAGATGAATTGATACGGTAACTCAACAATGGGTTCAAACATAACAATTGTGAGGATGCAGAGTCCAGTAGTACTTCATGCTGATCTAGACAGGGCCACTATGAGGCGGAACTGACGAGAAGGCACCCACCACTACTATGTTGGTTAGTATTGGGTTATGTGTTGGCTAAAGCCAAGGTCAACAGTTTGACTCAACCAGTTACACCTAGGGAGAAAGGGGATTTCTGCTCCTATAAAGAAATACAGCTTCAGAAACCTAAAGAGCCAGTTCTACTTTGCTCATCCTTAAGGATTGTTAAAAGTCAATGGCAGTGGGTGTTTTACACAATTAATGTATGTATGTATGGATTGTGATAATAGTTGTATGAGCCCCAATAAAATGATTTTTAAAAAAGAAATTATGACATAAGATTATCTCTCTCTAAAGTGTCTTGGAGTCTCTAACTTGTAAACTACTATTTGTCTACCTTCATGGAAAAAAATAATACACTAATCTTTGTTAAAGATGGCATCACCTATCCCTTATCGGTGAGTTCAAAGTGAAATGTTCACATATAGAAACTGAATTTCGGTTTATGCTCTGAGGAGGAAAAGGCAGAGGCAGTGATTCTCCCCATAGACTAGACCTTGTAGAGACTCTATTAACACAGAATTTGGAGCCCAGCTATAAGGGATTTCCATTGAACTCAAGGTCAAAATGAAGTCTAAAGTATGGAAATCTAATCTCAAGACTAACATTATAATTGTTAATTATAATTTTCTGGTTCTAAAATCAGCATCTTGAAGTCTTACTTGTGTGCCTTGTCATGACTACCTTGTACTAAACTAAAAAAGTTTATGCACGACAAGTTCATGTATTTATGTTTAAAATAAAATCCTCATCTATTGGTTACTTAAATTTTAAGATAAAATCCTACAAGAACTATTACTCTTAAACACTCTATGTTTTTAAAAAAATACTATAGCTATTGTTATTAGAGAAAGAACATGTTCTGTTCATTTCACCATAATAAAGAGGCACCCCTCAAGTCCACTTAATGTAAGATTCCGGCACAAAGACCATGGAAAAAGAACCTGAAAAATTAACTGGTAACGTAATTATTTAGTAGTTCCCTCAAGAAGCTGAGGTACTTTGTTTCTTTCTCCAGAACATGAACAGAATAAAAATAAAGCATGGAAATGTACTTAGCAATCCAAGATCAGAGGAGGCAATGGTATTAGAGATTAAAACCTGAGCAGACTGCGGATGACAGTGGAAGCCCAAACTCCATTTGCACAGTTCCCACACAGATTAAGCCTCCAGTGAATCTCCTTAGACCATGAACAAAGAATGGAAATAGTCTTGTTATACACTGAGTGCATTGGAAAGTAGATTAACACAGATAATTTTTAACGTTATTGTTTTTCTCTCTTTTGGTCCCTTTTAAATTTGTTCTAGTTTTTATATTTTCTTTTGGATTGAGGGCTGTTTTTTTTGCATATGATTTTCTTTCTTTTTTTTTGGAGTTTTCAGTGGTTTCTTGAGCATTCAATATTTTGCCATGATGACTTAGGATAGTTAGGTGTTTTTTTTTATTTTGTGTTTTACATTTTATTAGGGGCTCATACAACTCTTATCACAATCCATACACATATGATTTTCTTTAAGTAAAATCTAGGATAGGACTTAGTTACTGTGAAGACTATAAATGGATTAAGTTTCTTTGGGTTAGGACAGGGCAGGCTGGGGCAAATGGTGAGTTTAAGACTGAAGAAAATGTTCTAAAATTGATGGAGATCATAACTGCACAGCTCTTTTTAATATATTTAAACCACTGGGTTGTGTGGTATATGAATTATGTCAATTAAACTCAAGTTAAATTTTTTAAATGCATTTAGCAAGTAAATTGTTTATAAAACTCATGGCAAATTTACTGAATACATGCCGTGGCAATTACATTATATCCTGTCAGCCTGTCAATAAAATTGCAGCTTGATGACCTCATTTTGAGGCATGACAGAAATAAGTAGCTCAATGGAGATCAAACCCAGTCTCTCTACCTTCCTTTTCTGCGCTGAGACAGTCAGAGAGCTGGAGGAGACCCGTGCCAACACTGAAATGCATACACTGCCACTGGATCCACAAGACCTTCTACCCACTGGCCTGCGATATTCCTGCATTTGGCATCATTACATATACTGTGAATCTAAAGAGGAATTTATCGACTAGTACCGAACATATAGGCTAATATCGGACTTAGGAACTTGATCTGAACTGGGCTGAGATGTTTTCTCAATATATAATTGCTCTTTTATATAAAGTTCTTATACACATGAGTGTATGACTGTTCCTCTAGTCAACCCAGACTAACACTTTCTTTCATAAGTGATATACTATACCAAACTCACACAATAACAGCATTGATCACATTCCGTTCTATGCTATGTTCCAAATGGGCAGCCTTAATCATCCTGTAACAACCCTGTTAATACAGCAGTTCTCAACCTGTGGGTTACGACCTCTTTTGGGGTCAAAGGACCCTTTCACAGGAGTCACTTAAGACCATTGGAAAACATGTATTTCCAATGGTCTTAGGAACCAAGTCACTGCTCCTCTATCCATCTCCAGGAGGGTCTGCCCACATACGAGTACGCAGCGTAATGACATAATCAGACAACCCCATCACATTCAACTTGTACAAATAAAGGTGGATGTGACAGGGTTGGCACCACAATGTGTTTATGTGGACAAGTCACACATGCGTAGAGAGCAGCTGCTGTGTTAAAAGCAGCTACTGTGTTAAAAGCAGCGACAGTGTTAAAAGCAGCAGTATTGGTGGTAAATGACACTTCATGAATTATTATTTCTGGGTAAAATCATAAACTACTGCAAAAAATCGATATCTGTACCATGGGAACTTTATCTGGATGCTGATTGGTCTTTTTATATTCAGCTGTGGTTGATGTGAATACTGCTCCTTGTGATAGTAACAGGTATGTAAAAACACAACATAGAGAATGTTAAATCATAGGAAATTTTAATAAACTGTATTGACTAAATTGTGCCATGTATCATCTTTAGTACTATTTTTTTTTAAATAAGAAATTTAAACAAGACGCTTGACTTGAAGGGAAAACTATCTAGGCTTCATTGAGAGTAATTTACGCCTACTTAAAGACAGATTGCCCTACATGTAATAGCTACATACAAAAATGTTATAAAACTGTCCTTGGTTTTACAATGATAAATGAAAAACATAAAAATTCTTCAATCGAACAAGGCATGCAAGGATTTTTTTCATGTCATTTTTTTTGTTTTTGTTAAACAGTGAGAGCAAAATAACCTACTGAAATACAAAGAGAGAAGCTGAATGAGCAAGCCACTGATGGAGAAGGGGAGCTTTCACAGAACCAGTGTTTTCCCCATCCCATCTCCACCTGATGTTGATCAAAACATACCATTGGTGATTTAGTAAACGAATAAATAAACAAAGGGAAAAATTTAATATGCTTGTGTACATGCACCAGTTACTTTGTGTACAATAAAGGAATGAGGAAGGGGAAATGAAATAAAGAGAAAACTATACTGTAGTTGTCAGGAGGTGGTGGAATCAAACTGTGGTTTTCTAATCGAGAATGGATTCTTGGTCGGCTGGAAGAGAGTTCTGGAGGAAAGGAGCAGGCTCCCTTAGAAGATGCCTCCTGTCTGCTGCTGGAACACATCAATTGTATCTTCATCCTCCATTTCCAACTGTGCAGGTGTGTCTGTTTCATTGATTGGCTGTCTGTCGAATCAAATCAGATCTGACTCATTGACAAACCCTGTTCACAATAGGCTTCCATTAGCTTACTAAGTGGGTGTGCCTCTGAATCTTAAACTGCACCACAGAACCATCCTGCCCTACCACCTTCAAGTTAATCTGATCATTGTTCTCAGTCTTGACTCCTCCCTTGAGTTTTTTGTTGGCCAGGGTGAATGCTGAAGTCTTCTCAAAAGAGGTACCAGGTCCGCACCAAACGAGCACACAGGCAGCTGCAGGAACAGCAGGAGGAGGTGGCAGTGGTGGAGGAGGGAGAGCCATCTTTTGTATTATTAAAGCTATGGTTATATATTATTTTCATTAGCCAACCATCCCATGACAATGGATCATGTAGAAGAACGTTAAGAAAAGATAGTGAGGATTTTTTATGGTATGGTTTTACTTCAATGACAGCAGGAACTGAGAAACTACAATGTCTTACTTGTTGTGAAGTTCTATTAGTTGAATCTATGAAGCTGAACAAACTAATATGCCATTTTGATAGCAAATATCCGAGCTTTGCTGGCAAGGATACCAACTATTTTAAAAGCAAAGCTGATGATAAACTCAAGAAAGCCAGACTTGACACTGGTGGCAAGTACCACAAACAAAACGTAGCAGTCATTGAAGTTTCATATTTGGTGGCACTCAGAATCACCAGCGCTATGAAACCCTACACCATTGCTGAGGATTCACTGTTGCCAGGGGCCAGTAAATTGTTCGAGTTATGATCAGAGATGAATTTGTTACAAAATTGAGCGCAATTTTCTTATCAAATGACACTGCCTGCAGAAGAATAGCAGACAAGGCTGCTGATATTCTTGATCAGATAATCCAGGAAAGTAAATCTGCTCCACTTCCAATATTTAGCATCCAGCGTGATGAATCTACAGACGTTGCAAACTGTTCACAGTTACTGTTTACCTGAGGCATATTAATGATGGCGACTTTAAATATGAGTTTCTTTTTTTGCAAACCTCTTAAAATGGCAACTACTACACGTGATGTATTTGATAGTTGGTTCATTCTGAAAGAGCATAAGATCTCTTGGGAAAAGGTTTGTGGTGTTTGCAGATGATGCTCCACTATGCTAGGATGTCAATCTGAATTTCAACGTTTGGTACTGAGTCACCGAAAGTCACCGGAACTCACTGTATAACTCATCAGAAAATATTAGCAACAAATACACGGCCAAAAGAGTTACAAGAAGTAATGAGAAGCATCATAAATTCTGTCAATTTTGTAAAGGCGAGCACTTTAAACAGTCTACTGCTTTCGCAACTGAAGTGAGACGGTTGTCCAGAGGAAAAGTTTTAAAAGGTGTTTTTGAGCATGGTGATGAACTCAAAACGTTTTTTATCAGAAAACATGACCGCAGTTCAAAGCATTTTGCAGCGATAAAAGTGAGATACAGAAAATAGTTTGATTGCCATCTTTGCCATCTTGAATGAGTTACAATTTATTACTGCAAGGACAAAATGCAACATGCCTTGATTTATCTGAAAATATCTGACCATTCCAAAGGAAACATCAGCTTTGGGGGAAAAATTGGATGAAAATAAAATTTACCAAAAAAATAATAAAAAGAAAATAAAATTTACATGCCTACCCTATCTGTTTTCTTTGAAGAACATGACACTGAACCAGACAAAAGGATTACAATTTCTGTGAAAGAACACTTGCATATGCTTGCAGATGAAATTTCATCGTACTTTCCAAATCTACCCGACACCTCATTTGCACTTGCCAGAAGCCCATTTGCAGTCAAAGTTGAAGATGTTCCTGAGATAGCACAAGAGACGTTTATTGAACTAACAGCGATGCAGCGAGAACTGATTTCTCTACAATGCCAGTTACAAAATTCTGGATCAAGTGTTTGCAGTCAGGTCCTGTTCTGTCGGAGACTGTGTTGCACCTTTTTCTTCCATTTCCAACAACTTATCTTTGTGAAACAGGGTTTTCCAGCTTGTTTGTTATCAAGTCTAAATAAAGAAGTAGATTTGTTGTGGAAGATGATCTTGTGCTCTTGCAAAGACTGTCTGGAGAATTTCTGATCTAGTGAGAAAGAAACTATCTCAACCTTCTGGCTTTTTACGCACACTGTCGCAAAATGTAGCAATGTAGTTCACTATTGTTATATTAAGACTGTTACTCATGCTACACCATGCTTCAAGACAAAATTTCATTTATTTATAATTAGAAATCAGTATTTCACAAGATATAATTACCTATTTTTGTGATTAATCACTATGCTTTAAATATGTTCAATTTGTAAACTAAAAATATATCCTACATATCAGATGTTTACATTATAATTCACAACAGTAGCAAAATTACAGTTATGAAGTAGCAACAAAAATGATTTTAAGATTGGGGATCACCACAACATGAGGAACTCTATTCAAGGGTCGTGGCATTAGGAAGGTTGAGAACCAAGGCTGTAGTAGGACACACTATGACCCCATTTTGTAAATAAAGGAGTGAACACAGAGCAATGAGGTTACTTGCCCAAGATTAGAAAGCAGTGTCAGGAGTTGAAACCAAGTGTTCTGACTCTAATGTTCTATCTTGAAATACTGGTCTAGCACCCTACCTTCAGTGACAAATACTCATCTTATTCTGAATATTTATTCATGCTGACTAGAAAACTACATATCTCCTAAGAATAATGTCGGCTTTTCAACTCCACTGATGAATCACTAATAAATAAAAGAAACTCCTTTTTTTATTGTTTGTCAGTTTTCCCTGTAGCACTAGAATTACTTACTACTACTCCCTTCCAGGAGGGTACCCCAGTGGCAGTTGCTACATTTGTCACTATTAATGGAAAGGTTGGCAATTTGAATCCACTTAGCTACTCTGTAAGAGAAAAATATGGCAGTTGGTTTCCATAAAGATTGATAGTGTATATGGATTATGTGCCAAATAAGACAGTTCAAAACAAAAATAATGTATAGCCTTATAAACCTCTGAGGCAGTTTTAGTCACAATCGACTTGAGAGTAATGAGTTTGGTTTTATACTTCCCATGCCTATCGCAGTAAGTACTAACTGCTTAAAAAACGCTGAAAACTTATTGCTGAAAAGGTGATCAAATCATGGATCAAATGATAGCAACTCAAAAGATTAGCTAGGAATCTTGGAGTAGTAAGCTTATGCTAGTGAGGAATAACTCAGAAAAGTATGGTAAGAATGGTTGCTTAATTCAAAAAGTATGTGTCAATAAATTATATATACAAACTGCTGAGTTAGTAGTTTATATTTACCTCTACACATTCTCACAAACAAAATATAGAAAATTTACAGAAAACAGAGAAATACTAGTAAACATCATTGTAGAAAAAAAAAGCCAGGATCTCAGTATTTTCCCAAAATCATTAACTTGAAAAAGTGCTAACTTACTTCTTCAGCAGACATGTGAAATCGTAAAGCATTAGGCAACACACTGCCATATTCCCACCTAAGTGCACGAATCCGCAGTAACCGGTCATACCTAGGACATTGAGAGAGTATTAGCATACAAACAAGCAGGAAATCAGACACTGTTCTATCAGTAAGGACTCAAGGATCTTATCAACTAAACTGTCATTTGTGGATTTTTTTTTTAAGATTCTGATGCAAATAGATCTACTCTAAGAAGACATCTTTGGGACTACCAGAAATCGGGAATAGGAACTGGGCTGATGCCCCTAGCACTGTTCATTGTCGTAACTGTGATGGTGACACAGCAGTAATGTGGAAAAAGATCAGAAAGGCCCTTATTTCTTAGAGATGTATCCTAAAGTATATAGTGGTAAAATGTTATCTGATGTTTAGTACTTAGTTTTAAGTAGCCTAACATACATATGTCATAAATTATGGAAAATGTATTGTTAAATTTATAAGACAACTCCAGGAGCTTCACTATATTATTCTCTCTGCTTTCAAGAATAGTGCAATCTTTTACAATACAAATTTTAAACTGGAAAAACGAAATTAAAATGCTTACATTAAATCAAACTTAAAAGAAATAACTCACTGCCACATGGAGTTGTTTGACTCATACTGACACTGTAAGGACAGGATAGAAGCGCACCAGTGAGTTTCCGAGATTGTAACTCTTTTTTAAGAGTAGAAAGCCTCATCTTTTCCCCGCAGAACAGCTGGTGGTTTTGAAATGCTGTTTCTGGTTAACAGTCCAGCGCATAAACACTGAAAACACTCTCACTTCCATCAAGCCAATGCTGACTCATAGCAAACCCCTGTGGGTTTCCGAGATTGTAATTATTTACAGGAATAGAAACACGGCCTTTTCCCCTCGGAACTACTAGTGGTTTTGAACTGTGGACCATGTAGATCACAGCCCAACAAGTAACCATGCTACCAGGGCTCCATGCATAACCACAGAGATAAATAAATCTGAGATCTGTTGCTATCAACCAGAAACTTAATTGAGAAACCCCATGGAAAACTCTTCTTTGTTTCCTGCTACTACAAGTAAAATCACAGCAGCTTACAAGTACGCAATAGTGCAGCGTCGATTTCTTAACAAAGAACAGTGCCGAAATTTGATGGTTGGTATCAAATTGCTTCTTCCGTCTGATTTTGCTTCATTACTAGGAAGAGAATTAAAGAGAAAATGGATAAATACACTGCAGAACAACAAAAATTTTTAAGTTTTATTGACATGTAACAATTCACATCAAACAATTCAATAGTTATTAAGAATTGTACAAAAAACTGTACAATTACCACTACAATCAATTTTAGAACATTTTCTTATTTCTTGTACTCATTGTTATTAGCTTCCTCTTTCCCACCAACCACCCCTACAATCCCCACAAGAAACCATTAAATCCAGTTCCTGGCACTACAGAACCAAAAAATTAACTTTTCCATGATATTTTTCAAAGGACTGATACACGTACACATTTTTACCTATTTGTACGTAACAGTTTACCTAAGCAAATTGTGCTGCTTCTACTTCAGAACTTTTATTTACACATTACAAGATTAAATTAAGAAAAAGCCAAGTTAACTAACTTGTCAATGCAATGATACTATAATAATTTAATCTCCTTTAACCAGTTGGTATTGTACAGTTTTGCACACTGATTGCTTTCTATTATTTCAAAAGACAAGTGTCCTATTTGTTCACTGAGGTAAGAGAAAACCTGACATCATGGCCCGAAGAAGGTGGTCTTACATGATGTTTCTATTGTATGAGCACTCCGCTTCTAGGAGCACTTCCGAATCCTCACCACACTACTGTAGCTGGACATGGGGTCAGCAGTTTATTCATTCAACAAATATTTGCTATTTCCCCATCTATATTTTTTACTATACTTTAGGGTTTTTTCATATACAGAGGAAGTAGTTTCACCCTATAAAATGCACATCTTCTTAGACACTTGATATGGATCACATTTTAAAACCAGAAGAACAAAAGGAGTAAGTATCTACTTTAGCATTTTAAAGCAATTAGATGAATATAAAAAGGGTCCACCATGCTTTGTTCCACATAATGCACTAGGCCCTGAAAACAGGAAAAATGCACACCCTGTGCTGTTAGGTTTTTCTATCTGCTGTCACTCTATGGGTACCAGATTATGGTCTACATTGTACAAACTAAGCACAAATACACCTAATACCAAGTACTTAAAAACATACATCAAATGTCCTAAACAAAAATCACATTTATAGGTGGGTAAATAAAAAGATTTCTTTTGATATATAATTTAACCAGACATTGCTTACAGTGATTGTTTTCTCAGAAGGACATCAGGAAGATGGGGGACAAATTTTTAAAACAAGAATTTACAAGTGTTATGAATACAAGAAAGTAGTTCAAAGTGGAACACATCCTGGCCCACCAAGCCCTGAGGACGATATTTCCACTCAGAGAAGTCAAAGCACAGAGAGGACCATATGGCCAGTCCACTATGAGACACGATGTACCTCACTGACCCATAGTGCTACCAGGGGACAACACTGGAAACACAGTGTGGGAACTGTGCCCAATCTGACCCCATCACACTGAGGCAAAACACTAAGAGCCATGCAACAGAACAGCAAAGGAAGCAGAGCAAAGAAGTCTTGAGGGAGTACAAAAAATAGACTTTGGGGCCAGAGTGTGCCACCCCATCAGACTCAACTGGAAAACACTCCTAAAGGTCAACAAACAGACCTTGAACTATTTACAGGCTTTTCTTTTTTTTTTTTTTGTCTTTTTTTGGTTTTCTTTTGTTGCTTCGTTTTGCTCTGTCTTGTTTTTTTGTGCATATTATTATCTCTGCAATTCTATCTAGAAAAAATAGGCGGGATAAACAATCTGAAGGAGAAAACAACGGACTGCTGGTTCTGGGGAGATATGGGAGCAGGGGAGGCGGGGGTGGGGGGAAAGGAAGTGGGTGTTAACAAACCTAGGGACAAGGGAACAATAAGTGATTCAAAATCAATGGCCAGGAGGGTGCAGGAGGCCTGGTAGGGCTTGATCAAGAGCAGTATAACCTAGAGGAATTACTGAAATCCAAATGAAGACTGAGCATGATAGTGGGACAAGAAGAAAGCAAAAGGAAATAGAGGAAAGAATTAGGAGTCAAAGAGTATTTAAAGGTCTAAATACAGGTGTGTACATGCCAATATTTATATATGATGATGGAGAAGTAGATCTAATGTGCATGTATTTATAGGTTTAGTATTAAAGGACATTGGGACTCTACTCAAATACTCCCTCAATGCAAGAACACTTTGTTCTATTAAATTGGCATTCCATGATGCTCACCTTCCCTACATGATTGCTGAAGACAAAACAGGTGCATAAGCAAATGTGAAAAAGAAAGCTGATGGTACCAGCTATCAAAAGATATGGCCTCTGGGATCTTAAAGGCTTGAAGATAGAGACCCACATGGATGAAGCACACTAACCTGTGTGATCACGAGGTATCTATAGGAACAGGTACCAGTCATCAAAGAACAAAAAAAATCATCATTGTGAATGAGGGGGAGTGCGGAGTGGAGACTCAAAGTCCATCTGTAGGCAAGTAGACATCCCTTTACAGCAGGGTCACAGGGAGGAGACGAGCCAGTCAGTGTGCAGTATAACACTGATGAAACACGCAAGTTTCCTCTAGTTCTTTAATGCTTCCTCCCCCAATAATCATGATCTCAATTCTACCTTACAAATCCGGGTAGACCAGAGGCTGTACACTGATACAGATAAGAGCCAGAAACACAGGGAATCCAGGGCAGATAAACCCTTCAGGATCAATGAGTGCAGCAATACCAGGAGGGTAAGGGGAAGGTGGGGGAGAAAAGAGGAACCAATGATCCACATATAACCCCCTCCCTGGGGGTGGAAAACAGAAAAGTGGGTGAAGGGAGATATTGGACAGTGTAAGACATGAAAAAAATTTTATAAATTATCAAAGTTTTGTGAGGTAGGGAGGGAGGGAGAAGAAGGGTAAAAAATGAGCGGATACCAAAGACTCAAGAAGAAAGAAAATGTTTTGAGAATGATGATGGCAACAAATGTGCTTGACATAATAGATGGATTTATGGATTGTGCAAAGAGTTAGTTATACAAGGCCCCAATAAAATGATTTAATAAAATAAATAAACCTAACCAAACTCACTACCAAAAAAAAAATTTTCCTGTATCCATTGCTGGTAGGAATGTAAAATGGTATCGCTAATGTAGGTAGTAGTGTCGCAGCTCAACAAAAATCTGATCTACTACACCCAGATTTGAAAAGACATGCAAACAGACTTGTACACCAACATTCCTTGCTATACTATTTGCAATGGGTGAAGATAAGAACCACCTAATGCCCATGAATAGGAAAATGTGATATATATGTGTACACACTACTGCTGCTGCTGATGTTGTTACTCAGCCAATCGGAGAAATGAAGAATTGGCACAATCTACAATATGGATGGGACTCGATGTCATTAAACTAGTGAAAGAAGTCAACCACAGCACGGGACTTGGTTTCAATCTCTTGCCACCAAGAACAGTGGCCCAGAACTACCAGTCTGTTTTAATGCTTCTTTGCTTTTTATGGCAGGTGTGGCTCTGCTGTTGTAAATATTATTGGAACGTTTGCCCTATCACCAACTCCTGTTGTTTCTGTAAATAGTGCTCAGTCACTTAAAGGTTTAATTTACACAAGTCAACAATTCATGTATTGCAGTTCACAGCTGGCCCATACTTGTATAATTTCCCTTTCTCGACAATGTTCTAAATTCTGTAACATTGGCTAAACTAATGACACCATCAAAGTGTACCGGCTACACATTAGACTCCTAAGTGAAACATCAGCAGTTTAAAGTCACCAGCCAAGTCTGTGGGGGAAGGATGAGGCTTTTTACTCCTGTGATGATGTGCAGGCTGGGAGACTCACAGGACAGTTCTACCCTGCCCTATAAAGTTGTCATGCGTCAGCAAGGGGATGATAATTGATAATGTTCTGTAACATAAAATGACAATGATGTCTCTTAGGTGAACCAGAGTCATTTATAAACCATGAGTGGATTTTAGGCTTGTACTTAATTCTAGTCCCAATCTAAGAACAGCTAGTTCTTATGACATGGTCCTGCTTGGTGGTTGCCCTCATGAAGAAATCACTGAAGATATGAGTCTACAGCAAAATGTGGTGAAGAACCTAGATGGTGCCCAGCTATTAGAAAAAATAGTGTTGGGGATTTTAAAGGTTTGTTTTCAAACAAGCAGCCATCTAAGTGGGGTGTCACATGGAAGGAGCCCATCAGCCTGTGTGAACATAATCCAAATCTAAAGGCTGGAATGATATCAAAGCTTAAATTGTGAACAATTGGTTTGTAGAAGGCTATGGTTGTCAGTGGAAGCCCAAAATCCATTTAGAGGGTCCACAAAGAGATCAAGCCTCTTGTGAATTCCCTCTCGTTATAGCTGAGGGATGTGAAGAGCTCTATTATCAGACACTGTAAATCAATATGTCAGACATAGATCAAAATGCAGTATATCTTATTTGATTTTCCTTTGGACCCATTTTAAAGCTGTTTCAATTTAAAAAAAAAGTGAAGGGAAAACACTCATGAAGCAAACCCTTGGAGCCTCACTGTGACCATGGACGAGGGGTGGAGGGCCTCGCTAGCATGCAGAGCGCAGTGGATTCCTGCGGATGCGGTTAGGTTCAAACTCAGCACCCCACCATTTGCTCTCCCTTATGAGCCATCTAAATGTGTTCTAGTTCTTAAGATACTTGTAGCTTTCTTTTGACTGAGGTTTTTGTTTTACTTTCATAGTCTTGTTAGTGTTGTTTTTATTGTTTTCACTGTTTTTCTGTATATAAAATCCAAGATAGGTGAATCAGAGGCAGTAACTGGATTCATGGTTCCTTGGGGCAGGGCAGGGGAGGTGGGGAGGAAATGGGGAGCTAATAACAATGAGTCCAAGAATGAAGAAAATATCTAAACCTGATTATGGTGATGATTCTACAACGATATGTGAATTATATACCAATAAACTGTTAAAAAGTCCATCGCAAATTATATAATTAAATGGTTCAATCATATTAAGAAGAGTTGTACAATCATTACCACAATCGAATTTAGAACATTTTCTTCCTTCTTGTACTCACTGTTATTATTGTACTCACTTCCTTCAAACCGCCCCGGCCACAACTCAGGAACCATTAATCAAGATATTGTCTCAATAGATATACCTACCCTAGATTTCATATACACTAAAACATTTAAAAACAGCAAAAAACCTACTAAAAATAACAAAGTAAAACAAAAGTATCCCAACTGAAAAGATAGAAAATATAAAAAACTAAAATCAATTTAAAATGGGTCAAAAAGGAGATCAATGGCTATGGTGCTAAATTTTAAAGGAATTGCATCTGCAATAATCCACTTTCCAATGCACTCTGCATAACAGCAAGGCTAACCACAACACTTGTCTATGCTCAGAGAGGACTCACAGAGCTTTATCCATACATATTTCCCCTGCACTTTGTTTTTACTGAAGTAAAATGGGTCAAAACAGAGGTCAAATGATATCATGCTTTATTGTAATCATCTCTATAACACTCTCTGTCTGATAGCAAGACTACTGACATCCTTCAACTGAGTCAGAGAGGATTCACCGGAATCTTAAACCACTTGTGTGGAACTTGCAAATGATTTTGGATTTCCACTGTCATCCATATCCTTCTGCAAATCAGGTGTTCACAATTTAAGCTCTAATACTATTCCCTCCTTCATATTTGAGTTTTAATTATTCACACTCCTCTGGTCACAAAGGCTGATGTGCTTCTTCCATGTGGACTTAGGTGATATTTCACTCAGAAGGCTGCTTGTTGAAAAATAAGACCCCCATGCGCCATTCTTTCTAAAAATCATACCATCTAAATTTCTTTACTACACTTTGCTATAGCATCCATATCTTCAGTGAGCATCAAAAAGGGCCAAGTCACAAGAACTAATTCTCATATTGGGCTAGAATTAAATGCAAGTCTAAATCCCATTCATGTTATCTATGGTTTACGTACATCTCTGGTTAATCTTAAGAGACATCATTGTAATTTTATATTAGAGAACATTATCAATCACCCCCAGGGGCACATGGCAATTCTATTGATAGTGTGAACTTTTTGATTAAAGAATCTATAAACGAATGCTGATCAAAAGGGAAAAATTCAAAATTGAATTTCAAATTACCAAGAACTCTAGACTTTCTAGAGCCACGTAAACTGGAAAAACCCAAGTCCTAAAATAATCCTTAAACCAAAAATATCCTCCAAAGTGGGTCACTCCACAAAGAGGTGGGATATGGGATAAGACCATCCACCTGAGGGTCTACACCAAGACAAGGCTGGGGCAAATCCCCACAGAAATGAAAGAACCTTGCCAGGAAATCAAGTTTAGGCCAGGGGAGAGGAACATCACTGATAGTTCTGTTGGCGAGCATGGTAGGTGAATGGGGAGAAATATCCTCACATTGGGAAGGTGTGCTAAACAATGATTGTAGGGAACCTATAGGGACAGATTTTATGTTCCTGGGTAAACACTACAAATATGTCTCTAGCCAAAGCTCAATAAAACATGCCATGGACTAAACACCAAGATGTCACTGGATGCTGACCTTGTGGTACGGTAAACCTTGTGGTCAGCATGGCATCACTCGGGCTACACAAGCGCTTAACACAGAGGCCCAGCAGAATGAACTGAGCCTGGCCTCAAAGGTGCCTGTACCCTTGGACTGAGGACTGGGGTGCTTAGATAGAAGAGGAAGCAGAGTGGCTGCCCTGGACCTGTGGAAGTGATGGTCATTGGACCTTGGGGGGAACCCCATTTGGTTGGAGTCCATCAAAAGGGACTCAGAATCACCATATATTTAGTACCTTGATGCTCCCCTCTCAGTGATATGACTGGCTTTGATCTGTTGGGCAGGGATTTAAACTTGGAAGAATTGATCCAGGATGTTTCCCCTGGCATCGATCCCCCCTGCTTAGGGTAAACAGAATTCAACTGAATATGAGATCTAACTGTGTGGAGCAACAACTCATGGGTTTCGGCTCAAGTTAGAACTGTACTTGCAGACTCCTCAAACCTACAGCAGAATGATGTGTCATCGGAAAACTTGATGGTGTTGCCAGTGCAATCATCTTATACTCCAGGGGGAATGATTGACAATGTGTTACTTTTCTGTTTCTATGGGTTTTTTTCCTTGCCTTTCATTTGCTTGTTTTGTTTGTGTTTGTCTTTAGTTGTCTGCTAGTTGTTTTGCTGCTGTTGGTGGGGTAGTTGGTCTTACAGGGTATTAATTTGTCATAGTATGGCTGTCAAAGTAAACCCGAGCTATGCATATCCCAGGGACAAGCAGATGGATTCTGGCCCCAATTTAACTTTAGTCCCAATCCAAAGACAGTTAGTTTGGATAACATGGCCTTGCCCACCTCATGTAATGATCACTGAAGATAAGGGTGCTATAGCTAAGTGTGGTGAAGAAAACAAATGGTGCTCACTATCAATCGGAATAGTGTGTGGAGTCTTAAATTCAAACAAGTAGTCATCTAAACGAGGAGTGAACTATGTCCACAAAGAAGAAGCACACCAGCTTGCGTGACCCAAAGGCACGCAAAACAAAATTCAAAAATGACAAAGGGAAAAGTATCAGAGCCCAAATTTCGAAGACCCAATTTATAGAATGCTATAGAAGATAGGGGGGCCCCAAACCCATCTGCAGAGTATCTAGTCAGATTAAGCCACCAGCAGATCCCCTCTAGTCACAGGAAAGTGTCTCGAACAGCTTTTCTATCAGATAGAGATCATTGTAAGTGTGATTATGCTGGAATGAACTGGATACATGGTCAGATGACCTCCCTTCTAACCTGAACTTGTTCTTGGTCAGTGGTTTTCAACCTTCCTAATATACATTTACTACAGTCCCTCATATTGTGGTGACCCCCCCAACCATAAAATTATTTTTGTTGCTACTTCATAACTGTAATTTTGCTACTGTTATGAATCGTCATGTAAAACCTGATAAGCAGGAAGTATTTTCATTGTTACAATTTGAACACAATTAAAGCAGAGTGATTAATCACAAAAACATTTTCTATTGTGAAAGACTAATTTCTAACTACAAATGAAATTAATTTTGTTGTAAAGCATAGTGTAGCATGGGTAACAGTTTTCACGCCAGTTACTCGTATGTGGGCATATCTGCATATGGGCAGCCCTGCCTAGAGACAGCTAGAGGAACAGTGTCTTGGTTCCTAAGACCATTGGAAATGTGTTTTCAGGTCTTAGGTGACTCCTGTGAAAGGGTTGTTTGACCCCCAACGGGTAGTAACCAACAGGTTGACAACTGCTGTTTAGGTGAGAGCATTTCTTGCTTGTTCTAAGACAAGGTGGTCTTTTCTTTCTTACTCATTATTTGTAATTTTATCTCTAAAGAATTGATTGTGTTAATGATTATGTAAGTCTTCTTGATATGACTGAACTATTGAATTGTGTGATATATGTGGATTAAGTACCAATAAAACTGTTTTAAAAAAGGCTCAGAAACCCACACAGGCAGTCTATCCTGTCCCATAGAGTCACTATGAGTCGGCATTGACTCAATGGCAGTGAGCTTGGTTTGTTTTTTGACCAAATCACAGGGCACTATTACTTTGTCTTACAGCTCAAATTCTTCACTGTGCCAAATCCCAGGCTGAACTTTTACTATCTGTAAATCTAGAAACCTTTTGAGCTTTCTGCAGCACTAGTTCTGTATAAACTCCACTCCAACTATGAATAATCTCTACTGCGCCGATACTCAAACCAAACTCTGCCAGTGAGTTGATTTCCACCCAAAGCAGTTCTGCCCATAGGACAGGGTAGAACTGCCCCTCTGGATTTTTAAGACTGTCACTTTATAGGAGTAGAAAGCTTCATCTTTCCTCCTCAGAGTAGCTGATGGTTCCAAACAGCTGATCTTGCAGTCAGCAGCCCAACATGTAGCTATCATGTTGTCTATTGTCTATACTGCCTACTATATATTGTCTATTCTCTTTACTCAATGCATTAAAACATCTATTAATTTTTTAAAAAAGTAAAATGTATGTATTCCACTTTGTTAGTGCTTTTACTCACTTGTATCTCAATTTGGGTCTATCCTAATTCCGTCATATCAATCAACCAACAAATATGCATTAAAGCACCCAAAATGCAGATATAACAATAAGCAATATTAAGTCCTTTAGAGCTGGGCTAAATTATATAGTTAGAATATAATCAGGTGCACAGAGATTAAAAAAACCCCAAATATGATGCAAAATCAACTAGCTAATATTATTTCTAATTAATTCTTAACTCTGATAACTTAAAAAAAATCTTATGAAAACTTACACATCGGATTGGTTTTGTTCATATAAAGCCTTCATCTCCTCCAGAATTTGTCTGAGTCCATCCTCCTGGAATATATAAACTGCTTTTGATATATATCCATGGATTCCCCAATGCATTCAATTAATCCCCTAAATCTATCTGTACTACATTTATCCTCAATTTATATATATAATTTATTTAAAATCCATAGCCATTGCATAAATTCTGGCTATTTATGTACCTATATCAAAAATAAAGGCTTAATCGAGCATGAAAGTACACATTTTCACTGCAAAAACAACAAATACAAGTTTTAAAATATTTCTCCCAATTTTTTCCCCCAAAGACACAGTTTTGGTTTGTATTGCAAGAAAAGAAAAGCCAAAGGAATTTTTCCTACCATCTACCTTAAGATAGAAATTTTTCACTTAGACAAATAAAATGTTTTAATTCTAAAATTCATAAATGTTAATAAGATAGTTGACCATTTGAAAAGAAGTGACACCACATATTCTTTCAGCCAAAATACAGTCTTGGGTTCAACCAACCCTGTAGCCAATTATATGTTGAAAATGTCTGATGATGATGAATAGCCTTGTTTACTCTTGATGTCATTTATTACCCATTTCATCTCCACAATTCTAAAAGTTACAAGTCCTGCTAGTCTTCAATCACTTAAAAAACTCATTTATCAATATCTGTAGAATTGAGTTTCAATCATCCACATTTCTCACCACTAGCTCATCTCTCTGCCTCCATTAGTTCTTCTCTTCTGATGCATTTTCCATATTGCCAATAACCAAAACCACTTCCATTAAGTACATTTTGATTAAATGACCCTATAGGACGGAGAAAATTGCTCCCTATGGTTTACACAGCTGTAAATCTTTACAGAAGCGGCTATCTTTCTCCCTTAGAATGGCTGGTGTGTTTGAATTGCTGACCATTAGGCTAGCAGCCCAATGCATAACTCCAGGCCTCATTTTACTGCCAATAAGTACTCCAAAATATAAAAACATCCCGCCACACCCCTACCTGAAAACCTCTACCTGATTCCAAATGCCTGTGGAATAATGCCGAAGTTTTTCTAATCCTAGAACCCACCATTGACATCTCCATACATAACCTTTCCAGTTGTGATCATGAGTCTTAAGCCATTGTTTATCACCTGCCTGTGTGAGGGCTAATACTTCATACAAGGCTCGAACACCCACTCCCAACCCCCCAGTAGCATTTCTCTTTATGCTCCCATCTACGCAACACCAGTTTCACTTACCACATTGCATTCTATTCACTTGTGTTTCTTGGTCCTCTCACTGACATCTATCTAGTTGCTGCCCTATGATTGTTTACTACGATGCTTAAACGTACAGGCTCTTGAGCCAGACTTCCAGGGTTCAAGCTCTAGCTCTGCTCTTTACTGGCTATATCACCACTGACAAATCTCCTAACTTCAATTCTCCACTCACATGTTTGAGGTGGGGGGAGACAGCTCAGATCTCACACAATTATGAGGAGAGACAATTGCAAGCTAAGTGCTGAACATCATTCCTACTTCCATGTTATTGTAGTGGACAAATAATCATAACAGTAACAATACGACTGTTAGCACTATTATTATTTCTTGTAGAAACAGCATACAGGGACTCAGCCCTGGGTGTGTCAGGTACAGTTCCTCACTACACCAAGAGCTCTGTACCATCATCATGCCCATTTTTGTTGGTGAGAACACTGGACGCACAGAAAGCCTGAGTCCACAGTGATCGAACAGAGTATGAATCTCAGTCTGGCACCAGAGGCCTACTTCATCATCACATTTTGCTCACTGAGTGCGTGCGCGCACACTAACGCGCATAAAACGCTAGATCCAATAAAAACGACTGGTTCTGTGGGTTTCTGAGGCTGTCAATCTTTAAAAGAACAGAAAGCTTCCAGCTTTCTTCGGCAGAATGGAGGTGGATTCGAATTTACTTTAGTTCGTATTGGCTAAGCAAAGGAAAAGCAACAAAGCTAAAAATGAAGCAAAATGGAAGGAAGTAGACTTTGAGGAAGCGCAATTGCTGAGTTGTACAGTAACTTCCTTCTTTCTCCCACAGTAACCTTTTGTTATGCTGTTACTTTCCCTTCCAGAACTTGGCTCACACCCTCAGGGGAATCTGAAGCAAACCGCGAAAAGAGCAGCCCAGGGGAGATCCCGCTCACCCTCCAGCCCCTTTCAGCCAAGCTCCCCGGACCTCCATCCCGCCCTCTGCCTTCCAGCCCGTCATATTAAAGGCGGGCAGCTGCCCTTCTGGCGTGTGGTGCAGTTCGCGGACCACCTCCGTCGCCTTTTCACAGAACATGGCGGGTAGACCTGGTACCGGGACCTCCTTGTCGGCCGCCCACTTGACCGAAGAGTCTGCGGGCTCCCTGCAGCCTAGTTCGCGCCGCGCTTATTAGCACAGGTCTAGGAAATCGCCTGCGCTTTGGCGAAAAAATCCCCAACCAATGGGAAGGCAAGGACGCAGGTTGCATGGCTACGGTGGTTGCAAAGGGACAATTCCATACGCGGTAGAGAAATATGACCGGAAGTGGGTAGGCGGTGACCGGTGCCTTCTTCCGGTGGAACGCGGCCCTCCGGAAAGAGTCCTTGGGGTTCCATTTGACTTTATCCATGAGGTGAGACGAATTTTCCAATACTAATCTGAGCACATAGTTTAGGGAGCAGCATAGCTTGGAATAGATGTACCACCCACACCCCCCGAAACTTCCTCTTTTCCCTTTTTTAAAAATAAAAATCATTCTATTGAGGGCTCATATAACTATCCATATGTACATACATTGTGTCACGCTCATTTGTACATTTTTGATATCATTCTCAAAACATTTGCTTTCTCCTTACTCCCTTTATATCAGCTCCTCACTTTTTCCCCTGCTTCATGGAACCTTGATCATTTATCAATTATTTTGTCATGTCTTACAGTGCCCACATCTCCCTTCATCCACTTTTCTGTTGTGCAACTCCATGGAGGGGGTTATATGTAAATCCTTGTAATCAGTCGCCCCCCTTTTTTTTTATATCATTTTATTGGGGGCTTGTACAACCCTTATCACAATCAATACATCATTCCATTGTGTTTAGGACATTTGTGCATTTGTTGACCTCATCATTCTCAACACATTTCCTTTCTAATTGAGCCCTTGGTATCAGCTCCTCGTTTTTCTATCTCCCTCCCTACCCCCTCCCTCCTAAACCCTTGTTAATATTGATAGGTTTAGAATTAAGGTAGCAGATGGACATTGGACCTCCACTTCTTTTCTCCCTCAATTGCAAGAACACTTTGTTCTATTGAACTGGCATGCCGTGATGCTCACCTTATGAATTAAGGACATCAGGTATAATGAATAACTATACAGACAACTTACAACAAAGATACAAGAGATCAAGTAAAACTAGGTAATCTTGGAACCTTGAGCTTCAGAAGAAATTATAGAAAAGTGGACTAAAAACTAACTAGAAGATGAAGGGAAACAAAAGTGGTGCAAGAACAGACAGGTGAATTGTCAGCTAGCCTGACGCATTCCATCCAGACAGAAGCCTGGCACATTGGTAGCTGGCACTAAGAAAGGATCCTCACTTGTTTCCCACACCCTCCTGATATCACAATTGCCAACCCCTACCTTCACCCATACACCAGACAGAGATATCCTTGTAAGTCCATTTCTGCTTGAAGACAAAGCTATGCCCTCATGGTTTAACATCCCCATGCCTAGAGATGGATTATCACCCCCATGCCCAGAAATGCTTGAGATTCTCCTCAAAGCACTAGCAAAAAATACAATGCTGGATCCCTCGCTGCTCTTGGACACGTGGAAAGTTCCCCCATGATTAGCCATTCTGACCCAGCTGCTTCTCTACCAGAAAGAATCCCCTCAGCTATCACCTAAGCTGTAAAAACGCCCTACTGGATCAGGTGCGTGGACCACAGAAAACAGATAGGCCTGCCAAGCTCCATCTGGAATCAATATTCAACCCCCTAGAGGCTGTGACCTATACAAAAAGGTCCTCACCCCAAGTTTTCTCTTTGTTTTTCCTTTTCCTTCACTTCCTTTTATTTATTTTAATCACTTCTGCACTCTGCTTTCTTCTTTATTTCTGCTTCTACTTCTATTCTTTCCATTTTAATTTACTTTTCCAGTTCCCTTCCTTTCCTTTTTTATGTTTTGATTAGCTTCTCTTTTATTTTTCTCTACCTTGGATTTTGACACACACACACACACACACACACACACACACACACACACACTTCTAGTTATTAAATTCCTTTCACTTGCTCTTGTTTGTCCGCTGTCTCTTGCTGGTTTCTTTTTCAAAAATTATTTCTTCGTTGGCAATTTTTTTTGTCCCTTCCTGTTCTACCTGACAGTGGACAGCAATCGCAGGCCTAGCCACCTCTATGACTGTAGTCATACCTATACAGTGACAGACACTACATACTCCTGTACCACCTGATCATCTTTACGTAAGTGAGACCACCAAACAAACCATTGCTAACTGTGCTATAATAACAACAAACAGTACTACACACATTCTCAAATTATCCTTTACAACAACCAGTAGATAGGTGGAGTGTCTGCAGTCTCAAGATACTAAGATCAATTAAACACAAAAACACTAATACTACAACATCTCAGTGGCAAAGACAATTTAAGTTTATATGAAGAAACAAGACAGAACAGCTGAAGCACATGACCAATATAGAGCTAGAAGACCTTTTTTCAGGAAGAAAAGGCATTGAAATTACCTGATAAACTATTAAAAATTATACTTTTATACTATCAATGAACCGGGAGAAAGGAAAGATTGCGAAGCTAAAGAAAAATTGAACACACACACACACACTAGAGTAATTCAGGAAAGCACTAAAATAACACATCAATTGAAACTAGAAACCGTACACCACAGCAAAGAGAAATTCAGAAGATTAATACTAAGATGAGAGAAACAGATAACGCATTAGAAGAGCAAAGGACTTTGCGAGTAGAAGGAGGCAGGGGAAGGGAGTGGTAAGCAAACAACGCCAAAGACAGGGGAATAACTAAGGAATTAAAATCAACAATGAGGAGGACATAGAGATCCTGGTGGTGTTGGGGTAACAGCAATTTAGCTGAGAAGAACTACTAAGGTGGAAGAAGGGTGAGTGTGATGGTGAGGTAGAAGAAAGGTAAAAAGAAACAGGAAAGATCTAGGAAGCAAAGCTATAGATAGAGGTATAAGCATAAGTGTGTACCTATGTAAATACATTAATTCATAAAAATAGAGGTATTGGTCTATGTACATCATATATGGCAAGACATTGATGTAGTAGATGGACGTTAGGTCTCTGCTCAGGGCCTGCCTTCAATACAAGAATACTTTGTTCTAAGAACCTGGCATGTTGTGATGCTCACCCTCCTGGCATGATCGGTGAAGACAAAATGGGTGCACAAGCAAATGTGGTAAAGAAAGCTGATGGATTGCCTGCAACAATGATGCAAAAATAGAGCGATACTGGGGATGGTTCAGGACTGGATGGGGTGTGCTCTCTTGTCTAGAGGGTCACTGTGAGGTGGAGCTGGTTCGACAGCACCCGACCACAACAACAACAGAAAACTAAGACTGGCTCTGACAAGTGTCAGATGCTGCTCACCCAGGCTTGGACATTAACTTTCCATCGCATTAAATGTAATCGCTTGGTGTCAGAGTTGGAGAAGCTGCTATTCATACTCTAGTGATCACGTGTTATGTGAGAAAATTACTTGTACATTTACTAGTTTGCTATTCATACCTTATTTCAGTTTAGCTTAATAACCCATTCCCTTGTTTTCTTTATCTCTGGGGAAAATAAGTATCACTAATTGGAGCAGGATATGTGAAAGTACTGCAAAAATAAAACACACCATGCTAATATTAAAAAAAAAAAAAGAAAGCTGATGGTACCTCTTCTAGCAAAAGATATAGCATCTGGGATCTGAAAGGCTTGAGGTTAAACAAGCAGCTGTCTAGCTGATAAACAAACCCACATGGAAGAAGCACACCAGCCTGTGTGATCATGAGATGGGATCAGGTAACAGGCATCAGAAGACTGAAAACACACACACACACACACCCCAAATCCATTTGTAGATAATGGAACATCTCCTTGCAAAAGGGTCACAAGGGATGAGTCAACTAGGATGCAGTATAACACCAATGAAATATACAATATTCCTCTGGTTCCTTGAGGTTCCTCACCCCCCACTACCATGACTCCAGTCCTGCCTTTCACTGCGCGCTAGACCAGAACATGTACACAGATACAGATAAGGAATAACAATGGAAGTAGTGATACCAGGAGGGCAGGAGAAAGGTGACTCCAATGATTGACACATAACCACACCCCCACCCCAGGGGGACGATCAACAGAAACCAAGGGTGATGGGAGAGAGTGGTTGGTTAAGATATGAAAATAATAATAATTTATAATTTATCAAGGGGTCAAGGTGGGGTGGGGAGGGAGGGGAAAAAGAGGGACTGATATTTTGACCCTGGCCTCTAAACCCCTGATAAGGCCTGACCGTGGCAGCCTGCTCTCTGCTGGCTCCTCTAAGCCCCATGTCCATCACATGGCTGGTTCATTTTCTGTCAGCGCCCACGTAACTGACATATCTCCCCCACTTGCCTGAAAAGACAGCCAGGAGATCACCTCGCTAGGGTTTGAGATCAACGGTGGCCCTCTCTCCTTTGGGGACTGCCTACACCAGGGGAGCTCTTAACACTGGTCTCACTTCATGCCCTGCCTTGCCCTAGGGGCTAACTGACCCTGGGGCACAGCAAGGCCAGTATCATCACAAGGGCATAAGGACTGCACCTCTTGGCCTCCTAGTACAATCCTGCCCCTTGAGAGTCCCTGGGGTCTAATAATAAGGGCTCAAATAGAAAGTAAATGTTTAGAAAATAATCTTGGCAACATATGTACAAATATGCTTGATACAATTGATGTATTGATTGTTATAAGAGCTCTAAGAGCCCCTTTATTAGTCTAGGTACTTTGGAGAAGTAAATCTACAGCAACTTGTGTATAAGAGAGAGTTGTATGTAAAGGTTAAGTGCGCATCAAGAAAATATCCCAACCCAGTGCTGCCCAAGCCCACAAGTCCAACATTAACCCATTAGTCCAATAACAGTCCACAAAGTCCTGCTCCATCTCACAAAACAGACACAATGATGTCGACTGCAGAGGAAAGCTGAGTCAATGAATATGTAAGCATCTCAGCGCTGGCAGGGGTCTCCACGTGGGTGCTCCAGCACCCAGGGCTGCATCAGGGTACGTTCATGTGGCTTCTCCCTGGGGATGTCTTGCAGGAAGTCTGTCTTGCAAGCTGAAGCAGGGAACTGCGAAAGCAGTTGCACCCTGGTGTGACCACAAAGCAAGAGACCCGAGAACTAGAAAGGTGAGGCTCACTGAGCCATTTATCCCTCTGCCCTTCAATTAACCCCACATGTGTTTATCGGCCAGGTTGGCACAATAAACTGAGTCCCCAGTAGTATGATCTTTTAATTTTAAAAAAGAGCAAATGGACTAGAATTGAATCAGAGAGAGTTCATCAGTGAGATTAAAGAAAATCTCTCAACCTAATTTGGTAAAGGAATAATTTTTAAAATAGACAAGAAAATCTAGAGAAAATCACAGAATTCTGTGGGACAACATCAAGTACATTATGTGTGATTGGACAAAAAAACAGGAAGAAACAAACAAAACAATCAAAAGAGCAGAGAGAAGGAAACTTCCTTAATATATCATGACATGGTAAAAAATGTACTCATGAAGCTAAACAAACCAAAAGCAGGGCTGACTGAAATAAAATAATCATGACATATCATGATGAAAGTTACAAATGACAGGAATCCTGACAGCAATTGAGGAAAAATAAGTTACTTAAAAAGAGGAACTGAAAACAAAAATTGTCTTAGAAAAAGTGCATCCAGAAGGCTCTGTAGCAGAAAATGACGAGACTTGGTTTAATGTACTTTGGACATTTTGTCCAGGGAGACAGACCTTGGAGACGTGTCCCACGCATGATAAAAGTACCGGGTTTTAGAACCGAGGAAAACCTTCAACAAGATGGATTGACACAGTAGCTGCATCACTGGGCTCAAAGATAAGAACAATAGTGAGGACTGCACAGTATGGGGCAGGGTTTTGCTCTATTGTCCATAGGAACACTGAGTTGGAATAACTCCACAGCACCTTCCAATAACAGCAACAACACCACCATCTATCATACACGAACACACTGAAGCAGGAAAAGTAAACATACATATTGAAAAGAGAAACGAGTCATGCTATTAAAAACTCCCAATACATTCAAAGAAGAGTTGACACCAATTTTATTCAAACCATTGTAGGACATAATAAAAATGGAAAGTCCCCAAATTCATTTTATGAAACTTGTAAAATCATTATACCCAAATCAGACAGAAACATAGCCAGGAAAGAAAATAATACAGCAATATCCCTTATGAACATAAATGTAAAAATATCTCAACAAAACCCTACCTAATAAAGCCAACAATAAATATCTCAGTAAAGTAAATCATCATGACCAACATGAATTCATAACAAGGGTGCAATGATGGTTACATATTAGAAAAACAATCAATGTTATCCACTATATAAACAAAACAACAGGAAAGAACTTTATAATCATATTAGAAAAATTCAAATCCTACAATCCTGAGAAGAAAATGGGACCGACGGTTCCAGGGGATAATAGAAAGGGAGAGCTAGGGAAGGGGGAGGGGAGCCAACAGACCCACGGACAGGGAACAACAAGAGATCTAAAATTGATGGAGAGGAAGGTGTAGAATGCCTGGTGGGGTTAGATCAAGTGCAATGTAGCTGAAAGAGGAATTACTGAGAGCCAAATGAAGGTCAAACATGATAGTGGGACAGGAGGAAAGTAAAGGGAAATAGAGGAGGAAAGGAGGCAAAAGACATTTTTTTTTACATTTTATTAGGGGCTCATACAACTCTTATCACAATCCATACAAATACATACATAAATTGTATAAAGCACACCCCTACATTCTTTGCCCTAATCATTTTCAAAGCATTTGCTCTCCACTTAAGCCCTTTGCATCAGGTCCTCTTTTTTTCCCCCTCCCTCCCCGGTCCCCCCTCCCTCATGAGCCTTTGATAATTTATAGATTGTTATTTTGTCATATCTTTCCCTATCCGGAGGCTCCCTTCCTCCCTTTCTCTGCCGTCCATCTCCCAGGGAGGAGGTCACATGTGGATCCTTGTAATCGGTTCCCCCTTTCCAACCCACTCACCCTCACTCTCCTAGTATCACCCCTCAGACCCCTGGTCCTGAAGGTATCATCCACCCTGGATTCCCTGTGTCTCCAGCTCCCATATGCACCAGTGTACATACAACCTCTGCCCTATCCAGTCCTGCAAGGTAGAATTCGGATCATGGTAGTTGGGGGAAGGAAGTATCCAGGATCTGGGGGAAAGCTGTGTTCTTCATCGGTACTACATCGCACCCTGACTGACCCATCTCCTCTCCTAAACCCCTCTATGAGGGGATCTCCAGTGGTTGACAAATGGGCTTTGGGTCTCCACTCTGCACTTCCCCCTTTATTCACTACGGTATATATATATATATATATATATATATATATTTTTTTTTTTTTTTGCATGATGCCTTTGGCACCTCGTGATTGCACAGGCTGGTGTGCTTCTTCCATGTGGGCTTTATTGCTTCTGAGCTAGATGGCCGCTTGTTCACCTTCAAGCCTTTAAGACCCCAGACACTATCTCTTTTGATGGCCGGGTACCATCAGCTTTCTTCGCCACATTTGCTTATGCACCCGTTTGTCATTGGTGATCGTATCATGGAGGTGTGCACCCAATGATATGATTTTTTTGTTCTTTGATACCTGATAACTGATCCCTTCAGGACCACGCGATCACACAGGCTGGTGTGTTCTTCCATGTGGGCTTTGTGCCTTCTGAGTTAGATGGCCGCTTGTTTATCTTCAAGCCTTTAAGACCCCAGACACTATCTCGTTTGATAGCCGGGCACCATCAGCTTTCTTCACTACATTTACTTGTTCACGCACTTTGGCTTCAGCAGTTGTGTAGGGAGGGTGAGCATCGTAGAGTGCCAACTTAATAAAAGAAAGTATTCATGCATTGAGGGAGTGCTTGAGTAGAGGTCCAAGGTCCTTCTGCCACCTTAAAACTAAACCTATAAATACAGAAACATAGATCTATTTCCCCATCCTCATATATATATTTGCATGTACATGTCTTTGTCTAGACCTCTATAAATGCCCTTTGACTCCTAGCTCTTTCCTCCATCTCCCTTGACTTTCCTCCTGCCCTACTACCAAGCTCCATCCCCACCTGGGTTACAGCTATACCTCTTCTTTATGTAACCTTACCCTTGATCATTCCCTACCAGGCCTGCCACTCCCTCCTCACTACCATTTTGGGTCCCATGTTGTTCCCTTGTCCCTGGGTTTGTTAACACCACTTCCTTACCCCCCCACTTCCCCTATCCCAAGCCCCCCCCGGAACTGTCGGTCCATTGTTTTTCCTCCAGATAGTTCATCCAGCCTGTCTTATTTAGACAGACCTGTGGAGACAATAACATGCACGAAAATAAGACAGAGGAAAACAAAGCAACAGTATACAACCAGACAACAAAACAACAACAAATCACTGACAAAGAACAAAACAAAACACATCAAGAAAGAAAACTTGTAGTTAGTTCAAGGATCGTTTGTTGGAGGCAAAAGACATTTATAGAGGTGTAAATATACACACATATATAAAAATATACTTATATAATGATAGGGATATGGGTCTATGTTCATATATTTATGTTTAATACCAAGGTTGCAGATGAATATTGGTTCTCTATTCAAGTCCTCCCGCAACGCAAGAACACTTCCTTCTAATAACCTGGCATTCTGTGATGCTCACCTTCCTGACATGATAGCTAAAGTCAAATGGGTACATTAGCAAATGTGGTGAAGAAAGCTGATGGTGCCTAGCTATGAAAAGATACAGTGTTTGGGGTCTTAAAGGCTTGAAGTTAAACAAGCGGCCATCTAGCAGGGAAGCAATAAAACCCACATGAAAGAAGCACACAGCCTGTGTGATCACAAGGTGTCAACAGGATCAGGTATCAGATGACCCAAAACAAACCATCATATAGATATGAATTGGTGGGGGGGTGGAGTGGAGACCCAGGGCCCATTTGTAAACAATTGGACATCTCTTCACAGAAGGGTCAAGTCAGTCAGGGTGAAGTTTAGCACCAACAAAATACACACTACTCTAGCTCTTTAATTGACCTTGGCACCCCACTATCCTGACCCCAGTTCTAGCTTACAAATCTGGCTTGACAGGAACATGTACCCTAGTACATATCAGAGCTCTTGGTACACGGAATCCAGGACAGATAAATCCCTCAGGAACAGTAAAGGGAGTAGCAATACCATGAGGGGAAGGGGAAGATGGGAGAGGAAAGGGAGAAAAGGAAAACCAGTCACAATGATCGACATATAAGCCACTCCCCACCTGCAGGGGACAAGCAACAGAGTAAAGGGAGACTGCAGACAGTGTAAAACATGAAAATAATAATAATTTATAATTTAACAAGGAGTCATGAGGGTGAGGGAGGGAAGGAGGGAAATAAAACAGGAGCTGATACCAAGGCCTCAATTAGAAAATGTTTTGAAAATAATGGTGACAACATATGTACAAATGTGCTTGATACAATTGATATATGGATTGCTATAAGAGGTGTAAGAGCCCCTAGTAAAATGATATTAAAAAATACATCTACCTCTCCGTCTCTCTGCCACCCCGAGTGTGGTGGTGCTCCGACTTCACCATGTCATCTCATAAGACTTTCAGGATCAAGAGATTCCTGGCCAAGAAACAGAAGCAGAATCTGCCCATTCCCCAATGGATTCGAATGAAAACCGGTAATAAAATCAGGTACAACTCCAAGAGAAGACATTGGAGAAGAACCAAGCTGGGTCTGTAAGGAGCCCCCTGAAGGATGGCACGCATGGCCGCATTTTCCCAGGCTCAAATCATGAATTAAGATTTTTGTCCCCATCTGAGGAATTGAACTTCAATCGGCAAATAATCTGGTTTATTCCTTGTTTTTTTGCTACCTAATCAAGTTTAACAATAAATAATGTAAGGTTGTTGTTGTGAGAATAAAAATACATCTATACTACTATAATACCTCAAGTAGAAAAAGACAGAAAATGGGGTAAGATGGCCACCATATAACAAGCCCGGGAAGATGTGCTCAGCAACTACCAAAGAGTTTCCACTATGAGAGAGATTCTGCACTTCCTGGTAGCAAGAAATTCAACTTAAAAGCCAAGTTGACCCAAGTTTCTCAAAGTGGAAAGCAGCAAGGCCTGCTGACAGACTCCCCTTTACGGATGAGCAGCAACATGAGTTGCTTCTACAAGCATCGTGATTCTTCGTGGCCCCTGAGAAAAGACAGTCAGCCAGCCAACCCTCTACCTCCCTGGCCTCTAGGGACACAGATAGCTAGCAGATCACTTGGGCAGCTTGGTACACACATGCTCAGTACCCAAGGTACGCTTTGTACCATTTCCCCATCTTCCTCCTCTTTTCCTGCTTTGTTCTACAAGGCATTCCATCCCGTGTGCCAGCGCCGTGATACCGCATACATGTACACACAGACTACTAAAAGAGCAGGAATCCCCACCCACAAGGTAGCTTTATTATATATAATTTTGGATTTTGTATTTTTGTTCTATTTTAATACTCTCTCTCTCTTTTTTGATCTCCTACTTCCTCTTCTGGAGTGACTCCACCCTCCTGAGAATCCACATTCCTCCCAGGAAGAGACAGGTCTGTGTATCCCAGCATACCCACTCTAGCATGGGCTTTCCAGGACCTCCTAAGTGCACAGATATGCTCACATTCATTCACATTGCCACAATAGCAGAATCTGGTACCCACAACCATACCCAAGTCTTTTTTTTTTTGATCCTTGTACTTCTATCAATTATCTTTCTATTTTTTGCTGTTCTCTCATTAAATATCTTTCCATGAAACCTATTAATTGAGATTAACTCTCTGCCCGCAAGTGTCAACTCACAGTGATCCTATAGGACAGGGTAAAACTGTCCGGTGAGTTTCTGAGACTGTAACTGTTTATGGGAATAGAAAGTCTCCGTTTTTTGGCGGAGCAGCTGGTGGTTTTAAAATGTTGACCTTTCGGATTACAACTCAATACATAACCATTATGTGACCAGAGCTCCTTATTGTGATTACCCCTCTGAAAATATTTTCCCATTATTTTTGCAAGTCTGTTGGCTTATTCACAGTCACTTATTACTATCATTACTTTATTCTTATCATTACTTTTATTTTATTCTATTTTTCCCAGCCACTATCCCCACTTAGGCACCTTTCCCCTTCTTTTCATTTCACCACTGTATGTTTTCCAGCTCCTATTAGAACTCACCTGTGTCACTAGACAAACTCTACCTCTGTATGACCAGCAGCTCACACACCACAATGCTGAAGAAACAGCAGTCAAGCACAGAAAGCTTCCAAATTCAAGAAAAACAAACATGAACAACCAAGTAGCACTCAAACCAATGGAATAGTCTGAAGATGTGATTGTGAACCACCAGTAACAGAATTCAGAAGAATGATGCTTAGGTCAAGAGATCTGGGGAATGTTCATGAGAAAAACAGAAGAAATTGAGAAACTAAAATCCTTAAACCAAAGGATTCTAGAAGACAAGCAATGAGATAACTGAATTAGGCAACATAGTAAAAGGCTAGAGGAATAAAATGGAAAAGGAAAATAAAATAAATGAGCTTGAAGACAATTACCCTCACGACAGTAGACAAGAGAAGCAATCAACAAAAAAACCCGGAAGCATCCAAATAAATCCTGTAGGACACTATCATAAGAACCCATCTAAGAAAAGAAAAAAGAAAAGAAATGCTGGGAAAAGAACACCACCAAAAAAAAAAATCTACAGAGAATAGTACAAGAAACCATGGAAGAAAATTTCAACATACTATTCAACAAGCTGAGAAGAATGGACAACCAAAGAGAAAACATCAAGACATAAAGAAAAGGAGAGAATCTGAGGGCAGCTAGAGAAAAAGGAAAAGTCATCTACAAAGGAAAGTTGAAAAGGATAAATTCAGACTTCTCAGCAAAAGACCTGCAGGCAAGAAGACAATGGAATGACATATATACAATTGTGACGGGTGGAAGGGGGGGTGGGGCGGAAGGAAGCCAGCCAAGAATATTATACTGAACAAAAATATCCCTCAAATACAAGGGAGAAATAAAGGTTATTTCCTGAGGAGGAAAAAATAAAGGAATTTTGAATTCAACAATTCATTTTCTCAGATCACAATGTTATAAAACTGGAAATCTACAACAGAAAGAAAAGGAACAAAAAGACAAACACATGGAGACTGAACAACATACCATTTCAAAATGACTGGACACTAGAGTAAACGAAAACGAGAAATTAAGAAACTCCTTAAAACAAGCAAACCTATAACACATCATACCAAAAACTCGGATACAACAAATGCAGTTATCTGAAGTCAATTTATAGCAATCAATACACACACGAAATATGAGAGAAATCCAAAACCAATACTAATAAAACACTTCCAAGAAGTAGAAAGAGGGAAACCACATAAGTCCTTCAACAATGAAGGGAAAGAACTAATAAAAATTGAAGCAGAAATAAATGAACTGAAAAATGGGGGGGAAATCAACAAGACAAAAAGTTGGTTATGAAAAGATTAACAAAATCGACAAACTGCTAGAAAACTTAACAAAGGAAAAGAAAGATGCAAATATCTAGAATTTGAGATGAAAAGGGTGCCATCACAAAAGATCCAAATGAAATAAAAAGATACATGTAGAGCAAAAGAAGAATTAGAGGTCACCAAGAGACTTCCAACCAAGAAAGATTCTAAAGAAGTATGTATGTTGCCTTCACAGGAGAATGCTAGCAAGTATTCAGGGAAGAGCCATAACTAATTCTGTGCAGACTATTCCAAAATATAGAAACTGACAGCAAACTCCCACACGCATTCTATGAAATGAGCATAATCCTCAAAACCTGATCACGATCATTTAGAAAAAATGAAAACAGGAAGTAGATAAGAGTGTCCCTCATCAATATTCTTATTCAACATTGTACTACAATAAACATCTTAGCCAGACAGACAGCAAAAAAATTTTAAAATAAAAGGAATATAATTGGGCAAAAAATAGGTCAAGCTGTCACTATTTGCAGATAGTATGATTTTACATAGTGAGAGCCCCAAGGACTCCACAGAAAGATTGTTGGAAAGTACTAACGAATCTGTTAAAGTAATGGCATACAAGATTAATAAGCAGAAATCAATTTTAATAAGCTATTGAAGAGCTCCAAAATAAAATCATCAAGAAAAAAATAAAAAAAGAGAAAACAATATCATTTATAATATCCATACAAAAGATGAATACCTGGGAATAAACTTAACCAAAGAAACAAAAGACCTGTACAAAGGAAACTACAGAAAAATCAAAATGTGAATATTACTGAAAGCAATAAATCTATAGATAGAACACAATTCTGATCAAAATCATTTTCTTGGGGGCTCATACAGCTCTTATCACAATCTATGCATCCATCCATTGTGTCTAGCACATTTGTTCATTGTTGCCATCATCATTTTCAAAACAATTTCATTCTACTTGAGCCCTTGGCATGGGCTCCTCATTTTTCCCTCTTCCCTTCTTCACGAACTCTTAATAATTCATAAATTGTTATTAATTTTTCATGTCTTACACTGTCCGAGGTCTCTCTTTACCCTCTTTTCTACTGCCCATGCCCAAGGCGGGGTTACATTGTGATCAGTGCCCCCTCTTGGTACCACTACTCTCACAGCTGTCTACAAATGGGTTTGGGGTCTCCAGTCCACCCTCCCCCTCAATCACATCAATAAGGCTTTTTGTTCTGGGTCTTTGATGCCAGATACCTGATCCCTTCGACACCTCTTTATCACACAAGCTGGTGTGCTTCTTCCATGTGGGCTTTGTTGCTTCTTAGAGAGAGTCACTTGTTCATCTTCAAGCCTGTAAGACCCCAGATGCTATATCTTTGCATTGCTGGACACCATCACCTTTCTTCATTACATTTGCTTATGCACCCATTTGTCTTCAGCAATTCTGGCGGGAAGGTTATCACAGAATGCCAGGTGACTAGAACAAAGTGTTCTTGCGTTGAGGGAGTACTTGAGTAGAGGCCCACTTAATTGGACCTTTTGGACCTACTTTCTATCCAGCTCTTGGTAATCCAGGGTGTGTGCTACAGACTTGTGGACTTAATATTGTTCTTTTGAGGCACACAATATCTTTCATAGGCCACACCAGAAAGAATCCTTGTGGAAGCTACATTCACTGGAGTTTGTAAACTGGGCTTTCATTCAAACTCATCAGGAGCCCTTTGATTTAAGACTGAAATTCATCAGTGTGAGAAGATGATGACTGCTATCCCAAGTTATGGAATTGGCAGTTATTGGACTTTGGTTTGACTCTCTGGCCTTCAGGGTGCCTAATGAATGGTGATCCAGGAATACCAAATATTTACTACTTTAATGCTCTTCTTATTTTGTTATGACATGTATTAGTCAGGTATGCATGTTGCTACCTTTTGGAATGAATTTTGTTGAAAGTTTTGTTCCAACATCAACCCTAATTATTTGTGTAAATAGTGTCCAGCCCAGCCTGTGTGATCACGAGGTGTCAATGGGATCAGGTATCAGGCATCAAAAAACAAAAAGTCCTATCACTGTGATGAGTGGGAGTGCGAAATGGGGACACAAAACCCATCTATAGGCAACTGGACATACCCTTACAGAAGGGCCTTGGGGAGGAGACAAACCAGTCAGGGTATAGTATAGTAAAGATAAAACATACAGCTTTCCTCTAGTTCTTTAATGCTTCCTCCCTCCCACTATCATGATCCCAATTCTACCTTACAAATACGGGTAGACCAGAGGATGTACACTGGTACAGACAGGAAGTAGAAACAGAGGCAATCCAGGACAGATGACCCTCTGAGGACTAGTAGTGAGAGTGGCGATACCGGGAGGGTGGAGGGAAGGTAGGGTAGAAAGGGGCAAGGGATTATAAAGATCTACATATAAACTCCTCCATGGGGGACAGACAACAGAAAAGTGGGTGAAGGGAGACGTTGGACAGTGTGAGATATGCCAAAATAATAATAATTTATAAATAATCAAGGGTTCGTGAGGGAGGGTGGGGGAAGGAGGGTGAAAATGAGGAGCTGATACCAAGGGCTCAAGTAGAAAGAAAATGTTTTGAAAATTATATGGCAACAAATGTACAAATGTGCTTGACACAATGTATGTATGGATGAATTGTAATAAGAGCTGTATGAGTCCCCCCAGAAAAGATTTTTTAATAAATTGTTCAGAAACTTGAATTTAATCTATATAAGTCAACAATTCAAGCATGAATTGATGTCTGAAACCAGCCTATACTTCTATATGCTTTTCTCAACCGTGTTTTAAATTCTGTATCATTAGCTAAATGAATAACACTATCGTTACCTTATGTCCCAGGAAGATGGTTTGAAAATTTTTCGTTATCATAAAATGATAATGTTGTTTCTAAAGTGAACCAGAGACATATATAAACCACAGATATGTGAATGGATTTTGTGCTCCCATTTAAATCTAGCCCCAATCTAAGAACTATGAGTTCTTAGGATGTGGCCCTCTTTAATGCTTAAAGAAGTCACTAAAGATATAGGTGCTATAGAAAAAACAAAACAAAAGAGAATGAAAAAACAACAAACAAAGCCAAAGTAATATACTCATAAAAATTATATCTGTTTGTAATTAACAGATAAAAATTTTACTAGTACATTGCTTAGAACACATGGTAGATAAATGGAATCACAGAATGGAATTTTCCCACTTTTTGCAGTCCATTGTATATTCAATATTTGTAAGTCTTAACATTTACAAAAAGTACAAAACAAGGTGATCTATATTAAACATAATGCCTGTGCTATAAATTGTCATCACAAGGTAATTATTTTACTATTGATTCGAACATTTTCTTCATTCAATACTTTTATTGAAGTTCAAAGTATACATTCTTAAGACAATAAATACCTGGCTGTTTTTTCTTAGTATCACAGAGGTACCATCATCAACTTCAAATTCTCCGTAGTCTCTTAGACACCGTACCTGAAAAGAAAATCAGATATTTTATCCAAATTACCTTTTAAAATATGCAGTGATCATAACATGAAGTGGGATTATATAAATGCCCGAACAGTAAAAGTACTGTATTTTATGTGTCTGTTTCCTCCTCTGTGTACTTAGGACCCTTACTATTCCCAGATATTTACTGTGGTCCTAAACCTAAAGATCTCAATTTCCTACGTCACCGGGAAGGGAAACATAAGCTTTGCTAATGTATACATGGATGGTATTACCAATAAGGAAACCAGGGATTTAGATAAAAGGAGACTACATAGTTGGACGTTTTCCTCTCAAACAATGCACTATATTAATCAGAAGGAATAAAAATGAGGGACATAACAGTGGCAAACAAGAAAGAAAAGAGCATTTTACCTCAACTAGATTGACCAGATCCTTCCCATAATCCATCAGGATAAAAGAACATACATCTAAAAACAAACTGTTTTTCTTTTTAACAATTTATTGGGGCTCATACAATTCTTATCACAGTTCATACATATACATACATCAATTGTATAAAGCACATCTGTACAGTCTTTGCCCTAATTATATTTTTCTCTTTTCCTTTTTTACATTTTATTAGGGACTCATACAACTCTTATCACAATCCATACATATACATACATCAATTGTATAAAGCACATCCATACATTCCCTGCCCCAATCATTCTCAAGGCATTTGCTCTCCACTTAAGCCCCTTGCATCAGGTCCTCTTTTTTATTTTTTCCCCCTCCCTCCCCTTTCCCCCCTCCCTCGTGTGCACTTGGTAATTTATACATCGTTATTTTGTCATATCTTGCCCTATCCGGAGTCTCCCTTACCCCCCTTCTCTGCTGTCCCTCTCCCAGGGAAGAGGTCACATGTGGATCCTTGTAATCAGTACCCCCTTTCCAACCCACTCACCCTCCACTCTCCCAGCATCGTCCCTCACACCCTTGGTCCTGAAGGTATCATCCACCTTGGATTCCCTGTACCTCCAGCCCTCATATGTACCAGTGTACAGCCTCTGCCCTATCCAGCCCTGCAAGGTAGAATTCGTATCATGGTAGTTGGGGGGAGGAAGCATCCAGGATCTGGAGGAAAGTTGTGTTCTTCATCGGTACTACCTCGCACCCTAATTAACCCATCTCCTCTCCTAAACCCCTCTATGAGGGGATCTCCATTGGCCGACACTTGGGCCTTGGGTCTCCACTCTGCACTTCCCCCTTCATTTAATATGGTATATATATACATATATACATATACATATATACATATACACACATGTACACATACATACACACATATCTTTTTTTTTTTTTTGCATAATGCCTTATACCTGGTCCCTTGGCACCTCGTGATCGCACTGGCCGGTGTGCTTCTTCCATGTGGGCTTTTTTGCTTCTGAGCTAGATGGCCGCTTTTTTACCTTCAAGTCTTTAAGAACCCAGACACTATCTCTTTTGATAGCCAGGCACCATCAGCTTTCTTCACCACATTTGCTTATGCACCCATTTGTCTTCAGCGATCCTATCATGGAGGTGTGCAGTCAATGATATGATTTTTTGTTCTTTGATGCCTGGTAACTGATCCCTTCGGGACCACTCGATCACACAGGCTGGTGTGTTCTTCCATGTGGACTTTGTTGCTTCTGAGCTAGATGGCCGCTTGTTTATCTTCAAGCCTTTAAGACCCCAGTCACTACCTCTTTTGATAGCCGGGCACCATCAGCTTTCTTCACCACATTTACTTGTTCACCCACTTTGGCTCCAGACGTTGTGTCGGGAGAGTGAGCATCATAGAGTTCCAATTTAATAAAAGGAGATATTCATGCATTGAGGGAGTGAACAAACTGTTTTTCAAAGGAAATCAAGTCTTCCAATCTCTTGTTTCTCAGGAATACTTAAAAATACATTTAAAAGATTCAGTTTCATGCTCTTTCATTTTGCTTACACAGTAACTTAGCAATCAATTAATTTTCATTTAGTATTTTAAAAATAAAACAAAATTTATGGAAGATGGAATGTTAGATTACATTAAGATGCTTGAAATTAAAGTGCCAACATCCAATCATTTTTGACCTATAAAATGTAAGCTTAATATAGTTCAGCTCACACATCACTATTACCTTAAAACTGTGAATCAAAGTTTGTTGCAGAGAGGGCACTATAAGCATTTCCATACTCCTGTCCCTCTATAGCAGTGTTTCCCAAAGTGGGGATACTGCAATGATCCAGGAGGAGTACAAAGCAGATAGCTACACTTTATCCTGGAGTATAGGCTATTGTATAAAAGTTTTTAATTTTACACACACACACACACACACACACACACACACACACACCATAGTGAATGAAGGGGTAAGTGCAGCGTGGAGACTCAAAGCCCATTTGTCGGCCACTGGAGATCCCCTAATAGAGGGGTTTAGGAGAGGAGATGGGTCAGTCAGGGTGCGATGCAGTACCGATGAAGAACACAGCTTTCTCCCAGATCCTGGATGCTTCCTCCCCCAACTACCATGATCCGAATTCTACCTTGCAGGACTGGATAGGGCAGAGGTTGTACACTGGTGCATATGGGAGCTGGAGGCACAGGGAATCCAGGGTGGATGATAACTTCAGGACCAATGGTATGAGGGGCAATGCTGGGAGAGTGGAGGGTGAGTGGGTTGGAAAGGGGGAACTGATTACAAGGATCCACATGTGACCTCCTCCCTGGGAGATGGACGGCAGAGAAGGGTGAGGCGGGGGGGGTAAGGGGGGGGGTAAGGGAGACTCCGGATAGGGCAAGATATGACAAAATAACAATGTATAAATTACCAAGGGCACATGAGGGAGGGGAGAAAAAAAAGAGGACCTGATGCAAAGGTAAAGTGAAGAGCAAATGCTTTGAGAGTGATTAGGGCAAAGAATGTAGGGATGTGCTTTATACAATTGATGTATGTATATGTGTGGATTGTGATAAGAGTTGTATGAGCCACTAATGAAATGTAAAAAAAGAAAGAAAAAAAAAAAGAACACAGCTTTCCCCCGGATCCTGGATGCTTCCTCCCCCCAACTACCATGATCCTAATTCTACACTGGTGCATATGGGAGCTGAAAGCACAGGGAATCCAGGGTGGATGATAACTTCAGGACCAATGGTATGAGGGGCAATGCTGGGAGAGTGGAGGGTGAGTGGGTTGGAAAGGGGGAACTGATTACAAGGATCCACATGTGACCTCCTCTCTGGGAGACGGACGGCAGAGAAGGGTGGGGGGGCGGGGGGTAAGGGAGACTCCGGATAGGGAAAGATATGACAAAATAACAATCTATAAATTATCAAGGGCTCATGAGGGAGGGGGGGCAAGGGAGGGAGGGGGGAAAAAAGAGGACCTAATGCAAAGGGCTTAAGTGGAGAGCAAATGCTTTCAAAATGATTAGGGCAAAGAATGTAGGAATGTGCTTTACACAATTGATGTATGTATATGTGTGGATTGTGATAAGAATTTATGAGCCCCTAATAAAATGTAAAAAAAATGATTAGGACAAAGAATGTACAGATGTGCTTTATACAATTGATGTATGTATATATATGGATTGTGATAAGAGTTCTATGAGCCCCTAATAAAACAATTAGGAAAAAAAACAGGCCCAAAGAACAAAAGAAAAAAGGGTTAGCAATATATATACATAAATTAAAATATCTATAAAGAGATTCTATCACAGCCCTCTAGTTGATTCTAACTCACAATGACCCTATATTGGTTTTCCAAGGCTGTAAATCCTTACAGAAACTAAGAGTCTCATCTTTCTCCTGAGCAACAGTTGGTAAATTTGAACCTTAAGAACCTCAGAACCCTGGTGGTACAGCAGTTAATCACTGGGTTGCAATCTGCATGGTCGACAGTTCAAAACTACCAGTACCAGTAGGAGAATGCCTGGGCTTTCTACTCAGAAACCCATAGGGGATCCCTAGGAATCAGCATTGACTCAATACCAGAGAGTTTGGTTCTGGAACCTTATGGTTAGCAGTCCAATCAATGCCTATCCTACAATGTCAGCAGGGATCCTAAGAAAGAGATGAAGAGATGTAGTCAATGAATAAGGCCCATCTAGCCATCATCTCTTATGCATTGTATTATCAATTCTAGCCTATATGGCTATGGTTAAAATCCCATTTTGGAGGGATGGTTATGTGGAAAAGCCATCTCAGAAGCAGGAACACAGAGAAATGCTGGACCATCAAGGTGTAAGAGGCCCTAGTGGGACATACTTGAGATCTTTGTCTGAAGTGGTAGAGACTGAGATGGAGGCATCAAAGGCTGCAGCACAGAGACCATGGGACAGAACAGAGGGACTAGGCCAAGACCAGAGGCTGAGGCAAGGCGTCCATGACATAAAACAGAGGAGCAATACTGAGACTATGATACTTTGAGGCAGAGCAGTGGGCTGCCTTTCTGGCCCAAAGAGGCAAAGGGACTATGTGACTGAGAGGCTAAGGACTAAAGACTGACATGACTGCTGGATGACAGGAGAGGTACACTTACTGTTTCCTGATGCTGACTTGTGGTAACTAGTTACCTTCCTTAATAAGCCCACTAAATTGTGAATATTGTCTGTGAGTTCTGTGAGGCCAACTGGGACCGATAATTGAACCCGACAGAAAGGCAGTGTGTGAGGGAGGAGTGGGTGGTGTCAGAATAGATATTGAAGGATGAAGGATGGAAGCATGTCTGAACTCTGCCTCATGGAAACAGTGAAGCCAGAGAAAGTCAAATACGGCCCTCTGATATGTCTTCCTACATTTAAAGAAGCCAATCCAATTACTAGCACTAACAAATAAGAGAAACAACGTTACTGGATAACTCAACAGGATATTTGAGTTGGCAGAAGAACAGAACAGCTTATTGAGTCTGAGGAACAAAAGTAAAGAAACATGATCCCAAGGAACACCATCAAGCAAATCAATGCAAATATTATGGAAGTCCCAGAAGAGGGCAAAGGGTAACTAAATAAAACTTAATAGACAACAGCAGAACATTACCAAAACTTGACAAAGGACAAGAATGTACATATCAATGACACTTAAGAATTTCCAAATCAGAAGAAAGCCTGAGAGATCCACACCAAAATATCTTATCATCAAACTCTTTAAAAAAAAGATAAAATCTTGACAATATCAAATAAAATGAAGTACCAATTTACATATATAGAAACCCTGGAAACCAGGAGGTAATAGAGTCACATATTTAAAATAATGAAAGAAATGAACAGCCATTCAAGATTCCTATAGCCAGCAAAACTTTCCTTTATAAATGAGGATAAAATTCAAGAAAACAAATAAAACCTGAGGGAATGTTGAGACATTCCTTTAGATTGAAATACAAGGAGAGTAGATTGCAAGATGAAGCAATATAGAGAAAAAGGTGTTAGGTTCCTGGATTCAGGTACCTGAAAGAATTCACACAGCAGAAGCAGGTTTTTAATCCAAGTGATTTTATGGGGAAAAGGGAAGTTTCAGGTATTACAGCCTCAAAAAATACACATTGTTTTAAGAAAGCATACAAGGATCCGCAGAACTGCACATGGGTTCACTGCTGAATGGGGAAAAAACACATAGAAAGAACAGGAACACGTAACCCAGCACGTGGAACCAGGAAATCCCAGGGGCCAAAAGGGCTCCCACCCCCCACTTGTGGAGAATGCTGGAATGGAAGGAAGTCAAGGCAGGGTCTTTATTCCCTCCTCTCCACAACGGCTGGGGGAAGCATGGTTGAAGGTATTGGTTGGTTCCACTGGCTTGAGTTTAGGCCCACCTGTGTGAGGTAATGTAACTGAGCCTAATCTGTGTGCCCTGGTGGACCTCCCCTCGGGGCGGAGGGAGCTCTTGTCTGAGCATGCTCAGTTTGATTGTTCTAAAATTTAATGGATGCCTGATTTCTTCCAATCCTTTTGCTTTAGCCTTATGCAGTTAGTGCGGAGACAACCCCCTTGTGGTGCTTATGTAATCTGATGTCAATTTGGGACTTGAGAGGATTAAGAGTGAAGTGGTGGAGTCTAGTTGGTCAATCAGGATAGCCAGTGAGGCCTCTGTGTGGGCATTGCCTTCGCCTGAGAATTCTGGGAACTCCAGTATTTCCTCCTTAAACAGGAGACGCTTCTCTCTCTCAGCTCACTTCCTTGGAGATGCTCTACTGGCAAGACACATGGCACTACGTCCTGGTAGCTGGGAAAGCCACACGGACCTACCCTGATGCAACAGACCTCTGGAGCCAGAGAAGCTACATAGAGAAGAACCCTGCCAGTGCTGAGATGTTTACAATGCTACTGGATCCAAAAACTTTCTACTCGCTGGTTCAAGATCGTCCTGCAATCGGAGTCATTGCATGTTTCGTGAGTCTGACGAGGCCTTTACAGATTGGTATCAGACATATGGGCTAATATTGGGCTCACGGACTTGACCTGGACTGGGCTGGGACGTTTTCGCAATATTCAGTTGTTCTTCTATATAAACCTCTTTCTTATAAACATGAGTTTCTATGAATTTGTTTCTCTTGTCTACCCAGACTAACACTCCCCCTTTATGGCCCCTATTCTGGCTACCTAACATATTTAGCCAACACCTAAGTTGAATGCAAACATTTTTCTTTGGTCTTCTTTATTCAATATTCAAAAGTATACAAAAGAGGATAATAAAGATGGTTCAAAATCCAAAAATTAACTAAGCGCCAAAGTACGTGCTACTACTGGAAGAAATGAGGAGCAAAGAGAGGATAACCCACTTAACAAGTAACAAAATGACAACTATATGACAGGGACTTCAAGTGTGTGCAAATATGGAATTTAAAAACTGAAAAAAGTCCCAGAAACATTTGAAGCTCCTTGGTAAGTACTTCCTTAGTGGTAGTAACTTTCAATATGAAAGTATTAAAATGTCCAGTGTAAAAGCAGAGACCTTGTGATATGCATATGATACAACTTTGCTTATGGAAAGCTAAGAGGATTCAACACATTAATGAAGAACTGAGACTAAAGCTTTCTGTAGGGATTATGGCTCGATGGAAAAAAAAAGCCTCATGCTCGGGCCAATAAACACAATGATAAAAAGAGAAAAAAATAAATTGACACGGATTTCATTTATTTCAATGCATAATCAACATTCATGGAATTAGTGAAGAAATCAAGCCATGAGATAAATGCTGCAAAAGACTTCTTTAAAGTGTTAAAGAGCAGCAGAGTCAGCAAAATGACTGTCAGACAACAAACTCGGACAACTCTCAGCAATTATAGAGAAGGTCCACTAGGAGCGATATCCTAAACTTCATGGAAGAGAATCTCAATATGAAGTACATCCAAGCTTCTTAAACTGAGAGAGCAGTAGCAACTACTAACAGATTCCCCTCTTTGTTATAGGCTGTCCACACGCTGGGGAAGCTTCCCTCCTGCCTGGCATAGCCAATTTTTTCTGGTCCCTGAGCTAACCCAGCTGACCAAGCCTCTTGGCTTGCTGTCCTCTGGTGAAGAACAGCTTTGCAGAGTCAGCTTGGTGCAGACAGTCACTAGCCAAGCTTAACTTTTGCTTTGTTCTACAGTTCCACCAGCCCTTGCTCAACATTCCTCACCTTGCCACCCCCAAGCAGGAAATGTGTTAGCAAAACAACACAATTAGGGGGCAAGGGGGAAAGAGAAGCCTAGCACTTCCCGCACCAATCTCAAAGTAGACTTGAGAGGTTTAATTTAACCCCCCCCCCATTGGGTGAGAAATCCACACACCTGGCCTCTAGACCTGGCAGGAACCCCATCTTATCCCTCAAGGGGTGGAGTCAAGGGACAGAGTTTTTGTGGGTTTTGAACTGCGGACCATGCTGATCGCAACCCAATGTGTAACCACTGTACCACCAGGGGTCCTTTTATCTCAGTAAAACTATGAAAACTAGTCCTCGGTTTATCTGACCCCAGCCATGCTATTTTTTAATCACCTAATATGTATATGAAAGGTGAACAATGAATAAGACAGAGGTGAATTGATAACTATGAATTATGATATCGCAGAAAAGCACTGACAAAACATCAACAGCCAGAAGAGCAAACAAAGCTATGCTGGAAGAGCTACAGCGGGAGTGCCCCTTAAAGAGGCCGACTCCGTGTATATGTCATCTGGATGGCAAGTCCCTGGATGGTCAAAAAGAGGAAGCCTCTCAGTGGTACACATTGACACCATGACTGCAATAATGGGCTCAAACAGCAATGTTTGAGAAGAGGGTGCGGGGCAAGGCAGTGTTTCATTCTGTTGTACATCTAGTTACTATGAATAGGACTTGGTGGCACCTAACAAAACTATATTCATATCTCCTTCTTACATAATAGGAGCATAATCCACACATTCAATAAAATCCATTCTCAAGAGGTAAAACTTACTTCAATATATAAGCTTTGGGGAGGCTTCATATCCTGTGTTATGTCCAAACCTTCATTTCCTCCCAATGACCTCATGTAAGTAGCAAGGGACTTCTTATAACAATTGAACCATTCTATCTGAAAACAGAAAAATGGTCTTTTTACCAAGTGACAAAGAAAACAAGCTTGCCAACATTGTGTAATCGTGACTTCAAACAGCACATACGCCCATGTAGATCATGAGTGTGGCATTCCTGTATTTATATAGCGAACATTAATGGTTGTCTTCTACGAGTCAGGAACTGTCTGTGCACTTAGGATGGAGCATTCAACCAAAACAGACAAAATTCTTGTTATCACATAGCTTACAAACCAGTAGACCTAAGCACAGATCTAAAAAAACCATTCAACCAGAAACAACACTACGAAAAACACATGATTCAGTTATGGTCGCTTTAAATACTGCACGGACTCTTTTTATAAGAATGGAACAACATGCTTGAGCAGACAATGCAAATGTCCCCAAAGAGAAGGAAGGACAAGCAAAATGAGGAGTGCACACAATAGAAGATAGTGAGGCTTACTTTGGAATTCAGTTCTAAGTTGTATCTGACAAGGGTAAACCTTTATCACATGTAAAGTGGCGCAAGAGGTCACATTATTTTACGACTGCATTTGTAGGAAAGTCAGTCATCGGAATTCTATAAATGTAAAAAAGTAGATTAAGAGTTGCCAAAGGGCTGGGGGAAGGAAATAATAATAAAAGGCATTTGTTATTTTTTAAAGTCTATTATGGTTAGGGTGAAAGTTTACAGAGAAAACTCATGTTTTATACAATAATTTATATATATTTTGTTTTGTGACATTAGTTGCAATCTCCTCAGAATCTTATTTATGTATAATTACAGAAAGGTAGGCAAAACAAAGGTGTACAGGTTAATGACATTATTAAGAAACAGCCTGGTCAAGGAGTAACACATCCTCAACCCCAAAATGGAGACTTATCATTTTGTTCCATTCTGAAAATTTTACATTATCACCCAAGAATGCATCCCTAAAACACTAGTTTAGTGCTGTTCATTATTTGTACTTTAAATAGATCCACACAGTATTTATTATTTTGTGACAAATTTCTTTCACTAAACATATTTTGGATTTCTGAAATTCTACTTTAAAGTGATGAAGAGCAAGGATGTCACACTTTGAGGACTGAGCAATGCCATGGGATTTTCCATTGACCTTAGCCATGGGATTTTCCATTGCCTCATAAGCATATGAAAGTTGGACAACAATTAATAAAGACCAAAGAATAGATGCCTTTGAATTAGCATGTTGGCAAAGAACACCGAAAGTACCATGGACTGCTAACTGAACAAACAAATCTGTCTCGGAAGATCACAGCCAGACTGATCCTTGGAGATGAGTATGGCAAGACTTGTCTCACAAGTTTTGGGCATGTTTTCAGGAGACCAGTCCTTAGAAAACGACACAATACTTGGTACAGTGCAAAGTCAGTGGGAAAAACAAAAACAACTCAAGGAGATGAATTGATACGGTAACTTCAACAATGGGTTCAAACATAACAATTGTGAGGATGCAGAGTCCAGTAGTACTTCATGCTGATCTAGACAGGGCCACTATGAGGCGGAACTGACGAGAAGGCACCCACCACTACTATGTTGGTTAGTATTGGGTTATGTGTTGGCTAAAGCCAAGGTCAACAGTTTGACTCAACCAGTTACACCTAGGGAGAAAGGGGATTTCTGCTCCTATAAAGAAATACAGCTTCAGAAACCTAAAGAGCCAGTTCTACTTTGCTCATCCTTAAGGATTGTTAAAAGTCAATGGCAGTGGGTGTTTTACACAATTAATGTATGTATGTATGGATTGTGATAATAGTTGTATGAGCCCCAATAAAATGATTTTTAAAAAAGAAATTATGACATAAGATTATCTCTCTCTAAAGTGTCTTGGAGTCTCTAACTTGTAAACTACTATTTGTCTACCTTCATGGAAAAAAATAATACACTAATCTTTGTTAAAGATGGCATCACCTATCCCTTATCGGTGAGTTCAAAGTGAAATGTTCACATATAGAAACTGAATTTCGGTTTATGCTCTGAGAAGGAAAAGGCAGAGGCAGTGATTCTCTCCATAGACTAGACCTTGTAGAGACTCTATTAACACCGAATTTGGACCCCAGCTATAAGGGATTTCCATTGAACTCAAGGTCAAAATGAAGTCTAAAGTATGGAAATCTAATCTCAAGACTAACATTATAATTGTTAATTATAATTTTCTGGTTCTAAAATCAGCATCTTGAAGTCTTACTTGTGTGCCTTGTCATGACTACCTTGTACTAAACTAAAAAAGTTTATGCACGACAAGTTCATGTATTTATGTTTAAAATAAAATCCTCATCTATTGGTTACTTAAATTTTAAGATAAAATCCTACAAGAACTATTACTCTTAAACACTCTATGTTTTTAAAAAAATACTATAGCTATTGTTATTAGAGAAAGAACATGTTCTGTTCATTTCACCATAATAAAGAGGCACCCCTCAAGTCCACTTAATGTAAGATTCCGGCACAAAGACCATGGAAAAAGAACCTGAAAAATTAACTGGTAACGTAATTATTTAGTAGTTCCCTCAAGAAGCTGAGGTACTTTGTTTCTTTCTCCAGAACATGAACAGAATAAAAATAAAGCATGGAAATGTACTTAGCAATTCAAGATCAGAGGAGGCAATGGTATTAGAGATTAAAACCTGAGCAGACTGCGGATGACAGTGGAAGCCCAAACTCCATTTGCACAGTTCCCACACAGATTAAGCCTCCAGTGAATCTCCTTAGACCATGAACAAAGAATGGAAATAGTCTTGTTATACACTGAGTGCATTGGAAAGTAGATTAACACAGATAATTTTTAACGTTATTGTTTTTCTCTCTTTTGGTCCCTTTTAAATTTGTTCTAGTTTTTATATTTTCTTTTGGATTGAGGGCTGTTTTTTTTGCATATGATTTTCTTTCTTTTTTTTTTTGGAGTTTTCAGTGGTTTATTGAGCATTCAATATTTTGCCATGATGACTTAGGATAGTTAGGTGTTTTTTTTATTTTGTGTTTTACATTTTATTAGGGGCTCATACAACTCTTATCACAATCCATACGCATATGATTTTCTTTAAATAAAATCTAGGATAGGACTTAGTTACTGTGAAGACTATAAATGGATTAAGTTTCTTTGGGTTAGGACAGGGCAGGCTGGGGCAAATGGTGAGTTTAAGACTGAAGAAAATGTTCTAAAATTGATGGAGATCATAACTGCACAGCTCTTTTTAATATATTTAAACCACTGGGTTGTGTGGTATATGAATTATGTCAATTAAACTCAAGTTAAATTTTTTAAATGCAGTTAGCAAGTAAATTGTTTATAAAACTCATGGCAAATTTACTGAATACATGCCGTGGCAATTACATTATATCCTGTCAGCCTGTCAATAAAATTGCAGCTTGATGACCTCATTTTGAGGCATGACAGAAATAAGTAGCTCAATGGAGATCAAACCCAGTCTCTCTGCCTTCCTTTTCTGCGCTGAGACAGTCAGAGAGCTGGAGGAGACCCGTGCCAACACTGAAATGCATACACTGCCACTGGATCCACAAGACCTTCTACCCACTGGCCTGCGATATTCCTGCATTTGGCATCATTACATATACTGTGAATCTAAAGAGGAATTTATCGACTAGTACCGAACATATAGGCTAATATCGGACTTAGGAACTTGATCTGAACTGGGCTGAGATGTTTTCTCAATATATAATTGCTCTTTTATATAAAGTTCTTATACACATGAGTGTATGACTGTTCCTCTAGTCAACCCAGACTAACACTTTCTTTCATAAGTGATATACTATACCAAACTCACACAATAACAGCATTGATCACATTCCGTTCTATGCTATGTTCCAAATGGGCAGCCTTAATCATCCTGTAACAACCCTGTTAATACAGCAGTTCTCAACCTGTGGGTTACGACCTCTTTTGGGGTCAAAGGACCCTTTCACAGGAGTCACTTAAGACCATTGGAAAACATGTATTTCCAATGGTCTTAGGAACCAAGTCACTGCTCCTCTATCCATCTCCAGGAGGGTCTGCCCACATACGAGTACGCAGCGTAATGACATAATCAGACAACCCCATCACATTCAACTTGTACAAATAAAGGTGGATGTGACAGGGTTGGCACCACAATGTGTTTATGTGGACAAGTCACACATGCGTAGAGAGCAGCTGCTGTGTTAAAAGCAGCTACTGTGTTAAAAGCAGCGACAGTGTTAAAAGCAGCAGTATTGGTCTTAAATGACACTTCATGAATTATTATTTCTGGGTAAAATCATAAACTACTGCAAAATATCGATATCTGTACCATGGGAACTTTATCTGGATGCTGATTGGTCTTTTTATATTCAGCTGTGGTTGATGTGAATACTGCTCCTTGTGATAGTAACAGGTATGTAAAAACACAACATAGAGAATGTTAAATCATAGGAAATTTTAATAAACTGTATTGACTAAATTGTGCCATGTATCATCTTTAGTACTATTTTTTTTTAAATAAGAAATTTAAACAAGACGCTTGACTTGAAGGGAAAACTATCTAGGCTTCATTGAGAGTAATTTACGCCTACTTAAAGACAGATTGCCCTACATGTAATAGCTACATACAAAAATGTTATAAAACTGTCCTTGGTTTTACAATGATAAATGAAAAACATAAAAATTCTTCAATCGAACAAGGCATGCAAGGATTTTTTTCATGTCATTTTTTTTGTTTTTGTTAAACAGTGAGAGCAAAATAACCTACTGAAATACAAAGAGAGAAGCTGAATGAGCAAGCCACTGATGGAGAAGGGGAGCTTTCACAGAACCAGTGTTTTCCCCATCCCATCTCCACCTGATGTTGATCAAAACATACCATTGGTGATTTAGTAAACGAATAAATAAACAAAGGGAAAAATTTAATATGCTTGTGTACATGCACCAGTTACTTTGTGTACAATAAAGGAATGAGGAAGGGGAAATGAAATAAAGAGAAAACTATACTGTAGTTGTCAGGAGGTGGTGGAATCAAACTGTGGTTTTCTAATCGAGAATGGATTCTTGGTCGGCTGGAAGAGAGTTCTGGAGGAAAGGAGCAGGCTCCCTTAGAAGATGCCTCCTGTCTGCTGCTGGAACACATCAATTGTATCTTCATCCTCCGTTTCCAACTGTGCAGGTGTGTCTGTTTCATTGATTGGCTGTCTGTCGAATCAAATCAGATCTGACTCATTGACAAACCCTGTTCACAATAGGCTTCCATTAGCTTACTAAGTGGGTGTGCCTCTGAATCTTAAACTGCACCACAGAACCATCCTGCCCTACCACCTTCAAGTTAATCTGATCATTGTTCTCAGTCTTGACTCCTCCCTTGAGTTTTTTGTTGGCCAGGGTGAATGCTGAAGTCTTCTCAAAAGAGGTACCAGGTCCGCACCAAACGAGCACACAGGCAGCTGCAGGAACAGCAGGAGGAGGTGGCAGTGGTGGAGGAGGGAGAGCCATCTTTTGTATTATTAAAGCTATGGTTATATATTATTTTCATTAGCCAACCATCCCATGACAATGGATCATGTAGAAGAACGTTAAGAAAAGATAGTGAGGATTTTTTATGGTATGGTTTTACTTCAATGACAGCAGGAACTGAGAAACTACAATGTCTTACTTGTTGTGAAGTTCTATTAGTTGAATCTATGAAGCTGAACAAACTAATATGCCATTTTGATAGCAAATATCCGAGCTTTGCTGGCAAGGATACCAACTATTTTAAAAGCAAAGCTGATGATAAACTCAAGAAAGCCAGACTTGACACTGGTGGCAAGTACCACAAACAAAACGTAGCAGTCATTGAAGTTTCATATTTGGTGGCACTCAGAATCACCAGCGCTATGAAACCCTACACCATTGCTGAGGATTCACTGTTGCCAGGGGCCAGTAAATTGTTCGAGTTATGATCAGAGATGAATTTGTTACAAAATTGAGCGCAATTTTCTTATCAAATGACACTGCCTGCAGAAGAATAGCAGACAAGGCTGCTGATATTCTTGATCAGATAATCCAGGAAAGTAAATCTGCTCCACTTCCAATATTTAGCATCCAGCGTGATGAATCTACAGACGTTGCAAACTGTTCACAGTTACTGTTTACCTGAGGCATATTAATGATGGCGACTTTAAATATGAGTTTCTTTTTTTGCAAACCTCTTAAAATGGCAACTACTACACGTGATGTATTTGATAGTTGGTTCATTCTGAAAGAGCATAAGATCTCTTGGGAAAAGGTTTGTGGTGTTTGCAGATGATGCTCCACTATGCTAGGATGTCAATCTGAATTTCAACGTTTGGTACTGAGTCACCGAAAGTCACCGGAACTCACTGTATAACTCCTCAGAAAATATTAGCAACAAATACACGGCCAAAAGAGTTACAAGAAGTAATGAGAAGCATCATAAATTCTGTCAATTTTGTAAAGGCGAGCACTTTAAACAGTCTACTGCTTTCGCAACTGAAGTGAGACGGTTGTCCAGAGGAAAAGTTTTAAAAGGTGTTTTTGAGCATGGTGATGAACTCAAAACGTTTTTTATCAGAAAACATGACCGCAGTTCAAAGCATTTTGCAGCGATAAAAGTGAGATACAGAAAATAGTTTGATTGCCATCTTTGCCATCTTGAATGAGTTACAATTTATTACTGCAAGGACAAAATGCAACATGCCTTGATTTATCTGAAAATATCTGACCATTCCAAAGGAAACATCAGCTTTGGGGGAAAAAATTGGATGAAAATAAAATTTACCAAAAAAATAATAAAAAGAAAATAAAATTTACATGCCTACCCTATCTGTTTTCTTTGAAGAACATGACACTGAACCAGACAAAAGGATTACAATTTCTGTGAAAGAACACTTGCATATGCTTGCAGATGAAATTTCATCGTACTTTCCAAATCTACCCGACACCTCATTTGCACTTGCCAGAAGCCCATTTGCAGTCAAAGTTGAAGATGTTCCTGAGATAGCACAAGAGACGTTTATTGAACTAACAGCGATGCAGCGAGAACTGATTTCTCTACAATGCCAGTTACAAAATTCTGGATCAAGTGTTTGCAGTCAGGTCCTGTTCTGTCGGAGACTGTGTTGCACCTTTTTCTTCCATTTCCAACAACTTATCTTTGTGAAACAGGGTTTTCCAGCTTGTTTGTTATCAAGTCTAAATAAAGAAGTAGATTTGTTGTGGAAGATGATCTTGTGCTCTTGCAAAGACTGTCTGGAGAATTTCTGATCTAGTGAGAAAGAAACTATCTCAACCTTCTGGCTTTTTACGCACACTGTCGCAAAATGTAGCAATGTAGTTCACTATTGTTATATTAAGACTGTTACTCATGCTACACCATGCTTCAAGACAAAATTTCATTTATTTATAATTAGAAATCAGTATTTCACAAGATATAATTACCTATTTTTGTGATTAATCACTATGCTTTAAATATGTTCAATTTGTAAACTAAAAATATATCCTACATATCAGATGTTTACATTATAATTCACAACAGTAGCAAAATTACAGTTATGAAGTAGCAACAAAAATGATTTTAAGATTGGGGATCACCACAACATGAGGAACTCTATTCAAGGGTCGTGGCATTAGGAAGGTTGAGAACCAAGGCTGTAGTAGGACACACTATGACCCCATTTTGTAAATAAAGGAGTGAACACAGAGCAATGAGGTTACTTGCCCAAGATTAGAAAGCAGTGTCAGGAGTTGAAACCAAGTGTTCTGACTCTAATGTTCTATCTTGAAATACTGGTCTAGCACCCTACCTTCAGTGACAAATACTCATCTTATTCTGAATATTTATTCATGCTGACTAGAAAACTACATATCTCCTAAGAATAATGTCGGCTTTTCAACTCCACTGATGAATCACTAATAAATAAAAGAAACTCCTTTTTTCATTGTCAGTTTTCCCTGTAGCACTAGAATTACTTACTACTACTCCCTTCCAGGAGGGTACCCCAGTGGCAGTTGCTACATTTGTCACTATTAATGGAAAGGTTGGCAATTTGAATCCACTTAGCTACTCTGTAAGAGAAAAATATGGCAGTTGGTTTCCATAAAGATTGATAGTGTATATGGATTATGTGCCAAATAAGACAGTTCAAAACAAAAATAATGTATAGCCTTATAAACCTCTGAGGCAGTTTTAGTCACAATCGACTTGAGAGTAATGAGTTTGGTTTTATACTTCCCATGCCTATCGCAGTAAGTACTAACTGCTTAAAAAACGCTGAAAACTTATTGCTGAAAAGGTGATCAAATCATGGATCAAATGATAGCAACTCAAAAGATTAGCTAGGAATCTTGGAGTAGTAAGCTTATGCTAGTGAGGAATAACTCAGAAAAGTATGGTAAGAATGGTTGCTTAATTCAAAAAGTATGTGTCAATAAATTATATATACAAACTGCTGAGTTAGTAGTTTATATTTACCTCTACACATTCTCACAAACAAAATATAGAAAATTTACAGAAAACAGAGAAATACTAGTAAACATCATTGTAGAAAAAAAAAGCCAGGATCTCAGTATTTTCCCAAAATCATTAACTTGAAAAAGTGCTAACTTACTTCTTCAGCAGACATGTGAAATCGTAAAGCATTAGGCAACACACTGCCATATTCCCACCTAAGTGCACGAATCCGCAGTAACCGGTCATACCTAGGACATTGAGAGAGTATTAGCATACAAACAAGCAGGAAATCAGACACTGTTCTATCAGTAAGGACTCAAGGATCTTATCAACTAAACTGTCATTTGTGGATTTTTTTTTTAAGATTCTGATGCAAATAGATCTACTCTAAGAAGACATCTTTGGGACTACCAGAAATCGGGAATAGGAACTGGGCTGATGCCCCTAGCACTGTTCATTGTCGTAACTGTGATGGTGACACAGCAGTAATGTGGAAAAAGATCAGAAAGGCCCTTATTTCTTAGAGATGTATCCTAAAGTATATAGTGGTAAAATGTTATCTGATGTTTAGTACTTAGTTTTAAGTAGCCTAACATACATATGTCATAAATTATGGAAAATGTATTGTTAAATTTATAAGACAACTCCAGGAGCTTCACTATATTATTCTCTCTGCTTTCAAGAATAGTGCAATCTTTTACAATACAAATTTTAAACTGGAAAAACGAAATTAAAATGCTTACATTAAATCAAACTTAAAAGAAATAACTCACTGCCACATGGAGTTGTTTGACTCATACTGACACTGTAAGGACAGGATAGAAGCGCACCAGTGAGTTTCCGAGATTGTAACTCTTTTTTAAGAGTAGAAAGCCTCATCTTTTCCCCGCAGAACAGCTGGTGGTTTTGAAATGCTGTTTCTGGTTAACAGTCCAGCGCATAAACACTGAAAACACTCTCACTTCCATCATGCCAATGCTGACTCATAGCAAACCCCTGTGGGTTTCCGAGATTGTAATTATTTACAGGAATAGAAACACGGCCTTTTCCCCTCGGAACTACTAGTGGTTTTGAACTGTGGACCATGTAGATCACAGCCCAACAAGTAACCATGCTACCAGGGCTCCATGCATAACCACAGAGATAAATAAATCTGAGATCTGTTGCTATCAACCAGAAACTTAATTGAGAAACCCCATGGAAAACTCTTCTTTGTTTCCTGCTACTACAAGTAAAATCACAGCAGCTTACAAGTACGCAATAGTGCAGCGTCGATTTCTTAACAAAGAACAGTGCCGAAATTTGATGGTTGGTATCAAATTGCTTCTTCCGTCTGATTTTGCTTCATTACTAGGAAGAGAATTAAAGAGAAAATGGATAAATACACTGCAGAACAACAAAAATTTTTAAGTTTTATTGACATGTAACAATTCACATCAAACAATTCAATAGTTATTAAGAATTGTACAAAAAACTGTACAATTACCACTACAATCAATTTTAGAACATTTTCTTATTTCTTGTACTCATTGTTATTAGCTTCCTGTTTCCCACCAACCACCCCTACAATCCCCACAAGAAACCATTAAATCCAGTTCCTGGCACTACAGAACCAAAAAAATTAATTTTTCCATGATATTTTTCAAAGGACTGATACACGTACACATTTTTACCTATTTGTACGTAACAGTTTACCTAAGCAAATTGTGCTGCTTCTACTTCAGAACTTTTATTTACACATTACAAGATTAAAGTAAGAAAAAGCCAAGTTAACTAACTTGTCAATGCAATGATACTATAATAATTTAATCTCCTTTAACCAGTTGGTATTGTACAGTTTTGCACACTGATTGCTTTCTATTATTTCAAAAGACAAGTGTCCTATTTGTTCACTGAGGTAAGAGAAAACCTGACATCATGGCCCGAAGAAGGTGGTCTTACATGATGTTTCTATTGTATGAGCACTCCGCTTCTAGGAGCACTTCCGAATCCTCACCACACTACTGTAGCTGGACATGGAGTCAGCAGTTTATTCATTCAACAAATATTTGCTATTTCCCCATCTATATTTTTTACTATACTTTAGGGTTTTTTCATATACAGAGGAAGTAGTTTCACCCTATAAAATGCACATCTTCTTAGACACTTGATATGGATCACATTTTAAAACCAGAAGAACAAAAGGAGTAAATATCTACTTTAGCATTTTAAAGCAATTAGATGAATATAAAAAGGGTCCACCATGCTTTGTTCCACATAATGCACTAGGCCCTGAAAACAGGAAAAATGCACACCCTGTGCTGTTAGGTTTTTCTATCTGCTGTCACTCTATGGGTACCAGATTATGGTCTACATTGTACAAACTAAGCACAAATACACCTAATACCAAGTACTTAAAAACATACATCAAATGTCCTAAAAAAAATCACATTTATAGGTGGGTAAATAAAAAGATTTCTTTTGATATATAATTTAACCAGACATTGCTTACAGTAATTGTTTTCTCAGAAGGACATCAGGAAGATGGGGGACAAATTTTTAAAACAAGAATTTACAAGTGTTATGAATACAAGAAAGTAGTTCAAAGTGGAACACATCCTGGCCCACCAAGCCCTGAGGACGATATTTCCACTCAGAGAAGTCAAAGCACAGAGAGGACCATATGGCCAGTCCACTATGAGACACGATGTACCTCACTGACCCATAGTGCACCCAGGGGACAACACTGGAAACACAGTGTGGGAACTGTGCCCAATCTGACCCCATCACACTGAGGCAAAACACTAAGAGCCATGCAACAGAACAGCAAAGGAAGCAGAGCAAAGAAGTCTTGAGGGAGTACAAAAAATAGACTTTGGTGCCAGAGTGTGCCACCCCATCAGACTCAACTGGAAAACACTCCTAAAGGTCAACAAACAGACCTTGAACTATTTACAGGCTTTTCTTTTTTTTTTTTTGTCTTTTTTTGGTTTTCTTTTGTTGCTTCGTTTTGCTCTGTCTTGTTTTTTGTGCATATTATTATCTCTGCAATTCTATCTAGAAAAAATAGGCGGGATAAACAATCTGAAGGAGAAAACAACGGACTGCTGGTTCTGGGGAGATATGGGAGCAGGGGAGGCGGGGGTGGGGGGAAAGGAAGTGGGTGTTAACAAACCTAGGGACAAGGGAACAATAAGTGATTCAAAATCAATGGCCAGGAGGGTGCAGGAGGCCTGGTAGGGCTTGATCAAGAGCAGTATAACCTAGAGGAATTACTGAAATCCAAATGAAGACTGAGCATGATAGTGGGACAAGAAGAAAGCAAAAGGAAATAGAGGAAAGAATTAGGAGTCAAAGAGTATTTAAAGGTCTAAATACAGGTGTGTACATGCCAATATTTATATATGATGATGGAGAAGTAGATCTAATGTGCATGTATTTATAGGTTTAGTATTAAAGGACATTGGGACTCTACTCAAATACTCCCTCAATGCAAGAACACTTTGTTCTATTAAATTGGCATTCCATGATGCTCACCTTCCCTACATGATTGCTGAAGACAAAACAGGTGCATAAGCAAATGTGAAAAAGAAAGCTGATGGTACCAGCTATCAAAAGATATGGCCTCTGGGATCTTAAAAGCTTGAAGATAGAGACCCACATGGATGAAGCACACTAACCTGTGTGATCACGAGGTATCTATAGGAACAGGTACCAGTCATCAAAGAACAAAAAAAATCATCATTGTGAATGAGGGGGAGTGCGGAGTGGAGACTCAAAGTCCATCTGTAGGCAAGTAGACATCCCTTTACAGCAGGGTCACAGGGAGGAGACGAGCCAGTCAGTGTGCAGTATAACACTGATGAAACACGCAACTTTCCTCTAGTTCTTTAATGCTTCCTCCCCCAATTATCATGATCTCAATTCTACCTTACAAATCCGGGTAGACCAGAGGCTGTACACTGATACAGATAAGAGGCGGAAACACAGGGAATCCAGGGCAGATAAACCCTTCAGGATCAATGAGTGCAGCAATACCAGGAGGGTAAGGGGAAGGTGGGGGAGAAAAGAGGAACCAACGATCCACATATAACCCCCTCCCTGGGGGTGGAAAACAGAAAAGTGGGTGAAGGGAGATATTGGACAGTGTAAGACATGAAAAAATTTTTATAAATTATCAAAGTTTTGTGAGGTAGGGAGGGAGGGAGAAGAAGGGTAAAAAATGAGCGGATACCAAAGACTCAAGAAGAAAGAAAATGTTTTGAGAATGATGATGGCAACAAATGTGCTTGACATAATAGATGGATTTATGGATTGTGCAAAGAGTTAGTTATACAAGCCCCCAATAAAAGGATTTAATAAAATAAATAAACCTAACCAAACTCACTACCAAAAAAAAAAAAAATTTCCTGTATCCATTGCTGGTAGGAATGTAAAATGGTATCGCTAATGTAGGTAGTAGTGTCGCAGCTCAACAAAAATCTGATCTACTACACCCAGATTTGAAAAGACATGCAAACAGACTTGTACACCAACATTCCTTGCTATACTATTTGCAATGGGTGAAGATAAGAACCACCTAATGCCCATGAATAGGAAAATGTGATATATATGTGTACACACTACTGCTGCTGCTGATGTTACTCAGCCAATCGGAGAAATGAAGAATTGGCACAATCTATAATATGGATGGGACTCGATGTCATTAAACTAGTGAAAGAAGTCAACCACAGCACGGGACTTGGTTTCAATCTCTTGCCACCAAGAACAGTGGCCCAGAACTACCAGTCTGTTTTAATGCTTCTTTGCTTTTTATGGCAGGTGTGGCTCTGCTGTTGTAAATATTATTGGAACGTTTGCCCTATCACCAACTCCTGTTGTTTCTGTAAATAGTGCTCAGTCACTTAAAGGTTTAATTTACACAAGTCAACAATTCATGTATTGCAGTTCATAGCTGGCCCATACTTGTATAATTTCCCTTTCTCGACAATGTTCTAAATTCTGTAACATTGGCTAAACTAATGACACCATCAAAGTGTACCGGCTACACATTAGACTCCTAAGTGAAACATCAGCAGTTTAAAGTCACCAGCCAAGTCTGTGGGGGAAGGATGAGGCTTTTTACTCCTGTGATGATGTGCAGGCTGGGAGACTCACAGGACAGTTCTACCCTGCCCTATAAAGTTGTCATGAGTCAGCAAGGGGATGATAATTGATAATGTTCTGTAACATAAAATGACAATGATGTCTCTTAGGTGAACCAGAGTCATTTATAAACCATGAGTGGATTTTAGGCTTGTACTTAATTCTAGTCCCAATCTAAGAACAGCTAGTTCTTATGACATGGTCCTGCTTAGTGGTTGCCCTCATGAAGAAATCACTGAAGATATGAGTCTACAGCAAAATGTGGTGAAGAACCTAGATGGTGCCCACCTATTAGAAAAAATAGTGTTGGGGATTTTAAAGGTTTGTTTTCAAACAAGCAGCCATCTAAGTGGGGTGTCACATGGAAGGAGCACATCAGCCTGTGTGAACATAATCCAAATCTAAAGGCTGGAATGATATCAAAGCTTAAATTGTGAACAATTGGTTTGTAGAAGGCTATGGTTGTCAGTGGAAGCCCAAAATCCATTTAGAGGGTCCACAAAGAGATCAAGCCTCTTGTGAATTCCCTCTCGTTATAGCTGAGGGATGTGAAGAGCTCTATTATCAGACACTGTAAATCAATATGTCAGACATAGATCAAAATGCAGTATATCTTATTTGATTTTCCTTTGGACCCATTTTAAAGCTGTTTCAATTTAAAAAAAAAAGTGAAGGGAAAATACTCATGAAGCAAACCCTTGGAGCCTCACTGTGACCATGGACGAGGGGTGGAGGGCCTCGCTAGCATGCAGAGCGCAGTGGATTCCTGCGGATGCGGTTAGGTTCAAACTCAGCACCCCACCATTTGCTCTCCCTTATGAGCCATCTAAATGTGTTCTAGTTCTTAAGATACTTGTAGCTTTCTTTTGACTGAGGTTTTTGTTTTACTTTCATAGTCTTGTTAGTGTTGTTTTTATTGTTTTCACTGTTTTTCTGTATATAAAATCCAAGATAGGTGAATCAGAGGCAGTAACTGGATTCATGGTTCCTTGGGGCAGGGCAGGGGAGGTGGGGAGGAAATGGGGAGCTAATAACAATGAGTCCAAGAATGAAGAAAATATCTAAACCTGATTATGGTGATGATTCTACAACGATATGTGAATTATATACCAATAAACTGTTAAAAAGTCCATCGCAAATTATATAATTAAATGGTTCAATCATATTAAGAAGAGTTGTACAATCATTACCACAATCGAATTTAGAACATTTTCTTCCTTCTTGTACTCACTGTTATTATTGTACTCACTTCCTTCAAACCGCCCCGGCCACAACTCAGGAACCATTAATCAAGATACTGTCTCAATAGATATACCTACCCTAGATTTCATATACACTAAAACATTTAAAAACAGCAAAAAACCTACTAAAAATAACAAAGTAAAACAAAAGTATCCCAACTGAAAAGATAGAAAATATAAAAAACTAAAATCAATTTAAAATGGGTCAAAAAGGAGATCAATGGCTATGGTGCTAAATTTTAAAGGAATTGCATCTGCAATAATCCACTTTCCAATGCACTCTGCATAACAGCAAGGCTAACCACAACACTTGTCTATGCTCAGAGAGGACTCACAGAGCTTTATCCATACATATTTCCCCTGCACTTTGTTTTTACTGAAGTAAAATGGGTCAAAACAGAGGTCAAATGATATCATGCTTTATTGTAATCATCTCTATAACACTCTCTGTCTGATAGCAAGACTACTGACATCCTTCAACTGAGTCAGAGAGGATTCACTGGAATCTTAAACCACTTGTGTGGAACTTGCAAATGATTTTGGATTTCCACTGTCATCCATATCCTTCTGCAAATCAGGTGTTCACAATTTAAGCTCTAATACTATTCCCTCCTTCATATTTGAGTTTTAATTATTCACACTCCTCTGGTCACAAAGGCTGATGTGCTTCTTCCATGTGGACTTAGGTGACATTTCACTCAGAAGGCTGCTTGTTGAAAAATAAGACCCCCATGCGCCATTCTTTCTAAAAATCATACCATCTAAATTTCTTTACTACACTTTGCTATAGCATCCATATCTTCAGTGAGCATCAAAAAGGGCCAAGTCACAAGAACTAATTCTCATATTGGGCTAGAATTAAATGCAAGTCTAAATCCCATTCATGTTATCTATGGTTTACGTACATCTCTGGTTAATCTTAAGAGACATCATTGTAATTTTATATTAGAGAACATTATCAATCACCCCCAGGGGCACATGGCAATTCTATTGATAGTGTGAACTTTTTGATTAAAGAATCTATAAACGAATGCTGATCAAAAGGGAAAAATTCAAAATTGAATTTCAAATTACCAAGAACTCTAGACTTTCTAGAGCCACGTAATCTGGAAAAACCCAAGTCCTAAAATAATCCTTAAACCAAAAATATCCTCCAAAGTGGGTCACTCCACAAAGAGGTGGGATATGGGATAAGACCATCCACCTGAGGGTCTACACCAAGACAAGGCTGGGGCAAATCCCCACAGAAATGAAAGAACCTTGCCAGGAAATCAAGTTTAGGCCAGGGGAGAGGAACATCACTGATAGTTCTGTTGGCGAGCATGGTAGGTGATTGGGGAGAAATATCCTCACATTGGGAAGGGGTGCTAAACAATGATTGTAGGGAACCTATAGGGACAGATTTTATGTTCCTGGGTAAACACTACAAATATGTCTCTAGCCAAAGCTCAATAAAACATGCCATGGACTAAACACCAAGATGTCACTGGATGCTGACCTTGTGGTACGGTAAACCTTGTGGTCAGCATGGCATCACTCGGGCTACACAAGCGCTTAACACAGAGGCCCAGCAGAATGAACTGAGCCTGGCCTCAAAGGTGCCTGTACCCTTGGACTGAGGACTGGGGTGCTTAGATAGAAGAGGAAGCAGAGTGGCTGCCCTGGACCTGTGGAAGTGATGGTCATTGGACCTTGGGGGGAACCCCATTTGGTTGGAGTCCATCAAAAGGGACTCAGAATCACCATATATTTAGTACCTTGATGCTCCCCTCTCAGTGATATGACTGGCTTTGATCTGTTGGGCAGGGATTTAAACTTGGAAGAATTGATCCAGGATGTTTCCCCTGGCATCGATCCCCCCTGCTTAGGGTAAACAGAATTCAACTGAATATGAGATCTAACTGTGTGGAGCAACAACTCATGGGTTTCGGCTCAAGTTAGAACTGTACTTGCAGACTCCTCAAACCTACAGCAGAATGATGTGTCATCGGAAAACTTGATGGTGTTGCCAGTGCAATCATCTTATACTCCAGGGGGAATGATTGACAATGTGTTACTTTTCTGTTTCTATGGGTTTTTTTCCTTGCCTTTCATTTGCTTGTTTTGTTTGTGTTTGTCTTTAGTTGTCTGCTAGTTGTTTTGTTGCTGTTGGTGGGGTAGTTGGTCTTACAGGGTATTAATTTGTCATAGTATGGCTGTCAAAGTAAACCCGAGCTATGCATATCCCAGGGACAAGCAGACGGATTCTGGCCACAATTTAACTTTAGTCCCAATCCAAAGACAGTTAGTTTGGATAACATGGCCTTGCCCACCTCATGTAATGATCACTGAAGATAAGGGTGCTATAGCTAAGTGTGGTGAAGAAAACAAATGGTGCTCACTATCAATCGGAATAGTGTGTGGAGTCTTAAATTCAAACAAGTAGTCATCTAAACGAGGAGTGAACTATGTCCACAAAGAAGAAGCACACCAGCTTGCGTGACCCAAAGGCACGCAAAACAAAATTCAAAAATGACAAAGGGAAAAGTATCAGAGCCCAAATTTCGAAGACCCAATTTATAGAATGCTATAGAAGATAGGGGGGCCCCAAACCCATCTGCAGAGTATCTAGTCAGATTAAGCCACCAGCAGATCCCCTCTAGTCACAGGAAAGTGTCTCGAACAGCTTTTCTATCAGATAGAGATCATTGTAAGTGTGATTATGCTGGAATGAACTGGATACATGGTCAGATGACCTCCCTTCTAACCTGAACTTGTTCTTGGTCAGTGGTTTTCAACCTTCCTAATATACATTTACTACAGTCCCTCATATTGTGGTGACCCCCCCAACCATAAAATTATTTTTGTTGCTACTTCATAACTGTAATTTTGCTACTGTTATGAATCGTCATGTAAAACCTGATAAGCAGGAAGTATTTTCACTGTTACAATTTGAACACAATTAAAGCAGAGTGATTAATCACAAAAACATTTTCTATTGTGAAAGACTAATTTCTAACTACAAATGAAATTAATTTTGTTGTAAAGCATAGTGTAGCATGGGTAACAGTTTTCACGCCAGTTACTCGTATGTGGGCATATCTGCATATGGGCAGCCCTGCCTAGAGACAGCTAGAGGAACAGTGTCTTGGTTCCTAAGACCATTGGAAATGTGTTTTCAGGTCTTAGGTGACTCCTGTGAAAGGGTTGTTTGACCCCCAACGGGTAGTAACCAACAGGTTGACAACTGCTGTTTAGGTGAGAGCATTTCTTGCTTGTTCTAAGACAAGGTGGTCTTTTCTTTCTTACTCATTATTTGTAATTTTATCTCTAAAGAATTGATTGTGTTAATGATTATGTAAGTCTTCTTGATATGACTGAACTATTGAATTGTGTGATATATGTGGATTAAGTACCAATAAAACTGTTTTAAAAAAGGCTCAGAAACCCACACAGGCAGTCTATCCTGTCCCATAGAGTCACTATGAGTCGGCATTGACTCAATGGCAGTGAGCTTGGTTTGTTTTTTGACCAAATCACAGGGCACTATTACTTTGTCTTACAGCTCAAATTCTTCACTGTGCCAAATCCCAGGCTGAACTTTTACTATCTGTAAATCTAGAAACCTTTTGAGCTTTCTGCAGCACTAGTTCTGTATAAACTCCACTCCAACTATGAATAATCTCTACTGCGCCGATACTCAAACCAAACTCTGCCAGTGAGTTGATTTCCACCCAAAGCAGTTCTGCCCATAGGACAGGGTAGAACTGCCCCTCTGGATTTTTAAGACTGTCACTTTATAGGAGTAGAAAGCTTCATCTTTCCTCCTCAGAGTAGCTGATGGTTCCAAACAGCTGATCTTGCAGTCAGCAGCCCAACATGTAGCTATCATGTTGTCTATTGTCTATACTGCCTACTATATATTGTCTATTCTCTTTACTCAATGCATTAAAACATCTATTAATTTTTTAAAAAAGTAAAATGTATGTATTCCACTTTGTTAGTGCTTTTACTCACTTGTATCTCAATTTGGGTCTATCCTAATTCCGTCATATCAATCAACCAACAAATATGCATTAAAGCACCCAAAATGCAGATATAACAATAAGCAATATTAAGTCCTTTAGAGCTGGGCTAAATTATATAGTTAGAATATAATCAGGTGCACAGAGATTAAAAAAAACCCAAATATGATGCAAAATCAACTAGCTAATATTATTTCTAATTAATTCTTAACTCTGATAACTTAAAAAAAATCTTATGAAAACTTACACATCGGATTGGTTTTGTTCATATAAAGCCTTCATCTCCTCCAGAATTTGTCTGAATCCATCCTCCTGGAATATATAAACTGCTTTTGATATATATCCATGGATTCCCCAATGCATTCAATTAATCCCCTAAGTCTATCTGTACTACATTTATCCTCAATTTATATATATAATTTATTTAAAATCCATAGCCATTGCATAAATTCTGGCTATTTATGTACCTATATCAAAAATAAAGGCTTAATCGAGCATGAAAGTACACATTTTCACTGCAAAAACAACAAATACAAGTTTTAAAATATTTCTCCCAATTTTTTCCCCCAAAGACACAGTTTTGGTTTGTACTGCAAGAAAAGAAAGGCCAAAGGAATTTTTCCTACCATCTACCTTAAGATAGAAATTTTTCACTTAGACAAATAAAATGTTTTAATTCTAAAATTCATAAATATTAATAAGATAGTTGACCATTTGAAAAGAAGTGACATCACATATTCTTTCAGCCAAAATACAGTCTTGGGTTCAACCAACCCTGTAGCCAATTATATGTTGAAAATATTTGATGATGATGAATAGCCTTGTTTACTCTTGATGTCATTTATTACCCATTTCATCTCCACAATTCTAAAAGTTACAAGTCCTGCTAGTCTTCAATCACTTAAAAAACTCATTTATCAATATCTGTAGAATTGAGTTTCAATCATCCACATTTCTCACCACTAGCTCATCTCTCTGCCTCCATTAGTTCTTCTCTTCTGATGCATTTTCCATATTGCCAATAACCAAAACCACTTCCATTAAGTACATTTTGATTAAATGACCCTATAGGACGGAGAAAATTGCTCCCTATGGTTTACACAGCTGTAAATCTTTACAGAAGCGGCTATCTTTCTCCCTTAGAATGGCTGGTGTGTTTGAATTGCTGACCATTAGGCTAGCAGCCCAATGCATAACTCCAGGCCTCATTTTACTGCCAATAAGTACTCCAAAATATAAAAACATCCCGCCACACCCCTACCTGAAAACCTCTACCTGATTCCAAATGCCTGTGGAATAATGCCGAAGTTTTTCTAATCCTAGAACCCACCATTGACATCTCCATACATAACCTTTCCAGTTGTGATCATGAGTCTTAAGCCATTGTTTATCACCTGCCTGTGTGAGGGCTAATACTTCATACAAGGCTCGAACACCCACTCCCAACCCCCCAGTAGCATTTCTCTTTATGCTCCCATCTACGCAACACCAGTTTCACTTACCACATTGCATTCTATTCACTTGTGTTTCTTGGTCCTCTCACTGACATCTATCTAGTTGCTGCCCTATGATTGTTTACTACGATGCTTAAACGTACAGGCTCTTGAGCCAGACTTCCAGGGTTCAAGCTCTAGCTCTGCTCTTTACTGGCTATATCACCACTGACAAATCTCCTAACTTCAATTCTCCACTCACATGTTTGAGGTGGGGGGAGACAGCTCAGATCTCACACAATTATGAGGAGAGACAATTGCAAGCTAAGTGCTGAACATCATTCCTACTTCCATGTTATTGTAGTGGACAAATAATCATAACAGTAACAATACGACTGTTAGCACTATTATTATTTCTTGTAGAAACAGCATACAGGGACTCAGCCCTGGGATCATGCCCATTTTTGTTGGTGAGAACACTGGACGCACAGAAAGCCTGAGTCCACAGTGATCGAACAGAGTATGAATCTCAGTCTGGCACCAGAGGCCTACTTCATCATCACATTTTGCTCACTGAGTGCGTGCGCGCACACTAACGCGCATAAAACGCTAGATCCAATAAAAACGACTGGTTCTGTGGGTTTCTGAGGCTGTCAATCTTTAAAAGAACAGAAAGCTTCCAGCTTTCTTCGGCAGAATGGAGGTGGATTCGAATTTACTTTAGTTCGTATTAGGCAACCTTTTACTTGGCTAAGCAAAGGAAAAGCAACAAAGCTAAAAATGAAGCAAAACGGAAGGAAGTAGACTTTGAGGAAGCGCAATTGCTGAGTTGTACAGTAACTTCCTTCTTTCTCCCACAGTAACCTTTTGTTATGCTGTTACTTTCCCTTCCGGAACTTGGCTCACACCCTCAGGGGAATCTGAAGCAAACCGCGAAAAGAGCAGCCCAGGGGAGATCCCGCTCACCCTCCAGCCCCTTTCAGCCAAGCTCCCCGGACCTCCATCCCGCCCTCTGCCGTCCAGCCCGTCATATTAAAGGCGGGCAGCTGCCCTTCTGGCGTGTGGTGCAGTTCGCGGACCACCTCCGTCGCCTTTTCACAGAACATGGCGGGTAGACCTGGTACCGGGACCTCCTTGTCGGCCGCCCACTTGACCGAAGAGTCTGCGGGCTCCCTGCAGCCTAGTTCGCGCCGCGCTTATTAGCGCAGGTCTAGGAAATCGCCTGCGCTTTGGCGGTAAAAATCCCCAACCAATGGGAAGGCAAGGACGCAGGTTGCGTGGCTACGGTGGTTGCAAAGGGACAATTCCATACCCGGTACAGAAATATGACCGGAAGTGGGGAGGCGGTGACCGGTGCCTTGTTCCGGTGGAACGCGGCCCTCCGGAAAGAGTCCTTGGGGTTCCATTTGACTTTATCCATGAGGTGAGACGAATTTTCCAATACTAATCTGAGCACATAGTTTAGGGAGCAGCATAGCTTGGAATAGATGTACCGCCCACACCCCCCGAAACTTCCTCTTTTCCCTTTTTTAAAAATAAAAATCATTCTATTGAGGGCTCATATAACTATCCATATGTACATACATTGTGTCACGCTCATTTGTACATTTTTGCCATCATTCTCAAAACATTTGCTTTCTCCTTACTCCCTTTATATCAGCTCCTCACTTTTTCCCCTGCTTCATGGAACCTTGATCATTTATCAATTATTTTGTCATGTCTTACAGTGCCCACATCTCCCTTCATCCACTTTTCTGTTGTGCAACTCCATGGAGGGGCTTATATGTAAATCCTTGTAATCAGTCCCCCCCTTTTTTTTTAAAATCATTTTATTGGGGGCTTGTACAACCCTTATCACAATCAATACATCATTCCATTGTGTTTAGGACATTTGTGCATTTGTTGACCTCATCATTCTCAACACATTTCCTTTCTAATTGAGCCCTTGGTATCAGCTCCTCGTTTTTCTATCTCCCTCCCTACCCCCTCCCTCCTAAACCCTTGTTAATATTGATAGGTTTAGAATTAAGGTAGCAGATGGACATTGGACCTCCACTTCTTTTCTCCCTCAATTGCAAGAACACTTTGTTCTATTGAACTGGCATGCCGTGATGCTCACCTTAAAAGCTTGAAAATAAACAATCCGCGATCTAGCTCAGAAACAGCAAAGCCCACGTGGGAGAAGCACACCAGCATGTGTGATCACGAGGTGTTGAAGGGATCAGGCATTAAAGAACAAAAAAAATCACATCATTGTGAATGAGGAAGGGTATGGAGTAGGGACGAGGCCAAAACCCATCTGAAGGAAAGTGGACATCCCCTTACAGAACGGTTGTGGGAAGAGAAGAGGTGTTCAGGGTGCAGTGGAGCAACAATGAAACATACAGCTTTGCTCTAGTTATTTTCTATTTATTTATGTATTTGTTTGTATCATTTTATCAGGAGCTTGCACATCTCTTATCACAACCCATACATACATTGTGTCGAGCACATTTCTACATTTGTTGCCATCATTATTCTCAAAACCTTTGCTTTCTACTTGAGCCCTTGGTATCAACTCCTCATTTTCTCCAACCCTCCCCTCTACCCCCTCCCTCATGAACCCTTGATAATTTATAAATTATTATTTTGTCATATCTTACACTGTCCGACATCTCCCTTCACCCACTTTTCTGTTGTCCTTCCCCCAGGGTGGAGGTTATGTAGGTCCTTGTAATCGGTCCCCCCTTAATACCCCACTTTCCCTCCACCCTCACGGTATAGCCATTCTTAGCACTGGTCCTAAAGAGAGCGTCTGACCTGGATTCCCTGTGTTTCAAGTTCCTATCTGTACCAGTGTACATCCTCTGGTCTAGCCAGATTTGTGCGGCAGAATTGGGATCATGATACAGGAGGGGGTTGGGAGAGGAAGCATTTAGGAATTAGAGGAAAGTTGTATGTTTCATCATTGCTACACTGCACCGACTGGATCATCTCCCGACAACCCTTCTGAAAGGGGATGACCACTTGCCTACACATGGTTCTTGGGTTCCCAATCTTCACTGCCCTCATTCACAATGATATAAATTTTTTGTTCTTTGATGCCTGATACCTGATCCCTTTGAAACATCATGATCACACAGGCTGGTGTGCTTCTTCCATGTTGCCTTTGTTGCTTCTGAGCTAGATGGCTGCTTGTTTACCTTCAAGTCTTTAAGAGCCCAGACGCTATCTCTTTTGACAGCCAGGATTTGTTTCACCACATTTGTTTATGCGCCCATTTGTCTTCAGCAATCATATCGGGAAGGTGAGCACACAATTATATGACTTTTTTTGTTCTTTGATGCCTGATAACTGATCCCTTTGGCACCTCATGATCACACAGGCTGGTGTGCTTCTTCCATGTGGGTTTTCTTGTTTCTGAGCTAGACAGCTGCTTATTTACTTTGAAGTCTCTAAGACCCTATATCTTTTGATAGCCATTTGTCTTCAGTGATCAGATCATTACACACCTCTTTTTAACAAGTTTAAACTATTGTATTATATGACATCTGAATTATATGTCAATAAAACTGAAAAAATTTTAAAGATTAAAGGAATATATGGAGTCGCTATACTAAAAAGAACTAGTCAATATTGCATCATGTTAAGAGGTATCATATAAGAACCAAAGGTACTGAAAGAAGAAGTCCAAGTTGCACTGAAAGCATTAGTCAAAAACAAGGCTCCAGGAATTGTTGGAAAACCCACTGTAGGCAGTTACATAATCTAATAACTTGAGAAAGGGTAAAGTCTAGCCTGTCAATAGGGTCACAGCGAATGAGGCCTCTGTGGGGCCTGGCTTTCTCCAGAGGATTTTGGGTATTCCTGTATTGCTATCTTGTGGTGGAACACACTGTCTCTTTTCTACACAATCCTGTTGACAAACCACATGGAGACACACTGAGAGAGCCAGAGCCCTGGAGCTGGAGGAGCCACATAGTGACCCCTGCCAGCACCAAGATCCTTCACCGCTACTGGATCTACATGACTTTCCACCCACTGGTCTGTGATATTCTTGCATTTGGCATTATTGCATGGCTACATGAGTCTAAAGAGGAATTTATTGACCAGTATTGGACATAGGGGATAATATTGGACTTACGGACTTGATCTGGACTGGGCTGGGATGTTTCTCAATATACAATTGCTCTTTTATACAAAGCTCTTTCTTATACACATGAGTGTCTGTGAATTTGTTTCTCTGGTCTACCTGGACTAACACATTATGCTACCTGGAGTGGTGTACTAGAGAAACAAATCACAAAGATGGAGAGTGGATGCTTGTTTGACGTCTGCTCATGGTAGTACTTTTTTGGCTAGCCAGAGGTTAGATCTGGCCATTCAGTTTGCTGGGTTGTTTTATGGAAAAAATACAGGAAGTTAAACTTTTTATGATTTCCTTTGATTGCTGTCTTTGGTGATTCCTGTACTAACTGGTAAAAATGAATGTGATTAATGTATATTTGGAGCTCAGGGGTAGAAATCCAGATTGGAGACTGGAAAGTCAACTCGGTGCTCCTCAAGGGGACAGGCACTCCCCTCTCTGGATCTCACTTTTAACATCGATACACAAAGGTCGATTCTGTGAGGGTCACAGACTGGGGACTCCCATGGCCAAATGAGGACCTGTGTGGACTCTGGTTGGCCTGCTTATTCACTGCCATCTAGAAGATTCCAACTCACAGTGACCCTGTAAGACCGAGCGGAACTGCCCCTGTGGGTTTCCGAGGCTGAAATTCTATATGGACTAGAAGGTCTCATCTCTGCACAGCCCCCCACCCTATCCCCCAACCCCCGCTCCCCCAGTGTGACTGGTGGTTTCAAACTACTGACCTTCTAGTTAGCTGCCCAACACATAACCCACTGTGCCATCAGGGCTCTTTGGCCTACTTGGCTTCTATTCAATGTTATTGAATCGCCTTTGAAAAAATCAGGAGGTTTTTAAGAAAACAGGAATTTTGACTTTCTCTAGAAAAATCGATCTGGCATCACTGGAACCTAAACTAGAGGATCCACAATTCCACGTGGCTCTGGGAATCTCAACATTTCTTCCTCCTGCTCAAAGTAAAATGGTTTAAGGGGACCTTTCACAGCTGGTGGGCTGGTCTCCTTTCTAGAAAGTTGCCTCTGTAAAGAAAATGCATCTTTCTTCCCTTTTACCTAGTTGGGGGTGGTGAGGGTAGCAGGAGCTATTGGGTTAAGAAAAAACAGTCCAGGTAGCTTCAGTCTGCCCTGCCAGGGCTTTAGAGGCCAAGCCTTTTTTGCTCCAGCTGACTGACCTGCTGTTTCCAGGGCAGCCCCACCATCTGTTCCCAGATGCAGGGAGGGAGCCGACTTTCCTCCATCACACCTGCCCCAAACTCAGGCCCAGAACTACTGTCTAAACACAGAACAACTTTTGTCTGTGGCCAAATGTGGGACCCCAAATTTCTTCCCTCTTTCCCGATACTCCTTCAGTGACTTGATGACCTGGGCCAGGCTGAGATGAATTAGCTTGCTCCTCACAGCTGGCTGCTGGGTTCCAGTCAACTCCCAGAGGCCACTGGCTGTGCCCATCAGTAGAAGTGGGAGTTGAGAACCCTCAGCTCTTGGCTGAGCAGCTCTGTCAGTCTGTAGCTGTTGACTGTAGCTGCTTCTGACAGCCAGTCTAGCTGGTGCTTTAAGTCATTTCAGTCGCTCCACCTCAGCTGTGATTAGTCTAGCCTCTGTAGCCTCAGAGGGAGGGGAAAACAAAACACCTCAATGACTTTGAATCAGAGTGGGTTATCCTCTTTTAAAAGGCAGAAAGTCTGAATTGGAGGATATTTTGGGGGGGTCTCTTTTATGCATTTCACATTTATGAAATAAGAACTAACAGTATTTGTTCCAGTAAGTGGATCAGAACCACCTAAGGGCACACTCCTCCCACCAGGCCACGCCTCACTAAGAATAGAGGTCCATCACTTGTCTGGCATTTTGTGGTACTGTGGTGACTTTTGTTTTGTGAGATACTGGGAGCTATGTGATTGGCATTTCATATACGAGCAGGGTCACCCAAAGAGCTTCCAGACAAAGAACAGACAATGAAGAAGGAATTGGCTGCCTGCACGGGAAGAATGAGCCATTGAAAACCCTATGGATAGCAGCAACACTGTCAGTTACTAGACCCCCCATGAACAACAGAAGAACATTGTCAGAACGTGTGCCAGAAGATGAGCTCTTCAACTTGGAAAGTACTCAAAATACGGCCGAGGAAGAGGAAGAGCTGACTTTTCATAGGCAAGTCGACCATAATGATGCAAATCGAGTATAGCCATCAGGACCTTCATTTGCTGATGGGGCACAACTCAAAATGAGGAGAAACAGTTCAAATCGTCATTAATAATTGAAACTTGGGATGTATGAAATATGAATCTAGGGACATTGGAAGTCATTAAAAATGAAATGGAATACATAAAGATTGATATTGTAAGCATTAGTTAGCTGAAATGGACTGATATTGACCATTTTGAAACAGAAAATCTTACGGTTTACTCTGCTGGAAATGACACAATCAAGAGAAACAACATTGCATTCATCATCAAAAGGACATTTTAAGATCTATTTTAATGTACAATGCTATCTTTGATAGGATGCTATCTATGCCCCTTCAAGGAGAACCAATCAATACAACTATTGTTCAAATTTATGCACCAACCACCCAAAGCTGGTGATGCAGAAATTGAATAATTCTACCACCATATTCAGTCCCAAATTTGTCAGACTTGCTATCAAAATGCTATTGGAATGCAAAAGTTGAAAACAAAGAGGAAGGATCAGTAGTTGAAAAATATGGTCTTGGTGATAGAAACCAAGCTGGAGATCGCATGACAGAGTTTGCAAGACCAATAAATTGCTGATAGCATATACTATATTTTCCAACTTCTGTTCTTTCCTCTTTGGTTCCAACATTTGCACTCCAATCACCAATAATTACCAATTTATCTTGATTGTATGTTAGAATTTTGCATGATTAATGATTTCTTCAAACATTTGATCAACAACAAAAAAGGTGACCATAAATGTGGACTTCTCCAGATGGAATACACGGAAATCAAATTGACTACACCTGTGGGAAGAGACAATAAAAGAAGCTCAATATCAGCAACTGAAACCAGTCCAGGGACTGATTGTGGAACAGATCAGCAATTGTTCATATGTGAGCTCAAGTTGAAGTTCAAGAAAATGCAAACAAGTACACGAGAGTCGATATACAACCTTGATAATAACCAACCAAATTTTGAGAACATCTCTGAATAAAGCACAGTGTCATTATAAAAAAAAGGAAATAAAGAAAAGATACAAGTGCATGTCCAAAGAGACTCTGAAACTTACTCTTAATCAGAGAGTAGCTAAAGCAAAAGGAAGAAATGATGAAGTAAAGAGCTAAATAGAAAATTTCAAAGGACAACTCGAGAATACAAAGTAAAATATTATCACAAAATGTGCGAAAGCCTAGAGTTAGAAAACCAAAACAGAACATATTCAGCATATCTTAAACTGAAAGAACTGAAGAAAAATGTCAAGTCTTGAGGTGCAATATTAAAAAATTCTATGGGCAAAATATTGAATGATGAAGGAAACATCTAAGGAAGATGGAAACAATATGGAGTCACTGTATCAAAAAGAATAGACCAACATTCAACCATTTCAGGAGGTAACATATGAGCAAGAACCAATGGTCAGGAAAGAAGAAATTCAAGATGCATGGAAAGCACTAGCCCAAAACAAGATGCCAGGAATTGCTGGAATATCTATTGAAATGTTTCCACAAGCTGATAAAGCACTGGCAGCACTCACTCATCTATGTCAGGAAATTTGGAATACAGCTACTTGGCTAACGGACTGGAAAAGATCCATATGTGTATACATACCAAAGAAGGGAGACCAACAGAATGGTCAAATTATGTAACACTATCATTGGCATCACATGTGAGTCAAATTGTACTGAAGCTAATACAACAACAGTTGCATTGATTCATTGACAGAAAGTTACCATATTCAGCATTCAAGAGCCATCGTGGCACAGTGGTTACAGGTTGGATTGCAAACCCCAAGGTCAGCAGTTCAAAACCACCAGTCACTCCGTGGGAGAAAGGCAAGGTTTTCTACTCCCATAATGAGTTACAGTCTCAGAAACTCACAGGGGCAGTTAGTTCTACCCTATACTATAGGGTCAGGATGAGTTGTCATCAACTACAAGGCAGTGAGTTTGGTTTCCCAGAGATTTAAGCCAGATTCAGAAGAGGATGTGGAACAAAGGATATCAGATATCAGATGGATCTTGCCTGAAAGCAGTGAATACCCTAAAGATGGTTACTTATGTTTTATTAACACCCAAGCTATCTGACTGTGTGGATCATAAGAAAACATGGATAGTTTTGAGAAGAGAATTCCAGAACACTTATAGAACAAGGGTAGATTGCATGGTTTAAGAACCAAGAAAGGTGTGCATCCTGGTTGCACCCACTTATTATACTTTTTCAATTGTATGGTGAGCAAATAATCAGAGAAGCCAAATTATATGAAGAAGAACACAGAATCAGATTTGGAGGAAATATTATTAACTACCTGCTATATGCAGACGACACAGTTTGGCTTGCTGACAAGGATGGGGGACTTGAAGCACTTGCTGGTGAAGATCAAGGATTGCAGCCTTCAATGTGGGATACAACTCAACACAAAGAAAACCAAAATCCTCACAACTGAACCAATAGGTAACATGATGATAAATCGAGAAAAACCTGAAGTTGTCAAGGATTTTGTCTTGTCTGGATCCACAAGCAATGCTCCTGGAAGCAGCAGTCAAGAGATGAAAAGATACATTGCACTGGGTAGATCTGCTGCATAAGAGCTCTTTAGAATGTTGAAAAGTTAGGATGTTACTTTAAGCAGGAAGTACACCTGATCCAAACCATAGTATTTTCATTTGCCTCATCTGCATGTGAAAAGCTTGCCATTGAGTGAAGAAGACCCAGGTAAACTGTATGAATTTGAACCATGGTACTGGCAAAGAATATTGACAGTACCATGGACTGCCAAAAGAACAAACAAAATCTGTCTTGGAAGTACGGCCAGAATTCCCATTAGAAGTAAGGATGGTGAGACTTTGGACATGTTGTCAGTGGAGACCAGTCCCTGGAGAGGCATCATGCTTAGAAAAATGGAAGGGCTGTGAAAAAAGGTTGAAGGCCCTTGAAGAGCTGGATTGACACAGTGACGACAACAAGAGGACTGAGCATAGGAACACTTGGGTGGATGGAGGAGGAGCTGTTATTGTTACATTCTGCTGTGAATAGGTTTGCCATGGACCAGAACCAACTGGATGGCAAACTAACAACAACAACAACAACAACAGGGAGAGACATAAAAAGCCAAACTCACTGCCATTGAGTTGACCTTGATTCAGAGCAACCCTGGAGGACAGGGTAGGACTGGCACCCGTGAGTTTCCCGAGAGTGTAACTTTTCACAGGAGGGGAAAGCCCCTTTAACCTATTACTTAGCAGCCCAGCCCATCACCAGGGCTCCACAAGGATAGAGAGAAACACTGTTAGGGCTGGATAGGGCAGAGGCTGTACACTGGTACCAATGAGGGCTGGAGGTACAGGGAATCCTTGGTGGACGATACCTTCAGGACCAAGGGTGTGAGGGGTGATGCTGGGAGAGTGGAGGGTGAGTGGGTTGGAAAGGGGGAACTGATTACAGGATCCACATGTGACCTCTTCCCTGGGAGAGGGACAGCAGAGAACCGGGGAAGGGAGACTCCGGATAGGGCAAGATATGACAAAATAACGATGTATAAATTACCAAGGGCACATGAGGGAGGGGGGGAAGGGGAGGGAGGGGAAAAAAAGAGGACCTGATGCAAAGGGCTTAAGTGGAGAGCAAATGCTTTGAGAATGATTGGGGTAGGGAATGTATGGATGTGCTTTATACAATTGATGTATGAATATGTATGGATTGTGATAAGAGTTGTATGAGTCCCTAATAAAATGTAAAAAAGGAAAAGAGGAGAAAAAATTATTAGGGCAAAGACTGTACAGATGTGCTTTACACAATTGATGTATGTATATGTATGAACTGTGATAAGAGTTGTATGAGCCCCTAATAAATTGTTAAAAAAAATGATCCTCAATTCTATCTGAATCTTTGCCAGAGCTGCAAGTTGCCTTAATAAACACGTGCAAAAAAAGTACCTCTGGCAGCAGACCGCTCAGGTTCAAATCCAGGCTCTCTAACTTATTGACTATGTGACCTTGGGCAAACCTGGACCTCTCTGTGCTTCCAAAGACTCACTTTCCAAAAGGGAAGTCATAAGCCAACTTTTCTTATTCCTCACTGGGTTGCTTTGAAGATGAAATGAGACATCTGTCTAAAAATGCTTCTGACCATCCCTTGGTTCTCAGAGCTCCACAAATGCTATGGATTATTGTTATAAGATTATGAATGATTTTTCCAAGGGTAGTGCAAAGATTAACATCAGTGCTACTTCTCTCTGACAAAATATCAATCCAAATTTCTAAATAGCAGGGTCTGAACGGATGCGCTGTTAACAGCATCTTGCTTTTCTCCCATCACTTGTCACAGTAAATCTGATAAGAAATGCTGGGCTAGGGCCTGCAGCCAAGCCCCTCACTGGCAGCGTGCAGGACCTCAGGTTGTTGCCAGGCCAAGGGACATCACAATGGCAAGAGGAGACTCCACAAAGGGCCCCTGCTTCCTCCCCCACGCCACCCTTCCCCACATTCAGGGTGAAACGTCAAAATACAATTTTTTTTGTCACCTGGTGAAATAATGAGCCCCCATTCCCGTTGCCTTGGTATCATCAGAGCGCAACAGCCACGTGGGGTAATCGCTGTCTCCGTGTTAATGCTGCTCACTTCAAACATTTTCACAGGCCCTGGCGAAATGAAACCCGTGCTTTCTACCTAGGTAGAGTTTGAGGCGATTCAGCCCATTTGCTTCTGCTGAAGAGGCTACCTCAGAAAAACAGGAAATAAAAACATAGAGGGTGTCATTGACATTAGGTTTCTCGTTTTCTTCCTTTCTTCCCTACCTTCCTTTCTTCTTGCCCTTCTCTTTCTCTTTTCTTCCTTCCCTCCCTTTGCTCACGTCTTCCTGCCTGCCTTCACTTTCCATCTTCCCTCCCAAACTCCTCCATTTCTTCTTCGCTCCTCTCTCCCCACCGCCACCTTTCTCCTTTCCTTCCCTGCCTTTTCCCTTCAGCCTCCCAGTTTCCCTCCTTCACTCTCTCCTTTGCTCCTTCCTTTCCCCACCTTGTTTTGATCCAGTGATTTGTACTCCTTTCTTCCTCTCATCCCACCCCTCCCCATTGCTGGAGAAACATCAGTTCCTTGTGGTGCTGGTTTCTTGGCGCCAGACCCTGTTCTTTGGGTGTTCACAAGTCTGTGTCCTGTGTGCAAACATAAGACAGACATATGATCAGGATTGGACAGAAGATGGGATTTGACAGGTGTTCTGCATCCCAAATCTCCAGGAGGCAAAGGTAAAGTCAGGCTCCTGCCTTTAAGGTTATGTCTCCCATTGTAACTGCATCCCACAAAGGCTCCTGCCTCCTGGCCACCTGAGGCCTGCTGCCTGCCTTCCTCTAGCTCCTGGGGAATTGGGGCAGCAGTGGCAAGAACAAAAAAAATCCCCAGGAGTTGACAAGAAGGCAAGCTGCCTTGCTCGAGAGACGGCCCCCTCACCCACCTGCATGATGTTGAGATACAGGTTCTCATCCCTGTGGATGGGCAAGAAACACCCCCTCCCCAAACGCAGTGGCTTCAAACAAGGACCATCATCGTGTGGTTGCTGGGAGGCCACTGGGTCGTGCTTGGAGTCTCCCATGAGTTGGCAGTCACATGGGAGCTGGGGCAGGGGCCTCTGGTGACTCCAGTGCCTACATGTGCACTCAGAGGGCTGGAAGCTGAAGCTGGGTGCTTAGCTGGGTTGTTGGTTGGAGTGTCTCCACGTGGCCTTTCCAGGCGGCTCAGGCTTCTTTCAGCATAGTGTCCGGGTGCTGAGAAGTGTCCTGAGAGGTAGCACGTGGAGGCTGGACATTCTAAGGGTGAGCACTCAAGAAGAAGTCTTTGAAGGGATTTTTCAGAAGCTGTGAAGCACTTTGTGGGAGGGAAGGGGGTTGCCCAAACTAGATGTCACAGTGTCATCTTCTCCATAATCTATTGGTCACAGAGGTCATGGAACATCCCAATTTAAGGGGAAAGGGCATAGACTCTACCTTTCTATAGGTAACCTGTCAAGGAATTTGGGGGTCACATACGAAGACTGGGAGACCCTGGGTGGCACAAATGGTTAAGGACTCAACGTATCAAGAGGTGGGCAGCTGCACCCCTCATAAGAAATAACTAATGGCCTGCTTCTAGAAGCCCACAGGCTTGAGAATCCTGTGATGTGTAGTTTCTCCCTGGCACCCAGGGGGTCCTCGGGAACCAGAACCAACATAACAGCAATGGGTTGGGTTTTTGTTGGTTTTGTTTGGGCTAATATTAAAATGACTAGTATGAAATTATATATGTATTGTGTTTAACTCTCAGGACTCTGATTATGCTGAAGTTGAACAAAACCGTCTGCCTCTTCTATGAACGCCAGCCGATGGAGGCAAAGGGTGAGGGTCTAGAGGAAGAATGAATGTCCCATTCCCGTCCTTATGTTTCAGTTGTCCTTAAAGGGCACAGGGGACAAACCAGACGTCTTTGATATGATTTTAGCCTAATGATGTGCTAGTATGATGATGAGCAGCCTGAAAAGTGGTTTTAACTAATGTGATCCAATATTTGAAAAGTTGACGATTTCACATCGAATTTTATATTCTCAGCATCTCAGTTACAAACAGAAAATCAGGCCTTAAAATCCTTGCATTTCCCCAAGGCAACAACAGTCTGGAGCTAGAATTTGAATGTCCCCTGTGGATGAGCTGACACGTGCCTGTTAACCACAGTCCCCATCCATCCCTATTGCCCCCAAAACAGAGGTTGGCTACAAGTATCCTTTATCTATATGGCTAAATAGATTAGTTAGTTTGGATTGGGTTGCTAGTTTTTCCTGTTTTGTTTTGCTTACTTTTGACTTTTTGGGGGGCTAGGAAATGGTGTGTATTTTGGTACCATGTCTTCCAAAGCGAGAAAACCAAACCCAGTAAGCCAAGAAGGTCAAACAGTCTAGATTAATGATGAAAGGAGGAGCCCTGTTGGTGTGGTAGATTATGAGTTGGACTTCTAACTGCAACATCAGAAGTTCGAAACTCCCCCCACCCCCACTCCACAGGAGAAAGATGAGATTTTCTACTCCTTTAAAGATTTACAGCCTTGGAAACCCACAGGGGCAGTTCTATACTCTGTCCAAAGGGTTGCTATATGTCAGAATTGATTCCAGGGTAGTGAGGTTTTCTTGATTGATATAAATAATTTTTGGTGAGTATTGAAAAAACCAGTCAATATTATTTTTAATACACATCAAAGAAGGTCCACATTAATTGTTCACACAACCCTGCCACCTTCTTTCTTTATTCCCTTGCCTCCCACTCTCCTTTCTTCCTTCCTATGGTCTTTTATCTCATTCATTTTCTTTCAAGGGTTAGCCTAGGAGTGGGAAAGTCTGACTAATTCTTAACCAAAAGACTAAATTGGTTTTATTGTTGGTGTTATTACTTGGGTTAAATTTTTTTCTTTTCTCTTCTTCTATTGGTTTGTGTCATGTAACCCAGAAAATGGGGAAACATTTGGAACATCAAAACACTATCCTTTCTCAGTAGACTACAAGCATTAAAGGCAACAGAGATAAATACTCCAATAATAACAATAACATACAAGGATAGCTAGAGAGATAAATAGATAGATAGAAAAACCACAAAATCTGAGCAGTTGTGGGAAGGGGAATGGGAATAGCCCCATGAATAAATATAGGTTTGCCAGAGAATAGTTCTATATACATATTAGCATATACTACAAATATGACCATGAATATAATAGTGCATCCAGGAGGCATAGTTAGGAAATGTCTTAGCTAGAACAAAACCCCTTGAGGGAGCGTGTCCTAAATATCGGGGATCAGGAACATAGCTCTGAGAGACCTCAAGATCAATTGGTACAAACTAGCTCACAAAGACAATGTTCTGTATCCATCAGGGAAGTGACTGGGATCTTCAAAAGCTAGTGAGTAGCAAACTAAAAGTCGGTTCTTGGTCTCACCCTATGTGTTGGACAGGGTTCTCTAGAGAGACAAAACCATATTGCTAGTAATTATATATAAATATATTTATAAAGCTAGATATGCAATACAAGAAATGAACCACTAAATTATATACAGATAGATAACACAAGAAACTAACAGTTAAATTATAAAACAGTGAGACACTAGCAGTCCTTTAAGGCTTGAGAGCCGCCAGTTGCCAGTCCCTTTCTGTAGAGAGAGCTGGGCTATATATACCCAGGCAGCAAACAGCAAGGCAAGTCACCAACTGTCACCAACTGTCGGTCCCCAGCTCCAGAGACGAACATTCCAATCCTGTGGGATTAAATGGACCTCAACTTACAGCGACAGAGTCCACAAGCTAGGCATCCCACAGGTAGTGTACCCCTTTAAATTGAGGCATAGAACAAGCAAGGCGAGGCTCACGAAGCCATTTATCCCTCTGCCCTTCGATTAATCCTACTTGTGTTTATCGGCCAGGCTGGCACAATAAACTATTGCACCCTGTCTGGAGCGAATAACATTGAAGAAGCTCAAGATGCCTGGCAACAATTAGTCCAAATCAGTAATGGACTATGCGTACCTCAGCCTCTATGATGCTAAGGTCAGAAGAACTAAATGGTGCCTGCCTATGACAAACAGCTGCTCTGAAAGGGATCATGGTACATGGTCCTAGATAGAGTGGGGAGTAATGTGTAAGAAAGCTGAAAGTCATACTACTACTACCAATAGTAATAATAATAATGGTAAAAGATGAGGTTTATTGGTTAGATAGACTAGTGAGATCCCCACTACTATGGTCCTTCATCACCCTTCAGGTCTGGAACTGAATTCAACCCCCTGAAAAATAGACAGGTTTATAAAGTGAACCTTATGAGAAAAGATTGCAGCCCTCAGTATGGTTTACAACTCAATGTCAAGAAGACACACATCCTCACAACTTGATCAATAGCTACCATGATAAATGGAGAAGTTTGTTGTTTTTTTTACTTGTTGTTATTTGTTGAAGTTGTCACGGATTTTTTGTCTTGATGAGGTCTATAATCAATGCTCTTGGAAGCTGCAATCATGAGATCAAATGACGCATTCCATATGGATACATTTGGTGCACAATACGTCTGTAGAGTGCTAAAAAGCAAGGATGTTACTTTGAGGACTAAGGTGCACCTTACCCAAGCCATAGTAATTTAAATTGCCTCATAAGTATGTGAAAGTCAGACATTGAATAAGGAAGGCTGAAGAAGAATTGATATGTCTGAATTGTGGTGCTGGTGAAGAATATTAAAAGTAACATGGACTGGCAAGGGAACAAACAGATCTGTCTTAGAAGAAGTATGGTCAGAGGGCTCCTTAAAGGCAAGGATGGTGAGACTTCCTCTCACATACTTTGGTCATGTTATTAAGAGAGACTAGTCCCTGGAGAAGGACATCATACCAGGTGAAGTAGAGGGACAGTGAAAGAGAGGAAGCCCCTTAAGGAGATGGATTGACAGTGACTGAAACAAGGGGCTCAAGCTTGGGAACAATTAGGAGAATTATTCAGGGCTAGGTAGTGTTTCTGTCTGTTTGGCATAGGGTCAATGTGGGTTGCAACTGGCTCAATGGCACCTGATAAGAACAACTACACCAAAATGAATCATAGCACTGAGGAGCACACATTCCTCAGAACCATCAACCATTCAAAAGCAAATAGGCAGTATTTGCCCAAGGCCAAATTCAAAAGGCAGGCAAGGTTAGGGCAGAAGGGTGAATGAAAACAGGAAGCAGAGTTTCAATGGCATGAGTGATATTACATTGCAGGAGATTGTCATCAATGTCACATAACAAAACGTGTATAAATTGTTACGTGCAAAGCTGATTTTCTCTGTAAACCTTAACCCACCTTACAATAAAAAGTTTCTTTTTTTAAAACAAAGACACCATCGTTCATATTATAGACACAGCCAAAGAAAGATCTCCTGGACAATCCTAAAAGGATCTCCCAAATGATTTGGGTAGTTAGCCCTCTCCAGGGAGTTCTACCCATTGAAACGCTGGGCGGTTATGGCTGCAATTATATTTCAGGCCAGAAGAGGCAGCAGAGGCCTGGTTGTTCAAATGCTACAAAACTACCAGACAATGGGCAAACAGTTTCTTTCCACGGACGACTAGCGGCTCTGTCATATCCATGTCTGGTGTTCAACACTTGGCGACAGAATCCAGCCCGCTGGGTTTGGGTGGGGTCTGTTTCTCACCCATGCTTGGCTTGGGATTGTTCTATGGCATCCACAAAGTGGAGTCCTTTCCTTTCTGATGTCCCGAGAAAGCTGTTTTCTCCTTTTTCTCTCTCTGGCCCTCTTCCCAAGAACCCTGGGGTTCACTCTGCTTTCCTCTGGTTGATGTTTCTCAGGCAGTTACTTGACCTCGGTTCATCTACTGCAGGTGACCATTAGCAAGTAACTGTACCGTCCTTGGATGGTATTGTTCATGAGCTAGGCTGCGAACTACGGGTTAAAGGTTTGAGTTCACCCAGAGGTGCCTTCCAAGAAGGGCCTGGTGCTATGCCTCTGGAAAAAAACCCACCCCAGCCATGGAAAATTCTAGGGACCGGACTTCTCTAACACACTTGGGCTCTCCATGAGTCCGAGTTGACTCAATGGCAATTGGTTGCTGGTATTCCTGTAAGTAGAAGACAACAATCTTTAAGCAGTCCCTCTTGGATTCATGGGAGGAGGGTGGCTTCCTCTGAGAGAACTTCTCAGGGCTCCAAGGGCTCAATGATCTTACAAAAAATGAGAGAAATGATGAGCCTGATGACAGATGATATTGCTATGCAGGCCTCGTTTCAGGATGCTCAAGTTTCCAGGTCTTTCCCTGACTCACAGTGTAGCCCTGTGAGGTTCCAAATAGAAGGGCACCCTTGCTCCCAGGACCTGGAGCCTTGTAGCTGAGCAGAGCAGTCATGATGAGAAAGAGGACCCAAGGGGGAAGTCAGGGGGCTGCTTCACTTGTCTCAGTGTCAAGCAAACAAATGTTTTGGCAGGAAATTTCTCTTCAAGAGTGTTCTGATTTCTTGAAGGAAATCTTTTTCTGAACCATTTCCTCAGGGGAAAACCACTCAACTACCTCGGGAAGGAAGATTTTTCTCCTTCCAAGCTTACCAGGCTGTGCTAACTCACAGAGGAGGTGTGACTAGCAGGCAATGAAACTGATTTCCAGACTCCTATGAAAATCAGCAAGTGCTCGGCTACTAAGTGAAAGGTCGGCAGTTGGAAAACCCCAGCTGCTCTGCAGGAGAAAGTGGTGGCTGACTGTGTCTGACAAGATGACAGCTTTGGAAACCCAATGGGGCAGTTCTCCTCTGTGTTCTACAGTTGCTTTGAGTTGGAGTGGACTTGACAGTGATAGATCTGATCTTTTTCCCCATGAAAATCAACTTTCACGAATACATGTGCATTCATGGATGTCTGTGTCTGCTTTGGCATGCATGTGCACATATGTGCCTATTTGCACGTGGATGAATACGTCTGTGAATGTAGGCGTCTCTATTTACTTTGCCATGTGTGTGCACATGTCTGCCTTTGTCAGTATGCATGCGGGCTCAGGCAGCATAAAGAGATCACAGAGAAACTTGGAGAGAAAGAGAAAAGTAACCTATTTTCTCATGGGTCTCCCATACCTGACGGTCTACTGGCATCCACCGCCACGAAGACCAGAGGTCACTTCATGCCATGTGTCCAGCTGCACATTGCTGGTTGAGGTCAGTCACCAGGGAGGCAAGTGAGACTGGCCTCGCCAACCTACCACCCACCTGCAGGAGTGATTCCCACCATCTGTCCTGGAGCCCCTCCCACCTTACTCAGCCTCCCTAGACCTTGAGTGAAAGGCGTTTCCAACGTTTTTACATAAAGATTTCTGAGATTGACTGAAGAAATTATTTCATTTGACAAAACAAGAAGCTTTGAATTTAAAGATTTGAGGCAAGTGCCCTTCAGAGAGGGGCCACAGGACGGGGCCATGCTCCCTTCCGGTATGCACAGGGGTTGCTATGAGTTGGAACCAACTTGATGAGCACCTGCCAGCAACAACAACAACCAGAAGTTGTCCAAACTTCTGTGGCCTCAACTCGGAAATGAGAATATTATTATTGCCTCCTAGAAAGAACTCAAGGTATGTACAATTGGTTAATAGGCGTTTGGAAAGTGAGTACATTAAGTGGACTGATGACATTGATAAGGCAATAAGAAACTGAGAAGGCTTCACTAACAGGTGCTTTCACATCTGTAACCAGTAGATTCCTTCCTTCTTCATCTCTTGCCATCTTAATCAGCTCCCACACTTTCCAGGCAGCTTGAGGGATTAAATGTTCAGTCTGATCCTATTATAAGCCTCAGCCTCAGAATCAGAGGCTTTACCTGAGGTTTGAGGAGCTATACTGGGAATGAGGGAGAGTAACCTGTCTTTTCTATTGCTCTCCTATCGCTCCCTCTTCCCTAGCCCTTCCCTGTCTCTGGGCCTGCCTTTCCTCCCTAGAGCATTGGCTTCCGGGAGAAGGGGATGGAAACAATGAGCACAATGAGCACATTCCTGACCAGGCCTCTTACCATGCTATGTTCCAACCCTCTCTTGGAAGGGCCTCCACCAAGTCCTCTTATGTCATCTCACAATAACTTGTTAGATACCATTGAGTGAGCTCCTGACTCATAGCAAAAGTACACACAAGAGATTGAAGCACCACCTGGTCCTGCACCGTCCTCACAATGGTCCTTGTGTGTGAGCCCATGGTTGCAGCAGTGTGGAGGAGATCCTGTCCAAGAAGGCTGCCAGTGGGTGGGAGGGGCTGCAGCTTTCAGAGACTTTGGAGGATGCCAATGTGGATAGTTCACGGCGTATCATATGAGGTCAGCCAGCGGGCCTTGGGGGCCCTTCCCATTATCCATAGATATATGAAATAAATGGAGGCCCTCAGCAAGATGGGCTGCAGACACCTCCAGGACTCACTTGATCCTTGGCAAGCTCCCTTAGCCTTAGGACACCACCTGCTGGAACTGTGGCTTTGCTGCCTCTCCTGGCTCTCAACTTCCCTCCTAGAGGACTCCAGCCACCCTTCTCCTTCCAGATCCTTCCAGCAGGAGGCAGATATTGGTCTCTATGCTTTTGCATGTGGCCAGTTTTCTAGGGACAGATCAGCCTCTCCCAAGAATTTGGGTTCACCAGAGTGAGCGTGCCCACAAGTCTGCAGAGCGTACGGCCAGGCCTCTGAAGAGAGAACTGCTGGAAGATTTGCCCCTTTTCAAAAGCGCTAATTCCACAGTTGAGAGCTCATCTCCTGGGGACTCAGCTTGAGTCTCAAGGAGCACATCCCCTTTGACACTGCTGGCAACTCGAGGTGCTGTGGGTCATTTTCTTGCCTTTGAGGAGTGCAAGGGAAATGCTACAATATGTCCCTTCACATGAACCACCAATCCTTATCTGGAGAACTCTCTGAGATGACAGGGATGAGAGGGAGATGTTCCTGGGGCACGCTTTCACCTGCACATCTCTCAGGTGAGTCAAACATTTGACCCCCAAAAGTTGAGTATGATGGTGAGAGTTCAGGCTGGGAGATAGAGTGTCTGGGTTCAAATCAAGAGACTGCACATCTCAACTCCCATGGTTCTCCTGCATAAAACCCAAGCCAAGCAGTTTATCACTTCCCGGCTGAGTATCCTACTGAGGCCAGCTAAACTCATTCTTTGCTGATGACAACGTTGCTTGTACCAAATGGCTTTGCCATGTAGCCCTTAGCAATGGCCAGAAGGGCTGCTCATCAAACCGCAGAGCAGGGCTTCTGGCGCACACGTTAAGAAGGGGGCTATTCACAACAAGGTCAGTAATTCAGAACCCACTAGCTGTTTCTCTGGAGAAAAACTGTGGCTGTGTGCTTCCATAAAGATGCCCAGCCATGGAACCCCCCTGGAGAGGGCCATGATGAGCTGGAGTGAGCTCTACAGGAGTGGGATTTTTTACTGTGGATGTAATCCCACCTGGGCAGAGATTTTCTTTGTGACTTAAAGAGGCTGTACCTTACACCAATGACTTGGCTGATACAAAAGGATTCAATTCAACACTGAAGCAAACCAACTCCAAGGGAAGAAGGCAGCTGCCATGCAGAGAGCTCCAAGGACCACCAACCATGGAGGTCATTGAAGCCAAAACAAGAATACCGCCCACCAGCCCTCAGCCCCCAGGGATGGACAAAGAGAGCGTGCCCATCAAGCTGGTGCACTGGCATGATGCTGTCAGCCTCCGGTGCTGTGAGAACATTGACTTTGGTGTGTTAAAGGCACCCACTTGCGGTATGTTTGTGATGTCAGCGTGTGGAAACTATGGCAAGCCCCCCTCCCTGCCTCACAGCAGCAAAGCCTCAGCATTAAAACCCTGTGCCTTCTGTGGCGCTTGCCAGCTGTGAGAGGGCAGGAAATGCCCTTGGCTTTTCTGCTCCTTGTTGCGACCTCCCTCTGAGGCAGGGAGCAGAGGATTTGAGGTTGGAATCTGTTTTGTTTCATCACTACCCTTTGTCATCTCTCTGAACACTGTCATGTGCTCCTCACCAGTGCTTCGCCCTCTCTATCACCACGCCATGTGCTCTTTAAAACATGCACACACACACACACACACACACCTAATGTTCACATTTTGAGGCACATTTGTCTTTAATTCACTAATAATAACAATAATTATTCAAAGCCACTTTACCATCTGAAAAGAAATCTCTATGCATACACTTAGATCATGGATGCCAACTGCCTTCTTAACATTTCCCAATGAAATATTCAGCAGCGATTATATTAAGCCTGAAGCTGTTCATCCAGTTTGTGTTAATCAAAACAAAAACAAGAGATGAAGGGATCCAAAAGGACATGTAAGATCATAGACTGAAAGTAGCCCCATCGAGCACCAAAGGCTTGTCCAGAAGGGCAGAGCCACAGGGTAAAGCTACATCTCTCTGGAGTTGCTGGCATTTAACTAGATGCAAAATGTCAGCGCAGGAAATGGCTTGCCCAATGCAAATACTAACAAGGGAGGCATGTGTTCCTGTGTAAATGGAGCTTTAGCCAATCCGGGCCTTCAGGATCCAGCTCCCATCGCAGCATCCACGGGAAGCACCAGGGGAATGTTCCGTTTGCTTATTTTCCCTCTCTTTGCTAAGAAGAAAAAGAGCCTTTGTGGCCTAGTGGCTACAAGTTGGGCTGCTAATTGCTATATCAGCAGTTTGAAACTACCAGCTGCTTTGTGGGAGAAAGATAAGGCATTCTGCTCCCATAAAGAGTTCGAGTCTCAGACACTCACAGGGGCAGTTCTACGCTGCCCTATAAGTTGGCTGTGAGTCAGCATGGATTCGATGGCAGTGAGTTTTCTAAGAGTAAGAAGTATCTAGGGGTGTAAACAGTTAATGAGCTCTGCTATTAAGGGAAAAGTTGTCATTCCCAACCCACTTAGAGGAGCAGTGAAAGAGAAGCCTGGCAATCTTCTTCAGAATCCTCGGCCATTGAAAAGTTTATAGAATGTATTGACCTAGGTTGTTAAATAGATCCAGGTATATGGTGGAGCATACAGGGACCAATGTCATAAAACGGGGTGGGGGTGGAAAAAAATCTCTGAGACATGCAAAAACTGTGAGGGAATGAGTTGTTGAGGCTGGGGGATCAGGACCATCGTCTCTGGGATTTTCAAAGTTCCTGAGCAATCAGGAAAGGGGCAAGAGTTTGGTCTCTCCCCATCCAGAGGACAGCAGAAGAGGAGAATTGATTGGGCACAATGAATCAATGACTAGTGACTCAAGCAACGATCACCCTCCACCACTGGAGACCAGAAGAACTAGATGGTGCCTAGCTCTCACTATCGACTGCTATGAAAGAGATCACATTAGAAGGGCTTGATTAGAGTAGAAGGGAAATGTGGGGCAAAACTCAAAATCATGATTGTCGCGCGCCAGGTCTCGCCAGCAAGAAAAGACGCACCACAACAGGATTCTTCCACAAGCATTTAATTTTTCATAATGCGGTAAAAGACCCCGAAACCCCAAACTACTGCTGCTTATATATGCTCTATGGGGACGTGCTGTGCCCTGATTGGTGCATTTGCCAAAACCTCATGCATTGATTGGTGAGTTCGCCAGAACCTTCGTTTGCATACTCCAGGGTGGAGTTATGACTACGTCATCTCAGCATCGCGCATGCGCTAAGTGGTTGTTTATCACTTAGTTGGACCACCGCCCTGACTGCCCGGCGCCATCTAGTAATGGCGGCGAGAGCTGCGGCTACCCACATCACGAGAGCTGTGGCTTCCCACATCTCGCGAGAGCTATGGCTTCCCACATCTCCTCCTTTCTTTTTTATTTTAAGCCTAATCCATCGATCAATTCCAGAGCCTCCAGCAGCTCCAAAAGATCAAGATGGATATAAAGTCCATCGATCCATCCCGGAGCCTCCAGCAGCCCCAGGAGATCAAGATGGATATAAAAACCCAAATCTGGTCACCCTAATGTGTGCAATGAGCAAAGCTCCACATGGTGCAAGGGCTGACCAAGATCCAATTTCTGTCACTCTTCTCAGTGCAATGGGACAATTCCCTTGGGGTGCAGGAGCTGACAACTTATGGGGGTTAGTTTTCTCTTAACAAAGAAAGCCAAAGATCATGGGAACCACCGCGCTCAATCGCTAAGAGCGCCTGCGTGATGATGACTTTGTCACGTTTTTGCTGGGCTTTAAGCTTGCAGAGCAACCATAGCAACAACACTCCTCCACAGCACATTATTGCAGCAAATGTAAACACCCCCACCCACTCTTTAAAGTAGGAAAAGGCAGTAGAAAGCCAAGAAGTAAAATCTCCAACAGTTATGGGTTTCATTCTTGTGCCATTAAGAGTCGTAATCTGCATCCGGAGTTGTTCTTGAAGTTCTTCCAGCTCAGCTGTCCATTGTCCTGTAAGATACTGGGATATATTCTTGCTGCTAAAAGAAGACTCATTCAAGAATTTTAAAGGTGTTATGCACAAATTAGGTGTTGAAGAAACTCAACTTAATTGCACCATGCTCGTAAGAGTATCCACTTGGTGTTGTAATAAATCAACTCTCTGGTTCACTAACAGTAAACCAGACATTAATCGAGCATCCAACATATGGACTGTAGATAAAGCTTCTGATGTAGATTGCGTAATATTGCTAATGACATTTGCTGTCATTACTTGATTAGACATAGCCAATCCTGCTGTAACCGCTGCTGCAGCTGAGATAGTAATAGCTGTAATAATTGCTGCGGTAATGCCAAAATCTCTTTTATATCTATAAAGTGTAGCAATAGGAAAAGTATTGGGATCTGCTTCAACCGGTACAGGTATCATAGTGGGAATCTTTACTATCAAGGCAAATGGCTCAGAGCCAGTCCAACATTCAGCAAGCCAACACTGACTGCTAAAGCTATTACATGAAGCTTCCCAAAATGTATCAATTGCATGACTAAAGTTGAATGTTAACAGAAAGAAAAATGGGGGCTGGACACAAACAGGTGATGGCTGAAATTGCACTCTTGATATATTAACCATAGTATTTACTTTCAACCTCTTTGTAGTGGTATTGTATACACCAGTGACATTGTATAAAGTATCATTAATTCCAAACATTTTTGCAAAAGGAGTTACTATGGTAGATGCTCCACGTTGATTATATACCATCCATTCATACCATGGCCAGGTATTATCAGGACCAGTGGTATTAGTATTACTATTCCATTTTGCTTTACCTAAAGTCGGAGTCATATCAAAACCTGGTATAATAGGGTTGCTCCGATAATTTGGAGACTGACATTGAGTAAAAGTAGGCGGAAAACTTTTTTCAGGTGAGCAACTAGGTAATATGACACGTCTGGTCACATTAGGTGGCACTACTGATCCATTAATGGGCCCAGAGGGCCTGGATCCTTCACGAATCACCATAAGTGTTGTTGTATTTACACGTTTTCCTTTCTCAGAGGTGCCACTTCCACCTGTAGCACCTTGTGCAACTTTCATAAGGGTGGATATAATATTATTAAATGTAGAGTCTCCAGAAGGATCCACCCAATTGACTAAAGATCCATTTCTTACATATATACAAGGTGCACTAGTATTGATGGTGGTAAAACACAAACTATATGCCAATGTAAAATTGCTTGCATTATATACTTTAGGAGGCTCCCCTCTAGGCGTAATACATGGTATTCCCAAATCACATTGCGTTGATAAGAATAAGGGTAATATTGACGCATTCGAGTGTATGGGAATAGGTACAGGCCAAGTTTTAGCTATGGCCCATAAAAAAACTCCTTTAACTATTGGGGTCCATATTACCATCAGTATCAGCAACATTATTAGGTTGATCATCGTCTTCTTCATTCTTCCTGCTCGCACGATCTTCATCCTCCTTAATTAATCTCACCAGTCTCTCTGGCACCCAGATGGGGTTTTCTTCTTTCTGTGGAAAAACACAAATTGCTCCCCTGGACCTGATTAATATGGGGTCTGGGCCATACCATTTGTTGTCTAGGACATTTTTCCATCGGGCCATTTCCTTTGGTGGCTTTGGCCATTGTCCATGTCTGTCTGCAGCTGATTGGCCTTTCTCATCCAGATTTAAAAAAATTTCAGTTTCTCCCTATTGAGTAAGATGCTGGCAGTTGGTTTTTCATATATGTCCCTGATTTCATTGAGAATTTCCCTTCGATTCCTATTTTTTAGTATTTGTATCTAGAATGGCTGTTAGATATTATCAAATACCTTTTCTGAATCAATTGAAATGCTCATGTGGTTGTTTTTCTTTTTTATATGGTAGATCACGTTCATTATTTTTCTCATTTCAAACCATCTTTGCATCCCTGGAACCAATCTCACCTGCTGTGGTTCTTTTGCTTAGCTTTTTGATAGATTGTTGGATTCTGTTGGCCAGGATTTTGAGATTTTGCCCCTATATTCATAAGGGATATTGGTTTACAGTTTTGTTTTGTTTGAAATATTTATTTCTGTTGACAAATAAATGAAATTTTGTCTTAAAGCATGGTGCAGCATGGGTAACAATGTTCATTCACGGTACTCACATGTGGGTGTATCTGCATGTGGGCGGACCCACTTAGAGACAGATAGAGGAGCGGTGTCTTGGTTCCTAAGAACATTGGTAACACAGAAAAATATGAGAAAAAAGACAAAAAGGATGGTAATAGAAATAAATTAATAAAAATATCTATTAAAGGCAACAAAAGAGAGACAATGGGAAGAAAACATAAAATTTAAATTTACAAGACATATTTTTGTTTTAAATTCTATACCATTGGCTAAATTAACTACACCATCAATAAAATTGCCTTTTGCCCAAGGGGATGATTGATAATGTTCTCTAACAGAAAATAACAATTATATCTCTGAGGTGAACCAGAGCCAGATGAACCATAAATATGTGAATGGATTTTGCGCTTGCACTTAATTCTAGCCTCAATCTAAGTACAATTAGTTCTTATGAAATGGCCCTATTTGATGCTCGTCCTCATGAAGAAATCACTCAAGACATGAATGCTATAGGAAAGTGTAATGAAGAAACTAGATGGTGCCCACCTATCAGAAAAAAATAGCCTCTGGGGTCTTAAAAGCTGGTCTTAAACAGCCATCTAAGTGAGGGATCAACTAAGTCCATGTGGAAGAAGCACACCAGCCTGTAAGATCCTAGGATTTTAACTCATGAAATTCAAATCTGAAGGAGGGAATGATATCAGCTTCAATTATGAACACCTGGTTTTAAGGTTGTGGATAACATTTGCAAGCTCTGGGGAATCCTCTCTGACCAGAGCCATGGGATGTGAACAGCCCTGTTATCAGACAGATAGCATTGTAAAATTGGTTATTGCAGATGTATTTAAGTTAAAATTTATACATCTCCCTTTTGACTCATTTTAAATATATTCCAGTTCTTTTAACCTCTGCTTTCTTTTCTAGAGCTTTTTTTAATCTGTTTTCTTTGTTATTGTTGTTAGGCTTTTAAAAATACATTTTTCTGTATATGAAATCCAGGATAACTAAATCTATATAGACAATGGTTTGGGGGCTATGGCAGGGGAGGTTGGGGGAAATAACATGAATACAATAAAGAAAAAATGTTCTAAAATTGATTGTGGTGATAATGATTATTACAATTTATCTTAATATAATTGAGCTATTGTATGGCATGTGAGTCATATGCCAATAAAAGTGTTTTTGTAAATGAATTAAAACAATTTTTCCAAGCTGTTCTCAGCCTGCTAATTGTTTCTGTCTTGGAAATTTCAACGACAATATGTTCCAGTGTTTTCTTTTGGGATCTGTGGTGTTTTGGGTTCTCTCTGCTTCCTGGAGAATTATTTTCTCCTCCTCTGTTCTGTTAAGGAAGTATTATTCCGGAATTTCTTATATGGATAGAATCCCACTTCATTCTTATGTTTTCTTCAGATTCTTTTGTTCTTTTAGCTGATTGTATCACTCATAAATTGGAGTTAAGAGATATGCCTTCAAACTCACCAATTCAGCTTTCCATTTCTTCAATTCTCTTACTCTGTTCTTCTAAATTGTTGCCTAATTCTCTTATCTTAATATTTTCTGCATTTCTTTTTAGAGGTTTTTGTTGAAGATATCTAGCTTTTCTATTCTGACCATTGTTCTCGCAGACTCTTTGTTGAAAGTACATGACAACATTTTTCTGAATTCAATTTATGATAGTTTCAGAGCCTGTTCTTTTTAAGAAAATTCCTTGAGATCTGAGTGTTGTTCATTTGTTAATCCTTCTTCTGATGAATCAGGAGTGACTGCTGCCACTGCAGCATCGTGGCCGGGTATTACGGTTGGGAGGGCTGCTAGATTTTGTGGGAGTCGATGACTTTGTTGAGTAGTGCCAGAAATGAATAATAGAAGAGGGACGGGAGAGGGAAAAAAGGCTTTGGGCAGTAAAAGGCTGTACTAAGAAAAGTTGGGAGGGGGAGGAACACTGTACTTGAGTGTATTCTTCCCTAAGGCCAAGAGCTTCTTAACATAGTCCGTCAAAGCACAGGCAATCTTCAGGAAAACCATCATGGTGCCAAGTTTGTCCTTGGGATAGCCTAGGCTGGTCCTTTGGGACCTATGCTCCGGGAACTGTGCAGGCCAGCTTGCTTGGAGAGCTGGAAGCCACATGGGACCTGCGTGCTTATTACACGTGAAGCTTTGGACCCTGCTCACAATGATAGTCTTTGAGGAGTGGAGCTGGGTTGCTGTAGCCAGCAGTGCAGAATGGAGCTACAGATGGGTAGCAGGAGACCACTGGGCGCCTCTTCAGTGGACCTGCTCTTTCCTTCCCTTCTCTGCTTGCTCCCACAGTCTCTGATATATGGAAGCCTCCTTTTACTTCACTTTCAAGCCATTGTCTGAGATCACAGGCCACCTGTCTTTTCTTAGGGCCTAGTCTATCCTGGTTGTTACATAAGGATCTACCTGTGTGTATGTGTTCAGTTGGACATGTTCTAGTCCCCTTTCTTTAATGTTTTTAAAAGTTTCTATAGAACTGGTGTCAGCACTTCTGAATTTTTTATGAAATATCCCAGTGAAGCCATCTTGCCATTGACTTTTCTTTTTATATATATTTTTGGTCTTTTTTGAAGGGGTGGAGCAGGGGGTTAATCACATTCTGAATTGCTTATTTCATAATTACTCTGCTTAAACCTATTTCTATTCATATTAGTTTAGGTATGTCGTATATTTTCAGGAATTTGTCCCATTCATCTGCACTTTCAAATCTGTTGCAGTTCTTTTTCATAGTGTTATGATTCTTTATTCAATGAATATGTTGTGTTGTCTCCAGATTCATTTCTTTTGATTATTTACCCTTCCCCCCTCCCCCAGTATATCCAGTAGTTTGTTTCAGTGATTCTTTTCAAAGAACCAACTTCTGGTTTGATTGATTTTTTTCTGTTGTTTAACTGTATTCTATTTCATTTCTTTCTCACTGGTATTTATTATTCATTTCAGCTAGTATCTTTGGCCTCTTGCTCTTCCTTTCCTTTTTGTTCAAGTTTTCATTTAAACAATTGATTTTCATCCATCTTTTTAAATATGGGCATGTATTGCTATGAATTTCCCTCTGAGAATGGTTTGTGCTGTGTCCCAAAGGATTTGGTATGTTGTGCTTTCCTTTATATTTGATACCAAGTATATTTTTATTTCACTTTTAATTTCTTACATAGAGAAATTGTTTTCTAGTCGTACAATATTTAATTTTGGTATAATAATAATTATTCATTTTTATTCTTCCTGTGATTGATTTCTTACTTCATACCATTATGGTCAGAAAGTATGCTTTGTATGATTTTAATGTTTTAAAACTTGAGATTTGTGGCATAATCTGTAGTTGGTTCTGGAAAAATTATCCTGTGAAAATGTCTGCTGATGATGGATGGAGTGTTCTAAGTTAAATTGGCTTATGATTTTCTTTATGTTCTTAATGTCCTTATTGATTCACTTTTTAAATGTTCTGTCGAGAACTGAAATTGAAGGTTTCAAAACTACAAATATTAATAGCGGCACTGTAATTTTTCTTTGATATTAGTGTTTGTGTCATGTTTTTGGACAGGTTAGGTGAATATATGCTAATAATTGTATCTTCTTGAAGTATTAGCGCTTTTATTATGTAATAGCCTTTATCAGTATGACCACACTCCTTTTTTTGGGTGCTGGTTGCACGGAACATTTTTTCCATCCTTTATTTTCAGTCAGTTTGTGTCCTAATGTGAATGTGTGTTTTGTGTAGGTAACAAAAGATGAATCATGTTTTTTATCCAGTCTATCACTCTGCCTTTTGTGTAAATATTTTGGCTATTTACATTTTCTTCATTCTTTTAGCTAATTGGGTTTTGAGTTTCTTTTATCTGGTTTCTCTTTTTATCAATTTTCCTGTTATTTTTTGTATTTAGCATCTTTTGTTATGAGCTTTAATTCCTCTTTACATATTCTCTTAGTGGTTACTACAAATATTATACTATACAACATGCAATTACAGTAACATTTAGCATGCAATCAACAATGAATGTGAAATATTAAGTATTCCTGGTTTACTGTTCCCTCTCCTTTTTCTGTTGGTGAACCTCCAGTGACAGTAATGTGCACCCTACATCCAGTAGTCGTAATATGTACTTATTTTCTGAGATCTCTGTCTGACTCCTTCCTCCCCCTTTGTGTACATTTGAGTGTTTGATTAATGTTCTTTCCTTTCCATTTAGAAAACTTCCTTAAGTACATGTAGGGCTGGTCTGGTATTGCCAAATTCCCAAGGCTTCTGGTTATTTGGGACTCTTCTTCCCTGTTTCAAAGAAATGCCTTGGCTTAGTGCTTTTCTGTTGTTTCCTTTTTAATTAAAGTAGGGCGATGCCATCTATCGGTTGGCGTGTGTCACATATTGGTATAAGGAGCCCTGGTGGTGCAGATTGGTGTGATACTGCTAACCACAAGTCAGCAATTCACATCCATCTTTCTCTGTAGGGGAAAGATCAAGCTATTGCTCCCATAAACATGTACGCTCTCAGAACTCTAGGGTAAAAAAAGAAACCAAGAAACCATGGGGAGCAGTTTTACTCTTCCCATAGGGACACGAACAGTCAGAATCAACTTGAAGGCAGTGGGTTTTTACCTGTTGTTATGGAATTAAAGAATTTCCGATTTATTACCAAAGGTTTATAATTCATTACTGTGCTTAGATTTCTGGTGTTCAAATTGTGCCAGACAGGTCAACCTATCTGCTAAGTTTTTGCACTGCACCATCATTGTTTTGGTTGTTTTATTACGTGGTTCCTGAGATACTCCAGATTTACCTTGTACATTGCTGCCATTTACCCCAGAATCAGCCATTTCTCCAATGACTGCCGGTTCATTTGACAAGAGAATGATTCTTGAGGTCGATTAGGTTACCAGATGGGCTCATTGCTACAGGGATATCCTTGCTTGTTGGCTGAACTCAGTGTCTTACACTCATTCTACAGAAGGAGAAATAGCATGACCTTTTCCCCTGCATAGCGCCCATTCTTTTCCAAATTTTAGCGTAAAGTTTCACTGTAATTTACAATGCATATTGCAAAGCACAACAACCATGCTTCTTCCCTTTGTCGCTGAATTTTCCTCCAATTTAGCTATCATTTTAACTTTCTTTCTCTTTCTCTCAGCTGGTAATCTTTGTTTTCTCGATGAGGCTGCCCTTGGCAAATATAAGATTTTAGTCAGATCGCTTTCAGTGGCAGTTTTTACTGCTATTGTGGACACTACAATGGATTTATCAAATGTTCTTTCTCTTTAAGCATCATTTCAGCTTTTTCTTTTTTTTCCCCAACTGTCCATCTTGATTTTCCTGGTGAGGCTGCCTTTGATAAAAGGAAATATAAGATGGTAACCCGCTATCTTTGGTTTGATACTTTTTTCTGCTGTGTATTTTGCTGGACACCATAATGGCTTTCTGTGGCCTCTGTAAGAAACCCAGAGTCCTTTGTTCTTAATGCTGTGATAGACCTGAGTGGACTTGCTACTTCACAAGACTTTCCCCAGATTCCTTATCACCTTCAACATCCACAGCCACCCACTTAAGCAAGTGATAACTTAAAAACAGTAGTCTGACTTCCATCCTTCCAGAGAGCCACCAAGTAGACGTGCTAAGGCCCTGCTGCTCCAGCTCAGGCTCCACACATCTCTACCAGTTGTAATGGACTATGCTCCTAGGTTTTGTGTTACTAAATCTCAAGACAGAGAGACTTCGACTCGTTGTATATCAGGCATCAGCTTTCTCACACTGCTGAGTGGTGTGGATGTGTCTAAAGGAGTCCTAGTGGTACTTAGTGGCTATGTTTGGGTGCTGTTAAAATCTAGGTCAGTCGTTCAAACCCATCAGCCAGTCTGTGGGAGCGAGATGAAGCCGTCTGTTCCTGTAAAGATTTTCCACCTCAAAAACCGAAAGAAGTAGTTCTCTGCCCTATATGGTCGTTGTGAGTCAGAATCAACTTGTTATCAGCAGTGGACATTTTCAGAATACCTATTTGGAATATAAGAAGAACCACACAAGAAGCAGGCCACCAGATAAATATGACTGTGGATGTTGCTTCCAAGATCCGTGCTGCCCAGTGGAAAGGGAAATGAGCTGCAAGTGCACACAGTTGACGCATCCCACTGCCGACTGCGAGGCTGGCAGTTTGAGTCCACCCACATTGAAAGGGATATTGAAAGAAAGACCTGGTGATCTACTTCTGAAAAATCACCATCGAAAACCCTGTGAAGCACAGTTCTACCCTGACACCCATGGGATTGGCAGTACTACTCAACCGGGTGCCTAGCAAGACACCATTCTTTGTGGGATTTTTCCTATTTTAATTACCATCCATTGCTTTTTATTTTTTTAATCATTTTACTGAGGGCTCGTACAACATTTATCACAATCCATACGTACATCCATTGTGTCAAGCACATTTGTACATTTCTTGCCATCATCATTCTCAAAATATTTCTTTCTGCTTGAGCCCTTGGTATCAGCTCCTCATTTTTCCCCTCCCTCCTAACCCTTCTCCCTCATGAATCCTTGATAAATTTATAAATTATTATTATTTTGCCATGTCTTACACTGTCCAGCATCTTCCTTCATGCACATTTCTGTTGTCTGTCCCCCAGGGGGTGGTTATATGTAGATCCTTGTGATCAGTTCCTGCTTTCTACCCCTCCGTCCCTCCACCCTCCCTGTTTCGCCGCTCTCACCACTGGTCCTGAGAGGGTCATCTGTCCTGGAGTGCCTCTGTTTCCAGTTCCTGTGTGTACCAGTATACATCCTTTGGTCTAGCTGGATTTGTAAGGTAGAATTGGGATGATGATAGTGGGGAGGAGGAAGCATTGAAACTAGAGTAAAGTTGTATGTTTCATCATTGCTACACAGCACCTTGACTTGCTCATCTCCTCCCTGCGACCCTTCTGTGAGGGGATCTCCACTTGCCTACAGATGGGCTTTGGATCCCCACTCTGCACTGCCCCTCATTCACAGTGATAATAATATTTTTGTTCTTTGATGCCTGATACCTGAACCCATCAACATCTCATGATCACACAGGGTAGTGTGCTTCTTCCATGTGGGATTTATTGCTTCTCAGCTAAATGGCCTCTTTATTTTTAAGCCATTAAGACCCTAGGTGCTATATCTTTTGATAGCCAGGCACTACCAGCTTTCTTCACCACATTTGCTTACGCACCTGTGTTGTCTTCAGCGATCGTGTTGGGAAGGTGAGCCTTATGGAATGCCAGTTTAATAGAACAAGTGTTCTTGCATTGAGGGAGTACTTGAGTAGAGGCCCAATGTCCATCTGCTACGTTAATACTATAAATATATGCACATAGATCGATTATTTCCCCATTGTCATATATAAATATGTTTGCATATGTACATGCCTGTATTTAGACCTCTATAAATGTCCTTTGCCTTCTAGTTCTTTCCTCTATTTCCTTTTACTTTTATCTTGTCCCACTATCATGCTCAGCCTTCATTTGGGTTTCAGTAATTCCTCTCAGTTACATTACCCTTGAACAAGCCCTACCAGGCCTTTTACACCCTCCTCATCACTGATTTTGGATCACTTGTTATTCCATTGTCCCTGGGATTTATTAACACCACTTCCTTTCCCCCACCTCTCCCTCTACTATGTCCCCTGGAACCTTCGGTCCTGTTGTTTTCTGCAACAAAAAAGAAAATAGTTCAAGGTCTATTGACATTTAGGAGTGTTTTCTGGTGGAGTCTGATGGAGTGCCACACCATGGCCCCAAAGTCTATTTTTGGTATTCCCTCGAGACGTCCTTGCTCTGCTCCCCTTGCTGTTCTGTTGCACGCCTTTAGTGTTTTGCCTCGGTGTGGTGGGGTCTGATCAGGCATAATTCCCTCACTGTGTATCCAGTGTTGTCCCCTATAGGGCTATGGGCCAGTGAGGGATGTCATGTCTCATAGTGGGGTTGACCATGTGGCCCTCTCTAGCTATTGGCTGCTCTGAGCAGGGATATCATCTTCAAGTCTTGGTGGGCCAGGATGTGCTCCACTCTCTCTTCCTCCCCCCTCATTTGCTCCTGTGTGCTCTGATCAGACATGTCCCTCTCCCTGAGCTGTAGCTTCAGTGCTGCCCCTAAGGTAAATTCTTCAGGGGGCAGGGGTGGTTGTCCACATAGTTGGGATTGGGGGCTGTCTCTCAGACCCCTCTACTGGTTCCCTGCTTCATGCCAGTATGTTGCATTCACATCTTAGAGCACCGCTTTGTAGTCTGGTCCCTCTTTCCCTGAGAAGATATGAATAATACACTCCCCTTGGGGGAGTTAGTGCCCTGTTCCCCAACTACTCATTTGTTTTTGTTTTTTCTCTCTTTCCCCTTCCTTTTTAGTTGTCTACCATATGTATTCCTGGATTTGGTCTGGTCCCTGCCATACTCCCTGAACCTGAACCCAGGAATGTTTATATACAATAGTTTTTTCCCTAAGCCCGTTTTGCACTTTTTTTTTTTAAGCTTTCCTCATCAGACTCATATAGTACTTCTCATTTTCTGCTTGGCTTACTTCGCTTAGTATAATTTCCTCCAATTCTTTCCAATGTGCTTCATGCATTCATCACTACTTTTTTTCTTATTTTTTTAATCATTTTATTGGGGGCTCATAGAATTCTTATCACAATATGTTCTTGATCCATTGTGTCAAGAACATATGTACATTTGTTGCCATCATCATCCTCAAAACATTTGCCTTCTATTTGAGCCCTTAATATCTGCTGCTTATTTTCCCCCTCCCTCCCCACTGTCCCCTACCTCATGAACCCTTCATCATTAATAAATTATGATTATTTTGTCATATACTACACTGTCCGATGTCTCCCACCGCCTTCTTCTCAACTGTCCCTCCCCCAGGGAGGAGACTATATGTAGATTCTTGTAATCAGTTCCCCCTATCCACCCCACATTCTCTCCACCCTCCAGGCATCGCCACTCTCACCACTGGTCCTGAATGAGTCATCTGTCTGGGGATTCCCTGTGTTTCCAGTTGCTATCTGTACCAATGTACATCCTCTGGTCTAGCCAGATTTGTAAGGTAGAATTGGGATCATGATAGTGGAGGAGAGGAAGTATTTAAGAACTAGAGGAAAGTTATATGTTTCATCGCTGCTACCCTGCACTCTGACTGGTTCATCTCTTCCCCACAACCCTTCACTAAGGGGTGTCCAATTGGCTACCAATGGGCTTTGAGTCTCCACTCTGCACTCACCCACATTTTCAATGATATGATCTTTTGTTCCTTGATGCTTGAAACCTGATCCCTTCGACAGCTCGTGGTCACACAGGCTGGTGTGTTTCTTCCATGTGGGCTTTATTGCTTTTGAGCTAGATGGCCACTTGTTTATCTTAGAACCTTTAAGAACACAGACGCTATATCTTTTGATAGCTGGGCACCATCACTTTTCTTCACTACATTTGCTTACACACACGTTTGTCTTCATTGATCGTATCAGGGAGGTGGGCACCCATTGATATGATTTTTAGTTCTTTCATGTCTGATAACCAGTCCCTTCTGCACCTTGTGGTCAGACAGGCTGTGTGCTTCTTCCATGTTGGCTTTGATGCATCTCAGCTAGATGGCCGCTTGTTTATCTTCAACGCTTTAAGATCCCAGACGCTTTGATAGCCACGTACCATCAGCCTTCTTCACCACATTTGCTTATGCACACATTTTTCTTCAGCAATCAGGTTGGGAATGTATGCATCCTGGAATGCCAATTTAATAGAACAAAGTGTTCTTGCATTGAGTAAGTGGAGGCCTAATTGTTTTATTAGGAGTTCACACAACTCTTATCACAATTCATACATACATCAGTTGTGTAGAGCACATTTGTACATTCATTGCCCTCATCATTCTCAAAACATTTCCTCTCCACTTAAGCCCTTGGCATCAGGTCCTCATTTTGTCCCCTCCATCCCCGCTTCCCCCTCCCTCATGAACCCTGGATAATTTATAAATTATTATTTTGTCATATCTTGCCTTGTCCGACATCTCCCTTCACCCACTTTTCTGTTGTCCACCCCCTAGTAACAAAGTCAAATGCAGATCCTTGAAATCGATTCCTCCTTTCCAACCTACTCTCCCTCTACGCTTCTAGTAGTGCCACTCTCACCACTGGACCTGAAGAGATCATCCACCCTGGATTCCCTATGTTTCTGGTTCCTATCTGCACCAGTGTACATCCTCTGGTCTAGCCAGACTTGCAAGGTAGAAATCAGATCATGATAGTGCAGGAGGATGAAGCATTTAGGAACTAGAGGAAAGTTGTATTTTTCATTGTTGCTACATCACACCTTGACTGGCTCGCCTCCTCCCCTACACCCCTCTGCAAGGGGATTCCGGTGACTGACAAATGGGCTTTGGATCTCCAATCTGCACCCCGCCCCCCTACCTCATTCACTATGGTAAGATTTTTTGTTCTGATGATGCCTGATACCTGATCCCTTCAACACCTTGTGATCGCACGGGATGGTGTGGTTCTTCCATGTGGGCTTTGTTGCTTCTGAGCTAAGTGGCTGCTTGTTTGCCTTTAAGACACCAGACGCTATACCTTTTGATATCCGGGCACCATCAGCTTTCTTTGCCACATTTGCTTATGCACCCATTTGTCTTCAGCGATCATATCATGGAGGCAAGCACAAAATGTTATGATTTTTTGTTCTTTGATGCCTGATAACTGATCCCTTTGGCACCTTGTGATCACACAAGCTGGTGTGCGTCTTCCATGTGGGCTTTGTTGCTTCAGAGCTAGATGACCACTTGTTTATCTTCAATCCTTTAAGACCCCAGACGTTATATCTTTTGATAGCCGGGCACCATCAGCTTTATTCACCACATTTGCTTATGCACCCGCTTTGTCTTCAGCAGTTGCGTTGAAAAGGTCAGCATCACAGAATGTCAATTTAATAGAAGAAAGTATTCTTGCATTAAGGGAGTACTTGAGTGGAGGCCCAATGTCCTTCTGCTACCTTAATACTAAACGTATAAATATATGCACATAGATTTATTTACCCATCCTCATATATAAATATATTTGCATATATACATGTCTTTATCTAAACCTCTATAAATGCCCTCTGTCTCCTAGCTCTTTCCTCTATTTCCCTTGACTTTCCTTCTGTCCCACTATCATGCTCAGTCCCGACCAGGGTTTCAGCAAATCCTCTTTGTTACATTACCCTTGATCATGCCCTACCAGGCCTCCCAGCCCCTCCTCACCACTGATTTAGATCACTTGTTCCCTTGTCCCTGGGTTTGTTAACACCACTACCTTTTCCCCCACCTCTCCTATGTCCCTCCTGAACTGTCGGTCCTGTTGTTTTATCCTCCAGATTGTTCATCCAGCCTATCTTATTTAGAAAGACCAGCGGAGATAATAACATGCACAAAAACAAGACATAAAAATACCAAGGAACAATATACAACCAACCAACAACAATAAATCAATGACAAAAAAAAACACAAGAAAGAAAAGTTTGTAGTTAGTTCAAGGATTGTGTGTTGGCCTTTAGGAGTGTTTTCCAGTTCAATCAATTGGGGTACCACACCCTAGCCCCAAAGTCCACCTTCATCATTCCCTGAGGACCTCGCCGTTCCATTCCCTTGCTATTCTGTTGCACCCCCTTAGTGTTTTGCCTCGGTGTGGCGGGATCAGATCAGGCGTAGTTCCCACACTGTGTCTCCAGTGTTGTCCCGGTAGAGCTATGGGTCAGTGAGGGGCGTCATGTCTCATAGTGGGGCTGGCCATGTGGTCCTCTCTGTGGACTGGCTGCTCTAATCGGGATAATCGTCCTCAAGACCTGGTGGGCCAGGATGTGCTCCACTTTCTCCTCCTCCCCCTTCATCATCACCCATGTGCTCCCATCAGATATGTCCCTCTCCTGGAGCTGCAGATTCAATGCCGTCTTTTGAAATAAGTTCTTCTGGTGGGAGGGCCAGGCGTCCTCTTAGTATTTGTCATCACTGCTTTTTAGTGATGTGTAGTACTCCATTGTATGTATATACCACTGTTTTTTAATCCAATCATTTGTTGGTGGAAATTTGGGTTGTTTCCAACTCCTTGCATTCGGATTTGTACCCTTGTGGAACTGCTGTTCAGGTCCTTTGCCCACCTCCTCGGTGGGCAATTAGTTTTTTTTTTCTCTTTGGAAACTAGCAGAGTATTGTAGATTTTAGTAATAAGGCCTTTGTCTGATGTGTCAGGCTAAAGATGTTTTCCCAGTCCGTGGGCTCTCTTATTACTCTCTTGGTGAATTATTTTGATGTATACAGATGTTTTATCTTCAGTGTATCCCACATGTCAATTTGTGACTCATGTGTATTTGTGTCCTTCCCTGTTTCTGCTATCCCATGTATTCCCAGTGCCAAAATTCTCAGATTGGTCCCAGTTCCCTTATTGATGGACCTAATAGTTTGGAGTTTTACCTCAAGGTCTGTGATTTACCTTGAGTTTATTCTTGTGCATGGAGTCAGATAAGGGTCATGCTTCATTTTTCTGCAGGTAGATATCTATTTTTTCCAACACCGCTTGTTAAAGAGGGTACCTGCTTTTGATATTTTGGGGGCTTTATCAAAAGTGAGTTGTCTGTATCCTGATGATTTTATTTCTGGGTTTTCAGTTCTTTTCCAGTAGTCTAAGTATCTGTCATTATACCAATACCTCCCAGTTTTGACCATGATGGCATTATAATATGTGCTAAAGTCAGGTAAAGCAAGCCCTCCCACTGTGTCCTTCTTAGGGAGTCTCTGCTAATTCTGGGCTTCTTCCCTCTCCATATGAATTTGGTAATCAGTTTTTCCATTTCTTTCAAGAAAGATGAGGGTAATTCTCTCAGGATTGCATTAAAGTTATATAGTGCCTAGGAGAGAACTGACATCTTTACTATATTGAGTCTTCTGATCGACAAAAATGGGATATTCTCCCATTTGTTGAATCACTCTTGGTTTCTTGTAATAGTGTTCCATAGTTTTCCTCATATAAATCTTTTGTTCTTTTAGTCTGCTATTTCCCTAGATATTTTAATTTGTGCTTGGCTATTGTGATGGGTACCACCTTTTTGACCTCCTCTTCTGTTATTTTAGCTGATATGTATAGCAGTCCAGTGGACTTCTGTTTGTTGATCTTGTATCCTGCCACTCTGCCCCTTTTGGATCTTTTGGGATTTTCCATTTATAAAATCATGTCATCTACATATAACGATAGTTTTACCTCTTCCTTCCCCAGACGAATACCTTTGATGTCGCTCCTTTGCCTTATGCTGCGAGCTAAAACCTCCAGTACGATGTTAAATAAGAGTGGGGACAAGGGGCATCCTTGTCTGGACCCTTTTTCTGTGGAATTGTGTTCCTCTTTTCTGCATTGACTACCATGTTGGCTGTTGGTTCTTCATATATAGCTTGTATTGTCTTGAGGAATTGTCCTTCCATTCCTATCTCCTGACGTGTCTTAAAAAGGAATTGGTGTTGGATGTTGTCGAATGCTTTTTCCACATCTATCAATATTATCATGTGGTTCTTAGAGTTTTTCATGTCAATGTGGCACATGATACTAATGGTCTTTCGTATGTTGAACTATCCCTGGTATGAATCTTGCTTGGTCATGGTGAATTATCATATATACTCGTGTATAAGCTGAATTTTTCAGCACAAAAAATGTGCTGAAAAACTGGGGTTTAACTTATACGAGGTGTAATATCTCACAGGTGATTGTCGTTCCTCCGCTGTTCATTCAAAGCCCCACTGATACTGCAGGGCTTTGAATGTTTGTTACTCACATCTAACCAATCAGAGCCATCCTATGACGTGGAAGGCTCCAATTTGCAGAAGCACCCATAGTGATTCACTTACGCTGGCAGCTGAACTGGTCAGGATGTGTCCGTGGCTGCGCTCCGTCTCTCCCCTCTGGTCTCTGTGTTAATTCACATCCTGCATTTCCCACCCTAGGCTTATACTCAAGTCATCAGTTTTTCTAGTTTCCCAGGTAATAACTAGGTACCTAGGCTTATACTCAGGTCGGCTTATATTCAAGTATATATGGTATTCGTTTTATATACATTTGTATTCTATTGGCAAGTATTTTGTTAACAATTTTTGCATCTGTGTTCATTAAGAATATTGGTCTGTAGTTCTCAATTCTTGTAGGATTCCTGCCCTGTTTGGGTATCATATTTATACTTGCTTCAAGAGGTTGCCGTCTTTTCTAGGTTCTGGAAGATTTTGTGTAGGATTGGTGTCATTTCTTCCCTAAATGCTTGGTAGAATTGTCCTGTGAAGCCATCTGGTCCAGGGAATTTGGGGTTGGTAATCCCTTGATATCCTTGTCTATTTCTTCTATTGCTATGGGTCTATTGACATTCTTGATGTTCCTCTGGGAAATTCGAGGGAGGGATTGTTTTTCAAAATTTGACCATGTCTTCCAAGTTGTTGAATTCATTGGAGTACAGTCCTTCGTAATACTCTTTAATTATCATTTTGAATTCATTAGAGTCTGTTGTAATGCCCCCTCTTTCATCCCTCATTCTTGCTATTGAAATTTGTTCCCGTCTTTCTTTGGTTAGGTTTACCCACGATATGTTGATTCTGTTTATCTTTTCAAAGAACCAACTTTTAGCAGCATTAATTTTTTCCATAGTTTTCTTATTTTCCCTCTCCTAAATCTCAGCCCTGATTTTTATTATTTCTTTTCTTTTGCTATTAGCATGATTGTGCTGTTGACTCAGCCCTAGTTGCTGTAAATTTTGTGCCAGCATATCAATCATATGGCTTTCTTCCTTTCTCAGGTGTGCATGTATTGCTATGAAACTTCCTCTGATAACTGCCTTTGCTGTGTCCCATAAGTTTTGGTACGTCTTATTCTCATTCTCATTGGTTTCTAGAAATTTCCTAATTTCATCTATGATCTGAGCCAGTACACACTCCTTTTTCAGTAGAGAGTTATTCATCCTCCAATTGTTTGCCTTGTTTTATTCATCTTCATTTTGCTGATTTGCAGCCTTATGGCACAGTGGTCAGTGAGAGAAGTCTATATGATATCAATGTGCTTAAATTTATGCAGATTTGACTTATGCCCCAGCATGTGGTCTATCTTCGAATATGTGCTATGTGGGCTTGAAAAGAATGTGAAATATTTTGTATTTTCATGAAAAGCTCTGTAAATATATATCAGGTCAAATTGACTAATTGTAGTGTTTAGATCTCTGGCCTCCTTGTTGAGTTTCTTTCCCTGTGATATTTCTTTCTCAGAGAGTGGTGTATTGAAGTCACCTACTATAATTGTTGAGGCTGTGACTTCCTTTTTCATATTTTGAAGCATTTGTTTGACGTATTCAGCAGGTCTGTCATTTGGGGAATATGTTTACAATGCTTAGTGGTTCTTTGCCTACTGCTCCCTTGAGCATTATATAGTGTTCCTCATCTCTTTTTATGGTTTGCACTTTGAGGTCAGTTTTATCCAAGATTACGATTGCAACCCTTGGTTTTTTTTTAATTGCTGTTTCTTTGGTATGTTTTTCTCCAGCATTTGATTCTCAGCCTAGTTTTGTTTGTAGTCTTGACATGTGTCTCCTGTTGGCAGCAGATTGATTAGTTGTATTTCTAAACTAGTCTAAACTAGTCTGCTAGCCTCAGTCTTTTAATGCCTGAGTTTAGTTCATAGATATTCAGGGGTATTATTTCCATCCGTGGACTCTGTGATGTCATCTTACACCTTTTGTGTTGGGTGTTTTCCCACCTCCCTTTCTTTTTAATGTAGTGTGTGTGTGTGTGTGTGTGTTTCATTCTTGACTTCTTTTCACCCTTAATCCAATGCTATCTTGGGGGCTGTTTTCTCTTTGTTTCCCTCTGGGTGAGGTTGTTCTCTGTGGCAGTCTCTTACTTATGCTTGGTGAGTGCTGTTCTTCTGCCTATACTGGATCGACAAGGATCCAGGCTGGGTTTCTTCTAATGTATTCTTTGAGTTTTTCCTTCTCTAACAAGACAATTACTTCTTCATCTATCTTGATCAGTAATTTGGCTGTGTAGAGTATTCTTGGGTTTGCATTATTTTCCTTCAATTTTTGCAATGTTACTCAACAACTCTCTCCTCTTCTTCATAGTGTTCTCTGATACCCTGTTTCCCCGAAAATAAGACAGTGTCTTATATTAATTTTTGCTCCCAAAGATGCACTAGGTCTTATTTTCAGGGGATATCTTATTTTTCCATGGAGAAGAATGTGGTACACGTTTATTGTTTTATTAAAAGAGACCTCGTACTACCTGTCTGCTCTGACTGCGCTGCAGCCAATAGTGAGCTGCGTGGTGGTGCCCACCACTATGATCCAGAGTCCAGAGTTACGGTAGCTTCGGGGGTGCTGATTTTTGGGGAGGTCTTATTTTTGGGAGATGCCTTATATTTCAGCCCGAGGCAAAACTGTGAGTAGGTCTTATTTTGGGGGGATGTCTGACTTTTGGGGAAACATGATAGGTCTGAGCATATTCTTATTTGGGAAACTATGTGATTGCTTGTTTTTCCCTAGCTCTTCTCATGATTTTCTCCTTTTCCTCAAAGTTGGATAGTAAGTATGATGTGCCTTGATTTCTTCTTGGGTTTCAATCTGACTGGTGTTCTTTCAGCTTCCTGAATGGTTGCCAGGTTTTCATTCATTAAGCTCGGGAAGTTTTCCTCCAAGAATTTCCTCTCTGTTGCAGTTGACTTCTTTGTGGTGTCTTCCTCTGGTAATCCAATAATTCTAATGTTGTTCCACTTCATAGCATCAGACCTAGCTTTTAGCTTCTCTTCATCTTCACTAATGATCTTATTAGATTTTTGTTCGCATTTAAAGTCTCCTTGGCTGTCCTCTAGGTCACTGGTGCAATTATCTGCCTCCTCCAGTCGATTCTCGTGGTCTGCGTGTCTGCTACTAGTTTTTGTTATCTCTTCCCTGATCGCTTGTATTTCCCTTTGGTGTATGGACTTAATCTCCTCTTTCATTTCATCTTTTTTTCTGTATTGTTTTTCTCATATCCTGTATTACAGCAAGAAGTATTCTGAAAAATTCTTTATGTGGCAGATAAATATCTGCTTCTTCTATGCATGTCGTTCGGTTCAGGACATCTCTGCCATTGAAGTTTGTTTCTCATGTTTTTTTGTTGAGGTCATTGGGCCTGATTGCTGTTTGTTTTAGAGGAGCCAGGTGCCATTTTTCAGGGAGTCAAAGAGCACTGGCTCTCTCTGGGAGACTCGTAGGAAAGCTTCTTCGAACTGCTACAGCTAATTTCACTATGGAATTAGCCAACCACTTTATCCTCCTGTGGCTTCACTCTTTCCCTAGTCAACAAGTTGGATGGGCCTCTCCGGAGATGCTGGTTGGGTTGTTGTGGATCCACGAGGATGGTGCTTTACTGGGTGATCTCACAAGAATCCATGATGGTGTGGCCCATGACGGCTTGGGTTGCCACAGGTGGCATGCAAAGGTGCCCGCTGCAACAGGAGTGTCACAGAAATCTGGTTGGTTGCCTGCTTTGGTATAGAGCACCGTGAATGTTGGGCGGAATTTCCCTGATCAGGTAGATCACTGCATAGGTTAGGCAGAGGTTCCCACTGCTCCGTGGAAAGCTGGTGAGTGTTTGATAAGCTTTCTTAGTCTGTGAGGCACTACAGCAGGCGGGAGGAAGCTCCCTCAGTAACGTGGGACCACAGAGGATGGATAGGAGCTCCCCAAGGCACACAGGCAGGATTTCCCCCAAAGAAGGGGTGCCGAATTTCTCCAGCCATGTCTTAAGCACTACAGAGGACCGGCAGGTGGGCTTTTCCAGGGAAGAAGTTGGGCAGGATATCCCCTGTTGGAGTGTGGGTGGGCTTTCCCAGCTTCCGGTTATGCTGCAGAGGGAGGAGCTCGCCCAGCAGGGTTGAGTGCAGGCATTAATGCCCTAGGCTAAGGGTAGTGGTCAGGATGTTGGCAGTGCTGTGTGAGAGAAAGGGGAAGAGAAAAAGAGAAGGAAAAAAACAGCCCACTGAGACAGGGGGATGGGGGGAATAGAGAGAAGAGAGGGAAACTGAAGCATCAATATAAATGAACCTGATCCTTGACCATGGGGCTGCAGGGGTTCAATCCCTGCCCTGAGATGGTGTCAAACTGTGGCTGTGTTGAGATAAAGCCCCTGTGTTGGCTACAAATGATCCTGGCTCCAGCCAAGACAGTGGCCGGGCCAAGGTAAGGTGACCAGATTTTAACATTGGTATAGCGGGACACCATTGATAAAACTCATATCCTGGTGAAATTGCCACATGGCAGCCGAAAACCGTACATACCCTCACTTGTTGTCCATTCTTTCCAAAAATTGGGACTTTTTAAAAACACCATAGACACGAGAAAAAATGTTTAAAAAGCGGTACGTCTGGTCACCTTAGGCTAAGGTCAAACCCTAGCTGGCCTCCATTGTGGTAAGCCAAAAGACCCAGCTCCTTAAAACCTATTGGATCTCTGCCTACTTATCTTTCTGATGCTCCTTCTGCGACCTGGCGGTGTGGAATTTCCCTCTTAGTGACTCTCCTGCACAGATTTCTGTGGAGTTCCTCTGCTATGTGTTACTCAGTCGCCATCTTCCTGGAAGTCTCTACCATCCATTTCTTAACAGATTTTTGTGAGAACTTTTTTTTCTCTCCCACTTAAAATTAATATACTTTTCCCCTCAAGAGACTGTAATTTACCTTTGTAAATTACAGAAAAAGGGCTTCAAAAATTCATGGAAAATTCCTTTACCTTTTAATCCTATTTCCATGAGCTATTTGTGACTCACTCATACATGTTATTCCAGTTACTATGGCTCCATAAGAAATTATCGCCAACACTTAATGGCCTAAAATAGCAATTAAATATGCTCATAGATTTTATATTTTGTGGGAAGGAACTCAGACATAGCATAACAAACATGTTTCTTCTCTGCCCTATGATGCCGGGGCCTCAGCTACACACCTTACTGGCTAGACCAGAAATGTCTGAAAGCTCGCTTACCATGTGGCTGCCTGATGGGCCAGTTTGGGCTTCTTCACAGTTCAATGTCTAGTGTCCCTCCAGAGTACGTTTCCTAAAGGAGAAACCAGGTAGAATCATACTCCTATAGTCCCTGGGAGCACTGCTGCCGTATTCATTAGGTCTGAAGAGTCCCAAGTCCCCCATCCCCAGGTGCACAAAAGGGAAAGTGACCACACACCTCACATTCCTTCACGAAGGGATCTAGGGTCCCTGAGTAAACCGCATGGAGTGCATAGCTGACCTCTGGCTACATCAAGGAGAAGAATCCTACGTAGCTCCATCAATCAAGGCCGATTGCCACAAAATAGAGATCAGGCATGCCTCCACCCTCCATCATTCTTTACCCTTTTCTGATAGTAACTGTTTCTTCCACAGCATTCTACTTTTGTGCTGTGTTCTATAATCCATTGCACTGGTCGCACAGAGCTCACAGGCAATACTCACAATTAAGGGAGCTTTTTAGAGAACTTAATGGGTTACTACAAGCCAAGATCAGAAAACACTAAGGATACACTCATTGGTCCACAGTATCATCTCGCCTCAATCAAGTCTTTCTCTAGTCCTTAGTCTCTGTGTTGCTCTTCAATTCTGTCTCGTGTCTCCTTGCCTCAGCCTCTGACTTTGCCTTGTTCTTTCAGTCTGTCCAGTAATTTCTGTTTCACAGCCTCTGGTTCCTCTTGTCTTTAGACAGAGATCTCATTTGTTCTCCACTGGAAGTTCTTTATCCCTTAAGTTCATGGGATTCCTCTCTGTTCCTGTTCTAAGATAACACATCCCTATGGCCAGGGAAGTGGCAACGAAAATGAACCAGTCCACTCTGTTTTGTGTTAGACATGCCCTATTTGCAAAGTCCCACCTAATCATCAATGGGAATCACAAAGACCTAGACAGAAGAGCCATGCCAAGAGAGTTCACACCACGATAGTCCCACAGACAGGTGCTTCTTGCCTTCTTACCCTTAAATCTACAAGTGAGAGCTGTGTCTTGGGAGATTCGCCTCTAAACCCTGGCAACCAAGTGTGCTTTTTACAGTGCATTTCCTCAACTCCTGTGCAGACAGACCACTGCAGCCAGGTGCTGATTCAGGGCAGCCTCCCAGCATTGCCTGTCTGTCCTGCAGCCCCCACTCTATGTGCCTCATTGGGCCTCAGCCATCCATGTGGCCTTTCTGCTCTGCTGGGTGGCATTTTGTTTTAAGATGATGGCAACGCCTTGACAGTCAAAGCTGCAGAACCCTCTGGAGAAAGGACACCAGTGAGTTGCTTTTCTTGCCCACACCCCATCACTGTGGTGGACTTGCACACATTCCTGTTGAGTCAGATGTTGGTGATCTGCATTTCTCCTCCACATTCACTTCACTTAAAAAAAAATTTAGCCCCTGCTATGATTCTAGTGATAGAAGGCGATGTAGGATTTAAGAAAGCTGAATTATCCCTGTCATGTTTAACTCACTGCATAGTTGGAAACTTATAGTTTGAATGTTACATGTTTGCTGTCAGGAATTGAATTTCCTTTCCACTGGGCATCCTGCAGACCCTGCGGTGCTGCATTGCTCCTTGGACCTTGCTGTGTAGCATGGGGATTGCAGGGCCATCTCTACTCTGCTTATGGGACCTGCAGGACCGCAATGATGAGTTGCAGGCTGCGCTGGAAGGCCTACAGACATGGATGCACAAGACACAGAGTAGCCCATCTAGTTTCCGGCCAGATGGATGCCTGCCCCCAGCAGATTGCTCCGAAGGTAGAGGATCTTCTTGGGGAAAGGGTGGAGTCCTTGTTCCAGCAAACTGGGCTATCTCTCAGACCTACCCGTAGTTTGTGTCATGGGCCACTTCCAAGCATCATAGGGTATATTGAGGCACAAACACCTGCCCCAGACACACTGGCACCACCCGGCTGAGTTCCTTGTAGCTGGGAATTTATGGAAGGGGATGGGGGCTTTATCAACTGTAATGAAATGGCAGCAGTTATGTGATCTCACAATGACCTCATGAGAGGCATGTCCATCACTCGTAGATGTTCCAAAGCCACCTCCAGAGTTGTGATTAAGATGAAGGGACTTGGTGGTGAGGTTTCAGCATAGGCTAGAGACAGAGAGAGTGAGGGTATGTGACAGTAAATAAAGGAGCTATATTTCCTTTGCCCAGGTCACAGACCAGTCTCTATACAGATTGTCCTCTGAGCTGTAAGCTGGTTGATGTGAAAACTCTTTTAATAAAAGAGATAAATTATATCTAAAACATATTAATGACTCCCTGATGTTCAGAGAGAGCTTGAGATTTGTCCCCTTGAGTGTCAGAATTCGTCAGAATAGACCTGTGCCAGCGGCGCCTGCGCAGGACACAGGTCAAGCACTGGAAGCAGTTGGGACCTGTGTGCATAGGCGTGCATATCTGCTTAAAAGTAGATATCTCTGGCTTCAGGATCCTCTTAGTGCTGAGGTTTATGACAAATTCCACCTACAGTGTAGACTGTGTTTGATTAATCTCAGCTCCTTCAAAAGACAAGAACAAGGAGGTAACACAGCTGCCCTAGAGTTTTGTCATAGTCCTGTATAGCCAGGGGTTGGTTCTTGGATCAGTGCCCCCAACTGTGCATCAGCAGACACCGTGGCAAGTCTCTCAGCCCTGCTGCCAAAGCTCTGATACACAGTGGTTTTGTGTGCTAAGTTTTGGCCACTCCCTCACCCCAGGGAGATCTGTGGACACTGACAGGCCACTCCCTCACCCCAGGGAGATCTGTGGACACTGACAGGCCACTCCCTCACCCCAGGGAGATCTGTGGACACTGACCTGTGGATCTTTGGCAGTCGAGCATTTTGCATCCTCCTCCCTCCCAGTTTTGTAGTGCTCTAAAGCTATTTATTTAATAAAATGTAAATGAATTATAGCTAAAAGAGCCAACCTGGGAACCTTAAGTTTTCTCTGAATGTGGGTACAGCGTCTTTGGACCCCAACATAACCTGCTCACCTGCAAATGGCAGATTGGTGTCTTGAAATCCTGTGAGTCAACAGCCAAAGGCCATTAGACTCATTTGGGAAATGTGGGATGGAGCCTGACACAGCCAGCTGCACCACATCCAGAGATGCCAAGGGTGCTGTGACATCCATTTAAGGCATCCTACGTATTCTTCCACACAACAGACAGGTCAGCCATCCCCAGGGAAATGGACACTGTGTCCCCTCAACTACACAGAATTTATGGCCCTCAGCACGAACCACTGACCCAAAACCTGGGAGACAAGGCCCTGAAGTCTTGGGTCTGCTCGAGACTGGGGACTGCGGCACCAGATCACAGACCTAGGCTTCATGCCATCGCTAATGAAACCTAGCAGTTTCACAATGTGGCCTTTTTATGTACTGTCCTCCCATCCCTCTGATGGAAACCATTTTAGAAGCAGCACCAAGGCTCAGTTGACCCTTCCGATGTTTGTCTGCTGCTGAGAGAATAGTAAGAAGCTGGGTTGCAGTAAGCCTAGTGATGTGGACTGTCCAGCCTCACGGACCTCCTGTCAGCCCAGGTGACTGCGCAAGTTGACAGTTCTCAGTTTCCAAGGCAAAGTAATTCTTTCCAGAGGTTCTCATTCAGGTTTTTGTCTTGTCCCTTATGTCAAAGTTTGTCACCATTTTCAGGGTGACAATGAGAGTAGAGGATGACTTTGCCACGTCCCATCCTTGACACTGCAAAATGAAGACTGAGTCATGGCATAAATGCAATTCTGAGTCTCAGACCAGCTCTCTTCCAAGCCCTAGCAACACACGTAGTTCAAAGATGTGCCCTGTGTGCCTGGTGTGCGGAGTGGTGATTCAGGTCGGAAAGCGAGTCCTTGCAGTGCTCTCAAGCACCATTCCTCATTCCACACGTATGGAATGTGCCTGACTGCTTTATTTATTCATTTATTATTATTATTATTATTATTATTGTATTTTAAAATCATTTTGTTGGGAGATCTTACAAGTATAACATTCCATAGTTAAATCACATCAAACAGTGTTGTACAGTTGCTACCACAATCCGTTTCAAAACATTTTCTTTTTCTTGAACTCCTTGATATCTGCTCCCCATTTATTCCCTCCTTTGCCCACCATACCCCGCCCCAGGAAACCTTACTTTATTTTTTTCCATATCTTGCACATCCAATATATCCACTCACATACAATTCTGTTGTTCAATCCCATTGAGTGGGGTTATTCAGTCATCAGTGCTCTCAGCTCCCTGTTATCTCCTCCCCCCTTCCTGTACCCTCAGGGAACCGTTACTCCATTTATTGTTTCTGAAGGGTTATCTATCTTAGATTTCATGTATCAAATGATATTAAATATACGATGAACCTACATCAAATCTGATATGATTAAAGAGGCAAAACAAATAAAAACCATAATCATAAGGGGAGGGGATATTAAGGAACTAGAGGATAATTATGTAGTTCATCAGTGCTATACCACACCCTGGATTTATCATCCCTTCCTGTGTCCCTTCTGAGCGTGACTGTCCAATTACCAGAGGGGCTGTGATTTCTGGGTCTCTACTACATCCATGCCCCTTCACATCAATTTGGTTGCTTATCTTTTGAACTTCTGATACCATTTCTCCTCAACACCTCATGATCACACAGGCTGGTGTGCTTCCTTGTGGGCTGTTTCTTACCTGCTAGTTGGGCACTTATTTAACTGCAAAGCATCTAAGACCCCATATGCTATTAATAACCAGGCACCATCAGCTTTTTTCAACCACATTTGCTTATGCACCCATTTTGGCTTCAGCAATCATCTGACCAGTTTATCGAGCAACACACAGACTTACTGCCATCAAGTTGATGCCAACTCATAATGACCCTATAGGACATGGGAGACCTGCCCCTGTGGGTTTCTGAGACTGTAACTCTTGATGGTGGTTTCAAACTGCTGACATTTCAGATCACAGTCCAATGCATAAACACCATGCCACCAGAGCTCCTACATATCCTGAAACCCAGCATTATTTGTGTGATATAATAATGTGGAGGAGGAGGAGGCCAATTTGAAGTCTTTAGCTAATAAACAGGCCATGAGGTGTGTCTGGCCACCTTCACACACAGTGAGGCTCATTCCCAGGCATCACACTGCCCAGAGGCATGTGTCACCAGGTCACCCCACTTCTTCCATCTCCCCACCTCCTCTATGATCCTGGCATCACCAGGGAATAAACTTGAAGTGAAGTACAAGGGGGCCTTACATTCATGGACAATTCCATTATCTTTTTCTTCCGTGTTCTGGAGGTTTTTTGAAGTCCCTTCACACGATATCACTGCCACTTTGTAGGAACTTGAAGGGTGTGATGGGCTGCAGGAGCCTCCTGAGCAATCTGTTCTGGTGAAAGTGTGAAATGGTTCTAAATGAGTGTTTCCTAACGTGGGCAATGCTGCCCCCTGGGGGGCACTGGAATAATCCGTGGGAGCTGCCAAAGCAAATAACCTACACCCTATCCTGGATTAGGGATGGGCTATTGTATAAAAGTTAATTGCCAGAGGGTTGCTGGGTAACTATTTTTCTGAAAATTGGACAGCTGACCAAATAAGTTTGAGATCCTTTATTCTACATGGATACAACATAGCAGATCACCAGTGATGCGTGCTGTTGTACGCCAGTGCGGCAGGACTCCACCATCACTGCCTTTCCCTTGAAAAAGCACATGTAGAATCTGTGCTTTGTTGTCCCTTGGGAATAGGAAAGCTGTAAGAAACCTGTAATGTCCTCACTGAGCTAAGCTGAGATTTCCTCTTCTTCGCAGGCTTTTTCACATGCGTTACAGCTCCTACTCCAGTGAGCCTCGAAACGGAACTCATGATGGAGCAGGTGAAAGAACATTACCAAGACGTCAAGAGCCAGCTGGAGACGAAGGTAGGTGTGAGGGGTGCCCGAGGGGGAGCCTGGGGCTTCCTTTTGTGCACAGAGAGCCGTGCTTAGTGCTGACCCTTCTCCAGGCAGCTGCCTTGGATTTCTCTGGTTGGTGAGCGGGCACTAAGAAGACAGTTTGAGGGAAATACAAGCAGAAATGACTGTCAGTGCCTGGCCCAAAGTCGCTGGGGGCTGGCATGCTGAGTGCAGCCCTGCCAACTGCTGTGCGGGAATTCACACCACCTACCTCATTCTTAGCATAACTTATCCTTGGCTTTGCCTCTCTTGGGATGCTGCATAGTTTCTCAGCCAGGATTACCCTGGCTGACAAGGTCTTCTCAGATGAAGTTAGCTCCTGCCTCTCCTTAGATGGTGACTAAGAGAATGTCCGCACACAGTTGCCATGTGCCGCGTTCTTTCTACTTTCAGGACTCAGAGAGCCAGCCACCCTGTTTCCACCGGGACCTCTGAGCTCCTGGGTGCAAGTTACTTACCTAAACGGAGCTTGCCAGCCAACGGCCAGACAATATCTTCTCCCACGGGAGGTTATCCAACTGGTCCAGACAAGGCTGTGCCTACATCTTGAGCACTGAGTCTTGGGGATGTCACCGCTGCCTTTTCATCCCTGACTTCTGCAGGCCTCAGCTCCTTGGCATGCCCGACAACCTTGCTGTTTCCATGTCATATTGTCAGGGGCTAATGTTTCTCTTTCCAGGTAAACTACAAGCAGGAAATTGAACTAATGAAGAAAAACTTTGAGAAGGAGAAAAGGGAAATGGAGCTTATGTTCAAAAGTGAAGTCAGCATGCTAGAGAGCCAGAGAGCAGACCTGGAGGCGCTCCATGCACAGTCTCAGGATGCCCTTTGCAGCCTGCAGGGGCAGCTGTGGGAGATAAGGAGTGGGGGCCCACATTGCCCCAAGGAGTTGGCCACCTTAGCTCAGTGGCCAGACGAGAAGCTACGCCTGAGACACCAGCACGGACTACCACAAATCAGGTCTGCTGCCCTGTTTTCTTCTGGGTCCTCCTTCAGTCTGAAGTTCTTCCCCAAAACCCACATTAGATATTTAATTCAGGAAATGACTCAACTGCAGTGCATGCTAAGTGGGTAGTTTTTCTCTGGCCACAGAGAGGAAGGTAGGAAAAAATAGGGCTTTGTATGAGTTGTTTTAACTTAAATTAGAAATATATATATTAAAACTTAAGTTATGAAGTAATTTAGTTTGTAGACTACTTTTAACACATTCATATTTATTTTCTGCCTCAGACTTCTCTGTAGCAAAGGAACAAAGTAGCAAAGCATCTTCCTTATTTAATGTCATGTTCTAATTTTCCAGTGCACGCGGTAGCATGTGGGCAAATGGAGAAAAAGGCTAAAAGCTCCTTTGCAATAGGGAGGCCAGTTATCTGCGAAGGTAGCTTTTCAAAGCTGTCCTAAGCGAAAGGAGCCCTGCTGGGGCTTTGGGTTAGCATCAGGCTGCTAACTACAAGATTGGTGATTCCAACCTCCCAACTGCTTTGTGAGAGAAAAACAGACTTGCTCCTCCAAGAAGAGGGACCATCTGAGAGCCTCGGCAGCAGTTTGCTCCATCCTGCAGAGCATAGGAGTTAGAATCGGTTTCATGGCAGCGAGTTGCTGTGTCATCACAAAGAAAAGCAATGAAAGATTTCTTTGGAAAACTGAGCGTATCAAGTAGGCTTCACTTAGTGGAATGATAACTGGTTGCTGCCAGCCCATGCCTATTTATCATGACCTCACTCTCCCACAGAGAATCTTGGCCCTTGCCAACTTGGACACCAAGCGGGCTAGAGCCCTGCTGACCAGACCTGCAAAGCCTCCTTGGGAAGCATTCTTAGCTGGGAACATGGCTCGGGTTAGAAGTGGCACTACGATGACCACAGTGGACCAAGCCATCTCCCGTGTCCTGTGACCTGGGGAGGTTGATGATCCCAGAGCCAGTCTGCCTTTCTGTCATGGTGCAAGGAAATTGAGGCAGCTTGAGTATGGGCGGTAAAGAAAATCCTGGACTACTGAATTGTACCCTCTTCTGTACCCTGCCTTTCTGTTCCCCAAAAGATGACCACACAGTGGCCTCAGACCTGGGCGTTGCAATAACACATACTGCCCGCTAGGATGATCCAGAGCTTCCTCCTGAGAATTTTGCTTCATAGTATCTGAACCTGTGAACTGTCTGGTAAAGGGCGGGCTACTGTCCAGAACACCTTATAGACCATTGCCACTATTCCCAAGCCCTCTCAGGCTCTAAGAAGCAGCAAAGGGACATGTCTGGTCCCAGGAGTTTCCTTAACTGGCTGGAAGGCTGCTCCCACCCCCATTCCCACCCCATGTCATGATTGTGAGTCGAGCCATATTGCATGACTCTGATGAGCTGAGTTACTCTTGTTCTCCCAGGCTGACTGCTCTCAGCTGGGCCTCACTCCACCGCAGTGTTATTTTCCTGGGGCTTCTAAAGGCCTCTTTCCTAGATGTTTAAAATACTTTTTAGAGTAATTTCGACTAAAGGTACTTTTTTTTTTCACTAAACTTTAGGCCAGTACTGCCCAATACAGCTTTCTGTAGTGATAGACATATCTTGTGTTTGCCTGCCCATTACAGGAGCCACTGGCCACATGGGGTCACTGAAAGTGACTGATGTGACCAAGAATCTGAGCTTTGATTTTATTCCATTTTAATCCGTCTAAATGTAAATTTAGTCCCATTTGACAAGTCGTGTCTGCTGCATTATCAACTAGATCCTGTGCATGCACTCTCTGAGCGCAGCTGGCACGAGTAGCGAGGAGTTGTGCACTTAGAACGTGCGCTTGGGCAGGCCTTTCTAACCCTGTGATACATGTGACATTCGTGTTTCTGAGCCAGGTCCATGTGAAAGTTTCTGTAGAAAGGGGGCAAAGGCTGAACTGAGCCAGAAACTCCTGTGGATGGAAGCAGCGCACTTGTTACAGCAATGGGACTGTAAAAAGAAAAAGATGCTTCAGAGGCAACTGCAGCTAGTGACAGACATGGGAGCCCAGCTGGACTTGGACAAGGGATAGAGAAGAGAGGCAGAAGGAGATGCTAGCCCAGTGCAAGAAGCAGCAATGCAAGTTGGGTGGGGGGTGGAGGGTGGAGGGTGGCAGGGAGGGCTGATGAGTAAAGAGCAAGCTAAAATTTGCAAAGTGTTTGCACTTGAAAAGTTAGAAACCACATATAGGAAGCAATTAAAAGGGCTTTCCCTGGAGGCAGAGGGGCTGAAAGCCTTCTTGAAGGAGGGAAAGGCAACTGCCTCCAGGCCTGCTGAGGTCCACAGAAGTCAGAAAGGAGACGGGACCAGCAGGGTCAGAACGTGGAGAGGCTGAGTTCCTGCGTATGCCAGGGAGGCATCTCACTGCAGATCCTGTCCAGAGCCCGGTCCCGAGAGCAGACCCACAACCCAGAGGACCCTCTGCATAGCTCACTATCAGGGCCATCCCATCTTGGTGAATGATATAGAGGTGGCTCCTGCTCCTTTAGAGACATGGGTGATCTATGCTATCCCCTAGAGGGGCAAGGCCCATGTTCCTGGAGAAACCCGTACCTTTGGCTAGCAGCCTTGCTGGTCAGAAGCAAAGATCATCTGAGCAGCAGGAGTCCAAAGCCACAGAGCAGCCCTTACTGGACATGGCTGGACACAAGCTGCCCCTCTAGGAGCCTCTGTGTCTTGGAAGGTGAGCATGGGGTAGGGACCACTAGGACAGGACAGCAGAAATTAGAAGCTGCTGTACCGATAACAGAAGGTAGAAACTGTGCTGGAGAGAGAAAAGAATGACATGAAAACCAGGCTCCTACAGCTGGAAGATAAGCTTCTGGCTAGGGAGAAAGAAGCAGACTCGAGAGAGAATAACAGGTTTGCCCTCTATCCATTCTTAAACAAGTGGAACTGAGTCATCTCAGTCCCTGATGACTTGATTGCATAACCCCCTTTCCTCCTAGCAGGCTGGTAGACTCGGCACCAGGAGAATACCACGTAGCCCAGGTGTGCCCAAGTTTACAAGCCCAGTCTGGCCTGTACTCGGGCCGTGGTGTTGCTAGGTGCTGTGTGAATGCGAAAAGAGAAATTTTCCATACAGAAACCCCCAGAACTTCACCAAGAGGACTGCTGTGGCTTAGACTCAGGTTTTCACTATCTCTGTCGGCAGGAAATCTGTGCTTGTCTCACGGGGCCCACGAAAGACTGCCCTGAACCCCATTTCATTCCTTTGGGGTCTCTGAAGGTCTCTGCCTGCCAGCTCCAAGCACCTTCCTTTAGTCCCACTGTGTGTATTTATTGAAAGTGTCCTTGGCGCAGATCTACTGCTTCGTGAATTCTGTGAGAGCCCCAAGAACTGACTGGGACACTCGGATGTTGGCCGCAGAAGCCAATGCCTTCTAGAGAAAGCTGAGCTGAGAGGGAGTTCTTAATTCCACCAGCTGGGCAGGCTGCTTGAAAGGCCACAGGTGGAACTGGCCTTCTCGCTTGAGGACTTTGGCTGGCAAATGCTCTATCTCAAAAGCCTGGGATATAGGAAGGCCTTTCCCAATATTTTCCATAGATGGACCCATGTCCCTGAGTGGCTTAAAACAACACAGATTTAATATCTTACAGTTCTAGACGCTACAGGTCAGAAATAGGTTAAAATTTAGCTAATTTCTTGACAGCTTAGTTGCATGTTAGCTAGAACTGAGTGCTAAATTGTACTCTAATCGAGGAGTCATCAGGGTTGTGCCCCTTCCAAGGGGTTCTAAGGAGAACCCATGTACTTACTTTTTCCACCTTCTAGAAGCCACTCACATTTCTTGACTCGTGGCCTCTTCCACTTTTCAAAGCGTCCAATGGCTGGCTGAATCTAAGGCTGTGCCTCTTCTGCCTCTTTCATTTAAAAGGACCCTAGTCTGTACAATAGGCCCACTAGAATAGTCCAGAATAATCTCATTATCTCACAGTCAGCTGATCAGCAGACTTAATTTCATCTTCAACTGTAATTCCCCTTAGCCATGTAACATAATATTCACAATCGGGAATTAGAACATGAATAATGTTTTACCAACTGCCATCGAGTTAATTCTGACTCATATCCACCCCAAAGGGCAGAGTAAAACTGATCCCTAGGGTTTGTGAGGCTATAAATCTTGATAGAAGCAGAAAGCCCCATCGTTCTCCTTTAGAGCAGTGAGTGGGTGGGTCTTTTAGCTGCTGGCTTTCCAGTTAGCAACCTAGAGTGAAATGCAGATGAATACAATACCAACTGCACCACCATGGCTTCCCAGAACAGTCTTTAGGAGGTCATTAATCTGCCAACCACAGCAGTGATCTGGATGTTTTTTATCTCTGATACATTCATGATCACATATCTTTGGTGTATTTAGGTGTGTATTTTTTAAAATATTCTAATGTTATATGCAATAAAAAAAGTGTACTGCTATGATTTTATAAGAAATTGATCAGATCGTTTTACCAGCACCCAAAACAAGAAATAGAACCCTCCTGGATTCCCCACACATAGCCAGTATCCTGACTTCTAACTCCTTAATTTTGCCTGTTTTTGCACTTTATATAAAAGAAGCATACCATCTGTCCTTTCTTACCATATGTTGTTTGTGAGATTCTTCCATATTGTTGCTTAGAGCTATAGTTATTTCATTTGCACTTTATTTTTCATTCTCTTGCCTGCATTTTTCTACTGCTATGAAAGTTCTGGGTCAATGCAATATGTTTGTATGGAATGGAATTTTTTAGATTTTAAGATATAATAATGTTTACCTTTTTATTGACATAAGAAACAATGTGTCTTGTGCAAAACTCAACTACAACTCTTTTTTTAATGAAGTTTTTATTGTGAATTAAGGTTTACAGAGCAGATCATACTTTAACACTCTGCAATTCATACATATTTTGATGCCATTCATTCATTCCAGTCCCCTTAATATGCCCTCCCTTAGTCCACGACTTCCCTGTTTTCTATGTCCTTTTCTCCTCCTTTCCTAGCCTTCTGTCTTTGGGTGAATGCTCCCCATCTCATTTTAACGGTTGACTTTTCTAACACAGTAGTGAGTTGAAGTCCAGACCCAAGGGAGCACGGTCTTAGGGGCCCTACCAGACGCTGTCTGACCAGTAAGCCTGGTTTCTTTTAGGATTTTGATTGACAGGTTCTTCTTCTCTTTCCAGGACTCTCTAGTGTGATTTTATGCAGAGCTGGTGGTGGTGGCGCCAGGTATCACCCCGTTCTTCTGGGCCCAGGATTGTGGAGACCGGTGTTCTCACTGTCCCTTCGACTAAGTGTTTTCCCTGTGTCTGTGTAACTGCCACCCCGCTGCTCTGCTCTGGACAGGGAGAGATCAGTCCTTGCACCCTAGACGGCTGCTCAGAGACCTTTAAGACCGCTGCTACTTACCAGATTAGAATGTAGAGCACTGTCTTTGTGAACTATGATATGCTAATGGATCATTTTGTCCCCTGCAACTATTGTGATACCACTCCCCCAAAGCCCAGTACCTTATTCCTTCAGAGTATCTGCTTATATTTAAGAAGTTGTCATAATTTTGTCCTCTGTTCGCCCCACCACATTCATGGATATATTTGCAGTAAAAGTAAATATACAAATACTCTCTTTTAAACACACACACACACACACATATATATATATATATATGTATATATATATATATATATATGTTTGTAAAAGTCTCCTATCTGTTCAGCCTGTGTGTATGTCCAAGTACTCACTTGTAGATTCCCCAATACCCCACTGTTGTAGGACTTTGAATCTAACAGTGTTTGCGTCTGTAGTTTCTCACTCTTGCAAACTACCGGTGTACTCGCCTGCCTGCCTCCATCGTTTCTCCTGTGTGTTGCATTCCCCTCCGCCCAGGCTATCACTTGCCTGTGTTCTAGCCGCACCTCCCCACCCTCCTTTCCATCCTCTGCAACCATCAAAGAATGTTTTTATTTCCATAAGAAAACTTACTGTTGATTTTTATAGTGGTGGTCTCATACGATATCTGTCCTTTTTGTTTTTGACTAATTCCACTCGGCGTACTGTCCTCCGTGTCCATCCCTCTGTGAGGGCTTTGCAGGTGCATCGTTATTCTTCGACGTTGCATAGCATTTCATTGTGTGTTTATTGCACCCAAGTTTGTTCATCCATTCTTCCACTGCAGGGCATTTAGATTGTTCCTGTTTTTTGCTATTGTGAATAATGCTATGATGAACATGGGTCTGTATCTATTTATTTGTGTCATAGTTTTTATTTCTCGAAGACACATACCAAGTAGAGGGATTGATGTGTCATGGTATTTCTCTTCCCAACTTTCTCAGGGTGCACCATACTGCCTGCCACAGTGGCTGCACCATTTCCCAGTTCCTCCGGCAGTGTATGAAAGTGCCAGTCTTTCCACACCCTCACCATCATTTGTTGTTATCTGTTGTTGTTTTTTTAACCTTCCAGTTAATTTGGGGGGTGAGGTCGTATCTCATTTTGATGTGTATTTCTCTAATGGCTAATGATTAAGAGCATTTCTTCATATATTTTTGCCCCCCTGAATGTCTTCTTTGGTGAAGGATCTGTTCACATCCTTTGACCATTTTTTAAATTAGATTGCCTATCTCTTTCTGTTGAGATACTCAATTTTCTGTAAATTTTAGAGATGAGTCTCTTGTCCAGTATGTCATTGTCCAATATGAAATTCCACAGCCTTTGGCTGCTCTTTTGACTCTTGGTGGAATCTCTTGACACACACAATTGTCTACGTTTTCGGAGCCCCTAGTCATCCATTGTCTTCTGCTCTGAGTGTGTTCTCCATTACTTCTGTGAGGGCAGTTACATACTTGGCTTCACATAGTCTCTTAATTGTTCAGCAGATAGGATGAGCAATCTTCAGTGTATCTGCGCTCCAAGCAGCCAAAAGTAGAATTCCACCTCCACCTAACACAGTGTACACACCTAGAATCAGTCTGTTTCCCATACTAGAGCCAGAGTGACCATTTCAAATTTCATGTCCCATTTATTTGACAGCCCTACTCTAAACCCTTTGCTGCTTTTAAAGTTCCCATGACTTCTTTTTCTCTATTTTTCCCTTAGTGCCCCATGAGATCAAATGAAGTCAGATGAGACATACTTGTGCTTGATACTAGAACATAATGCATAAGATACGCATGGAAAGGTTATATCGTACCTTGATTACTTAGATTGGGAAAATTAGAATCTAACAAGATGCCAGACAAAGATGTAGTTGGGGGGATAAATATCGACATGTGTTCAGGACAGAAAGTATGGGTTCAAAGCTCATTAGGGATTTTTTTGTTGGTAAAAATACTTGCCTGTCATAAATCACTTGTGTTGTCTTGGCAGAGATTCTTTAAGAATTGTTTGTCAGGAAATAATGTGGCCCAGGGTAGCCTTGGTCATGGAGTAGATAGTGACACCTGCCTTTCTCTGCTGAGGTATTCACTGTGCATCAGGCCGCTCCATAAATCAATATGTATTCTTCCTCAGTTTTTCCTTCCAGTGATGACCTTGGAGTATAGCAGGTGACAGTCTCACTAAAGAGGAAAATGTGTGCATATATTTTAAGCTCTGGTCATTCTTGTTTCTTAGATCCCTGCCGGGATTCACTAGCAGGGAATAGTTTTTGGAATGCCCCAAGGTCTCACATTCAGTATTACGCATTGATACCAACCATGGGCACATGGTTCCCAACTTACTTCTGATTGTCAATTGTGCTTGCAGAGCCGAGCTACAGAGGCTTTCTGAAGAAAACACATCGTTGACAAATGAATTGGGAAGGATTCAGCAAGAACTTAAAGTTGCAGAAAGAACAAATGATGTACAGAGGTAAAGGCTTGTCCAGGTTCAACTTAGGACCTTTGAGCTTGTGACCCAGTTTTCACATAGCAGAATGAGTGGTTTCCTCTCAGTAAAGTGAGTGTAGAAGTTACTGAGATAGAAAGTGGGGCGTATTCTCAAATCAACCTCACTTTCCAGAAAGCCAAGAGTGGATGAACCTAATTGGTCTCTGACCATGACATGACACATATGTAAAGGGCCCTGGCCTACCTCCACATGCAGGCAGCCCCTCTCATACTTGAATGCCTGGTCTCAGACGTAAAAGGTAGAACACGTATGTATGTGGCAGCATTGCCCACCCCACAGTGAGCAGCTGCTACACCCATCCTTCTTACTTCTGCCATCGTGGCATACCACCTTATTCCCTGTATGAAAGTACTCCGCATCACACCTGATGGTGAGGACAGGTGGACATAGTTTAGTACAGTGAAATGATCCTAGGGCCTTCCTAGACAAATACAATATCTATGTTCATGACTCAGTAATAATTTCAGGTGGACTTTTCACCACGGTTTATATTTGTATGTAGATATCGGCATTAGGGGTAGGTCTGGGCCCTAGGACACTGAGGCAGGAACAAGGGACAGGGAGTGGAGTGCTAACACTGGTCAGTGAGTTTTCACTGCTGTAGCCATATCCAAGGGCAGTCTGCCTTTTGATTTTTCTTCCAAATAAGAAGTTCAAGATAAAGTCAACTCTGACCTGCTGCGAGCATGGAGCATAGTTGATGGAGTAGCCATGACGGTCAGAATATGGATGGCAGGGGAAGGGACCAGCGGGGATTTGCATCATTACAGTTCTGAAATCCAGGAGGTCTTCCCTTGAAACCATTTTCTCCTAAGTTTACTACCAGACTCCATTCCCAGCAGATCGCAGTGAGGGTAAGATGGTTTGTGTTTGTGTTGCTGGGTGGCTAGTTCCATACTTTGCTAAATCCGTAGTAATTTGCTTGACTAAGGATTGCCACGGAGAATGCTCCTTTTGTACAATCTGGCAAAATCTTGCAAGCGAAAACTAAACCCACTCTCATTGAGTCTGTAGAGGGTTTCTAAGACTGAATCGTTAAGGGGTGTGGGAGGCTATTCCATTGACCTTGGCAGTTACCAGCACAAACCAAGGTGACACCTGGCTTTGGTTTCACCCTCCCTGCTGAAAATTTTCATTTCCGCCTCAAAAAGAGTCACCTGACGAATCCCATCTGACCCTAGACCAAGGATGGGACCAGCCTTGTTCTCATGTAAAATGCATTGGAAAGGGGATTATTGGAGATGCAGTTAGTTTAAAATTTGGCACCTTGTCTTTTGATCTCTCTTAAGTTCCATTTTTAATTTGTTCCAGTTTTTAATACTTTCTGCTTTCTTTTCTAAAGGTTCTTGTCTGTTTTACTTTGTTATTGTTAGTTGTTTCTGTTGTTTTCAAAGTATGTTTTCCTATAGATGAAGTCCAGAATAGGTGCATCTATACAGACCCTAACTGGATTAATGGTTCTTTGGGAGTTTCACACAGTTGGTTAGAAGGAAATGGGAAGCTAATAACGACGAGTACAAGAATGAAGAAAATGTTCCAAAACTGATTGTGGTGATGATTATACAATCTTGATATGATTGAACTATTGAATTGTATATATGTGAATTATGTATCAATAGAACTTTTTTAAAAATTAAAGAATCGCCTGAGAACTTTGCTAAAATATTGATTGTGATTCAGTATATTTAGGTCAAAAATTCAAATTATCAACAGGGGTTGGAACTGGAATGAATCGGTTTGAAGTCCTAAGGGTAAACTTTCCTAAATTCTTCTGGCTTTAGGAGCTTGGGATCAAGATTGAACCATCACCACTATTGTCAATCATAGCAGTAGCAGTAGTGTAGAGGGATCTGGGCCGTAGAATATGAGGGGAGGTAGGGGTGGGCCTTTTTGTCCAAGCCATGGTGGACTGTTACTAGAAGAAGAAAACTCATTAATTGGCAATGATATTGTTAATTTTGCTTTTTCAACAGGAAAGAAATTGATATTTTAAAGAAAGAGAAATATCAGGCCTGCCTTGAAATGGAAATGATCAACAGTCAGGTTTAGTATTACCACCTGATGTGAAGCTAATGAACTTTTCTTTCTCTCTTTCTTTCTTTCTTTAAAAACTATTTTCGAATATTATAGAGGACTTTGTTCCTCAACGATTTCAGAATGCAGTAACTACCTCCCTTGTCAAAAATCAGAAAGTTCGTGTGGATACATTACTGCCGTCAGGGACACCGCATTTTGGTGCTGCCAGCCATCCTGATAATTCTTAGAATCACATGTGGCATTTATATCATGTCTTCTTGTCTCTTTCTCTCGGTCTATTCTTTATTTTGGAGACCATGGCACTTTTGAATATTACATGCAATTGTTTTGTTCCGTGTCTTGAAGTTTGGGCTTGTCTAGTCATTGATAATAATTAGATTGAGATGAGGCTTCTTTGGCAGAAGTACAAGAGTAAGAGTTGTGCAGTCATCAGCACCATCAATGTCAGAACTCTTCCTTCTTCCACTCATTGTTAACTTCCCACTTCCCGCATCCTCCCTGCCATGCCCCTAGCCAACTATCACTCCAGTTACTGTCTCTAGAGATTTACATAGCCTGGATTTCATACACAGAAAATCACACAAAGCACAAACAATGACAAAGCAAAACAGAGAAAAACCTCAGCCAAAAGAAAATATAAAATGTTAGAAACTGCCACCAGTTAGAACCTCCTTGGGAATTCAGCCAGTCTCAGCCAGAATCTTAACAGTGAGACACACTTTCACATAAAATAACAAGTACTAGCAGACCCCTTAAAATCCCCTTTTTTAATTTATCAGAAAACCACTATAACCAGAACACCACTTATGATTATTTCTGTCACCTAAATCCTACTCATGTATTCCTATCTCCTATTCCTTCTACCCAGTCAGCTCTATCATTTCTTCCTCATCTCAACAGAATACATTTCCAGCCCCTATCTGAACTTTCTCCACTAACCCAAAGAGCAAGTCCTGTCCCTCCCTCCTCCACCTACTCACACACAATCCAGAACCTTACATACCATCTACAGTTGGATCACTATGCCATGCAAACAACAGTCAACAGTAGTAACCACAAAAAATCAAGATAAACAAAAGTCAACAACTGAAGATTACGCAACTTCATTGGAATACACAGAAAGTGAAGACCTTAAATTACCAGAAAGAGAATACAGGTGAATGATGTTTGTGACCATACAAGAGATTTGGGGATCAATTCTGAAAAAAGGAAGAAAGTGTGATACTAAAAACCTCACACCCCAAAGAAACCGAGAAACAAAACAATGAGATAACAGAATTAAAAAACATTGTATGAGAACTGAGCAATACCGGTGTTCATCGCAGCACAGTTTACAATTGCAAGGAGTTGGAAACAACCCAAATTTCCATCAACAGATGAATGGATTAAAAACCTATGGTACAGATGTGCTTTACATAATTGATGTATGTATGGATTGTGCTAAGAGTTGTATGAGCCTCTAATAAAATGATTTAAATAAAAACTATGGTACATACATACACTGGAGTACTACACATCACTAAAAAGCAGTGATGAATGCATGAAGCACCTTGCCACATGGGAAAAACTGGAGAAAATGATGCTAAACAAAGTAAGCCAAGCACAAAACACAAATACAACATGAGTCCGCTGAGGTAAACTTAAAAAAAATGCAAAAGAGACATAAGGAAAAAGCTACTGTATACAAACATTCCTGGGGTGAGGTCCAGGTAGTATGGCAGGGGCCAGACCAAATCCAGGGATACATATGGTAGACAATTAAAAAGGTTGGGGGGTGGGGGATGAAAATGAAATAAATGGGTAGCTGGGGAACAGGGAACTAACCCATCCAAGGGGAGGGTCTTGTTCATATCGTCGCCGGGAAAGAAGGACCAGACTTCTACCCCATGCTCCAAGATGTGAATGCAACATACTGGCATGAAGCAAGGAACCAGTAGAGAGGTCTGAGGGGTTGGCCCCAATCCCAACTTCATGGACAGCAGCCCTTGCCCCCAGAAGAAAGTACTTCAGAGGATAGCATTGAAGCTACAGCTCTGAGAGAGGGACATGTCTGATCAGAGCAAATCGAAGCAAATGAAGGGGGAGGAAGAGAGACTGGAGCACATCCTGGCCCACCAAGCCTTAAGGACAATATCCCCACTAAGAACAGCCAATGCACAGAGAGGACCATATGGCTGGTCCCACTATGAGACAGGACATCCCCCACTGACCCATAGCCCTATAGGGGACAACACTGGAGACACAGTGTGGGAATTAGACCGATCTGACCCCACCACACTGAGGCAAAACATGAAGGGCATGCAACAGAACAGCAAGGGGAGCAGAGCAAGGAAGTCCCGAGGCATTATCAAAAATAGACTTTGGGTTCAGAGCATGGCACCCCATCAGGCTCAATCAGCAAACACTCGCAAATGTCAACAAACAGACCTTGAACTATTGACAGGCTTTTCTTTTTTGTGTCATTTGTTTTTTGGTGGTGTTGTTTTGTTTTCTTTTGTTGCTTTGTTTTGTTCTGTCTTGTTTTTGTGTATATTATTATCTCTGCAGGTCTATCTAGATAAAATAGGTGGGATAAACAATCTGGAGGAGAAAACAATGGGACTGACAGTTCCGGGGGGACATGAGAGAGGGGAAGGTTGGGGGAAAAGAAGTGGTTAACAAACCAAGGGACAAGAGAACAACAAGTGATCCAAAATCAGTGGTGAGGAGCGTGTAAGAGGCCTGGTAGGGCTTGATCATGGGTAATGTAACCGAGAGGAATTACTGAAACCCTAATGAAGGCTGAACATGAAGAAGAGCAAAGTAAAAGGAAATAGAGGAAAGAACTGCAAGGCACATAGCATTTATAGAGCTCTAAATATAGGCATGTACATATGTAAATATATTTATATATGATGATGGAGAAATAGAACTATGCATATATTTATAGGTTTAGTATTAAAGTAGCAGATGGACATTTGGCCCCTACTCAAGTACTCTCTCAATGTAAGAACACTTGTTCTATTAAACTGGCATTCCATGATGCTCACCTTCCAGACACAATCACTGAAGGCAAATGTGGTGAAGAAAGTCAATGGTGTCGGCTATCAAAAGATATAGCATCTAGAGTCTTAAAGGTTTGAAGGTAAACAAGTGGCCTTCTAGGCCAACCAAAGCCCACATGGAAGAAGCACACCAGCCTGTGTGATCATGAAGTGTCAAAGGGATCAGGTATCAGGCATCAAAGAACAAAAAATAATATCATTGTGAATGAGGGGAGTGCAGATTGGGGACCCAAAGCCCATCTGTAGGCAACTGGACACCCCCTTACAGAAGGGTCACGGGGAGGAGATGGGCCAGTCAGGGTGCAGTGTAGCAATGATGAACATACAACTTTCCTCTATTTCTTAAATGTTTCCTCCCCACCACTATCATGATCCCAATTCTATCTTACAAATCTGGCTAGACCGGAGGATGTACACTGGTACAGATAGGAACTGAAAACACAGGGAATCCAGGATAGATGAACCCTTCAGGACCAGTGGTGGGAGTGGCAATACTGGGAGGGTGGAGGGAAGGTGGGGGTAGAAAGAGAGAACCAATTACAATGATCTACATATAACCCCCTCCCTGGGGGATGTACAACTGAAAAGTGGGTGAAGAGAGACGTTGAACAGTGTAAGACATGACTAATAATAATTTATAAATTATTAAGTGTTCATGAGAAAGGGGGGCAGGGAGGGAGGGTAAAAAATGAGCTCATACCAAGGACTCAAGTAGAAAGCAATGTTTTGAGAATGATGAGGGCAACAAATGTACAAATGTGCTGACACAATGGATGTATGAATGGATTGTGATAAAAGTAGTATGAGCCCCCAATAAAATAATTACCCCCAAAAAAGAACTGAACAATAGAATGGAAGAAAATGAAAATTGAATCTATGAACTTGAAGACAACCATGCAGACTTCAGCAAATGAGAGAAACAAACAAAAAAGTAAAATAATCTGAAGTAAACCTGAGGATGATGTGAGAAACCATGAACAGAAGTAATGAATGTCTTGTTTGGAATACTGGAACGGGAAGAAACAAACAAATCTACATATAAATTAGTAAGAGAATTTGTGGAGGAAATTTTCCCCAGTACTATAAAGGAGGAGATAATATCCATTCAGGAGACAGAGAGAACTCCAAGGAGGTTAGACCCGGGGGGTGGGGGTAGGGGACATGTATAGGAGGGCATCAGGACATATGATAGTCAAAATATTCAACTTCAAGGAAAAGGAGAGAATCTTGAGAGCAGCTAGAGAGGGAAAAAGTCACCTTCAGAGGTAATCAGATTGGAATAAGCTCAGAGCTCTCAGCAGAAAATATGCAGGAAATAAGAAAATGGAGCAACATAGATCAAACTTTCAAAGTAAAAACCTGCCAACCAAAATCCTGTATCCAGCAAAGCGATATATCACATATAAAGAAGAAATAAAGGTATTCCCAAACAAGGGAATAGTTAGAGAATTCATAAAAACAAAACCAGCATTGCCGAAAACACTAACCATATCTCTATGGTCAGAAAATCAACAGCACAAAAACATTATGAGATCGCCACAGTCCGTGCTACTATCCAGAAGTCAACACACTAAAACAACACCCAAAACAGTAGATCTAGACGGGAAACAAGGACATGAATAGATTCCTCCCTCCCAAACACAGATAATACAATATGATAGTAACTCACCTGCATTTGGAATTAATACCAATGAAAATCAATGGGCTAACTACCCCAGTCAAAAGACAGAGTAGCAGACTGGATTAGGAAACAAGATCCATCAATCTGCTGCCTTCAAGAAACACACCTCAAACTCACAGACAAAAACAGACTGAGAGTCAAAAGATGGAGAAAAATTTACTAAACCAATGACAATGAAAGGAAGACCTCACACAAATAGAAAACTACAAGCCAATATCTCTCATGAACATAGATTCTCAACAAAATCCTGTTGGAAATAATTGGAGCTTGTTTCAAATAAGCACCCATCTAAGTGAGATGTCAGTAAACTCACCTGGAAGAAGCACACAATCATCGATGATCCAAGGATTATCAATTATATAAACCAGATCTGAAGAAGGGAGTGCTGTCAGAGCTGAAATTTGTGACATTCTGGTGTTCACAAAGCTATGGCTGACAGTGGGAGCCCAAAATACATGTTCAGGTTCTCCACAGGGAATAAGCCTCCAGTGGCCCCCCTCTGACTATCACTGAGAGATAGGAATAACCTGGTTATCAGGCAGCTGGTATTGGAAAGACGATTATAGTAAATTAAAATGATAAATAGGGCTTGAATGGTTAAAATCTTGTTATTTGAGCTCCCTTTAGATACACTTTGACTTTTATCTAGTTTTTAATATTTTCTGGGTTTTGCTGTTGTTTTCTAGATTAGGTCTTATCTCTGCTGTATTTTGTTATTTTGGTACCTTTCTTGATTCTCTGTTATGTATCTTTCTGTGTTTGGGGGTTTATCAAACCCAGATTGGGTGAATCTGTAGAGGTAATAACTGGAGTAAGAGTTCTTGGGGTGTATTGATGGGGAGGAAAGAGGTAATGGGGAGCTGACATCACGTAGTATGAAAAGGAAGAAATTGATTATATGCAGTAATTGCACAACGCTGCTTGATCTGATAGAGCTATTGGTATGATGTCTGGATTATGCCCTAATAAAATGATCTGGGAAAAACATAAATTTTAAAAAATCCATTTTCATTTACATCAGGGCTATCACATTTTTAACAAAACTCAAGTGAATATTCCCAAATTAATTAAGTTTTCCCACAAGTTTACAGGAATGCTGCTGCTCCACATAACACAATACTTTTTAGCGTTTTAATGAAGGTCGGGAAGACCTCAAAGATGAATTCAAGGCAAGTCACCTCAGAAGGCTTTGGAGACTCTCTTTCTGGGTTTCAAAGGAATCCTCTGTATATTTTCTCAAGGATGATCACAGAGACTTCTCAGGAAGACATCTGAAGAGAATGGAAAGCTGCGCTGGGGAGGAGGAAGAAGGACAGGAAAATGTACCACGGCGTGTGTTCTGTTACGGCGCCATACCTGCTCCTCCTGGAGGGTAGCAAGGACTGTCTGACGAGCTCCTCATTGGGAACGACCCATCCACCTGACGCAGCCTTATCTGCCTTCCACACTGCTCTGTGTTCCCAAGCTCAGAGGACATTTAAAACGAACATGATTTGCATCCCTTGAACATGACAAAACTCCCATTTGACATGACATAAATTGAAGAGTGAGAATTCTTTGGGAAATGAATAGAAAGATGAAAACACTTCAGAAGCATATAGGCATAGATAAAGATATGACATGAAACAGTAGCTTCATATTTTGATAGTTTTGTTTAATTAAGGTTTCTTTTTTTAATCCTTTTATTGGGGGCTCATACAACTTATCACATTCCATACATACATTCATTGTGTCAAGCACATTCATACATATGTTTCCATAATCATTTTTAACAAGTTTCTATTATACAATGCTTTGATACTTACCCTTGTGTGTGCGTATTAAACCTACAAGATAAAAATGATATGATTCTGCTCATTGCTGAACCATAGGTATTCACACCAACGTGGGAATACCTTGGAACTGTGGTTGATCTCTCCCCTGAAAACTAATTGTTGTGAGAAAAAAAGAAAGGCAATCCAACAAAAATGTAATTTGATTCTTTTAAATTGTAATTTATTGAAAGATGCTCCTGACCAGTGGTTGACAGTAACTGAAATCTCTATGGTGAAAAACTGAGAAATTTTCTAGCAACTGTTGGAACACACGGCCATTTGTGTATACACCAAGAGGACATCTGTCAGACACTCTAATTTCCTGGCCCAGTGGTACTGAGAATATCAACAACTTACTGCCAGATAGATTTGGATATCAGGGACTGGTCAGAGGTCCTTTTGAAGAGATTCATATGCTTTAAGTTTCTTCATCCCCCCCCCCCCCTTAACACGATGTTTTAAATAACTTAGATAAAAGTGGGAGGCCTTCAGAACAGTGGTTTGAATGTTCTTAATGGTCTAGATGTATTCTCACTTCTTCTCAGGAATAAAGCAGAGTTCTCAACTTCAGCATCATTGCTGTGTGAGACTGGATAAGTCTGTATAGGGGCTGTCCTATACACTGTAGGATATTTAGTAGCATTTCTACATGTCAGTAGCCACCCCTACCTACCCCAATTATGACAATGAAAAATGCCTCCAGATGTTGCCACGTCCCACAGTGAGATCTGCTGGGGCTTCGTTTTTGTTTTCAATCATTGTTTTACCCCTTTTTGCTCTAGAGTCAGAAATACAAGGATCAGTTATCTCAGCTCAACCATAGGATCCTTCACCTGGGTGAGGAGGCCTTTGTCCACAAGGCTCAAAATGAGAAAAATCAAGTACCCGTTCAGTTGCTGACACTGAAGATGGATCGGGCTGGTCACCAGGTGAAAGAGCAGGTGAGTGGGCAGTGCAGAGTGGGAATATGAGAGCAACAACTTAAAGATATGGAGACATACACTGCCCCACACATAGCCAGGAAGCCTGGGGGAAAAGAACATGGAATATCATAGTTTTTTATAAATCTGCTTTATTTAGAAGAGTAGCATAAAGGAATTAAATCTTAAAAAGAGAGTAAATTCCTACAACCTTTCTGAAAAGACAAGTTGAAAATATAGATAGCAAGAGCCTCAAGAATCTCATTATAAGAAGTGAAACTTCACTGTTTGCAAATAATATGATTTTATATATTGAGAATCCTAAAGGGTCCACAAGAGACTAGCTGGAAGTCATAGAGGAGTTTAGTAGAGTAGCAGTATACAAGAGTAACAATTGACTTCTTCTATGCCAGGGATAGGGGTACAGAAAAAGATACCAAGGAATCAGTATCCTTTGCAAAAGCTGAAATACCTGGGAATAAACTTAACCAAAAACCAAGACTTGTACGAAGAAAACTATAGAACATTACTATAAGAAGCCAACCGGGATCTACACAAATGGAAGCATATTCCGTGTTTGTGGATCAGAAGACTCAGTATTGTGAGAATGTTGATACTATCTAAAACAATCTACAAATAAAATGCATTGCCGATCCAAATTCTAACATCATTCTTCAAAGAAATGGAAACACTGATTATTAACTCCATATAAAAAGGGAAGAAACCCAGGATAAGCAAAGAACTCCCCAAGAAAAAGAACAAAGCAGGTGATCTCACATTACTTGACCCCAAAACCTACTTATACAGCCACAGTTGTCAAAACAGTCTGATACTGGTATACTGATACATGCTCCCTGTCACTAGCCACCCAGGAAATGCGAGTCAAAATGACCATAAGATCCCACCTAATGCCCATAACTAGCCCAATTAAAAAAAACCAGAATGTGAAAGGGAGGATAGGGCGGAGGTAGGGGGAGGAATGAGGAGCTGATGCCAAGGGCTCAAGTAGAAAGAAAATATTTTGAAAATGATGATGGCAACAAATGAACAAATGTGCTTGACACAATGGAAGGATTACAATAAGTTGTACAAGTCCCCAATAAAATGATTTTTCAAAAGAAACAGAACAACAAATGTTGGAGAGTGTGTGGTGAGATAGGAACTCTTATCCCCTGCTGGTGGACTGGTAAATATGTACAGGCACTCTGGAAGGCAGTATGGCGATACCTAAAACAGATGGCAACTGAACTACCATATGATCCAGCAATACCATTGCTGGTATGTACCCCAAAGAAATAAGAAGCAGATCACGGACAGATGTTTCCCTCCCCTATGGTCATCACAGCAGAGTTCATAGTAGCAAAAAGCTGGTGGGTGGGCAGGAAGAAGCTGGAAACAGCCTACATTACCATCAGTACAAGAGTGGATAAAAACTCTGGTACATACATACAATGGAATACATCCCTAAAAACAGCAATGAAACACCTCAAGTTGTAGAGGCATCTGGAAGATATTATGCTGAGTGAAGCTAGTCAAGCACAGAAGGATAAACACTGTGTGAGTCCACGATAATAGGAACATGCAGCAGAACGGGCACAAGTTCAAGTGTGCAGGCCATCCAGTCGTCTGGCTGGGGACCAGGCAGGCCGCTAAAGAGCCACACATCATCTGCTCAAAGTAAGTATCATGTAGGTCACTTGGCCGAAGGTCACCTCATGAGAGCTGGAATCAGATGGATGGGGTGGGGTTGATGCTGGTCCCTGAGAGGTAGCCATGTGGATTTGGGGTGAGGTCTCCCAGAGAGGGAATCAGCCCTGTCAGAGGAATGGGGCTTACTGATGTGAGGGGCAGCACAGGAAAGAAGAAAGGCAATGGTCAAATTTGGGGGAACATAGGTGCATGCCTGTTGAGGGGAGAAGAGGGAGGGCTGACATTGTGGGGGGAGGGGTGTCCAGTGAGGTTGCTCTTGGGAGGACCTGATGCAGAGGGGTTAAGTGGAGAGCAAATGCTTTGAGAGTGATTAGGGCAAAGAATGTATGGATGTGCTTTATACAATTGATGTATGTATATGTATGGATTGTGATAAGAGTTGTATGAGCCCCTAATAAATTGTTTAAAAAATAATAATAAATTTTTTTAAAGTTGTATGAGCCCCTAATAAAATGATTTTTTAAAATACTGTAAAAAAAGAAACCAAACTTGACCAACAGTTACCATGGGTGAAGGGGAAAGATCTGTTGCTTTGGGAGCATTGAGTTTCTGTCACTGTGGTCGATAGTTTGAAAAAGGATAACAATGATAGTTGTACAACATGAAGAATATTATTGAGCCTCTTCTCTCTCTGAATTATACAACTAGAAGTTGTGCAATTGGAAAATATTTCTGTATATTTGTGCCACAGTTAGAAAAAAATAAGTACATGAATTACAATGAGTACAAGGAAGAAGAAAAAGGTTTTGAATTAAATATTGTAACAATTGGACAACTTTTCTTGATCTGATTGAATTGTATGACGTGGGTGAAGTGCTAATACAACTGTTTTAAAAGATGTGATGCAAAACAATAATATGGATTATTCGGGAGAACATGATGCTGAGTGAAATTAGTCAATCACAAGAGACAGATATTGTATGAGACCACTACTGCAAACGGTTTTCATATTGAAAAATAAATAACGAGATAGAAAGAAACTCCATGTGGTTACAGATCAGATCAGGTTTTCTGGGATGTTAGAATTACAGAGTCAGATCATGACCAAGAAAGCCCCATGGAGCACTTCGACTCTGACAAATACATGTGTTGCCGTGAGTTAGAACTAACTCCACAGCATCAGTTTTCGTTATTAACTGCTGTCTCTTGTTCCCATTCAGGATGACGCTTAGGGTTGCCCGTAGGCATGCCCTGTACCCAAGATTAAAGTTTCATGCAGAATAATTTCACTGCCCTTAAAATTCTCTGCTCCACCTGTTTGTTCCTCTATTGTTCCTTGAACTCCTGCTAGTCGCTGACCTTGTTTCTGTCTCTTTAATTTTGCTTTATAATTGGAATCATGCATTATGTAGCTTTTTCAGACTGGTTTCTTGTACTTAATAAGTACTTAAGTTTCCTCCATATTTTTTTCATGGCTTGATGGCTCATTTATTTTTTTTGCTAGATAATATTTCCGTGATACAGATATGCTCGTTTGTTTAGCCATTGACCTGTTGAAGGACCTCTTGATTACTTCCAGTTTGGGGCAATAATGAATAAAATTACGATAAATATTTGTATGCAAGCTTTTATGTGGATACAGATTTTCAACTCATTTGAGTAAATACCTAGGAACACAACTGCTAAAACATATGACAGGCCTTTGGAATAGTGGTTACATTACCAGATAAGTATTGGACTGCTGACAGCGAGATTGACAGTTCAAATCCACCAGATGATCCGAGGGAAAAAGATAAGCTTATCTATTCCCATAAAGAAATCCTGTCAGAAACTCTATAGAGGGACGCTGTGAGTCAAATTGGCTTGATGGCATTGTTTTTGTTTTTTTGTAAGCCTATGTAAGAAACTGCCACTGTCGGATTCCTATGCAAAACACTACGCCCTGCGCCACACCTATACTCCTGACAGAGCTTGTTAGCATCCCATGTTCAGACAGAGGCTCGTAGCTAGTAACTTGTAGATGTGTACATTTCGCCCAAATACCATTTTAAATGTCTTGAAGTTAGTTCTTTTAAAACATAATTTTTTGATTGGTAACCTCCTTTTGTCAGGAAATACATGAAAAACAACTTAATACCACAGAAAAGCAAGTGGATAAAGTGGAAATGATCTTAAAGAATATGGAAATGCTTCTACAAGAAAAAGTAGATGAGCAGAAGGACCAGGTGAGTGATAAGTTCTTGTCATTTCCTCACAAACATCTTATATCTGCACACTTCTACCTCCTGGGTATTCACACAGCTGGTGTAGTAAGAGACTGTCTGGTCACAGACTCCGAGAGGCCATGTTCATTAGTTACCCCTCAGACTGAGCCTCTGTCAACACCTTATTCTTGAACATAAAGTAATTTGCCACAGGATTCATAATTGATAGCAGTCAATAAAAGATTCTATTATATATATATAACTAGCTTGTTTATTGACTTATTTTCTTTTGGGTATCATTTTAAGGTTTCTTTTTTGAGATGGCCACATAACCTCAGGAAGGTTATGGATTTATTCATGCATCCTTCATTCAGCACATTGCCTACTGAGCACCTACTGTGTAGGAAAGCATTTTTCTAGGTAGACCTGAGATAAATAAGCCCTCATGGAACTTAAATTCTAGAGCTGATGAGAGCTAATAATAAGATTGTAGTTGGCCAAGGGCTTTGAAGAAAACACATTTTCCTGGACTGTAGAGTCAGGGTGTTAGGGGAGACTATACTGCACAGATAAGGTATCTGAGCAGCCCCTTAATCATGACCTAACATATATGAGTGGGTAAAAAAGAAAAACAGGAAAACTCCACTCTGTGGAGCTTTCATAGGATGCATTGTTCCTACTAGCTGAGCATCGAGCAACTTGTTCTGAGTTAGTGCACCCAGCGGCGTCGCCTGGGAAGGTTCTCTGGTCACAGTGAATTTTTTCATAAAAGCAGTTTTGCTCACACCTTGTTTTTTTGTGATGGCTCATTTAAGAGAACTGCGTGTGGCTGTGAAAGTTTGCTTTCTGCTCCAGAAAAATGTCACAGAAACTGTTGTGATGTTGAATACAACTTACAAGGATAGCACTCTGAAAAAAACTCAAGTGTACCAGTAGTTTTCTTATTTCCAAAAAGGTAAAATGTCGATCGATAACAAACCTTATTCTGGATGTCCATCAACTTTCCAAACAGACAAAAATGTCCAAAAAATTCATCCACTTTTGCTTGAAGACCAATGATGGACCATTAAAAAGATGGGGAAGTTATCTGGACTATCTTGGAGCTTAGTTCAGTGAAGTTTAACAGAAGATTTGTGACAGGCCACCAAGAAGGAGTGTCAACTGGAAACAAGTCATTCTTGGAAAGAACAACTCTGAAGTGATCCAGACTTTTCTCAAGGTCATTACTGGTGACAAGCAAACTTCAGTCAAGCCAGGGGAAGACACCATCATCACCTTGCCCAAGAAAAACTCGTCAAGTGAAATTAAAGATCAAGATTATGCTCATTTGATTTTTTTGATGTCCATAATATAGTGCATTTAGAGTTCCTTCCACTAGGTCAGACTGTTAATCAAACTTTCTATTTAGAGGTTTTGAAAATATTGTGTAACAATGTGCAACAAAAAAGACCTGATTTGTGGCAGATGGGGGACTGGTTTTACCATCATGACAATGCAACTGCTCACATGCCATCTCAGTGTGCCAATTTTTGACAAGAAACAGCATGCCTCTCTTGTCCCATGCACCTTACCTGACTTCACTCCATGCAACTTCTTTGTGTTTCCACCAATGCAGAGGAACATGAAAGGACAGCTAGTTGATGATATAGAAGAGATGAAGCAAAAAAATGAGAGAGGTGCTGTCAGCCGTCCAAACAGCTGAATTTGAAAAAAAACAATGTTTCCAAGAATGGAAGCGCAGAATTGACAAATGTATTAGGTGTAATGGAGAGTACTTTGAGGTGATAAGGTTGTTTTGTAAAAAAAATTTAAATACAAAGCTTTGAAACAAAATTCCAGGTTTTGGGGGTACCCCATCGTATACCTCAAGTAGAAAACAGATTAGCATTGGGGGAAGCATGTTGCTCACTGGTGGAATATCACATGTGTTGTACTTGAGAATCCTTCCTGACAGGTGCTAAATACCGGTAACATTTCCTGATCACCAGACAGCCATAAATAGGCACCCACACACTTACACTTCCCTGTTCGTGGTTGTGGGAAAATAGTCTCGGCCCTGTAAAAGGTTTTGCTCTACCGAGTGCCAGGCACCATGCCTGTCACTGTTCTACTGTTCCTTTACTTCCTCCTGCCCCTCCCCTACTCCTCTTAAGTCCCCTTTCTCCTCTTCTTTCCATCATGCCTTGCTCTTTTTTATTCCCCCACTCACTGGGAGCCCTCCTTGCCATAAGTATGTAAGCCCATTGTAAAGAAGCCTGGCCCTCTGGCCTAGCCCTCAGCCCTCCTCTCTGCTCTTTAAATGCCCTTCAAAGACTCTGTGCTCACAACCCTGCTTCTCTCCCTTCCATGCTCCTCTCATGGCTCAGCCACTGTTCGTCCCCCCTGCCTGGGTCTACACCTAATTCGCAGCTCAGCTTTCAGAATGGATATAGACTCCAAGCACTCGTACCCCACTGATCTCACTCTGGTCCACACCCCCTCACTTTATGCCCTCTCTCTGGCCTTCCTGGTTCTGCCTTGCATACCGGCCTTGATTTCTTCTTAGCACAGGCGCTGCAATACCTCTGAGATCTCAGCTCACCACGCCTCACACCTTCCCATCTTCTTCAAAGTAAAAGTCAACCTTGTCACGGTGTCCTTTAAGGCTCTCTTAGATTTAGTGTCCACTCCTGCCCTGACTTCTTGTCTATGTTTCCTCAGGAGCACACACCTTCAGCTATGGTGGCTGCCTGCTGCTACCTAGTCACCCGAGGCCCTGACCAGCTGCAAGGTCTTTGTAATCTCTCTTCTTGCTACCTGGTGTTCACATAGCCCCTAGATTCCTAAACTTACTTGGCCTACCACCCCTTTTTACAGGAAAAAAAAATCACTCATTGTCCACCTGACCATTAAAATCTTTTGTACTATTGCCCTTAATTCAGGATACGGTTTGGGTGTCTGCTTGTGTAGCGCCCCTGGATGCTTTGAGGCCCAGACATCGTCACTGGACTGTTTCACTGCTACCCAACGGGCAGTACCGCCCCCTTTGGGAAATACTGGGATAGTCTCTGGACTCTCATTTTACTCAGAACTCCGTTCACATGTCATCTTACAGGAACAGCCTCGGGGTTTCTGTAGACAAGCAAAACCAGTAAAACATGTATGTAAATATATTGAGAAAATTGTACTTCGTGACTCACACACATGGGGGGGTTAGCACGTCCCATATCCGTGGGTCCAGTGGCAACTTGGAGACCTCTGCTGGTTCATGGGGTAGCAGAGGAACAGATGTCTGCAGGTTTATGAACTAGAACTGCAGGCCAGGCGTTAAGCAAAAACATAACAAAGAATCGAGACGGCTAACCACGATGACAAAATACAACAGAAATAAACCCCCATAGTTTTAACTGTTCGAGATTTTAGCTATTCAAGTCAGAGTTATCATTTTAATTTCCTATAGTCATCTTCAGTACTCTCATCTGGTAACCAGGTTCTTCCCATTCCTCAGTTTCATCGGAAAATCACTGGAGACTTATTCGCTGAGTAGCTCCTGCAAATGTATTTTGGCCTTCCGCTCTCATCCATTCCCTTCTGAAAACCAGAATCTCGCCTGCTAAGCTTTGATACTATTCCCTTCTTCCGATTTGGATTATATAATTTACAATCCATGGATAACAGATGTTGGTGTGCTTCTTCCATGTGGATTAGTTGACATCTCACTTAGATGGCTGCTTGTTTGGAAACAAGCCTTTAAGATCCCAGATGCTGTTCTGTCTGATTAGTGGGGCACCATCTAATTTCTTCACCAATGCTACCCTTAAGGGACCTGATCTCATTCAAGAACTTTTTGAAGCCCCCTTGTATTCTTGACCTTGATAGCTAAAGGTACACTGCTTCTGACAGGTATCAAGAAAAAGACATTGATTAAAGCAATAGCTATGTGCTGTCTTCCAGGAAATGTACTAATGTGCTCAAGCAGTGAAACCACATCTGGATTAGCAGTTACAATCAGAGCCACCACTGGTTAAGTTTATATCAATTCACTGTCACTCTCTTAAGATCCTTTTTTTTTTTTTTTTTGCACAAGACAGATAGGTAAGTTGAATGAGATTGTGGTGGAAATCATCCCCCTCCATTCTTCAAGTCTTTATGGTGACATTAATCTCTGCAGGTTCTCCAGCAATGTAATACTGCTTTTGGTCTAATATTTCTTTGAGGAAAGTTCTAATGGCTTCCACTTGGCCTTTCTTACTGTAATAACCCTTTCTCCATGTGTCAGGGATCCAAAATTCTGCCAATTGCATATTCTGGACCTGGAGAGATTATTACAGGATTATTTCAGAGACCACTGTACCCACTGTTGGATAGGCATGAGCTGACATTTGGGCCTCCTAGAATGAGTGTCAGTTTAGTGCCATAGGGATCCTTTGAGAAATATTAACTATCTATATTCTGACAGTGTAGTGGATTTCTACCTCAGAGGATTCATAGGAGTTGTGGGCCTATACACTTGCTCATCTTGGAATTGATAGAGCCCTCTAAGCATCCCCTGCATGTGTGGGTATGTCCATCTTGATAAATCTACTCTAACATTCCAATTTACTTCAGCTTTTAGATCCCTTTTCCAGTATATAAAAGCAATTCAACTTCATTCAGTATAGGCCACTTCATAGTCCTCATTGTCGTCCCGCAACAATGTAACTACTAGGTACTTTTCTGACGCCGTGAGCTGAAACATCGAATGAAGACTTGCCACTTGGCAGGCTCATAGCACTACACTCAGACTGACACAGTTCCCACACCTAATCCCGAGGCCTTTGTTTCTCCTTGTGTTCAGTAGGAAAAGCAAGCAGTCTCTGTCTGGAGTATGCCATACCTCCTCCTGGGCCACACTTTATGCCTCAAAGAAGTCGTGTCACGGGACAGTGGACTTCACACTAGTTATTGTTCTAAAAGCAAAAAGTGCATCTTGCAAAGCATTTGCCTCATACAAAGATTCCTGGGACACAGCTGTGGGACTATGGTCAGATGAGGATAAGAGGGCTGATTTTACTCTCGAAGGTGATTCAGGCAAAGAAGGTGGGTTAATCCCTTCAGATGGGGGCAGGAGGCTGGTCCTTCTGAAAATAAAAAAAGGTAATTCAACAATAAGGGCTCCATGTCCCTAGCTTGATCCTTTTATTGTCCACATTTTCCCATCTCAATTTTCAGGATCTCACATCTTCCCCGTCAAACCTTTCAACATAAGGGATTCAGTTGATGGTGTAATTAGCTATTCTTCAGCTAGGACTCAGGAATGATGGTGGTGTGTGTGTTACAAACTGGACTGTTAGCTAAAGGTCAGCGATTTTAAAAGCACCAGCCACGCCCCAGGTAAAAGATGAAGTTTGTGCTCCGATAAATATTTATAGCCCCCAGAGCCCTCGAGGACATTCGATTTTGGCTTATGCAGTCACTGTGCATTGCAGCCAACTCAGTGGTAGTGAGGATAAGACTCTGGATGGGTTTTCAGCAATCTCAACACTGCTACAAGAAATAAGACTTTATTTCAAGACCCAAATAGCAACTTTCAGGTCCTTTATGTACTGCTTGAGCCAGGACTTTGAAGCTCTGGACTCATCATTTTCTCTTTCCGCGTTGTGTATCTGAAAGCTGAACCATCCAGCTTCACTATGCTTGTGGGTGTAACAAAAATGTTGAAAGATAATAATGAAATAGTAGTCACTCACAGCATTGTCTCTCACAGATGTTTGATCTAATGGTGGGGATATTATGCTTGTCTTTATTGCCACCTCATGCCATGGATTACTATGCCTCTTTACTATTGGAAGTCGAGCAATTAGTACTTTTAAATCCAGCCAGACTTGAGAATAAGTTCAGAAAGCATGCTGTAGTGGAGTTAACAAACCCAGGGACAAGAGAACAACAAGTGCTCCAAAATCAGTGACGAGGATGGTGTAAGAGGCCTAGTAGGGCTTGATCAAGGACAATGTAACTGAGAGGAATTACTGAAACTCAAATGAAGGCTGAGCATGATAGTGGGACAAGAGAAAAGTAAATGGAAATAGAGGAAAGAACTACAAGGCAAAGGGCATTTATAGAGGTCTAAGTACAGGTGTGTACATATGTAAATATATTTATATATGATGATGGGGAAATAGATCTATGTGCATATAGTTATAGATTTAGTATTAAGGTAGCAGATGGACATTGGGCCTCCACTCAAGTACTCCCTCAATGTCAGAACACTTTGTTCTATTAAGCTGGTATTCCATGAAGCTCACCTTCCTGACATGATCGCTGAAGACAAATGGGTACATAAGCAAATGTGGTGAAGAAAGCTGATGGTGCCCAGCTATCAAAAGATATAGCATCTGGGGTCTTAAAGGCTTGAAGGTAAACAATTGGCCATCTAGCTCAGAAGCAACAAAACCCACATAGAGAAAGCACAACAACCTGTGTGATCATGAGGTGTCGAAGGGATCAGATATCAGGCATCAAAGAACAAAAAATCCTATCATGGTGAATGAGGGGAAGTGCAGAGTAGGGACACAAAGCCCATCTTTAGGCAACTGGAGATCCCCTCACAGAAGGATCATGGGGAGGAGACAAGCCAGTCAGGGTGCAGTGTAGCAATGATGAAACATACAACTTTCCTCTAGTTCTTAAATGCTTCCTCTCCCTCCCCCGCCATCATGATCCCAATGCTACCTTACAAATCTGGCCAGAGGATGTAGACTGATACAGATAGGAAATGGAAACACAGGGAATCCAGGATGGATGAACTCCTCAGGACGAGTGGTGATACCGGGAGTGTCAAGGGAATGTAGAATAGAAAGGGGGAACCAGTCACAAGGATTTACATAAAACCCCCTCCCTGGGGGACAGACAACAGAAAAGTGGGTGAAGGAAGATGTCGGACAGTGTAAGACATGACAAAATAACAATTTATAAATTATCAAAGGTTCATAAGAGAGGGGGTCTGGGGAGAGGGGGGAAACAAGGAACTGATACCAAGGGCTCAAGTAGAAAGCAAATGTTTGAGAATGATGATGGCAACAGATGTACAAATGTGCTTGACACAATGGATGATTGTGTGGATTGTGATAAGAGATGTAAGAGTTCCCAAGGAAAGTATATAACTAAAAAAGAAAGAAAGCATTCTGTGTTGGGCCGGGTTGACTAGAGAAACAAATCCAGAGATACTCATATATGTATAAGAAAAAGTTTTATCTCAAGAAGTAATTATGGATCAATAAAACATTCCATCCAAGGGGGCGCCGGGGCGGGGAAAAAAAAAAAAAAAACATTCCATCCCAGTCCAGCTCTTCAGTCTATAAGTCGCTCTTCAGACTCATTAAGTCACATGCAATGATGCAGAATGCAGGACAATCACAGGCCAGTGGGTGTAGTTATGTGGATCCAACTGACCGTATCGTAGTGCTTGCAGCAGCCAGGAAAGTGAAGGCACAGAGAGTGGGGGAGGTGCCCAGGACCCTGCTTATGAGAAAGTCTCGCCCACAGAGAGTCACCATCAGGGTGTGACCTGATTGACAGACTAAACTCTACCCTTACACTTTCATATATCTTCAAGTTGACATGAAATGATGTAACTACCACTTATTCTTTGAGTTTTGTTCTTCTAGAATCACTCTTGGTGCCAAATAGCTAAGTCTGAGTTCTCAAGAGGGGTGCATCAGTGAGATGCACACATACATACATATAAAGAGATTTGCTGCACGGTAGGGGTTTATGCAGTTGTAGAGGTTGGCAAGTCCCAAACCTACCGTTTGTGTCCAGTGGAAGCTAAGGATTTCTGATGACTTGTGGGGTTGTAGGACTGGTGAATCCACGACCTGCTGGTTAGGATGGAGACTTCTTCAGGTTTATAACACAGAAACTGCAGATCAGGCAACTAGAGTGCAGGTCAAGAAAGAGAGCAAACTTTGCCACAACTTCCACTTCGATAAAGGAAGCTGGCCACACTCCCGAGGCAATTTCCCTTTCAACTGATTGGCTATTCATATCAGATTACAAAAATGAAAGTTGATTCCATTATGAAAAAGCACCTGTCAGACTGATGAGAATCACAGTCTAGTCAAATTGAGGTTTACATTAGTCGTTACAGTTCCCTCAACCAACTAGCTGCCCCCCTCTTGCTCCTTGCTTGGTTTTCTCAGCACTTCCCCCATATGGCATACTAAGTTTGGTTCTCATTAGCATATGTGGTGCACAGCCCAGAGACTACGTTCACCACTGCTTCGCTAGTGCTAGAGCAAGACCTGGCATGTGGGCGCTTACTGACTATGTTCTACAAGTGAAATTTGGTGTTGACTGAACCCCATGCTGGGATTCTTGTGCCCTTGTATTTTGAATGAGGTCATTGCTAGTGTTTCCTGTCATTCACATCTGTGAAACCGTATGGGTTTGGCAGAAAGCTCAGACCCAGGAAACAGCAGTGGGGGTCAGGGCCACAGTGATTCCTAGGGCAAGGGGCAGTAAAGAACCAAAAATTGTTGTCATTCTTTGCAATTCATTATTGTATCGTACAATAGCCTTTCTGAGAACTGTTGATTTGTGACTCTTGGGTCTTCCGGTTAAACTGATTCCCACAATTTCCCTTAAATTTTCTCCAGTACATAATTCATCACACCCTCAGTTGGAGGTCTCACTTCAGGGTAACAAGAAGTGTCATACACGCAATATTTTTGTTATATCCTTAAGAGCCTAAAGTTATCATTTCAACGACCGTGGAATGAACAGGGTCGGGAGCATGTACCCCTTCCCTGCACTCACAGTAATGGGTGGCTCTCTTCCCTCTCTAGTTTGAAAACAGCGTGAAGTCCAATTTGCTGCTCAAGGAGCTTTATGTGGAGAACGCACACCTGCTAAAAGCCCTCCAGGTTACTGAAGAGAAACAAAGAGGAGCTGAGAAAAACAGCCTCATCTTGGAAGAAAAACTCAGAGCTCTCAACAAATTAATCAGTAAGATTTCTCCGGCATCCCTCTGTGTGTAAAGACTGCTTGCTTTCTTGGAATTCATTCTGAAAAGAAAATCTTAAAACCTGAGCCACTGTGATGCCTTAATCACTTGCAGCTTATTGGCCATGGTCCTCAGACACAGGGCGACTGTGGTGTCTGGCTCGTTCCAGCAGCATCTGCTCTGTGCCAGATCCTGGGAACATACACGTGTTGGACAAGAGCACATTTTTATAAAACTCCCAATTTTACCACTGGGAAAACATGATGGAAACACTTGGTCAGGCCTGACAGAGAAAGTGGGTTAAGATAATGCAGTTCCAATACTGCATTTTCGACTTAAGCTCTCATTGCCATCGAGTCAATTACAATTCGTAGTGACTTTGGCTTCAAAGATTAAAATGTAAAGTAGGGCTCTAGACAGCTTTATCATATTTTTCCTTTTAAATTTCATTTATGTTTTCTTAAGCAGACACACAACAAAACATACATCACTTCAGCAGTTTTTAATGTATACAGTTTGCTGATACGGATTTTATTCCTCCGGTCTGTAGCCATTTTCAGCTTTTTTGAGTTGTTGCTCATCTGTTAGCATAAATTCACTCCCCTTAGAGTTCCAGGGGAGTCCAGGTGGCATGGTGATGACAGCGCTGGGCTGCTAGCCACAAAAGCAGCATTTTAAATCCAACAGACTTGGGAGAAAGACATGGCTGTCTGCTCCCATGAAGAGTTGCGGTCTCAGAAACGCACAGGGGCAGGTCTACTCGGTCCTGTAAGGTCATTGTGAATCAGAATTGATTTCATGGCAGTGTGGTTGGCTTTGTTTTTTGTTTAAAGTCCCAGGCAAATACTTCAAGTTGTTTTCCATTTTATTCCACATACATAGTTGTTAAAAGATCATCAAGCTCAAAGCAGACTTTTTTTTTACTAGTTAAGCCAAACTATTACTTGGTTTCAAGAAGACATTATGGTACATTTCTGGTTTAAGGCAATAGTTTTAGGAGTTCAGCCACCCTCCATGGCTCCAGAAAGTTGGGAATTATGAGAATTTTCTATTCTTGTCTGTATTTTTGCCCCATTTTGTTCAGGATCCTTCTCTGAACTCTTTGATCAAAATGCTCAGCAGTGGTAGCCAGGCACCATGCAGTTCATTTGGACTCGTGACAAAGGAGGGCATTGTTTATGGAGGCAGCTAATTAGCCATGCATTCCAGAATCCTACTCTATTCGATTCTGTTGTTCCACATGAATCGACACCAACTGTGCCTGACAACTGAAGGAGGAGGTAGAACAGAAGCACCAAACATGTTAATAAGCCAAATAATGGTATGTCCCATGAAACCATTACCCTGAACCTAAGAGCTTTACTGTCTGGTTATTCAGCTCTGTCCTCTGTTACACTTCCCAATGGCTGCTGAGTGCAGACTTTCCAGAAGGGCTTCCCTCTGTAAGCAGAGTGTCCTCTAGACAATAAAGGGGAGGACTCTTGTTCGTTTGGAACCACTTTACCACATGTAAATATTGGTACTGTGGTTACTTCTGTAGGCTTGTATTTATTGTACATTAATCTTTTTTTCATTGGAGTGTTTTTGCACTGGGAATTGAACTATATGTTAAAAAAGATAAAAATATAGTTTTATACCAAAATTGATGGTCATTTGTTTATCTGAATGTACTACTGTAATGTGAAATGAGTCACTGTATTTGCAGTTTTTCAATTAAAAAATTTCAATTTTGTCCTTTGTTCTTCAATTATAAAATATCTCAAATAATTAGAAAATACAGTTTTAGGAGAAAACCCATATACCCATCAACTAGATACATTTAATATAATATTTTGAAATTTTTCTTTTTAAAAGGTATAAAATATTTTAGATAGAGGTGAAGGTCGTATTCTATTGATTGCAACCTTTTACTCGTCCTAAAGGCACGCACTATCCCAAAGATGGTAAGTAAGTCTCCTGGTCTCTTTGTACATTTATTATACATGCATTATATAGTCTTGATTAGTGTCCACTCTTTTACTTTTGCATGTATCCATTGCAACGGCTACACAGAAACTCACAGACAAAATGCGTGATGAAAGAATTTAATAACTCAATAAGTTATAGTGCCAAGAGAAATGCTCAGGGTAGGTGTTTAACAGGACACATTACAGAGTTTCAGGTATGCTAATAAACACCCGAAGTGGCATACAACTCTGCTATGAGCCTCAACCCAAAGACATTCAGCTCAGGCTCTGGTCAAACCCAGGTCAGCAAACCCAGGTCTCCGAATTAAGTGCCCAGACTGAAGGACCAGGAAAACGTCAGTCTTCACAACCTAGAAATTGAAAACATTGTTCGGCACCCAGCTACCATGACCAAGTGTTATGAAAAGGATCACAACAGAAGGTTCTGTCTAGAGTGTGGGAGAAGTTAAGAACATAACCCTAAAGGATGCCAGGTTTACTGATCGAACAGAGATAGGCAGGACCTCCAAGATTTGCACTCTTCCCCTACAGATCGGGAACTGAACTCAAATGGTACATTGACGGTATTGCTGCAATTAATGGGTTGAATCAGAATGCATATGAATTGTGGTAAATGATGTAAAAATATCACCTGATCTTTTGAGGGCAGGCCAGGTATGAGTGATAGGCTTTTTCATTGGGGTCAAGGAGGGGAGCCAAGCCCTTCTTTCAAAAGATATTTTTAATTAAAAGTTTCTTTTTTCATATAACACTGTTTAGGAATGAATAAAATGTAGCACAAAACCTGTCTCTTTCAGCACTGCCATGTTCCCAAACATGCTCCGCAGTGTTCCCCTTGCTCATATGATAAATATGATTATATCTATCCATACTTGTTTTATGAAAAATGCTCACACTGTACAAGTTGTAAAGCGGTCCTTCAAAAATTAAGGACTGTAAAAATTGTCCTTCAAAAAAAAGTTAAGTATTCCAAGATAAAAGCTGAGCGTTCATAGCTATTAGACTCCCATACAAGAAAACTTAAATCCAGTCCTCCAACGTGAGAAATGTGAAGGAATGATACTAGAAAGTCACTCAAAGTTGAACACAAAAGGGAAAATGATGAGAACAAATGTACAAATGTGCTTGAAAATTGATATATTTATGGATTGTGATAAGAGTTATACAAGCCCCCAATAAAACTATTTTTTAAGTTGTACGAGCCCCCCAAAAACTGATTTAATAAAAAAGAAAGAGCTAGATCTGGAAATGGTGGAATGTCACCTGGCTTATATTCTTTTCTTATTTTTTGTACAATGACTATATTCCTTTCTCTCTTTTTTAATCATTTTACCACAATCCATATCTACACCCATTGTGTCAAGCACATGTGTACATTTATTTCCATCATCATTCTCAAAATACTTTCTTTCTACTTGAGGCCTTGGTATCAGCTCCTCATTTTTCCCCTCCCTCCCCACCCCCCTTCCCTCATGAACCCTTGACAATTTATAAATTACTATTATTTTGTTATGTCTTACACTGTCCAACATCTCCTTTCACCCACTTTTCGGTTGCCTGTTCCTCAGGGAGGGGCTTATATTGTAGATCCTTGTAATCGGTTCCTCCATTCTATCCCACCTTTCCTCCACCCTTGAATTATCGCCACTCTCACCACTAGTCTTGAGGGGTTCATCTGTCCTGGATCCCCTGTGTTTCTTTCTGTACCCGTGTACATCCTCTGGTCTAGCCAGATTTTAAGATAGAATTGGGATCATGATAGTGGTGGGGAGGAAATATTTAAGAACTAGAGGAAAGTTGACTCATCCTTCCCTGTGGTCCCTCTGTGGGGAGATTGTTCCACTATCTACAGATGAGCTTTGGATCTCTGCTCCAGCCCTCTCGTTTTTATTTGTTATGTGTCTGCTGATGCCCAGTTCCTATGACTCCTCATGATCACACCAGCGATGTGCTTCTTCCATGTGGACTTGTTGCTTCACTGCTGAATGGCAGCTTGTGTGACATCAAGCCTTTTAGACCCCAGACACTATATCTTTTAATAACCGGGCACCATTTGCCCTCTTCACCACATTTGTTTATGCACCTATTTTGTCTTCAGCGATTGTGTCAGGAGGGTAAACATCTCATGCTGCTGACTGGTTAGAACAAAACTTTCTCTTTTTTAAAAAATTTATGTATTGGGGCTCATGCAATTCTTATCACAATCCACACATACATCAATTGTGTAAAGCACACTTATACATTCATTGCCCTCATCATTCTCAAACTTCGCATTCCGCTTTGGTTCCTGGAATAAGCTCCTCATTTTCCTTTTTTCTCTCCTCTCCCTCCCCGCTCCCCTCTCCCTCATGAACCCTTGATAATTTATAAATTATTATTTTATCTTATCTTACACTGCCAGGCGTCTCCCTTCACCCACTTTCCTGTTGCCCATTCCCCAGAGAGGAGGTTATATATAGATCCCCGTGATTGGTTTCCCCTTTCTACCCCTCCTTCCCTCCCGGTATCACCACTCTCACTGTTGGTCCTGAGGGGGTTCATCTGTCCTAGATTCCCTGTTTCCAAATCCCAACTGTACCGCTGTGCATCCTCTGGTCTAACCAGGTTTGCAAGGTAGAAGTGGGATCATGATAGTTGGGGGGAGGAAGTGTTTAAGAACTAGAGGAAAGTTGTGAGTTTCGTTATTGCTACACTGAAGCCTGAGTGACTCATCTCCCCACTACCGCTCTGCAATGGATGTCCAGTTGTCTACAGATGGGCATTGGGTCCCCATAGAACAAAGTGTTCTTGAATGGAAGGAGGATATGAGTGGATGCCCAATGTCCATCCCCTACCTCAGGGTATTGCCATATAAATATATGTACATGGGCCAATACCTCTATTTTTGTAGATTAATGTATTTACATATGCACACCACTATGTTTATACCTCTATCCATTGCTTTGCTTCCTTGGTCCTTCCTCTGTTGCCTTTTACCTTCCTCATGTCCCACTGCCACTTTCCCCTTATTTCTGCCTCTTGGTAACCCCCTTAGCTAGTCTGCTGTTGCTCCAACATTACCACCACCCCCACCTTGGATCCCTATATCCTCATTACTGGCTCTGACACCCCAGTTGTTCCCCTGTCCATGGCGCAGTCTGCTCAGCACCCCCTTCCTCCACCACTCTGACCTCCCAGGTCTCCCTGGAACCGTTGGTCCCAATGCTCTCACCTCAAGCATGCCTCCCATACCTATCCTATATAGGTAGGTACACCGACTATGACATAGCCCAAAATGATTTTTTAAAATAAAAATAGTAAATCAATAAGAAAAATTTTTTAAAAAGAGAAAAGAACTATACAAAAATCCTGGGTCTCTTCGCTGGCCTTCAAGACTGTCCAGGAGCTGCCTCTCCCAGCCTGGAGTGCATGTAGACCCTACTATGAAGCACCAAACCATGAGGACAGCATGGTCACATGGAAGGATGCATGAAGAGAGAGAGCTACAGGCTAGGGAGAGGAGCCAGCATGCTACACCCACACAGAGGCAGGCCAGGAGAGAGGAAGAGAAAGAGAGCGGGACTAGACCCCACGCTGGCACGCCAGGCTCGGAGGATGACGTCCCTGGGGGAAGCTAATGGGACACAGAGGGAACTGGATAACTGACAACAGCTGGTGGCATGCTGTCCCCTTGCTGGAGCAGACTGCGACAAAGTATATTTCTTGATCACAATTGAATGTAAACAGAATTTGGTAACACAATGAAACTGAAATACACAATTATATGGAAATTAAACCATTATACAAACAACCAGTGAATATTTAGAGTCAAATGAAAATGAAGATACAACACACGAAAACATTTGAGACTCTGAAACTGTTAGGGTGGGGGAAGGGAAGTATACTTATTACCAATTAAGTGAAGGTTTACAGAGAAGTTCATCAGTTTTACATCGAAAAATTCATACACATTGATTTTGCACATCCACTCCAATACCTTCCATGTGCCATCCTACTTCCCCACTGGGCTTTCTCTTACCATCACTCCTTCTTTAGTAACCCTCTGGACTTTGTCATTGGGTAAATGCTGCCCTTTGGGTTTTAAGCTGTTGATGGTTTTAAAAAAGGTCATTTCAGTTCCACGCCTAGAGGACATTGGCTATATTCTTGGGGTATGCTACTAGACTCCACTCAACCAGTAAACCCAGTCTGTTTTATGATCATGAGTTCTGTTCCACATTTTACCCCCATTCCATTGAGGACCTTCTAATGTGATTGTGTTCAGAGTAATAGGTAGCGGTAGTCAGGCACCATTTAGGTTTTCCAAGCTCAAGATTATAGAGACTAATGTTTGGGTTGTTCATCATTCTATTGTAATAATTGTATTCAACATGTCTTTTGACTTCACTCTTGTTTCCTCCGAGTGCAGAGAGACCAATAGTTACTACTGGCTGCTCATGCACAGTTTTTCTTATTTAAGTCACTTTTTTAAAAAACAAAAATTTCAAAAGAGGACCTGATGCAAGGGGCTTAAGTGGAGAGCAAATGCCTTGAGAATGATTGGGGCAGGGAATGTATGGATGTGCTTTATACAATTGATGTATGTATATGTATGGATTGTGGTAAGAGTTGTTTGAGTCCCTAATAAAATGTAAAAGAAGAAAAGAGAAAAAAATGATTAGGGCAAAGACTGTACAGATGTGCTTTATACAATTGATGTATGTATATGTATGAACTGTGAAAAGAATTGTATCAGCCCCAATAAATTGTTAAAAAAATAAATTTAAAAAAATTCCTTTTATTTTTTTTGTACTGTCCGACGTCTCCCTTCACCAACTTTTCTGTTCTGTTTTAATGTAATTTTTATCATTAAACTGTGAGTCTAATGGTAACAAAATAGAACGTGTGTGTGTCTGTGTTAAAACAGTCATTAAAGAATAGAATTCAGAGACAGAGAATTTTTTTAAGTTTTTAAAAATATTTTCTATTGTTACTTAGGTGAAGGTTTATAGAGCACACATCAGTTTTACATTAAATAACTCGTTAAATCTACCATTGTCTTTTCATTTCCAATATTTTTTGCCAATCTCTTGTTTTATATTGTCTTCCCTTCACAAAAATAACACCTGTCTACCCTCTAGCTTCCACAGACAGAGAACTTATTGTTGACAAAGGCCTAAAAAACATTAAATGGGAAGCAGACACCTCTTCAATAAATGCTATTGGAAATACTGGCTATCCACTTGCAGAAGAACAAAAAAAAAAGACGACTGCCTCACCCATGCACAGAAACAAACTCAAGATGGATCAAATTCCTAAATGTAAAACCCAAAGCTCTCAGGATCAGAAAACTGGGACAAAACTAGGAACCCTAGTGCAGTAGATGGGCTATCAGAAATAACAAAGCTGACACAATCCATAGAAAACAAAATAGTGGGACATATTAAAAAATAAAAAAACATGCATACATTAAAAGACTTCATTGAAAGAGTAAAAAGACCCATAGACTGGGAAAAGATATTTAGTAATGACATAACAAAGGACTAATTACTAAAATCTACAGAATTTACAAGGTGGCAAGAAAAACAAACTAGTAGCCCTATGAAAAAGTGGGCAAAGGACCGGAGCAGATGATTCACAAAGGATGATACGCGAATAACTAATAAACATATGAGTAAGTTCTCTCAGTCATTAGCTATCCAGGAAATGCAAGTCAAAGCAACCATGAGATACCACCTAACACCCATAACTGTAGCCCAGTTAAAGTAAAAAAGCTGAGAACAGCAAATGTTGGAGAGTGTGTGGTGAGATAGGAACTCTTATCCTCTGCTGGTGGACTTGTAAATATGTACAGACACTCAGGAAGGCAGTATGCCGATACCTAGAACAGATGGCAACTGAACTACCATATGATCCAGCAATACCATTACTGAACATATACCCCAAAGAAATAAAAAACATCATAAGCAGACATTTGCTCCCCCATGTTCATCACAGCACAGCTCACAATTGCTAGAAGCGGCCTCCATTCCCAACAATGGATAAAAAACCTCTGGTACATAAACATGATGAGTACTGCGCATGCCTGAAGAACAGCAATGAGACCCCTCACGTCGTGGAGGGCTCTGGAAGACATGCTGAGGGAAGCGAGTGAAGCACGAAAGGACAAGCACTGTGTGAGTCCAGAGCAGCAGGAACAAGCAGCAGAAGGGGCGCAAGCTCAAGCGTGCAGGCCATGCAGTCGTCTGGCTGGGGTCAGACAGGCCGCTAACGAGCTGGACCAGTGCCAATGACCTACACATCATCTGCTCCTGGTGAGTATAGTGTAGGTCACTTGGCCGGAGGTCACCTCACGACAGCTGGGATCAAATGGAGGGTGCGAGGGGGTAGTGGCTGTTCGCGGAATAGTAGCCATTTAGATCTGTGGTGAGGTCTCCCAGAGAGGGAGGTAGCCCCGTCGGAGGAATGGGGTTTACTGATGAGAGGTGCCGCACAGGAGATGAAAGGGAATGGTCAAATTTGGGGGTACATAGGTGCATGCCTGTTGAAGGGAGGGGAGGGAGAGCTAACCTCCAGGTGGGGGACAAAAGACTGAGGATGCTCTTGGCAACAATAAATGGGAGGTGTCGTCAGTGGCATGCAATGGGTGGGCAGAACTGGTGTAGGGCATCTGGGGGGGGGGGGGTATCCCAGGAAAGCAAACCAGGTGCCATAAAATGCTGGGACACCAAATCCTGGATCTTTGGGGTGCATGCATGCTCCAGAGGCTACATCAGTGAGCCCCATATGGGAATCCCACTGGGTGAACTAGACTCTACCTCAGACACACTTGTAACATGAGGACTTAAGCGGGGAATACATGGTGCCTGAGGAAGCAGAAAACAGCTGTACCAAGAGTGGTGTACTGATGGTTGGTGGACAAATAAGGTCATGTTACATCAACCCCCTTTATGCTGGGTTAAGATATCTATTATTCTGGAAATCTTGTGACAGCCCCTCTACTGTGTGTTGCATGTGCTTGGGTATATTAAGGTGTGTCTCAGGGGTGCAGCACCATGGGGGTCACTTTCTTGAAGCTGTTATTTGTTTCTGCTCTTTAGTAAATGAGACCCAGAGACTTTGAGAAAGAAAATATAACAATAGTTTGGGGGGGGCGAGGATAAAGAGGGTCGGGGGAAGTAAGAGGGAGATGATGTCAAGTAGTCTAGGAGGGAAATGTATGTGTGGAGACTGATTGTGGCAGCAATTTTACAATTCTGTTTGATGTGATTGAACTATGGAATAATATGACATTTGTATTAACTCCTAAGTTAGCAAATTTTTTAAAAAGCATAGATTCAGGAATGGTTTGGGGGCTCACACTTAAAAAGAATTATCATGGCCCTGCTCAGTACTCACCTTCATGAAATGATCACTGAAGATAAAGGTACTACAGCGAAGTGTCGCAAAAAAGTAGATAGTAGCACTCCCTCAATGTATGAATACTTTCTTTTATTAAATTGGCATTCTGTGATGCTCACCCTCCCGACACAACTGCTGAAGCCAAAGCGGGTGAACAAGTAAATGTGAAGAAAGCTGATGGTGCCCGGCTATCAAAAGAGATAGTGTCTGGGGTCTTAAAGGCTTGAAGATATACAAGCGGCCATCTAGCTCAGAAGCAACAAAGCCCACATGGAAGAACACACCAGCCTGTGTGATTGCATGGTCCCGAAGGGAACAGATATCAAAGAACAAAAACTCAAATCATTGGCTGCACACCTCCATGATACAATCACCGAAGACAAACAGGTGCATAAGCAATTGTGGCGAAGAAAGCTGATGGTGCCCGACTATCGAAAGAGATAGTGTCTGGGGTCTTAAAGGCTTGAAGGTGAACAAGCGGCCATCTAGCTCAGAAGCAATAAAGGCCACATGGAAGAAGCACACCAGCCTGTGCAATCACGAGGTGCCAAAGGGACCAGGTATAAGGCATCATGCAATATATATATATATATACACACACACACACACACACACACACACACCATAGTGAATGAAGGGGGAAGTGCAGAGTGGAGACCCAAAGCCCATTTGTCGGCCACTGGAGATCCCCTCATAGAGGGGTTTAGGAGAGGAGATGGGTCAGTCAGGGTGCGATGTAGTACCGATGAAGAACACAGCTTTCCCCCAGATCCTGGATGCTTCCTCCCGCCACCTACCATGATCCGAATTCTACCTTGCAGGACTGGATAGGGCAGAGGTTGTACACTGGTGCATATGGGAGCTGGAGGCACAGGGAATCCAGGGTGGATGATACCTTCAGGACTAGGGGTGTGAGGGCCGATGCTGGGAGAGTGGAGGGTGAGTGGGTTGGAAAGGGGGAACTGATTACAAGGATCCACATGTGACCTCCTCCCTGGGAGATGGACGGCAGAGAAGGGGGGGGGGGCGGTAGACTCTGGATAGGGCAAGATATGACAAAATAACAATCTATAAATTATCAAGGGCTCATGAGGGAGGGAGGAGCGGGGATGGAGGGGGGAAAAAAAGAGGACCTGATGCAGAGGGCTTAAGTGGAGAGCAAATGCTTTGAAAATGATTAGGGCAAATAATGTATAGATGTGCTTTATACAATTGATGTATGTATATGTATGGGTTGTGATAAGAGTTGTATGAACCCCTAATAAAATGTTTTTTTAAAAAGTACTAAATCTAAAAAAAAAAAGAGTGGCTGAATTACAACACTAACTGAACCCTCTACTTAGAATGATTTCTGATGTTAATAGGAGAGCATGGATTGGGACTAAATGGGAACCTGAAAGTTACGGTGGAGAGGACTGTGCTACGCTGAGTTTTCTAGAGAAATAAATCAAACTACACTCAAATAACTTTATAGCAAAAATCAATCTACATCAGGAAGCCCAGCCCAGTTCAACTCAAGTCCATGGGTCAGATGCTAGATGAAGTCCCCTTTAGACTCACCCAGCTTCCAGCCAATGAAGCAAAGGCAAAGCAGGAATCGGGAAAATCACAGGCCAGTAGGGGCAAGAGCATCTGGATGTAAGGTCAGCAGGAAGAGGGCAGGGCACTGCAGCTCCTATGATCAGCAGGCCGGCTCGGCCATGAATCCTAGAGATGCAGAATCAAGGTAAGCAGGATGGAGGGAGAGGGAAGGAAAGTTGTCCATGGCATCTCTCTAAATTGGGCACCTCCTCCAAGGAGAGGGCCTTATTGAGATTGAACTCTACCCATACTTTCACACAGATGCATCAAACTGATATAAAATCGAACCATCATAGGGACACACGGAAAGATTATTCTCAGAAATATCAGAACATGGATCCTTGACATGCCATTGAGTTACTTCAGCCAACAACACTACCACTCACATCTGAAGAGTTTAATCCATCATTAGTAAAGCCATTGTCCCCTCCACCTGCACTTGAGCTTAGCCCAACTTTCCCTGCTGATAGGGAACCTCGAGTTGTATCTGGAGCATTCCCTGCAGCAGATGCCTTGCAAGATAATGCTGACACTTGCTGGGAAACACCTTCGACACTCATGCCTGCTTCGACACTGCCTCTAAACTTGTCTCAGTAATCCCAAAGGTGACCTCCAAATATTGATCCAGAAAGAGCTGTGCTATCCTCTTAAAGGACTGCTAGCATTTTCTAGTATGTACAGGCAGAGACCCGAGGAATGTGTGCGGGAGTGAGATGATGATGCAAGGAGCGAACGGTTGCATCAGTCTGAATGTGTTGACGTGGACCAACTAAGCACTGATCCTTCAGTCAGTGTTTCAGCACCAGACGTTAGGACAGAATCTAATAGTTTATCTGTTTGGTTTACTGAAGCAAAGCTTCTGCAGTGGCTTAGAGCAAGTTAAGTTGAAGTACCAGACCTAGCTTGGTATACTTTAGAGGATTAAGGGAATGGGCGTGTTTCAGGGCAGACCCATAGACTCACAAATGGAATGCACTGAGGACACACCTTTTCTCTCAGTGGGAAACAAATTTCTGAAGGGATCATAAGTATCTCTAAAGACTGCTGTGATTGATATTTTATTTTGAGCCAGTTTTGACAGTGGAAAATACCCTAATTAAGACGTTTGCACATAACATGGCTGATTGGGTCCCATGGTAGTAGGCGGTAAGCAGTAGCATTTAACAGAGACAAGGTGGGTGTGGTTGCCAAATGGTTAGCAGAGTCAAAGTAGTAACAGAATAGCCTGATTTGTATGGCATTGGATACCTAAGCAGAGTGTCCCTAGGAGTGAAATAAATGAGAAACCTACCAAATCTATCATTGATCTGTACAAGTTGAAAAATTCTAGGCCAGTTGAATAGCAGTCTAATTCAAATAGCCAGATATAGAGTCGCAAATGCTCGATCAATTCCCAAAAATTGAGCCAGTTCACAAACCCTTCATTTACGGGGAAGCCAGGTCCCTTTGAGGAAGGCACCCACTACACTAATAAAAAAAATGCATAGTTAGCCTTTCTCCCAGGCCTGCCCAGTGGAAACTGCGCCTTTTATAAGTGACAATTCATTGGAGAAAGGAAATAATCAGACGTTGGGGATGGTTACTGGACATTGGCTCCAAACTGACATTAATCTAAGTGACCCTAAATTTTAAGGTCCCACAATCAGACTAGGAGCATATAAAGGTCAAGTTATAATGGAGTCTTAGCTCAGGTTGATCTCACAGGGGATCCAGTATGAGCCCAAACCTATTCTATAGTAATTTCCCTGTTCTAGAACACATAAATGGAATAGACAGACTCACTGACTGCCAGTACCCCATATGGCTACCTGACTCTAGAACATGGACTACTATGGCAGGGGCAGGAGTGGAAGCTAGTAAAGCTACCTCTACTTAGGAAAATGGTAAAGCCAACGCAATTATGTTTTCCTGGAGGGATTGCAAAGATCAGGGTGCAAAGATTGCACCATCAAGGAATTGAAGAATATAGGGCTGGAGACCATTACTTCCGAACTGAGCTGTTGTCTATGGGGGGACTAGCAAACTCTAGACCTATGTGGTTTGTAAGGGTCCAGGTATAAGCTGTGCTTACACACACACAAGCACCAGCAGCGGTTAAGCCAGTTTTTAGTGTGGGGTTTTTTAATCACTTTATTAGGGGCTCTTACATCTCTTTTATAACAATCCATACATCAGTGGAGTCAAGCATATTTGTACATATGTTGCCATCATCATTTTCAAAACATTTTCTTTCTACTTGAGCCCTTGATATCAGCTCCTTTTTTCCCTCCCTCACCCACCCTCCCACCCTCAAGACCCTTGATAAATTATTATCGTTTTCCTATCTTACACCATCTTCTGTCTCCCTTCACCCACATTGCTGTTGTTTGTCCCCCTCAGGGTGTGGGGGTTATGTCTACATCATCATTGTAATCAATTCTCTGTTTCTCCCCCTTCTCCCCCTACATTCCCCCTAAGTGGCCTACGCTGATAGTATTGCTACTCCCATTACTGTTCCTGATGTGTTTATCTGTCCTGGATCCCGTGTGACAAGAGCTCTTATCTGTACCATCTGGTCTAGCTAGATTTGTAAGCTAGAACTGGGATTTGTAAAGTAGAAGTGGGGTCATGATAGGTGGGTGGGGTGGGGTGCGGGAAGCACTAAAGAACTAAAGAAATGTGTGTCTCGTTGGTGCTGTACTGCACTCTGGCTGACTTGTCCCTCCTGTGAGGGATGTCCAATTGTCTACAGATGGGCTTTGAGTCTCCATCCGACTCCCTTCATTCACATCATATGATGGTTTGGGGTCTCCTGATGTCTGATACTGTTAGATTCCTCAGGTGGAAATACCTGGGTCATTGGCTTCCCATGAGAATGAATTCACACCGAAGCCTGGTTTGTGATCCAAGTGAATTTTTATAAAGGATAGAAGTGTAAAGGTGAAACTGAGGTACAGGGAGGAAGACAGACATAACTGACAGGACAAGGAAAGCAGAAACAGAAATAGCTTTATTAGGTGGGGCAGTAGGGCGGCTCCTGCGGCTCCCTGCCGAGGTTTCGTGACCTAGGCGGACAGGTCAGGGAAGTCCCATTCAGCAGCTGGGGGTGAGGGTTTTTACAGGGGTAGTGAGGAATGTATGGCAATTAGCATATGGGGTCTGGAGACCTGGAGAATTGCTTGTCATCTCCTTGCAATTCTGACTTTTCAGGGCCCTCCACTGGGAGGCGTGGTTGACAGTACTGGTTGACTCCATTGACTCAATTAAGCTCACCTGGCCTAGATTGAGGTCCTCCCAAGAGTACTGGCTTCGTCTCAACTGCCTGAATTTATTCATGCCATCCAGCCTGGAGCAGCTTCCCACAGTCTGTAAGGGTGGAGGGAGGCCTTGGCAGGTAGAGGTAGAGGTTTCTGCCTCTAGCTCCCTAACACTTTCTGATCCCATCTACACCTTGTGATCACACAGGCTGGGCAACAATTTTATTAGAGCATAGATAGAATCATTTCCAAAGAAAGTATGTGAGTCCTTCTGGCATGGTGAAAAGGATACCTTAAGCATAGATAAAATATGCTTTGTTCCCGGAATGTAGTGGGGGCCCCTTTCACAAATTAAGAAGGGTCATTCATTGTCTAGGGGAAGACTCCTAGTTTCTAAAAGACAGTTTTAAAGGGGAGGAGTTTGCCACTCCACAGATGTACAATTAGCTTTCTAATTAGTTATTTAGACCACCCTTGAGGCTCTTTAAATTACAATCTCAGCTTTTGTCTCTGGATCAGTGTGCTGTCAGATTTATCTCCAGCAGCACTGCTGTGTGAGGACATTCATTAGGGCCTAGCTTCAAGGTTGACCTGCTTACTAACCTGTTCTCACAAGGTCTTCTGTTAATTCCCATATTGCAGGCAGAAAATGCCTCTTCTGTCCCTGTCAATTTGGTCAGTGCAAAAAACAGATGGATCTTTGAGAATGGCAGGGGGTGCCTGGAAACTTATCCAGGTGGTGACTCCAATTGCAGCTACTGTCCCAGAAATGGTTTTATTGCTTGAGTAGATTAATATCTCTTCTAGTATCTGATAGCAGCTACTAATTGGGCAAATGTGTTTTTCTCAATTCCAGTTTTAAAGGAGCAGCACAAGCAGTTTGCCTTTAGCTGTTGTGGCAGTTAGATGTTATGTCAACGTGACCCTGTGGGAAACTGTAGCACTAGTCCCACCTATCAAACAGGTTACAGCCTGATGACTCCTCCTAGGGGATATGAACTTTCAAATAAGAAAGACAATGAGAGCAGCAAGAGGAGATAAGCAGCACTTGAGAGGGGATTGAGGGGCAGCTGGGAGGAGGAGGATGACCAAGCAGCACACACTGCAGAGAACAGCGCAAAAGAGTTACTGAAAGGGATAGCACTTCCAGACCACAGGATTGTCACCATAAAGATAGGTAGACACAAATAGACTACAACGAGAGAGCAGAAACACCAGCCAATTAGAACCGCTTAGGGCATCTCCTCGGCCGCCTGAGGGGAGATTCCCGGGTCTTTGAATTGGGAAGCTAGCTGAGGGGGTGGGGGGTACGTGCCAGTGGGGTGTGATGGAGCAAAAGGATCATAATTCGAAGTGACCAGACTGGGACCAGGGAAAATAAAAATATAAATTTCTTTGGCTTCCTGCCAAGACCAGAAGACTGCCAGTGGAGATCCCCCATCTAGGACTCACTCCTAGTAGTGGGTACTTCACAGCTTACTGAGCCTCACAGGGCTGAGAACAGGGCAGCTGAAAAGCAGGTGTTAAGTGATTAACACCAAGAGCTCCAGCCCCCTCCTGAGGTACCACTCAGCACAACCCCTGATCGGAAGACACCCCAAAGGCCTGGTACCTTAAATAATTGGGCCACTCTGAGGATTTATTTTCATATTACTTGTTACACATACCTGGATTGCATACACCTGACTCATTGACTAAGTATTTGCATCACAAAACAAGAAGCTGGAGCAGGTTTGGCAGGCAGAACAGGTTTTACAAGCCCAGGCAAGGAATTTATATAAGGGAGTTTATATATATCATTTGTATATATTTGTATGATATATTACTTTACGTTTTTTCCTTCCGATCTCATTGGTTTATTTCCTAGACCCCTAACACCCCATCTACCTACTAGTTCGCACCCACAACAGAGACTAAGCTCTGTGTGAAGTTTAGTGTCCCGGACAAACATACATTAACAGCTCTCCTGCATCTTATGCTAGTATGATTTTTCCTATTACTATTATTAAAACTTTCATCTCTTACCCCTTTTCTTTCATTTTCCTTTCTTCAGTCTAAATATCCAAAGTTTTACTTCATAACATCATTAACCTGTCTTTTAGTTTCACTGTACTGATCATCAAAATTTTTCTTACATTTTCAGACTCATAAAACCAAAGACTAATACTACTATCACAATATTTAAAATTGTTTTTGCTCTCAAATACTAGTACCCATTGATCCATCATTGCAAATGAGGCATTTCAGGGCCAAATACCCCTTCCTTTAACCTACTATATAACGCTACCTGATCCTCCACCCTCTTTTTTAACCTACTGCTTCTTTCACTCTCCCAGCACTCATAACATTTCCTCCCCAAATTTCATATGACTCCCTTAACACATAAATTAGCAACCTCCCTCAGACACTTAATACAAACTATCCATTAGCCCTCTACTGCACCACCTAATAGAGTTAACCAGTTCCAAATAACATCGCCTACAAAACACTCCCAATAGACTCCAAGATGACAAGGAAACAACAGAAGATATTAGTCTCACACACACACACACACACACACACACAACAAGAGAAACAGAAACAAATAACCAAATAGCAATCAGACGTAAATGTAATACCTGAAACTGTACAAGTTATGGATTTCCCAGAAAAAGAATGTAAAGAATGATGTTTGTGCTCATGCAACAGCTGAAAGAAGTCTGAAAGGAAAAATAAAACAATAGAAAAGCTATAACCTCATTAGAGAAACAAACAGAAACACAAAAATCAAACACTACAATAAATAGCAGAATTACAAAGCAGGGGTGTCAAACTCAATTAAAAAGCGGGCCATTTGGTGCAACAGGCAAGATTCACATGGGCCACATCACATTTACAAATTTTGTTCAATTTCTATTTTGAAGTGAGGATTCAGGAATATGGATAAGATAATTAAAATACTATAATAGCTTTTATTTAAATATTTATTTTATTTAATGTATTTATAAAAGTAAAATTATTGTTTTACCCTTAACTTGACAGTGCTTTCCTTCTACTAGTTTTCACTACGTCTTATGTTGTGACCGGAAAATATAACAAGGTAACTAATAAAAAACACCAAGATTTGGGCAGCTGACAAACGTGATGCACAATTGTAATGGCTTCCCTCTAAAAATGTTCACTAGCACTGCTGCTAGGTATGATCATAACAGCACAACCCAGAGTGCTATTTTTCACCTTTTCACTATTGGGATCTCTTTACATTATGTGACACTGAGAGTGGCAGACAGATCGCTTCCAATCATCACTGGAACTAGGTCAGTGCATTTATACACATCCACAGGCCCCCCAAAAAGCACTGGGCCACATGTATACTCATCTTCAGATAAAGGGTTAACGAGGGAATTGTGTGTACGGTATTGCCTCGATCTCCCCTAAGTGCTATTTTCTTCATAACAATTTTTTTCTATTTTCATTTTATTTCAGAGCATCGCAGGCCACAAAAAAAGCTCCTCAGGGGCTACATGCGGCCGACAGGGCCAGTTTGACACCCCTGCTATAAAGGAAAAGCGGGAGGCTGTAAAAGAAATAGAGATACAGAATTGAAGAGATAGAAACCCAAATTAGTGAACTGAAAGACAAATCTATAGATTCCAATCTAAAGGAAGGACAAATAACCAAAAAATGCAAAAGAGACTGAGAAAAGCTTGATAATAATGTGGGACACCATTAAGAGGAACAACCTGCATCTTGTAGGAATTCCAGAAGAGGAAGAAACAAACAAAGTTACATCCACACAGAGAATAGTCCAAGAGCGCCAGTCAAAGAACTTTGCTCAATGTCTAAAAGAGAAAAAGATGATTATTTAGGAAGCCAAAAGAACCCCAGCCAGGAGAGATTCTAAAAGGCAAACTCCACGGCATATTGTAGTCAAGATGTCGAACATCAGAACGGAAACAACAAACAATCTAAAAGCACCTAGAGAAAAAGATCAATTACACACAAAGGTTCAGCAACTAAATATGGTGGTATAATACAATTATTTCAAGACAAGAAAAGCCAAAAGCAAGACCACCATTACAAAAAATACTCAATGAAGTACTGTGGCCAAAAAAACCAACAGCAACAACACACAAACCTGAAACCAACATTCAAGACAATTCCTCACAAAAACCAGCACACACGGAACAACACCCAGAGCAAGGGAACGACACAGGAAGAACAAAGAAACTGAACATAATACACATCCAAACACACAACACACGCATATATAAACCAAAATGGTGGAAACAAATACACATACATGTCAATAATTTCACTGAATGTTAATGTACTAAATACACCAGTACAGAGACAGAGAGAAGCTGAATGGATAAGAAAGCAAGCCCCATCAATATGCTGCCTACAAGAAAAACACCTCACAAACAGAGACTTGAAGACATTAAAAATCAGAGGTGGAACAAAAGCATACCCAGCAAACAACAACAAAACTCAGCAGGGGTAACAATATTAATTTCCAAGAAGATAAACTTCAAGGTAAACAACATAACGAGAAAAGATTGAATACTACATAATGATAAAGGGAAAAATAGCTCAGAAAACCATAACTTTAATAGTCATCTATGCACTCAATGAAATACCTTTGAAATACATCAGATCCTCATAGAATTGAAAAAGGACCAAGACACATCGACAGTAAGAACAGAAGACTTCAATACACCACTCTCAAAGAAAAAAAATGTCAAGAAAAAAGGCAATGAAGACCAAAAAAAGTTTAATAACACAATCAATAAAAACTATCTTGGATGTATGAGCCCCTAATAAAATGTTTTTTAAAAAAACTATCTTGGAGGGAAGATGGTGACTGAGTAACACATACCAGAGGGACTCCACAGAAATCAACCCAGGAGAGCTACTAAGAGGGAAATTCAACACTGCTGGGTCACAGGAGGCGCATCATAAAGATAAGTAGGCACAGATCCACAAGGTTTGAAGGGACTGGCGGGCCCTCAAAGTTTAGTATTAAGGTAGTAGATAGACATTGGGCCTCCATTCAAGTACTGCCTCAATGCAACACTGTGTTCTATTAAACTGGCATTCCATGATGCTCACCTTCCCAACACAATCGATGAAGACAAATGAGTGCATAAGCAAATGTGGTGAAGAAAACTGATGGTGGCAAAAGATATAGTGTCTAAGGTCTTAAAGACTCAAGGTAAACAAGCGAACATCTAGCTGAGGAGCAACAAAGCCCACATGGAAGAAGCACACCAGCCTGTGGGATTATGAGGTGTCAAAGGGATGAGGTAGGAGCCATCAAAGAACAAAAAATATTATCATTGTGAACGAGGGGGGTGCAGATTAGGGAACCAAGAGAGACTCATCTGTAGACAACAGGACATCCCCTTACAGAAGGGTTGGGGGGTGGGGCGAGACAGCCAATCAGGGTGCATTGTAGCAACAATGAAACTTACAACTTTCTTCTAGTTCTTTAATGCTTCCTTCCCCACCACTATCATGATCCCAATTCTAATTTACAAATCTGGCTAGATGAGAGGATGTACACTGGTACAGATAGGAACTGGAAAAACAGGGAATCCAGGACAGATGATCCCTTCAGGACCAGTGGTGAGAGTGGGGATACCAGGAGGGTGGAAGGAGGGGGGGGAGGGGAAACCAATTACAAGGATGTACATATAACCTCCTCCCTGGGGAATGGACAACAGAAAAGTTGGTGGAGGGCGATGTTGGACAGTGCAAGATATTACAAAATAATACATTGCCAAGGGTTAATGAGAGAGAGGGCAGCGACGGGTGGGGGGGGGGAATGAGGAGCTGATGCCAAGGGCTTAAGTGGAGAGCAAATGTTTTGAGAATGATGTGGGCAACGAATGTACAAATGTGCTTGACACAATTGATGTGCTATGGATTGTGATAAGAGTTGTATGAGCCCCCAATAAAATGATTAAAAAAAATAAAGATTTATTTGAACATAAAAAATAGATATAACTGATGGCATATATTCAATCTTGTTTTGTTAGGTGCCACCCAGTCAGTTCAGACTCGGTGACCCTATCAACAACATAAGGAAACAGTGCTTGTTTCTTGTGTCATCCTTACACACGTTTTCTCTTTGAGCCTATGATTTCAGTCATGTCAATCCATCTTTTTTGCTGTGCCTTTTCTGTAACAAGCATTCTTTCAGGGACTGGTCTCTCCTGAAAACCTGTCCAATGTCCAACATCTTGCCATCCTTGTATCTAAGGAGCATTCCGGCTGTACTTCTTCCAAGACAGATTTGTTGTTGTTTTTTGGCAGTCCAATTACTTCCAATATTTTTCACAAGCACCATAATTCAAATACATCGATTCTACATTGATCTTCCTTAATCAATGTCCAATTTTTACATGTGAATGAGATGATTAAAAATGCCATGGCCCCCAAAAGACTGGACTGGAAAACGCTCCTAAGGGCCAGCAAACGATCCCTGAACTAACTACAAGCTTTTCTCTTGTGAACTGTTTTGTTCTGTTCTTTGTCAGTGGTTTGTTTTTGTTGTTTTGTTGCCTGGTTGTATATTGTTGCTTTGTTTTCCTCTGTCTTGTTTTCGTGCATGTTAGTGTCTCCACAGGTCTGTCTGAATAGGACAGGCTGGATGAACTATCTGGAGGAAAAACAACGGGACCGACAGTTCCGGGGGGACTTGGGGTGGGGGGGTAGAGGGGTATAAGGAAGTGGTGTTAACAAACCCAGGGACAAGGGAAAAACATGGGACCCAAAATGGTAGAGAAGGGGGAGTGGCAGGCCTGGTGGGAAATGATCAAGGGTAAGGTTGATTAGAGAAGAGGTATACTCTAGCCCAGGTGGCGATGAAGCATGGTAGATGGGCAGGAGGAAGGTCAAGGGAGATGGAGGAAAGAGCTAGGAGTCAAAGGGCATTCATGGAGGTCTAGACAAAGACAGGTACATGCAAATATATATAGGAGGATGGGGAAATATATCTATGTGTCTATATTTATAGGTCAAGTATTAAGGTGGCGGAAGGACCTTGGGCCTCTACTCAAACACTCCCTCAATGTATGAATACCTTCTTTTATTAAATTGGAACTCTATGATGCTCACTCTCCCAGCACAACGGCTGGAGCCAAAGTGGGTGAACAAGTAAATGTGGTGAAGAAAGCTGATGGTGACCGGCTATCAAAAGAGATAGTGTCTGGGGTCTTGAAGGCTTGAAGGTGAACAAGCGGCCATCTAGCTCAGAAGCAAATAAGCCCACATGGAAGAAGCACATCGGCCAGTGCGATCCCGAGGTGCCCAAGGGACCAGGTATAAGGCATCATGCAAAAAAAAAAAAAAAGATATAAGTGTGTGTATGTATGTGTATATATGTGTATATGTATATATGTATGTATATATGTATATATATATATCATAATAAATGAAGGGGGAAGTGCAGAGTGGAGACCCAAGGCCCAAGTGTCGACCAATGGAGATCCCCTCATAGAGGGGTTTAGGAGAGGAGATGGGTTAATTAGGGTGTGAGGTAGTATCGATGAAGAACACAGCTTTCCCCCAGATCCTGGATGCTTCCTCCCCCCAACTACCATGATCCGAATTCTACCTTGCAGGGCTGGATAGGACAGAGGCTGTACACGGGTACATATGAGGGTTGGAGGTACAGGGAATCCAGGGTGGATGATACCTTCAGGACCAAGGGTGTGAGGGACGATGCTGGGAGAGTGGAGGGTGAGTGGGTTGGAAAGGGGGAACTGATTACAAGGATCCACATGTGACCTCTTCCCTGGGAGAGGGACAGCAGAGAAGGGGGGAAGGGAGACTCTGGATAGGGCAAGATATGACAAAATAACGAGGTATAAATTACCAAGGGCATACGAGGGAGGGGGGAATGGGGAGGGAGGGGGGTGGAAAAAAGAGGACCTGATGCAAGGGGCTTAAGTGGAGAGCAAATGCCTTGAGAATGATTGGGGCAGGGAATGTATGGATGTGCTTTATACAATTGATGTATGTATATGTATGGATTGTGGTAAGAGTTGCTTGAGTCCCTAATAAAATGTAAAAGAAGAAAAGAGAAAAAAATGATTAGGGCAAAGACTGTACAGATGTGCTTTATACAATTGATGTATGTATATGTATGAACTGTGAAAAGAATTGTATCAGCCCCAATAAATTGTTAAAATAAAAAAATTTTAAAAAAAAAAGCAAAAAAAAAGATGTAAGTGTGTGTATGTATGTGTATATATGTGTATATATATGTGTATATATGTATATATATGCCATATTAAATGAAGGGGGAAGTGCAGAGTGGAGACCCAAGGCCCAAGTGTCGGCCAATGGAAATCCCCTCATAGAGGCGTTTAGGCGAGGAGATGGTTTAATTAGGGTGCGAGGTAGTACCGATGAAGAACACAGCTTTCCCCCAGATCCTGGATGCTTCCTAACCCCAACTACCATGATCCGAATTCTACCTTGCAGGCCTGGATAGGACAGAGGCTGTACACTGCTACATATGAGGGCTGGAGGCACAGGGAATCCAGGGTGGATGATACCTTCAGGACCAAAGGTGTGAGGGACGATGCTGGGAGAGTGGAGGGTGAGTGGGTTGGAAAGGGGGAACTGATTACAAGGATCCACATGTGACCTCTTCCCTGGGAGACGGACAGCAGAGAAGGGGGTAAGGGAGACTCCTGATAGGGCAAGATATGACAAAATAACGATGTATAAATTACCAAGGGCACATGAGGGAGGGGAGAAAGGGGAGGGAGGGGGAAAAAAATTAGAACCTGATGCAAGGGGCTTAAGTGGAGAGCAAATGCCTTGAGAATGATTGGGGCAGGGAATGTATGGATGTGCTTTATACAATTGATGTATGTATATGTATGGATGGTGATAAGAGTTGTATGAGTCCCTAATAAAATTTTAAAAAAGAAAAAAATATGCCACGGCATGGTCAGGTGCAACTTGGTACTCAAAATATTCAGTTACCCAAATACATGTCTTCTGATCTCTTTGACTGCTGCATCCATGAGCATTGATTGTGGATCCAATCAAGACAAAATCCTTGACAACTTCAACCTTTTCTCCATTTATCATGCTGTTACCTACTGGTCCAGTTGTATTTTGGTTTACCTTATAGAGTAGTAACCCATACTGAAGGCTGCAATCCTTGACCTTCATCAGCAAGTGCTTCCATTTCTCTTCATTTTCAGCAAGCAAGGTTGTGACATCCGCATATTGCAGTTTGTTAATATGCCTTCCTCCAATTCTGGTGTCACATTCTTCATATAATCGAGCTAATCATACAGATTGAGTAAGTATGGTAAGACAGTATAAACCTGACTAACACCTTTCATGATTTTAAACTATGCAGTATTCCCATGTTTGATAAATTACAGAATGGAGACATAGGTACATAGGTAGAAATTTTCAATTTCTGTATCACTAGCTTGAATGGTTGGTATGTAAATTTGAATAATCACAATTGTTTGGATTTCCTTATATGAGGATAGATTTTGCATCACAGACAGCATTATACTCTAGATCTTGAAATGTCCTTTTTGACAATGCATGAAACACTATTCCTCTTGAATCTATCATTCTCAGCAAGCTACATTTAGATTCAGAATGGCCAATGCTAGTCCATTTTGGTTCACTAACACCACGAATATCTATTTCTGTCTTCCATTTCATTTTTTACAACTCTCAATTTTCCTAAATCCCTACATTCTAAGTTCCATTACTGTATATACTCAAGTATATGACCTGAATATCTGCCGAAGCACCTAATTTTACCACAAAAATTACATTAAAATGTGCTGAAAAACGTGGCTTACCCACATGGAAGAAGCACACCGGCCAGTGCGATCACGAGGTGCCAAGGGACCAGGTATAAGGCATCATGCAAAAAAAAACAAACAACGATATAAGTGTGTGTATGTATGTGTATATATGTGTATATGTATATATATACCATATTAAATGAAGGGGGAAGTGCAGAGTGGAGACCCAAGGCCCAAGTGTCGGCCAATGGAGATCCCCTCATAGAGGCGTTTAGGAGAGGAGATGGGTTAATTAGGGTGCGAGGTAGTACCGATGAAGAACACAGCTTTCCCCCAGATCCTGGATGCTTCCCCCCCCCCCAACTACCATGATCCAAATTCTAACTTGCAGGCCTGGATAGGACAGAGGCTGTACACTGGTACATATGAGGGCTGGAGGTACAGGGAATCCAGGGTGGATGATACCTTCAGGACCAAGGGTGTGAGGGACGATGCTGGGAGAGTGGAGGGTGAGTGGGTTGGAAAGGGGGAACTGATTACAAGGATCCACATGTGACCTCTTCCCTGGGAGAGGGACAGCAGAGAAGGGGGGAAGGGAGACTCCGGATAGGGCAAGATATGACAAAATAACGATGTATAAATTACCAAGGGCACATGAGGGAGGGGAGAAAGGGGAGGGAGGGGGAAAAAAAAGAGGACCTGATGCAAGGGGCTTAAGTGGAGAGCAAATGCCTTGAGAATGATTGGGGCAGGGAATGTATGGATGTGCTTTATACAATTGATGTATGTATATGTATGGATGGTGATAAGAGTTGTATGAGTCCCTAATAAAATGTAAAAAAAGAAAAGAGGAGAAAAAATGATTAGGGCAAAGACTGTACAGATGTGCTTTATACAATTGATTTATGTATATGTATGAACTGTGATAAGAATTGTATGAGCCCCTAATAAATTGTTAAAATTAAAAAACAAAAAACGTGGCTTACACTCAAGCATATATGGTAATTGGTGTTTTCAGCTATCTCTTCTCCTTTTGAGTCATGTCCCATCAGTAAATGAAGGTCCTGAAGGCTTTACTCATGTAGGGTGTATTCCACCCACATCACAATAGACTCTACTTTGTGAAGGCAGTTCTCCTGGACTCATACTGAGTGTCTTCTGGACTGAAGGCTCATCTTCTGGCACCATCTCTGACAATGTTGTTTCTACTCTTAAGGTTTTCTGTATCTGATTCACTCTGTTTGTCTCCCTGTGAGACATTCCTGTTGACAAGCCACTGGGAGCTACACTGATGGAGCCAGGGCCCTGGAGATGGAGGAGTCATATGGAGACCCATGACATCGCTCAGATGCTTCCACCACCACTGGATCCGGATTTTTCACCCACTGGCCTGTGATTTTCCTCATTCAACATCATTGCATGTGTTGCTTGAGTCTGAAGAGGAATTTATAGACTGGTATTGGACATATGGACTAATATCAGACTTATGGACTTGATCTGGACTGGGCAGGGATGTTTTCTCAATATACAGTTGCTCTTTTATATAAAGTTCTTTTTTATACACGAGTGTCTCCCTGGATCTCTCTACCTGGACTAACACACACAACCACCACAGTAAACCTGAGTCATGAATATCCCCGGGAGAAGCAGCTAGATTATGGGCCCCAAATGAACTCTAGCTCCAGCCCAAGAATAGTCAGTTCTGAAAACATGGCCCTGCTCAATACTCACTCACATGAAAAGATCACTGAAGAGTGTCCTACGCATTGTGGTGAGAAAGCAGATGGTGCCTGGCTCTCAAGTGGAATCGTGTTTGTGGTTTTAAGGTGTGTATTCAAATAAAAAGCCATCTAAGTAAGGAGTCCACTAAGCCAACATGGAAGAAAACCAGCTCGTATGAGTCAAAGATGACAATAAACTCAAATATGATGAAAGAAGTAATATCAGACCTAAAATTATGAACACCCAATTTGTGGAAGGCTATGGAGGACAGTGGGAGCCCAAAATCCATCTGCAGAATATCAAGACAAATTAAGCCACTGGCAGATCTCTAGTTACAGGCAAAGGTCTGAAATACTTACTACCAAACAAAAATCATTGTCATCCTGATTATGCTGGATCAAACTTGGGATTTGATCAGTTGACCTTCTAGATCCATCCTGAATTTGTTCTAGGTGTAAGGATCTCTTGCTTACTCCATGATAAAAACTTCTTCCCTGGCCTTTAAAATATTGATGGTGGTGGGTTAGGAAAAAAAAAATGATGGTGGTGCTTTTTATTTGTCTTTATATATTATTGTCTTATCCATATCATTTTATTTTTTGTTATTATTTCTGTTGGATTTACCAGTTGAAGCACAGGAGTGGATAAATATAGTTAACTGATGAAAGGGTTTCTAGGAGATATAGGGGTGGGTGAGCAGGGATTGGGGAGGGTGAGGCTATTTCGGGAGTAAACAATGAAGGTGGGAGGGGGAGTGAGTACTAGGACTCAAGGTGATTACACAACTCAATTTAAAGATGATTTAACCATGGGAGTGGGGGGGTATAGAGAAAATATTCTGAAATTGTGGTAATGATTGTACAATTCTTCTTGATATGACTGAACTATTGAATTGTGTGAATGTGGATTAAAGAGAATTTCAAAACTTAAAGTACAATGCTTTCTGTAATATGAAAATATCTATATACCTACAAGGAAGCCCAATTAGTATGACTATTATTCTAATTTAAGAATAAAGAAATTGAATTCTACCAACTTCAGTCTGAACTGATCACAAATATAATCAAGATGCATTATTGATAATTGGAATGAGAGCTGGAACAAAGAGGGACAATAGTTTGAAACTATGGCTTCAGAGAAACAAAAGTTGCTGATTGCATGATAGAATTTTCTGAGATGGACTTAAATGCAATACCTTTTTCAACAACATAATGTGTACTTGGATAGACAGCATGCAGAATGTATAGATAGGTCTCATACTGACTACCTCCATGGGAAGAGATGACAGAGAAGCTCAGTAATAGCAGCCAAAAGGCTGACTGTGAAACAGAACATCAATTGCTCACATAAAAGTTCAGGTTGATGTTGAAAATTAAAACATGCCCACAAAAGCCCCAATATGACCTTGCATATATCCCACCTCAATTTTATAGACACATCAAGAACAGCATTAAATATTAACAACACTGATGACAAGTGATATGCTGTGGGATGAAATAAATGACAAGGTTATATAATAAGAAAGCAATATGCCAATAAAAAGAAAATAAAGCAGATATCAGAAGAGACCCTAAAACTTGCAGTTGATCATAGATCAACTGTAATAAATTTAAGAAATGAAGTTCACAGAAAATCACAAAGGGCAGATTAATGAGACAAAGTATCAAATATGCAGACTTGAAGTTAGAAAACCAAAAAGGAAGAACACACTCAACATATCTCATGCTGAAGGACTGAAAAAAAAAATCCAAGCATTGAGTTAAACATTAAGGATTCCTATGGGCAAAATATTGAACAAAGCAGGAAGTACCCAAAGATGATGGGAAGAACACTCACTGTACTGAAAAGTACATTCAGCTATTTTAAGAGGTAACTTCTGATCACAAACCAATGGTATTGAAGGAAGAAGTCCAAGCCCTATCAAAGGCATTCGCAAAAAATAAAGTTCCTGCAATTGGTCAATGGAAATGTTTCTTCAGCGAAGTAATATACAGGCTCGTCTATGCCTAAGAAATTTGGCACAAGGTTACAAGGCCAACTGAAAATCTGTGCCTACGTCAAAGAAAGGTGACACAACAGACTGCAGAAGTTATCAAACTTCTTATATTAATATCTGTTAAATCAACTTTTGCTGAAAAAAATTCATCAATGGTTACAATCAACAGAGTGCTGCCAGAAATTCAAGTCAGATTCAGGAGAGGATGTGGAACAAAGGATTTATCATTGATTATATGAGATGGATCTTGGCTGAACAAAGATAACAACTGTTGCTACTTGCGTTGTAAAGGTAACAGGGTACATAGATCATAACTATTGATCACATTTGGAAAAATGGGAATTCCTCAACCCTTGATCATCCCTGTACAAACCAAGTGGTATTTGAGGCATTCATTGGAGTAGAACAATATGGGGCTGTTTAAAAGGAGCTAATATTCATGTCAGAGCTGCTTTCTTTCGCCATATTTAATCAAAATATATGGTGAAGTAATAATCTAAGAACATATGAAGACAGGCCCAGGATTGGAGAGAGTGTTTATTAACAACTTACAATATACAGATGACACCTCAACTGCTACAGGTGAGGACCTGAAACACTTGCTGATGAAGATCAAGGGTTGCAATCTTCAGTATGGAATACAACTCAATGCAAAGGAAACCAAAACCCTTATAATCAGTAGTCAACATTATGGTAAAGACTAATATTATCTAAAATGTCATTCTGCTTGGATTGACAAGCAATGCCCATGGAAGGAGCAGTCAAGAAAACAAACAGTATTGCACTGGACAAATCTGCTGCACAAGACATTTTAGTGTTGAAGAGCAAGGGAGTCACTTTGAGACTGAGACCTGTCTGACCCAAGTGAGTGTGGCATTTGGGCATTAAGACCAGAGAAGAATGGATACATTTGAATCATGGTATTGATGAAGAACAGTGAGAAGACCAGGGACAGGCAGAACAAGTAGTCTAGAACAAATACAGCTAGAATGATCCTTAATGGTAAAGATGACAAGATTTCATTTCACATACTTTGAGCATATTGTCTCAAGATGTTGGACATCAGACTTGTTAAAATAGGGTAGTAAAAAAGATTCTCACAATGGACTGATAAAATGGTTACAAGTTCAAACCTAATTGTGAAGAGGCACAGGACGGTAGTATTTTGCTCTTTTGTACACTGGGTTGCTATGAGGAACCAACTAAATAGCACCTAAAAATGATCAGCTTAATGAGCTTGGTCTTCTCTTGATGAATGTTTCTTCTTGATTACATTTCATTGACTTACCTTCAATGCTACCTACTTCTGTAATCTTTTGGATTTTAATTTGCTGTGTTGGTATAATTTCTAATGTTTCATTTATTTTGTTATTGTAGTCGTCCCTGAATTTTCCCAAAGTTTTGTTTGCCTTGCAATATTCTCTATGTAAAATGCCCAATTATTAACTATTAGGAAGTTCCCATGACATTTCTTCCTTAGAAAGGGTTTCTAGATCTTTATTTTGGTGAATTGTTTCTTTGGGTGAAATGAAATTGAATTCTTCAGTGTACTGTAATGGTACTATTTGTACTTAATTGGTGATTATATGTTGTTAGGTGCTAAGCACCTGTCTCCTTATGGGTGTGACACAGAACGGGAATGACTATAATTCTCTGTTCACTGCGGAGTGCAGTTGAGAACAGATTTAGAAGATGTTGGCCACTATCATTAGTCAAAAAGTGGCCCCCACCTGTAGGTAGAACTCCTATGGTAAATGGGTGGGGGGAGGGGGAGGGCTGGGCACCTGGGCTGCCAGCTATTGATATGGGGCAGTTGTCAGCTCATTGTTCTGATCAAACCCTGTTCACAAAACTTCATAATGTTCAACAGCAATGGGTACAAGAAGAAAATCTTCCAATGTTGATTATAGTGATGATTTCACATTAAACACAAATTTCATAATGGATGTGTTGTAATGTCAGTTGAGAATTTACTAGTCTCGTGTCTTCATATTTAGATTTTATTCAGCTTCTTGTAGTCAGCATTCAAATAATCTCTCTATCCTCTCCTCTAAAACTGAGGGTCCCTGGATTTTCATTCGTGTTTTATTTGGTCTTTCACATATTTCTTGTACAGGATCTTGGTAGTGTGTCTGTTTGGGCCAGGTCCGGACCAGGCAGCCCCTTGCACCAGCCTCTCAAGAAGACAAATGACCTGCTGAACTTCAAAGCAGCTGCCTCCAGCATGTCACAAAGCTTACCCCCGGGCAGAACACAGACTCCCCCCCAGCGTGCCAGGAAGCAAGTTTGCTGAGAACAAGATGATTTATGGACAGGTCATCTCCTGCTCCGAAACTTGCAGCCGCAGTACAAAGAACCTCCCTTCCCCTTACCGGCCCATATGCCTTTAAGCTCATATAATATGTATATATCCTGCCACCCTAGCACCATGCGCGACTTCCTTAACCTATTCTTGTTGGGTTGCGGAATCCATCTGGGAGTTCTTTTCCCTCAATAAAATCTTTTTCTTTCACTCATTTTTGTCTGAACCCTGCCTCTGTTCTGTGACTCTGTCTCAATCTCTCGGTGTCTATTTAATCTTGGCAGAAGTCCTTCTTGATTATCTTTTAGTTCTATTTCCACATGACTTTTTGGAAAAGCTTTACTCACTTACTTAACATTTCATCATTTCATAATTTAAAATATAGTAGAGATGACCAAAACTACAGCCCCAACAAACACTTATGGGGTTGCTGAGTTGAAAATCTTAAACAGCACCCAACATGCACAGCAACAACAATCTAATACTAAGTTTTTATTTAATTAAAGAACACTTCATCATTGTACCTGTTTACAGAATTAGTTTCGCATTCAACAATTCTTAATTTGTTTCTTTTGTGACATTAGTTGTAATCCCTTAAACATCCTTTTTGGGTTCCCATTTCACCCTCTTCCTGCCTTCTGAACTTGGCTTTTAGCAACATTTCTTCTCATATGATTGTCAGTATACTTTGTTCTCATGAGTCCTCACAAGTGTTACTATTTTACAGGTCTGTCCAGTATGGCATAAAAATGATCTCTGGGAATAGGTTCATTTTCAGGTTTGACGGATGTTTAAGGGTTATAGTCTTAGGGGGAGAGGGGATTCTCTACCTGTCTTTATCAGACCAGTGAAGCTGGTCTTTTCTCTCCTACTCTGTTCAGGATCTTCGATTTTTACTAGAGTGGTAGCCAGGAACCTTCCAGTTCTCCTCGTCTTAAGGTTAGAGAGGTTGTGGGATACAGAAAGGTTTTCCCCAGGTTGTCACAACCTTATTATGACACATGGTAAATGACTGTACACTTGGAGGTCAGCTGCTTAGAGGGTATCTTGTCACAGGTGTATCCCCAGTGTTTCCCCCTTCCTATTGTGTGTGTATTCCTAGCTCGTCCCCTTCCTGTCACGCATAAACCTATTGTACAGCCCCTTCCTGTCACGCATATGGTTACCTGTCACTAGGGGGCTTGAATGTCCTCAAAATGTATATACAGCATGATTAGAAATATGATACATTTTCTCTCTGTGTGTGGACCTGGCTGTTGAGATCATGGCGGTCCTGAAGGTGAGCAATTGTATACTTTATTTTGTCTGTTGTCTCTTTAATTTTACCCCTCAATTACACAACTGGACCCGTTTGATTGTGGGAGTTGGTACCCCTCAGGAGGTAGGAGTTCATGTGGTCCAATAGTTCTTTAACCTAATTGTTTGGGTCTTTGATTTCAACTCTTTTCCAAATGGAAAGAGACTAACAGTTGGAACTTAACTGGTCACCACGCAAGCTTATAAGACTCCCTGTAACTGCTACTCATCCAAATAAAATGCAAAACATTCGGTTTAAAGACTGTTACACCAATTGCCCTAGACAGTCTCCAAACTATGGTCTTTACCCTTCCACTCCAGTGCCTCAGAACTTGAAGGTGTTTTTGGATATGAATAAGTTTTCATAACTTTGTACCCTGTATGCTCTATCACATACGTGGACATATTGACATATTTACAGTACAAATAAGTATATCAAAATAGTCCCTGCCACACAGGTATACTCCCACAGACCACCGGTTCAACTCATATCTACCTATATATATACATACACTTATAAATTATTATTTGCTTTCACTGTTATTTCAAAATGGTGATTGGTATCTTTAAAAGGCATTTGAATCCAAAAACACAAGTAAATAGATAATGAATGATTGACTACAAGCTAAGCAACTCTAAGAATTGCTGGCAGTTCCCAAAAGCTGAGAAAAACGATATACGGACCTCCCTTATTTCAGAGAGAGAACAAGGTGCTGTCAACACTTGCCTTCAGATTTCTGGCCTCCAGAACCGAGAATAAACTTCCCTTTGTTTTAAGCTACCTTGCTTATGGCATTTAGTTGTTGCTGATGCACAAGTTTATTGATAGTCATGTGCCAGGCTAGCCATTACTGTCTGCCTTCGCAAATCAGATGATAAACAATTGTGGTTACACATTAAATATAGCAAGAGGTCTTACACATCATCGTAACTTGCTTGTGTGAAACATTAATAAATATTCAAGAATCTTGGGCTTCTTGGCTTCACCAGGAATGCTACAGCATCCCTGCCGAATGTAAGACCCATGAGGGTCTGCCTTCTTCTTGTACAGCCAAATGCAACTGTGTTTGGGGGGAAAAGAGGAAAAAGACTCAAAGGTAATTAACAAACCACTAATATAAAATGTTATATATATGGATAGAGATTACTGCAAGGATGAGAATTCTTAGGATTCTAATAAATTCTTAGAAATGAGCACTAAAACTATGTAGTCAAGTAATTCTGGTTTTACATAAAGAATGCCTGTAATTTTAACAATTAAACAGTGGTGTCAGGTAGATGGAAAGATGTACAGATGTCTCCAAGAGCTGGACTCTGTCTAAATGTGAAGCTATGACAGCACATGTTCCAGAATTCCTTGTCTGATTAACTGTTCACACTTCCAACGAGGTAAAAAATGCTGAGGGAAAAAAGGGACACAGAAAAGAAATTATTGGAAAATAACCTCTTGGATTATATTTTACATCAATAAAAAACAAACTAATAGCTTATTTTAAAATTCCAACAGTGATAGATCATAATCAACTCAACAGCAACAAGTAGTTAATAAGGAATTAAGTTAACTTTACTATATTTATTGCTTTATTCAAATTTTGTTAAAGCTATTGGTATTTTAATCAGAATTACTTAAATGAATTGTATAGTTTAAATTAAATTCAATAAGAAACTTGTAAACACAGAAGTGGTTTTTTGCCCAACTTTAATAAACCCTGAATTTTCCAGGAGTGTAACTAGTATATATTTTTTTTAAAAAAAGAAGAACTTATGAATTAAGGACATCAGGTATAATGAATAACTATACAGACAACTTACAACAAAGATACAAGAGATCTAGTAAAACTAGGTAATCTTGGAACCTTGAGCTTCAGAAGAAATTATAGAAAAGTGGACTGAAAACTAACTAGAAGATGAAGGGAAACAAAAGTGGTGCAAGAACAGACAGGTGAATTGTCAGCTAGCCTGACGCATTCCATCCAGACAGAAGCCTGGCACATTGGTAGCTGGCACTAAGAAAGGATCCTCACTTGTTTCCCACACCCTCCTGATATCACAATTGCCAGCCCCTACCTTCACCCATACACCAGACAGAGATATCCTTGTAAGTCCATTTCTGCTTGAAGACAAAGCTATGCCCTCATGGTTTAACATCCCCATGCCTAGAGATGGATTATCACCCCCATGCCCAGAAATGCTTGAGATTCTCCTCATAGCACTAGCAAAAAATACAATGCTGGATCCCTCGCTGCTCTTGGACACGTGGAAAGTTCCCCCATGATTAGCCATTCTGACCCAGCTGCTTCTCTACCAGAAAGATTCCCCTCAGCTATCACCTAAGCTGTAAAAACACCCTACTGGATCAGGTGCGTGGACCACAGAAAACAGATAGGCCTGCCAAGCTCCATCTGGAATCAATATTCAACGCCCTAGAGGCTGTGACCTATACAAAAAGGTCCTCACCCCAAGTTTTCTCTTTGTTTTTCCTTTTCCTTCACTTCCTTTTATTTATTTTAATCACTCTGCACTCTGCTTTCTTCTTTATTTCTGCTTCTACTTCTATTCTTTCCATTTTAATTTACTTTTCCAGTTCCCTTCCTTTCCTTTTTTATGTTTTGATTAGCTTCTCTTTTATTTTTCTCTACCTTGGTTTTTGACACACACACACACACACACACACACACACACACACACTTCTAGTTATTAAATTCCTTTCACTTGCTCTTGTTTGTCCGCTGTCTCTTGCTGGTTTCTTTTTCAAAAATTATTTCTTCGTTGGCAATTTATTTTGTCCCTTCCTGTTCTACCTGACAGTGGACAGCAATCGCAGGCCTAGCCACCTCTATGACTGTAGTCATACCTATACAGTGACAGACACTACATACTCCTGTACCACCTGATCATCTTTACGTAAGTGAGACCACCAAACAAACCATTGCTAACTGTGCTATAATAACAACAAACAGTACTACACACATTCTCAAATTATCCTTTACAACAACCAGTAGATAGGTGGAGTGTCTGCAGTCTCAAGATACTAAGATCAATTAAACACAAAAACACTAATACTACAACATCTCAGTGGCAAAGACAATTTAAGTTTATATGAAGAAACAAGACAGAACAGCTGAAGCACATGACCAATATAGAGCTAGAAGACCTTTTTTCAGGAAGAAAAGGCATTGAAATTACCTGATAAACTATTAAAAATTATACTTTTATACTATCAATGAACCGGGAGAAAGGAAAGATTGCGAAGCTAAAGAAAAATTGAACACACACACACACACTAGAGTAATTCAGGAAAGCACTAAAATAACACATCAATTGAAACTAGAAACCGTACACCACAGCAAAGAGAAATTCAGAAGATTAATACTAAGATGAGAGAAACAGATAACGCATTAGAAGAGCAAAGGACTTTGCGAGTAGAAGGAGGCAGGGGAAGGGAGTGGTAAGCAAACAACGCCAAAGACGGGAATAACTAAGGAATTAAAATCAACAATGAGGAGGACATAGAGATCCTGGTGGTGTTGGGGTAACAGCAATTTAGCTGAGAAGAACTACTAAGGTGGAAGAAGGGTGAGTGTGATGGTGAGGTAGAAGAAAGGTAAAAAGAAACAGGAAAGATCTAGGAAGCAAAGCTATAGATAGAGGTATAAGCATAAGTGTGTACCTATGTAAATACATTAATTCATAAAAATAGAGGTATTGGTCTATGTACATCATATATGGCAAGACATTGATGTAGTAGATGGACGTTAGGTCTCTGCTCAGGGCCTGCCTTCAATACAAGAATACTTTGTTCTAAGAACCTGGCATGTTGTGATGCTCACCCTCCTGGCATGATCGGTGAAGACAAAATGGGTGCACAAGCAAATGTGGTAAAGAAAGCTGATGGATTGCCTGCAACAATGATGCAAAAATAGAGCGATACTGGGGATGGTTCAGGACTGGATGGGGTGTGCTCTCTTGTCTAGAGGGTCACTGTGAGGTGGAGCTGGTTCGACAGCACCCGACCACAACAACAACAGAAAACTAAGACTGGTTCTGACAAGTGTCAGATGCTGCTCACCCAGGCTTGGACATTAACTTTCCATCGCATTAAATGTAATCGCTTGGTGTCAGAGTTGGAGAAGCTGCTATTCATACTCTAGTGATCACGTGTTATGTGAGAAAATTACTTGTACATTTACTAGTTTGCTATTCATACCTTATTTCAGTTTAGCTTAATAACCCATTCCCTTGTTTTCTTTATCTCTGGGGAAAATAAGTATCACTAATTGGAGCAGGATATGTGAAAGTACTGCAAAAATAAAACACACCATGCTAATATTAAAAAAAAAAAGAAAGCTGATGGTACCTCTTCTAGCAAAAGATATAGCATCTGGGATCTGAAAGGCTTGAGGTTAAACAAGCAGCTGTCTAGCTGATAAACAAACCCACATGGAAGAAGCACACCAGCCTGTGTGATCATGAGATGGGATCAGGTAACAGGCATCAGAAGACCCAAAACACACACACACACACCCCCCAAATCCATCTGTAGATAATGGAACATCTCCTTGCAAAAGGGTCACAAGGGATGAGTCAACTAGGATGCAGTATAACACCAATGAAATATACAATATTCCTCTGGTTCCTTGAGGTTCCTCACCCCCCACTACCATGACTCCAGTCCTGCCTTTCACTGTGGGCTAGACCAGAACATGTACACAGATACAGATAAGGAATAACAATGGAAGTAGTGATACCAGGAGGGCAGGAGAAAGGTGACTCCAATGATTGACACATAACCACACCCCCACCCCAGGGGGACGATCAACAGAAACCAAGGGTGATGGGAGAGAGTGGTTGGTTAAGATATGAAAATAATAATAATTTATAATTTATCAAGGGGTCAAGGTGGGGTGGGGAGGGAGGGGAAAAAGAGGGACTGATATTTTGACCCTGGCCTCTAAACCCCTGATAAGGCCTGACCGTGGCAGCCTGCTCTCTGCTGGCTCCTCTAAGCCCCATGTCCATCACATGGCTGGTTCATTTTCTGTCAGCGCCCATGTAACTGACATATCTCCCCCACTTGCCTGAAAAGACAGCCAGGAGATCACCTCGCTAGGGTTTGGGATCAACGGTGGCCCTCTCTCCTTTGGGGACTGCCTACACCAGCGGAGCTCTTAACACTGGTCTCACTTCATGCCCTGCCTTGCCCTAGGGGCTAACTGACCCTGGGGCACAGCAAGGCCAGTATCATCACAAGGGCATAAGGACTGCACCTCTTGGCCTCCTAGTACAATCCTGCCCCTTGAGAGTCTCTGGCGTCTAATAGTAAGGGCTCAAATAGAAAGTAAATGTTTAGAAAATAATCTTGGCAACATATGTACAAATATGCTTGATACAATTGATGTATTGATTGTTATAAGAGCTCTAAGAGCCCCTTTATTAGTCTAGGTACTTTGGAGAAGTAAATCTACAGCAACTTGTGTATAAGAGAGAGTTGTATGTAAAGGTTAAGTGCGCATCAAGAAAATATCCCAACCCAGTGCTGCCCAAGCCCACAAGTCCAACATTAACCCATTAGTCCAATAACAGTCCACAAAGTCCTGCTCCATCTCACAAAACAGACACAATGATGTCGACTGCAGAGGAAAGCTGAGTCAATGAATATGTAAGCATCTCAGCGCTGGCAGGGGTCTCCACGTGGGTGCTCCAGCACCCAGGGCTGCATCGGGGTACGTTCATGTGGCTTCTCCCTGGGGATGTCTTGCAGGAAGTCTGTCTTGCAAGCTGAAGCAGGGAACTGCGAAAGCAGTTGCACCCTGGTGTGACCACAAAGCAAGAGACCCGAGAACTAGAAAGGTGAGGCTCACTGAGCCATTTATCCCTCTGCCCTTCAATTAACCCCACATGTGTTTATCGGCCAGGTTGGCACAATAAACTAACTGAGTCCCCAGTAGTATGATCTTTTAATTTTAAAAAAGAGCAAATGGACTAGAATTGAATCAGAGAGAGTTCATCAGTGAGATTAAAGAAAATCTCTCAACCTAATTTGGTAAAGGAATAATTTTTAAAGTAGACAAGAAAATCTAGAGAAAATCACAGAATTCTGTGGGACAACATCAAGTACATTATGTGTGATTGGACAAAAAAACAGGAAGAAACAAACAAAACAATCAAAAGAGCAGAGAGAAGGAAACTTCCTTAATATATCATGACATGGTAACAAATGTACTCATGAAGCTAAACAAACCAAAAGCAGGGCTGACTGAAATAAAATAATCATGACATATCATGATGAAAGTTACAAATGACAGGAATCCTGACAGCAATTGAGGAAAAATAAGTTACTTAAAAAGAGGAACTGAAAACAAAAATTGTCTTAGAAAAAGTGCATCCAGAAGGCTCTGTAGCAGAAAATGACGAGACTTGGTTTAATGTACTTTGGACATGTTGTCCAGGGAGACAGACCTTGGAGACGTGTCCCACGCATGATAAAAGTACCGGGTTTTAGAACCGAGGAAAACCTTCAACAAGATGGATTGACACAGTAGCTGCATCACTGGGCTCAAAGATAAGAACAATAGTGAGGACTGCACAGTATGGGGCAGGGTTTTGCTCTATTGTCCATAGGAACACTGAGTTGGAATAACTCCACAGCACCTTCCAATAACAGCAACAACACCACCATCTATCATACACGAACACACTGAAGCAGGAAAAGTAAACATACATATTGAAAAGAGAAACGAGTCATGCAATTAAAAACTCCCAATACATTCAAAGAAGAGTTGACACCAATTTTATTCAAACCATTGTAGGACATAATAAAAATGGAAAGTCCCCAAATTCATTTTATGAAACTTGTAAAATCATTATACCCAAATCAGACAGAAACATAGCCAGGAAAGAAAATAATACAGCAATATCCCTTATGAACATAAATGTAAAAATATCTCAACAAAACCCTACCTAATAAAGCCAACAATAAATATCTCAGTAAAGTAAATCATCATGACCAACATGAATTCATAACAAGGGTGCAATGATGGATACATATTAGAAAAACAATCAATGTTATCCACTATATAAACAAAACAACAGGAAAGAACTTTATAACCATATTAGAAAAATTCAAATCCTACAATCCTGAGAAGAAAATGGGACCGACGGTTCCAGGGGATAATAGAAAGGGAGAGCTAGGGAAGGGGGAGGGGAGCCAACAGACCCACGGACAGGGAACAACAAGAGATCTAAAATTGATGGAGAGGAAGGTGTAGAATGCCTGGTGGGGTTAGATCAAGTGCAATGTAGCTGAAAGAGGAATTACTGAGAGCCAAATGAAGGTCAAACATGATAGTGGGACAGGAGGAAAGTAAAGGGAAATAGAGGAGGAAAGGAGGCAAAAGACATTTTTTTTTACATTTTATTAGGGGCTCATACAACTCTTATCACAATCCATACAAATACATACATAAATTGTATAAAGCACACCCCTACATTCTTTGCCCTAATCATTTTCAAAGCATTTGCTCTCCACTTAAGCCCTTTGCATCAGGTCCTCTTTTTTTCCCCCTCCCTTACCGGTCCCCCCTCCCTCATGAGCCTTTGATAATTTATAGATTGTTATTTTGTCATATCTTTCCCTATCCGGAGGCTCCCTTCCTCCCTTTCTCTGCCGTCCATCTCCCAGGGAGGAGGTCACATGTGGATCCTTGTAATCGGTTCCCCCTTTCCAACCCACTCACCCTCACTCTCCTAGTATCACCCCTCAGACCCCTGGTCCTGAAGGTATCATCCACCCTGGATTCCCTGTGTCTCCAGCTCCCATATGCACCAGTGAACATACAACCTCTACCCTATCCAGTCCTGCAAGGTAGAATTCGGATCATGGTAGTTGGGGGAAGGAAGTATCCAGGATCTGGGGGAAAGCTGTGTTCTTCATCGGTACTACATCGCACCCTGACTGACCCATCTCCTCTCCTAAACCCCTCTATGAGGGGATCTCCAGTGGTTGACAAATGGGCTTTGGGTCTCCACTCTGCACTTCCCCCTTCATTCACTATGGTATATATATATATATATATATATATATATATATATATATATATATATATATATATATATATATATATATATATATATATATTTTGCATGATGCCTTTGGCACCTGGTGATTGCACAGGCTGGTGTGCTTCTTCCATGTGGGCTTTATTGCTTCTGAGCTAGATGGCCGCTTGTTCACCTTCAAGCCTTTAAGACCCCAGACACTATCTCTTTTGATGGCCGGGTACCATCAGCTTTCTTCGCCACATTTGCTTATGCACCTGTTTGTCATTGGTGATCGTATCATGGAGGTGTGCACCCAATGATATGATTTTTTTGTTCTTTGATACCTGATAACTGATCCCTTCAGGACCACGCGATCACACAGGCTGGTGTGTTCTTCCATGTGGGCTTTGTGCCTTCTGAGTTAGATGGCCGTTTGTTTATCTTCAAGCCTTTAAGACCCCAGACACTATCTCGTTTGATAGCCGGGCACCATCAGCTTTCTTCACTACATTTACTTGTTCACGCACTTTGGCTTCAGCAGTTGTGTAGGGAGGGTGAGCATCGTAGAGTGCCAACTTAATAAAAGAAAGTATTCATGCATTGAGGGAGTGCTTGAGTAGAGGTCCAAGGTCCTTCTGCCACCTTAAAACTAAACCTATAAACACAGAAACATAGATCTATTTCCCCCATCCTCATATATATTTGCATGTACATGTCTTTTTCTAGACCTCTATAAATGCCCTTTGACTCCTAGCTCTTTCCTCCATCTCCCTTGACTTTCCTCCTGCCCTACTACCAAGCTCCATCCCCACCTGGGTTACAGCTATACCTCTTCTTTATGTAACCTTACCCTTGATCATTCCCTACCAGGCCTGCCACTCCCTCCTCACTACCATTTTGGGTCCCATGTTGTTCCCTTGTCCCTGGGTTTGTTAACATCACTTCCTAACCACCCCACTTCCCCTATCCCAAGCCCCCCCCGGAACTGTCGGTCCATTGTTTTTCCTCCAGATAGTTCATCCAGCCTGTCTTATTTAGACAGACCTGTGGAGACAATAACATGCACGAAAATAAGACAGAGGAAAACAAAGCAACAGTATACAACCAGACAACAAAACAACAACAAATCACTGACAAAGAACAAAACAAAACACATCAAGAAAGAAAACTTGTAGTTAGTTCAAGGATCGTTTGTTGGAGGCAAAAGACATTTATAGAGGTGTAAATATACACACATATATAAAAATATACTTATATAATGATAGGGATATGGGTCTATGTTCATATATTTATGTTTAATATCAAGGTTGCAGATGAATATTGGTTCTCTATTCAAGTCCTCCCGCAACGCAAGAACACTTCCTTCCAATAACCTGGCATTCTGTGATGCTCACCTTCCTGACATGATAGCTAAAGTCAAATGGGTGCATTAGCAAATGTGGTGAAGAAAGCTGATGGTGCCTAGCTATGAAAAGATACAGTGTTTGGGGTCTTAAAGGCTTGAAGTTAAACAAGCGGCCATCTAGCAGGGAAGCAATAAAACCCACATGAAAGAAGCACACAGCCTGTGTGATCACAAGGTGTCAACAGGATCAGGTATCAGATGACCCAAAACAAACCATCATATAGATATGAATTGGTGGGGGGGGGTTGGAGTGGAGACCCAAGGCCCATTTGTAAACAATTGGACATCTCCTCACAGAAGGGTCAAGTCAGTCAGGGTGAAGTTTAGCACCAACAAAATACACACTACTCTAGCTCTTTAATTGACCTTGGCACCCCACTATCCTGACCCCAGTTCTAGCTTACAAATCTGGCTTGACAGGAACATGTACCCTAGTACATATCATAGCTCTTGGTACACGGAATCCAGGACAGATAAATCCCTCAGGAACAGTAATGGGAGTAGCAATACCATGAGGGGAAGGGGAAGATGGGAGAGGAAGGGGAGAAAAGGAAAACCAGTCACAATGATCGACATATAAGCCACTCCCCACCTGCAGGGGACAAGCAACAGAGTAAAGGGAGACTGCAGACAGTGTAAAATATGAAAATAATAATAATTTATAATTTAACAAGGAGTCATGAGGGTGAGGGAGGGAGGGAAATAAAACAGGAGCTGATACCAAGGCCTCAATTAGAAAATGTTTTGAAAATAATGGTGACAACATATGTACAAATGTGCTTGATACAATTGATATATGGATTTCTATAAGAGGTGTAAGAGCCCCTAGTAAAATGATATTAAAAAATACATCTACCTCTCCGTCTCTCTGCCACCCCGAGTGTGGTGGTGCTCCGACTTCACCATGTCATCTCATAAGACTTTCAGGATCAAGAGATTCCTGGCCAAGAAACAGAAGCAGAATCTGCCCATTCCCCAATGGATTCGAATGAAAACCGGTAATAAAATCAGGTACAACTCCAAGAGAAGACATTGGAGAAGAACCAAGCTGGGTCTGTAAGGAGCCCCCTGAAGGATGGCACGCATGGCCGCATTTTCCCAGGCTCAAATCATGAATTAAGATTTTTGTCCCCATCTGAGGAATTGAACTTCAATCGGCAAATAATCTGGTTTATTCCTTGTTTTTTTGCTTCCTAATCAAGTTTAACAATAAATAATGTAAGGTTGTTGTTGTGAGAAAAAAATACATGTATACTACTATAATACCTCAAGTAGAAAAAGACAGAAAATGGGGTAAGATGGCCACCATATAACAAGCCCGGGAAGATGTGCTCAGCAACTACCAAAGAGTTTCCACTATGAGAGAGATTCTGCACTTCCTGGTAGCAAGAAATTCAACTTAAAAGCCAAGTTGACCCAAGTTTCTCAAAGTGGAAAGCAGCAAGGCCTGCTGACAGACTCCCCTTTACGGATGAGCAGCAACATGAGTTGCTTCTACAAGCATCGTGATTCTTCGTGGCCCCTGAGAAAAGACAGTCAGCCAGCCAACCCTCTACCTCCCTGGCCTCTAGGGACACAGATAGCTAGCAGATCACTTGGGCAGCTTGGTACACACATGCTCAGTACCCAAGGTACGCTTTGTACCATTTCCCCATCTTCCTCCTCTTTTCCTGCTTTGTTCTACAAGGCATTCCATCCCGTGTGCCAGCACCGTGATACCGCATACATGTACACACAGACTACTAAAAGAGCAGGAATCCCCACCCACAAGGTAGCTTTATTATATATATTTTTGGATTTTGTACTTTTGTTCTATTTTAATACTCTCTCTCTCTCTTTTTTGATCTCCTACTTCCTCTTCTGGAGTGACTCCACCCTCCTGAGAATCCACATTCCTCCCAGGAAGAGACAGGTCTGTGTATCCCAGCATACCCACTCTAGCATGGGCTTTCCAGGACCTCCTAAGTGCACAGATATGCTCACATTCATTCACATTGCCACAATAGCAGAATCTGGTACCCACAACCATACCCAAGTCTTTTTTTTTTTTTTGATCCTTGTACTTCTATCAATTATCTTTCTATTTTCTTGCTGTTCTCTCATTAAATATCTTTCCATGAAACCTATTAATTGAGATTAACTCTCTGCCCGCAAGTGTCAACTCACAGTGATCCTATAGGACAGGGTAAAACTGTCCGGTGAGTTTCTGAGACTGTAACTGTTTATGGGAATAGAAAGTCTCCTTTTTTTGGCGGAGCAGCTGGTGGTTTTAAAATGTTGACCTTTCGGATTACAACTCAATACATAACCATTATGTGACCAGAGCTCCTTATTGTGATTACCCCTCTGAAAATATTTTCCCATTATTTTTGCAAGTCTGTTGGCTTATTCACAGTCACTTATTACTATCATTACTTTATTCTTATCATTACTTTTATTTTATTCTATTTTTCCCAGCCACTATCCCCACTTAGGCACCTTTCCCCTTCTTTTCATTTCACCACTGTATGTTTTCCAGCTCCTATTAGAACTCACCTGTGTCACTAGACAAACTCTACCTCTGTATGACCAGCAGCTCACACACCACAATGCTGAAGAAACAGCAGTCAAGCACAGAAAGCTTCCAAATTCAAGAAAAACAAACATGAACAACCAAGTAGCACTCAAACCAATGGAATAGTCTGAAGATGTGATTGTGAACCACCAGTAACAGAATTCAGAAGAATGATGCTTAGGTCAAGAGATCTGGGGAATGTTCATGAGAAAAACAGAAGAAACTGAGAAACTAAAATCCTTAAACCAAAGGATTCTAGAAGACAAGCAATGAGATAACTGAATTAGGCAACATAGTAAAAGGCTAGAGGAATAAAATGGAAAAGGAAAATAAAATAAATGAGCTTGAAGACAATTACCCTCACGACAGTAGACAAGAGAAGCAATCAACAAAAAACCCCGGAAGCATCCAAATAAATCCTGTAGGACACTATCATAAGAACCCATCTAAGAAAAGAAAAAAGAAAAGAAATGCTGGGAAAAGAACACCACCAAAAAAAAAAAATCTACAGAGAATAGTACAAGAAACCATGGAAGAAAATTTCAACATACTATTCAACAAGCTGAGAAGAATGGACAACCAAAGAGAAAACATCAAGACATAAAGAAAAGGAGAGAATCTGAGGGCAGCTAGAGAAAAAGGAAAAGTCATCTACAAAGGAAAGTTGAAAAGGATAAATTCAGACTTCTCAGCAAAAGACCTGCAGGCAAGAAGACAATGGAATGACATATATACAATTGTGACGGGTGGAAGGGGGGGTGGGGCGGAAGGAAGCCAGCCAAGAATATTATACTGAACAAAAATATCCCTCAAATACAAGGGAGAAATAAAGGTTATTTCCTGAGGAGGAAAAAATAAAGGAATTTTGAATTCAACAATTCATTTTCTCAGATCACAATGTTATAAAACTGGAAATCTACAACAGAAAGAAAAGGAACAAAAAGACAAACACATGGAGACTGAACAACATACCATTTCAAAATGACTGGACACTAGAGTAAACGAAAACGAGAAATTAAGAAACTCCTTAAAACAAGCAAACCTATAACACATCATACCAAAAACTCGGATACAACAAATGCAGTTATCTGAAGTCAATTTATAGCAATCAATACACACACGAAATATGAGAGAAATCCAAAACCAATACTAATAAAACACTTCCAAGAAGTAGAAAGAGGGAAACCACATAAGTCCTTCAACAATAAAGGGAAAGAACTAATAAAAATTGAAGCAGAAATAAATGAACTGAAAAATGGGGGGGAAATCAACAAGACAAAAAGTTGGTTATGAAAAGATTAACAAAATCGACAAACTGCTAGAAAACTTAACAAAGGAAAAGAAAGATGCAAATATCTAGAATTTGAGATGAAAAGGGTGCCATCACAAAAGATCCAAATGAAATAAAAAGATACATGTAGAGCAAAAGAAGAATTAGAGGTCACCAAGAGACTTCCAACCAAGAAAGAGTCTAAAGAAGTATGTATGTTGCCTTCACAGGAGAATGCTAGCAAGTATTCAGGGAAGAGCCATAACTAATTCTGTGCAGACTATTCCAAAATATAGAAACTGACAGCAAATTCCCACACGCATTCTATGAAATGAGCATAATCCTCAAAACCTGATCACGATCATTTAGAAAAAATGAAAACAGGAAGTAGATAAGAGTGTCCCTCATCAATATTCTTATTCAACATTGTACTACAATAAACATCTTAGCCAGACAGACAGCAAAAAAATTTTAAAATAAAAGGAATATAATTGGGCAAAAAATAGGTCAAGCTGTCACTATTTGCAGATAGTATGATTTTACATAGTGAGAGCCCCAAGGACTCCACAGAAAGATTGTTGGAAAGTACTAACGAATCTGTTAAAGTAATGGCATACAAGATTAATAAGCAGAAATCAATTTTAATATGCTATTGAAGAGCTCCAAAATAAAAACATCAAGAAAAAAATAAAAAAAGAGAAAACAATATCATTTATAATATCCATACAAAAGATGAATACCTGGGAATAAACTTAACCAAAGAAACAAAAGACCTGTACAAAGGAAACTACAGAAAAATCAAAATGTGAATATTACTGAAAGCAATAAATCTATAGATAGAACACAATTCTGATCAAAATCATTTTCTTGGGGGCTCATACAGCTCTTATCACAATCTATGCATCCATCCATTGTGTCTAGCACATTTGTTCATTGTTGCCATCATCATTTTCAAAACAATTTCATTCTACTTGAGCCCTTGGCATGGGCTCCTCATTTTTCCCTCTTCCCTTCTTCACGAACTCTTAATAATTCATAAATTGTTATTAATTTTTCATGTCTTACACTGTCCGAGGTCTCTCTTTACCCTCTTTTCTACTGCCCATGCCCAAGGAGGGGTTACATTGTGATCAGTGCCCCCTCTTGGTACCACTACTCTCACAGCTGTCTACAAATGGGTTTGGGGTCTCCAGTCCACCCTCCCCCTCAATCACATCAATAAGGCTTTTTGTTCTGGGTCTTTGATGCCAGATACCTGATCCCTTCGACACCTCTTTATCACACAAGCTGGTGTGCTTCTTCCATGTGGGCTTTGTTGCTTCTTAGAGAGAGTCACTTGTTCATCTTCAAGCCTGTAAGACCCCAGATGCTATATCTTTGCATTGCTGGACACCATCACCTTTCTTCATTACATTTGCTTATGCACCCATTTGTCTTCAGCAATTCTGGCGGGAAGGTTATCACAGAATGCCAGGTGACTAGAACAAAGTGTTCTTGCGTTGAGGGAGTACTTGAGTAGAGGCCCACTTAATTGGACCTTTTGGACCTACTTTCTATCCAGCTCTTGGTAATCCAGGGTGTGTGCTACAGACTCGTGGACTTAATATTGTTCTTTTGAGGCACACAATATCTTTCATAGGCCACACCAGAAAGAATCCATGTGGAAGCTACATTCACTGGAGTTTGTAAACTGGGCTTTCATTCAAACTCATCAGGAGCCCTTTGATTTAAGACTGAAATTCATCAGTGTGAGAAGATGATGACTGCTATCCCAAGTTATGGAATTGGCAGTTATTGGACTTGGGTTTGACTCTCTGGCCTTCAGGGTGCCTAATGAATGGTGATCCAGGAATACCAAATATTTACTACTTTAATGCTCTTCTTATTTTGTTATGACATGTATTAGTCAGGTATGCAAGTTGCTACCTTTTGGAATGAATTTTGTTGAAAGTTTTGTTCCAACATCAACCCTAATTATTTGTGTAAATAGTGTCCAGCCCAGCCTGTGTGATCACGAGGTGTCAATGGGATCAGGTATCAGGCATCAAAAAACAAAAAGTCCTATCACTGTGATGAGTGGGAGTGCGAAATGGGGACACAAAACCCATCTATAGGCAACTGGACATACCCTTACAGAAGGGCCTTGGGGAGGAGACAAACCAGTCAGGGTATAGTATAGTAAAGATAAAACATACAGCTTTCCTCTAGTTCTTTAATGCTTCCTCCCTCCCACTATCATGATCCCAATTCTACCTTACAAATACGGGTAGACCAGAGGATGTACACTGGTACAGACAGGAACTAGAAACAGAGGCAATCCAGGACAGATGACCCTCTGAGGACTAGTAGTGAGAGTGGCGATACCGGGAGGGTGGAGGGAAGGTAGGGTAGAAAGGGGCAAGGGATTATAAAGATCTACATATAAACTCCTCCATGGGGGACAGACAACAGAAAAGTGGGTGAAGGGAGACGTTGGACAGTGTGAGATATGCCAAAATAATAATAATTTAGAAATAATCAAGGGTTCGTGAGGGAGGGTGGGGGAAGGAGGGTGAAAATGAGGAGCTGATACCAAGGGCTCAAGTAGAAAGAAAATGTTTTGAAAATTATATGGCAACAAATGTACAAATGTGCTTGACACAATGTATGTATGGATGAATTGTAATAAGAGCTGTATGAGTCCCCCCAGAAAAGATTTTTTAATAAATTGTTCAGAAACTTGAATTTAATCTATATAAGTCAACAATTCGAGCATGAATTGATGTCTGAAACCAGCCTATACTTCTATATGCTTTTCTCAACCGTGTTTTAAATTCTGTATCATTAGCTAAATGAATAACACTATCGTTACCTTATGTCCCAGGAAGATGGTTTGAAAAGTTTTCGTTATCATAAAATGATAATGTTGTTTCTAAAGTGAACCAGAGACATATATAAACCACAGATATGTGAATGGATTTTGTGCTCCCATTTAAATCTAGCCCCAATCTAAGAACTATGAGTTCTTAGGATGTGGCCCTCTTTAATGCTTAAAGAAGTCATTAAAGATATAGGTGCTATAGAAAAAACAAAACAAAAGAGAATGAAAAAACAACAAACAAAGCCAAAGTAATATACTCATAAAAATTATATCTGTTTGTAATTAATAGATAAAAATTTTACTAGTACATTGCTTAGAACACATGGTAGATAAATGGAATCACAGAATGGAATTTTCCCACTTTTTGCAGTCCATTGTATATTCAATATTTGTAAGTCTTAACATTTACAAAAAGTACAAAACAAGGTGATCTATATTAAACATAATGCCTGTGCTATAAATTGTCATCACAAGGTAATTATTTTACTATTGATTCGAACATTTTCTTCATTCAATACTTTTATTGAAGTTCAAAGTATACATTCTTAAGACAATAAATACCTGGCTGTTTTTTCTTAGTATCACAGAGGTACCATCATCAACTTCAAATTCTCCATAGTCTCTTAGACACCGTACCTGAAAAGAAAATCAGATATTTTATCCAAATTACCTTTTAAAATATGCAGTGATCATAACATGAAGTGGGATTATATAAATGCCCGAACAGTAAAAGTACTGTATTTTATGTGTCTGTTTCCTCCTCTGTGTACTTAGGACCCTTACTATTCCCAGATATTTACTGTGGTCCTAATCCTAAAGATCTCAATTTCCTACGTCACCGGGAAGGGAAAAATAAGCTTTGCAAATGTATACATGGATGGTATTACCAATAAGGAAACCAGGGATTTAGATAAAAGGAGACTACATAGTTGGACGTTTTCCTCTCAAACAATGCACTATATTAATCAGAAGGAATAAAAATGAGGGACATAACAGTGGCAAACAAGAAAGAAAAGAGCATTTTACCTCAACTAGATTGACCAGATCCTTCCCATAATCCATCAGGATAAAAGAACATACATCTAAAAACAAACTGTTTTTCTTTTTAACAATTTATTGGGGCTCATACAATTCTTATCACAGTTCATACATATACATACATCAATTGTAAAAAGCACATCTGTACAGTCTTTGCCCTAATCATATTTTTCTCTTTTCCTTTTTTACATTTTATTAGGGACTCATACAACTCTTATCACAATCCATACATATACATACATCAATTGTATAAAGCACATCCATACATTCCCTGCCCCAATCATTCTCAAGGCATTTGCTCTCCACTTAAGCCCCTTGCATCAGGTCCTCTTTTTTATTTTTTCCCCCTCCCTCCCCTTTCCCCCCTCCCTCGTGTGCACTTGGTAATTTATACATCGTTATTTTGTCATATCTTGCCCTATCCGGAGTCTCCCTTACCCCCCTTCTCTGCTGTCCCTCTCCCAGGGAAGAGGTCACATGTGGATCCTTGTAATCAGTACCCCCTTTCCAACCCACTCACCCTCCACTCTCCCAGCATCGTCCCTCACACCCTTGGTCCTGAAGGTATCATCCACCTTGGATTCCCTGTACCTCCAGCCCTCATATGTACCAGTGTACAGCCTCTGCCCTATCCAGCCCTGCAAGGTAGAATTCGGATCATGGTAGTTGGGGGGAGGAAGCATCCAGGATCTGGAGGAAAGTTGTGTTCTTCATCGGTACTACCTGCACCCTAATTAACCCATCTCCTCTCCTAAACCCCTATATGAGGGGATCTCCATTGGCCGACACTTGGGCCTTGGGTCTCCACTCTGCACTTCCCCCTTCATTTAATATGGTATATATATACATATATACATATACATATATACATATACACACATGTACACATACATACACACATATCTTTTTTTTTTTGCATGATGCCTTATACCTGGTCCCTTGGCACCTCGCGATCGCACTGGCCGGTGTGCTTATTCCATGTGGGCTTTTTTGCTTCTGAGCTAGATGGCCGCTTTTTCACCTTCAAGCCTTTAAGACCCCAGACACTATCTCTTTTGATAGCCAGGCACCATCAGCTTTCTTCACCACATTTGCTTATGCACCCATTTGTCTTCAGCGATCCTATCATGGAGGTGTGCAGTCAATGATATGATTTTTTGTTCTTTGATGCCTGGTAACTGATCCCTTCGGGACCACTCGATCACACAGGCTGGTGTGTTCTTCCATGTGGACTTTGTTGCTTCTGAGCTAGATGGCCGCTTGTTTATCTTCAAGCCTTTAAGACCCCAGTCACTATCTCTTTTGATAGCCGGGCACCATCAGCTTTCTTCACCATATTTACTTGTTCACCCACTTTGGCTCCAGACGTTGTGTCGGGAGAGTGAGCATCATAGAGTTCCAATTTAATAAAAGGAGATATTCATGCATTGAGGGAGTGAACAAACTGTTTTTCAAAGGAAATCAAGTCTTCCAATCTCTTGTTTCTCAGGAATACTTAAAAATACATTTAAAAGATTCAGTTTCATGCTCTTTCATTTTGCTTACACAGTAACTTAGCAATCAATTAATTTTCATTTAGTATTTTAAAAATAAAACAAAATTTATGGAAGATGGAATGTTAGATTACATTAAGATGCTTGAAATTAAAGTGCCAACATCCAATCATTTTTGACCTATAAAATATAAGCTTAATATAGTTCAGCTCACACATCACTATTACCTTAAAAGTGTGAATCAAAGTTTGTTGCAGAGAGGGCACTATAAGTATTTCCATACTCCTGTCCCTCTATAGCAGTGTTTCCCAAAGTGGGGATACTGCAATGATCCAGGAGGAGTATAAAGCAGATAGCTACACTTTATCCTGGAGTATAGGCTATTGTATAAAAGTTTTTAATTTTACACACACACACACACACACACACACACACACACACACACACACACACACACACCATAGTGAATAAAGGGGTAAGTGCAGCGTGGAGACTCAAAGCCCATTTGTCGGCCACTGGAGATCCCCTCATAGAGGGGTTTAGGAGAGGAGATGGGTCAGTCAGGGTGCGATGCAGTACCGATGAAGAACACAGCTTTCTCCCAGATCCTGGATGCTTCCTCCCCCAACTACCATGATCCGAATTCTACCTTGCAGGACTGGATAGGGCAGAGGTTGTACACTGGTGCATATGGGAGCTGGAGGCACAGGGAATCCAGGGTGGATGATAACTTCAGGACCAATGGTATGAGGGGCAATGCTGGGAGAGTGGAGGGTGAGTGGGTTGGAAAGGGGGAACTGATTACAAGGATCCACATGTGACCTCCTCTCTGGGAGACAGACGGCAGAGAAGGGTGGGGGGGGGTAAGGGAGACTCCGGATAGGGAAAGATATGACAAAATAACAATGTATAAATTACCAAGGGCACATGAGGGAGGGGAGAAAAAAAAGAGGACCTGATGCAAAGGTAAAGTGAAGAGCAAATGCTTTGAGAGTGATTAGGGCAAAGAATGTAGGGATGTGCTTTATACAATTGATGTATGTATATGTGTGGATTGTGATAAGAGTTGTATGAGCCACTAATGAAATGTAAAAAAAGAAAGAAAAAAAAAAAAGAACACAGCTTTCCCCCGGATCCTGGATGCTTCCTCCCCCCAACTACCATGATCCTAATTCTACACTGGTGCATATGGGAGCTGAAAGCACAGGGAATCCAGGGTGGATGATAACTTCAGGACCAATGGTATGAGGGGCAATGCTGGGAGAGTGGAGGGTGAGTGGGTTGGAAAAGGGGAACTGATTACAAGGATCGACATGTGACCTCCTCTCTGGGAGACGGACGGCAGAGAAGGGTGGGGGGCGGGGGGTAAGGGAGACTCCGGATAGGGAAAGATATGACAAAATAACAATCTATAAATTATCAAGGGCTCATGAGGGAGGGGGGGCAAGGGAGGGAGGGGGGAAAAAAAGAGGACCTAATGCAAAGGGCTTAAGTGGAGAGCAAATGCTTTCAAAATGATTAGGGCAAAGAATGTAGGAATGTGCTTTACACAATTGATGTATGTATATGTGTGGATTGTGATAAGAATTGTATGAGCCCCTAATAAAATGTAAAAAAAATGATTAGGGCAAAGAATGTACAGATGTGCTTTATACAATTGATGTACGTATATATATGGATTGTGATAAGAGTTCTATGAGCCCCTAATAAAACAATTAGGAAAAAAAACAGGCCCAAAGAACAAAAGAAAACTGGGTTAGCAATATATATACATAAATTAAAATATCTATAAAGAGATTCTATCACCGCCCTCTAGTTGATTCTAACTCACAATGACCCTATATTGGTTTTCCAAGGCTGTAAATCCTTACAGAAACTAATAGTCTCATCTTTCTCCTGAGCAACAGTTGGTAAATTTGAACCGTAAGAACCTCAGAACCCTGGTGGTACAGCAGTTAATCACTGGGTTGCAATCTGCATGGTCGACAGTTCAAAACTACCAGTACCAGTAGGAGAAAGCCTGGGCTTTCTACTCAGAAACCCATAGGGGATCCCTAGGAATCAGCATTGACTCCATACCAGAGAGTTTGGTTCTGGAACCTTATGGTTAGCAGTCCAATCAATGCCTATCCTACAATGCCAGCAGGGATCCTAAGAAAGAGATGAAGAGATGTAGTCAATGAATAAGGCCCATCTAGCCATCATCTCTTATGCATTGTATTATCAATTCTAGCCTATATGGCTATGGTTAAAATCCCATTTTGGAGGGATGGTTATGTGGAAAAGCCATCTCAGAAGCAGGAACACAGAGAAATGCTGGACCATCAAGGTGTAAGAGGCCCTAGTGGGACATACTTGAGATCTTTGTCTGAAGTGGTAGAGACTGAGATGGAGGCATCAAAGGCTGCAGCACAGAGACCATGGGACAGAACAGAGGGACTAGGCCAAGACCAGAGGCTGAGGCAAGGCGTCCATGACATAAAACAGAGGAGCAATACTGAGACTATGATACTTTGAGGCAGAGCAGTGGGCTGCCTTTCTGGCCCAAAGAGGCAAAGGGACTATGTGACTGAGAGGCTAAGGACTAAAGACTGACATGACTGCTGGATGACAGGAGAGGTACACTTACTGTTTCCTGATGCTGACTTGTGGTAACTAGTTACCTTCCTTAATAAGCCCACTAAATTGTGAATATTGTCTGTGAGTTCTGTGAGGCCAACTGGGACCGATAATTGAACCCGACAGAAAGGCAGTGTGTGAGGGAGGAGTGGGTGGTGTCAGAATAGATATTGAAGGATGAAGGATGGAGGCATGTCTGAACTCTGCCTCATGGAAACAGTGAAGCCAGAGAAAGTCAAATACGGCCCTCTGATATGTCTTCCTACATTTAAAGAAGCCAATCCAATTACTAGCACTAACAAATAAGAGAAACAACGTTACTGGATAACTCAACAGGATATTTGAGTTGGCAGAAGAACAGAACAGCTTATTGAGTCTGAGGAACAAAAGTAAAGAAACATGATCCCAAGGAACACCATCAAGCAAATCAATGCAAATATTATGGAAGTCCCAGAAGAGGGCAAAGGGTAACTAAATAAAACTTAATAGACAACAGCAGAACATTACCAAAACTTGACAAAGGACAAGAATGTACATATCAATGACACTTAAGAATTTCCAAATCAGAAGAAAGCCTGAGAGATCCACACCAAAATATCTTATCATCAAACTCTTTAAAAAAAAGATAAAATCTTGACAATATCAAATAAAATGAAGTACCAATTTACATATATAGAAACCCTGGAAACCAGGAGGTAATAGAGTCTCATATTTAAAATAATGAAAGAAATGAACAGCCATCCAAGATTCCTATAGCCAGCAAAACTTTCCTTTACAAATGAGGATAAAATTCAAGAAAACAAATAAAACCTGAGGGAATGTTGAGACATTCCTTTAGATTGAAATACAAGGATAGTAGATTGCAAGATGAAGCAATATAGAGAAAAAGGTGTTCGGTTCCTGGATTCAGGTACCTGAAAGAATTCACACAGCAGAAGCAGGTTTGTAATCCAAGTGATTTTATGGGGAAAAGGGAAGTTTCAGGTATTACAGCCTCAAAAAATACACATTGTTTTAAGAAAGCATACAAGGATCCGCAGAACTGCACATGGGTTCACTGCTGAATGGGGAAAAAACACATAGAAAGAACAGGAACACATAACCCAGCACGTGGAACCAGGAAATCCCAGGGGCCAAAAGGGCTCCCACCCCCCACTTGTGGAGAATGCTGGAATGGAAGGAAGTCAAGGCAGGGTCTTTATTCCCTCCTCTCCACAACGGCTGGGGGAAGCATGGTTGAAGGTATTGGTTGGTTCCACTGGCTTGAGTTTAGGCCCACCTGTGTGAGGTAATGTAACTGAGCCTAATCTGTGTGCCCTGGTGGACCTCCCCTCGGGGTGGAGGGAGCTCTTGTCTGAGCATGCTCAGTTTGATTGTTCTAAAATTTAATGGATGCCTGATTTCTTCCAATCCTTTTGCTTTAGCCTTATGCAGTTACTGCGGAGACAACCCCCTTGTGGTGCTTATGTAATCTGATGTCAATTTGGGACTTGAGAGGATTAAGAGTGAAGTGGTGGAGTCTAGTTGGTCAATCAGGATAGCCAGTGAGGCCTCTGCGTGGGCATTGCCTTCGCCTGAGAATTCTGGGAACTCCAGTATTTCCTCCTTAAACAGGAGACGCTTCTCTCTCTCAGCTCACTTCCTTGGAGATGCTCTACTGGCAAGACACATGGCACTACGTCCTGGTAGCTGGGAAAGCCACACGGACCTACCCTGATGCAACAGACCTCTGGAGCCAGAGAAGCTACATAGAGAAGAACCCTGCCAGCGCTGAGATGTTTACAATGCTACTGGATCCAAAAACTTTCTACTCGCTGGTTCAAGATCGTCCTGCAATCGGAGTCATTGCATGTTTCGTGAGTCTGACGAGGCCTTTACAGATTGGTATCAAACATATGGGCTAATATTGGGCTCACGGACTTGACCTGGACTGGGCTGGGACGTTTTCGCAATATTCAGTTGTTCTTCTATATAAACCTCTTTCTTATAAACATGAGTTTCTATGAATTTGTTTCTCTTGTCTACCCAGACTAACACTCCCCCTTTATGGCCCCTATTCTGGCTACCTAACATATTTAGCCAACACCTAAGTTGAATGCAAACATTTTTCTTTGGTCTTCTTTATTCAATATTCAAAAGTATACAAAAGAGGATAATAAAGATGGTTCAAAATCCAAAAATTAACTAAGCGCCAAAGTACGTGCTACTACTGGAAGAAATGAGGAGCAAAGAGAGGATAACCCACTTAACAAGTAACAAAATGACAACTATATGACAGGGACTTCAAGTGTGTGCAAATATGGAATTTAAAAACTGAAAAAAGTCCCAGAAACATTTGAAGCTCCTTGGTAAGTACTCCTTAGTGGTAGTAACTTTCAATATGAAAGTATTAAAATGTCCAGTGTAAAAGCAGAGACCTTGTGATATGCATATGATACAACTTTGCTTATGGAAAGCTAAGAGGATTCAACACATTAATGAAGAACTGAGACTAAAGCTTTCTGTAGGGATTATGGCTCGATGGGAAAAAAAAGCCTCATGCTCGGGCCAATAAACACAATGATAAAAAGAGAAAAAAATAAATTGACACGGATTTCATTTATTTCAATGCATAATCAACATTCATGGAATTAGTGAAGAAATCAAGCCATGAGATAAATGCTGCAAAAGACTTCTTTAAAGTGTTAAAGAGCAGCAGAGTCAGCAAAATGACTGTCAGACAACAAACTCGGACAACTCTCAGCAATTATAGAGAAGGTCCACTAGGAGCGATATCCTAAACTTCATGGAAGAGAATCTCAATATGAAGTACATCCAAGCTTCTTAAACTGAGAGAGCAGTAGCAACTACTAACAGATTCCCCTCTTTGTTATAGGCTGTCCACACGCTGGGGAAGCGTCCCTCCTGCCTGGCATAGCCAATTTTTTCTGGTCCCTGAGCTAACCCAGCTGACCAAGCCTCTTGGCTTGCTGTCCTCTGGTGAAGAACAGCTTTGCAGAGTCAGCTTGGTGCAGACAGTCACTAGCCAAGCTTAACTTTTGCTTTGTTCTACAGTTCCACCAGCCCTTGCTCAACATTCCTCACCTTGCCACCCCCAAGCAGGAAATGTGTTAGCAAAACAACACAATTAGGGGGCAAGGGGGAAAGAGAAGCCTAGCACTTCCCGCACCAATCTCAAAGTAGACTTGAGAGGTTTAATTTAACCCCCCCCCCATTGGGTGAGAAATCCACACACCTGGCCTCTAGACCTGGCAGGAACCCCATCTTATCCCTCAAGGGGTGGAGTCAAGGGACAGAGTTTTTGTGGGTTTTGAACTGCGGACCATGCTGATCGCAACCCAATGTGTAACCACTGTACCACCAGGGGTCCTTTTATCTCAGTAAAACTATGAAAACTAGTCCTCGGTTTATCTGACCCCAGCCATGCTATTTTTTAATCACCTAATATGTATATGAAAGGTGAACAATGAATAAGACAGAGGTGAATTGATAACTATGAATTATGATATCGCAGAAAAGCACTGACAAAACATCAACAGCCAGAAGAGCAAACAAAGCTATGCTGGAAGAGCTACAGCGGGAGTGCCCCTTAAAGAGGCCGACTCCGTGTATATGTCATCTGGATGGCAAGTCCCTGGATGGTCAAAAAGAGGAAGCCTCTCAGTGGTACACATTGACACCATGACTGCAATAATGGGCTCAAACAGCAATGTTTGAGAAGAGGGTGCGGGGCAAGGCAGTGTTTCATTCTGTTGTACATCTAGTTACTATGAATAGGACTTGGTGGCACCTAACAAAACTATATTCATATCTCCTTCTTACATAATAGGAGCATAATCCACACATTCAATAAAATCCATTCTCAAGAGGTAAAACTTACTTCAATATATAAGCTTTGGGGAGGCTTCATATCCTGTGTTATGTCCAAACCTTCATTTCCTCCCAATGACCTCATGTAAGTAGCAAGGGACTTCTTATAACAATTGAACCATTCTATCTGAAAACAGAAAAATGGTCTTTTTACCAAGTGACAAAGAAAACAAGCTTGCCAACATTGTGTAATCGTGACTTCAAACAGCACATACGCCCATGTAGATCATGAGTGTGGCATTCCTGTATTTATATAGCGAACATTAATGGTTGTCTTCTACGAGTCAGGAACTGTCTGTGCACTTAGGATGGAGCATTCAACCAAAACAGACAAAATTCTTGTTATCACATAGCTTACAAACCAGTAGACCTAAGCACAGATCTAAAAAAACCATTCAACCAGAAACAACACTACGAAAAACACATGATTCAGTTATGGTCGCTTTAAATACTGCACGGACTCTTTTTATAAGAATGGAACAACATGCTTGAGCAGACAATGCAAATGTCCCCAAAGAGAAGGAAGGACAAGCAAAATGAGGAGTGCACACAATAGAAGATAGTGAGGCTTACTTTGGAATTCAGTTCTAAGTTGTATCTGACAAGGGTAAACCTTTATCACATGTAAAGTGGCGCAACAGGTCACATTATTTTACGACTGCATTTGTAGGAAAGTCAGTCATCGGAATTCTATAAATGTAAAAAAGTAGATTAAGAGTTGCCAAAGGGCTGGGGGAAGGAAATAATAATAAAAGGCATTTGTTATTTTTTAAAGTCTATTATGGTTAGGGTGAAAGTTTACAGAGAAAACTCATGTTTTATACAGTAATTTATATATATTTTGTTTTGTGACATTAGTTGCAATCTCCTCAGAATCTTATTTATGTATAATTACAGAAAGGTAGGCAAAACAAAGATGTACAGGTTAATGACATTATTAAGAAACAGCCTGGTCAAGGAGTAACACATCCTCAGCCCCAAAATGGAGACTTATCATTTTGTTCCATTCTGAAAATTTTACATTATCACCCAAGAATGCATCCCTAAAACACTAGTTTAGTGCTGTTCATTATTTGTACTTTAAATAGATCCACACAGTATTTATTATTTTGTGACAAATTTCTTTCACTAAACATATTTTGGATTTCTGAAATTCTACTTTAAAGTGATGAAGAGCAAGGATGTCACACTTTGAGGACTGAGCAATGCCATGGGATTTTCCATTGACCTTAGCCATGGGATTTTCCATTGCCTCATAAGCATATGAAAGTTGGACAACAATTAATAAAGACCAAAGAATAGATGCCTTTGAATTAGCATGTTGGCAAAGAGCACCGAAAGTACCATGGACTGCTAACTGAACAAACAAATCTGTCTCGGAAGATCACAGCCAGACTGATCCTTAGAGATGAGTATGGCAAGACTTGTCTCACAAGTTTTGGGCATGTTTTCAGGAGACCAGTCCTTAGAAAACGACACAATACTTGGTACAGTGCAAAGTCAGTGGGAAAAACAAAAACAACTCAAGGAGATGAATTGATACGGTAACTCAACAATGGGTTCAAACATAACAATTGTGAGGATGCAGAGTCCAGTAGTACTTCATGCTGATCTAGACAGGGCCACTATGAGGCGGAACTGACGAGAAGGCACCCACCACTACTATGTTGGTTAGTATTGGGTTATGTGTTGGCTAAAGCCAAGGTCAACAGTTTGACTCAACCAGTTACACCTAGGGAGAAAGGGGATTTCTGCTCCTATAAAGAAATACAGCTTCAGAAACCTAAAGAGCCAGTTCTACTTTGCTCATCCTTAAGGATTGTTAAAAGTCAATGGCAGTGGGTGTTTTACACAATTAATGTATGTATGTATGGATTGTGATAATAGTTGTATGAGCCCCAATAAAATGATTTTTAAAAAAGAAATTATGACATAAGATTATCTCTCTCTAAAGTGTCTTGGAGTCTCTAACTTGTAAACTACTATTTGTCTACCTTCATGGAAAAAAATAATACACTAATCTTTGTTAAAGATGGCATCACCTATCCCTTATCGGTGAGTTCAAAGTGAAATGTTCACATATAGAAACTGAATTTCGGTTTATGCTCTGAGAAGGAAAAGGCAGAGGCAGTGATTCTCTCCATAGACTAGACCTTGTAGAGACTCTATTAACACCGAATTTGGACCCCAGCTATAAGGGATTTCCATTGAACTCAAGGTCAAAATGAAGTCTAAAGTATGGAAATCTAATCTCAAGACTAACATTATAATTCTTAATTATAATTTTCTGGTTCGAAAATCAGCATCTTGAAGTCTTACTTGTGTGCCTTGTCATGACTACCTTGTACTAAACTAAAAAAGTTTATGCACGACAAGTTCATGTATTTATGTTTAAAATAAAATCCTCATCTATTGGTTACTTAAATTTTAAGATAAAATCCTACAAGAACTATTACTCTTAAACACTCTATGTTTTTAAAAAAATACTATAGCTATTGTTATTAGAGAAAGAACATGTTCTGTTCATTTCACCATAATAAAGAGGCACCCCTCAAGTCCACTTAATGTAAGATTCCGGCACAAAGACCATGGAAAAAGAACCTGAAAAATTAACTGGTAACGTAATTATTTAGTAGTTCCCTCAAGAAGCTGAGGTACTTTGTTTCTTTCTCCAGAACATGAACAGAATAAAAATAAAGCATGGAAATGTACTTAGCAATTCAAGATCAGAGGAGGCAATGGTATTAGAGATTAAAACCTGAGCAGACTGCGGATGACAGTGGAAGCCCAAACTCCATTTGCACAGTTCCCACACAGATTAAGCCTCCAGTGAATCTCCTTAGACCATGAACAAAGAATGGAAATAGTCTTGTTATACACTGAGTGCATTGGAAAGTAGATTAACACAGATAATTTTTAACGTTATTGTTTTTCTCTCTTTTGGTCCCTTTTAAATTTGTTCTAGTTTTTATATTTTCTTTTGGATTGAGGGCTGTTTTTTTTGCATATGATTTTCTTTCTTTTTTTTTGGAGTTTTCAGTGGTTTATTGAGCATTCAATATTTTGCCATGATGACTTAGGATAGTTAGGTGTTTTTTTTTTATTTTGTGTTTTACATTTTATTAGGGGCTCATACAACTCTTATCACAATCCATACGCATATGATTTTCTTTAAATAAAATCTAGGATAGGACTTAGTTACTGTGAAGACTATAAATGGATTCAGTTTCTTTGGGTTAGGACAGGGCAGGCTGGGGCAAATGGTGAGTTTAAGACTGAAGAAAATGTTCTAAAATTGATGGAGATCATAACTGCACAGCTCTTTTTAATATATTTAAACCACTGGGTTGTGTGGTATATGAATTATGTCAATTAAACTCAAGTTAAATTTTTTAAATGCAGTTAGCAAGTAAATTGTTTATAAAACTCATGGCAAATTTACTGAATACATGCCGTGGCAATTACATTATATCCTGTCAGCCTGTCAATAAAATTGCAGCTTGATGACCTCATTTTGAGGCATGACAGAAATAAGTAGCTCAATGGAGATCAAACCCAGTCTCTCTGCCTTCCTTTTCTGCGCTGAGACAGTCAGAGAGCTGGAGGAGACCCGTGCCAACACTGAAATGCATACACTGCCACTGGATCCACAAGACCTTCTACCCACTGGCCTGCGATATTCCTGCATTTGGCATCATTACATATACTGTGAATCTAAAGAGGAATTTATCGAATAGTACCGAACATATAGGCTAATATCGGACTTATGTACTTGATCTGAACTGGGCTGAGATGTTTTCTCAATATATAATTGCTCTTTTATATAAAGTTCTTATACACATGAGTGTATGACTGTTCCTCTAGTCAACCCAGACTAACACTTTCTTTCATAAGTGATATACTATACCAAACTCACACAATAACAGCATTGATCACATTCCGTTCTATGCTATGTTCCAAATGGGCAGCCTTAATCATCCTGTAACAACCCTGTTAATACAGCAGTTCTCAACCTGTGGGTTACGACCTCTTTTGGGGTCAAAGGACCCTTTCACAGGAGTCACTTAAGACCATTGGAAAACATGTATTTCCAATGGTCTTAGGAACCAAGTCACTGCTCCTCTATCCATCTCCAGGAGGGTCTGCCCACATACGTGTACGCAGCGTAATGACATAATCGAACAACCCCATCACATTCAACTTGTACAAATAAAGGTGGATGTGACAGGGTTGGCACCACAATGTGTTTATGTGGACAAGTCACACATGCGTAGAGAGCAGCTGCTGTGTTAAAAGCAGCTACTGTGTTAAAAGCAGCGACAGTGTTAAAAGCAGCAGTATTGGTGGTAAATGACACTTCATGAATTATTATTTCTGGGTAAAATCATAAACTACTGCAAAAAATCGATATCTGTACCATGGGAACTTTATCTGGATGCTGATTGGTCTTTTTATATTCAGCTGTGGTTGATGTGAATACTGCTCCTTGTGATAGTAACAGGTATGTAAAAACACAACATAGAGAATGTTAAATCATAGGAAATTTTAATAAACTGTATTGACTAAATTGTGCCATGTATCATCTTTAGTACTATTTTTTTTTAAATAAGAAATTTAAACAAGGCGCTTGACTTGAAGGGAAAACTATCTAGGCTTCATTGAGAGTAATTTACGCCTACTTAAAGACAGATTGCCCTACATGTAATAGCTACATACAAAAATGTTATAAAACTGTCCTTGGTTTTACAATGATAAATGAAAAACATAAAAATTCTTCAATCGAACAAGGCATGCAAGGATTTTTTTCATGTCATTTTTTTTTGTTTTTGTTAAACAGTGAGAGCAAAATAACCTACTGAAATACAAAGAGAGAAGCTGAATGAGCAAGCCACTGATGGAGAAGGGGAGCTTTCACAGAACCAGTGTTTTCCCCATCCCATCTCCACCTGATGTTGATCAAAACATACCATTGGTGATTTAGTAAACGAATAAATAAACAAAGGGAAAAATTTAATATGCTTGTGTACATGCACCAGTTACTTTGTGTACAATAAAGGAATGAGGAAGGGGAAATGAAATAAAGAGAAAACTATACTGTAGTTGTCAGGAGGTGGTGGAATCAAACTGTGGTTTTCTAATCGAGAATGGATTCTTGGTCGGCTGGAAGAGAGTTCTGGAGGAAAGGAGCAGGCTCCCTTAGAAGATGCCTCCTGTCTGCTGCTGGAACACATCAATTGTATCTTCATCCTCCATTTCCAACTGTGCAGGTGTGTCTGTTTCATTGATTGGCTGTCTGTCGAATCAAATCAGATCTGACTCATTGACAAACCCTGTTCACAATAGGCTTCCATTAGCTTACTAAGTGGGTGTGCCTCTGAATCTTAATCTGCACCACAGAACCATCCTGCCCTACCACCTTCAAGTTAATCTGATCATTGTTCTCAGTCTTGACTCCTCCCTTGAGTTTTTTGTTGGCCAGGGTGAATGCTGAAGTCTTCTCAAAAGAGGTACCAGGTCCGCACCAAACGAGCACACAGGCAGCTGCAGGAACAGCAGGAGGAGGTGGCAGTGGTGGAGGAGGGAGAGCCATCTTTTGTATTATTAAAGCTATGGTTATATATTATTTTCATTAGCCAACCATCCCATGACAATGGATCATGTAGAAGAACGTTAAGAAAAGATAGTGAGGATTTTTTATGGTATGGTTTTACTTCAATGACAGCAGGAACTGAGAAACTACAATGTCTTACTTGTTGTGAAGTTCTATTAGTTGAATCTATGAAGCTGAACAAACTAATATGCCATTTTGATAGCAAATATCCGAGCTTTGCTGGCAAGGATACCAACTATTTTAAAAGCAAAGCTGATGATAAACTCAAGAAAGCCAGACTTGACACTGGTGGCAAGTACCACAAACAAAACGTAGCAGTCATTGAAGTTTCATATTTGGTGGCACTCAGAATCACCAGCGCTATGAAACCCTACACCATTGCTGAGGATTCACTGTTGCCAGGGGCCAGTAAATTGTTCGAGTTATGATCAGAGATGAATTTGTTACAAAATTGAGCGCAATTTTCTTATCAAATGACACTGCCTGCAGAAGAATAGCAGACAAGGCTGCTGATATTCTTGATCAGATAATCCAGGAAAGTAAATCTGCTCCACTTCCAATATTTAGCATCCAGCGTGATGAATCTACAGACGTTGCAAACTGTTCACAGTTACTGTTTACCTGAGGCATATTAATGATGGCGACTTTAAATATGAGTTTCTTTTTTTGCAAACCTCTTAAAATGGCAACTACTACACGTGATGTATTTGATAGTTGGTTCATTCTGAAAGAGCATAAGATCTCTTGGGAAAAGGTTTGTGGTGTTTGCAGATGATGCTCCACTATGCTAGGATGTCAATCTGAATTTCAACGTTTGGTACTGAGTCACCGAAAGTCACCGGAACTCACTGTATAACTCCTCAGAAAATATTAGCAACAAATACACGGCCAAAAGAGTTACAAGAAGTAATGAGAAGCATCATAAATTCTGTCAATTTTGTAAAGGCGAGCACTTTAAACAGTCTACTGCTTTCGCAACTGAAGTGAGACGGTTGTCCAGAGGAAAAGTTTTAAAAGGTGTTTTTGAGCATGGTGATGAACTCAAAACGTTTTTTATCAGAAAACATGACCGCAGTTCAAAGCATTTTGCAGCGATAAAAGTGAGATACAGAAAATAGTTTGATTGCCATCTTTGCCATCTTGAATGAGTTACAATTTATTACTGCAAGGACAAAATGCAACATGCCTTGATTTATCTGAAAATATCTGATCATTCCAAAGGAAACATCAGCTTTGGGGGAAAAAATTGGATGAAAATAAAATTTACCAAAAAAATAATAAAAAGAAAATAAAATTTACATGCCTACCCTATCTGTTTTCTTTGAAGAACATGACACTGAACCAGACAAAAGGATTACAATTTCTGTGAAAGAACACTTGCATATGCTTGCAGATGAAATTTCATCGTACTTTCCAAATCTACCCGACACCTCATTTGCACTTGCCAGAAGCCCATTTACAGTCAAAGTTGAAGATGTTCCTGAGATAGCACAAGAGACGTTTATTGAACTAACAGCGATGCAGCGAGAACTGATTTCTCTACAATGCCAGTTACAAAATTCTGGATCAAGTGTTTGCAGTCAGGTCCTGTTCTGTCGGAGACTGTGTTGCACCTTTTTCTTCCATTTCCAACAACTTATCTTTGTGAAACAGGGTTTTCCAGCTTGTTTGTTATCAAGTCTAAATAAAGAAGTAGATTTGTTGTGGAAGATGATCTTGTGTTCTTGCAAAGACTGTCTGGAGAATTTCTGATCTAGTGAGAAAGAAACTATCTCAACCTTCTGGCTTTTTACGCACACTGTCGCAAAATGTAGCAATGTAGTTCACTATTGTTATATTAAGACTGTTACTCATGCTACACCATGCTTCAAGACAAAATTTCATTTATTTATAATTAGAAATCAGTATTTCACAAGATATAATTACCTATTTTTGTGATTAATCACTATGCTTTAAATATGTTCAATTTGTAAACTAAAAATATATCCTACATATCAGATGTTTACATTATAATTCACAACAGTAGCAAAATTACAGTTATGAAGTAGCAACAAAAATGATTTTAAGATTGGGGATCACCACAACATGAGGAACTCTATTCAAGGGTCGTGGCATTAGGAAGGTTGAGAACCAAGGCTGTAGTAGGACACACTATGACCCCATTTTGTAAATAAAGGAGTGAACACAGAGCAATGAGGTTACTTGCCCAAGATTAGAAAGCAGTGTCAGGAGTTGAAACCAAGTGTTCTGACTCTAATGTTCTATCTTGAAATACTGGTCTAGCACCCTACCTTCAGTGACAAATACTCATCTTATTCTGAATATTTATTCATGCTGACTAGAAAACTACATATCTCCTAAGAATAATGTCGGCTTTTCAACTCCACTGATGAATCACTAATAAATAAAAGAAACTCCTTTTTTTATTGTTTGTCAGTTTTCCCTGTAGCACTAGAATTACTTACTACTACTCCCTTCCAGGAGGGTACCCCAGTGGCAGTTGCTACATTTGTCACTATTAATGGAAAGGTTGGCAATTTGAATCCACTTAGCTACTCTGTAAGAGAAAAATATGGCAGTTGGTTTCCATAAAGATTGATAGTGTATATGGATTATGTGCCAAATAAGACAGTTCAAAACAAAAATAATGTATAGCCTTATAAACCTCTGAGGCAGTTTTAGTCACAATCGACTTGAGAGTAATGAGTTTGGTTTTATACTTCCCATGCCTATCGCAGTAAGTACTAACTGCTTAAAAAACGCTGAAAACTTACTGCTGAAAAGGGGATCAAATCATGGATCAAATGATAGCAACTCAAAAGATTAGCTAGGAATCTTGGAGTAGTAAGCTTATGCTAGTGAGGAATAACTCAGAAAAGTATGGTAAGAATGGTTGCTTAATTCAAAAAGTATGTGTCAATAAATTATATATACAAACTGCTGAGTTAGTAGTTTATATTTACCTCTACACATTCTCACAAACAAAATATAGAAAATTTACAGAAAACAGAGAAATACTAGTAAACATCATTGTAGAAAAAAAAAAGCCAGGATCTCAGTATTTTCCCAAAATCATTAACTTGAAAAAGTGCTAACTTACTTCTTCAGCAGACATGTGAAATCGTAAAGCATTAGGCAACACACTGCCATATTCCCACCTAAGTGCACGAATCCGTAGTAACCGGTCATACCTAGGACATTGAGAGAGTATTAGCATACAAAGAAGCAGGAAATCAGACACTGTTCTATCAGTAAGGACTCAAGAATCTTATCAACTAAACTGTCATTTGTGGATTTTTTTTTTTTAAGATTCTGATGCAAATAGATCTACTCTAAGAAGACATCTTTGGGACTACCAGAAATCGGGAATAGGAACTGGGCTGATGCCCCTAGCACTGTTCATTGTCGTAACTGTGATGGTGACACAGCAGTAATGTGGAAAAAGATCAGAAAGGCCCTTATTTCTTAGAGATGTATCCTAAAGTATATAGTGGTAAAATGTTATCTGATGTTTAGTACTTAGTTTTAAGTAGCCTAACATACATATGTCATAAATTATGGAAAATGTATTGTTAAATTTATAAGACAACTCCAGGAGCTTCACTATATTATTCTCTCTGCTTTCAAGAATAGTGCAATCTTTTACAATACAAATTTTAAACTGGAAAAACGAAGTTAAAATGCTTACATTAAATCAAACTTAAAAGAAATAACTCACTGCCACATGGAGTTGTTTGACTCATACTGACACTGTAAGGACAGGATAGAAGCGCACCAGTGAGTTTCCGAGATTGTAACTCTTTTTTAAGAGTAGAAAGCCTCATCTTTTCCCCGCAGAACAGCTGGTGGTTTTGAAATGCTGTTTCTGGTTAACAGTCCAGCGCATAAACACTGAAAACACTCTCACTTCCATCAAGCCAATGCTGACTCATAGCAAACCCCTGTGGGTTTCCGAGATTGTAATTATTTACAGGAATAGAAACACGGCCTTTTCCCCTCGGAACTACTAGTGGTTTTGAACTGTGGACCATGTAGATCACAGCCCAACAAGTAACCATGCTACCAGGGCTCCATGCATAACCACAGAGATAAATAAATCTGAGATCTGTTGCTATCAACCAGAAACTTAATTGAGAAACCCCATGGAAAACTCTTCTTTGTTTCCTGCTACTACAAGTAAAATCACAGCAGCTTACAAGTACGCAATAGTGCAGCGTCGATTTCTTAACAAAGAACAGTGCCGAAATTTGATGGTTGGTATCAAATTGCTTCTTCCGTCTGATTTTGCTTCATTACTAGGAAGAGAATTAAAGAGAAAATGGATAAATACACTGCAGAACAACAAAAATTTTTAAGTTTTATTGACATGTAACAATTCACATCAAACAATTCAATAGTTATTAAGAATTGTACAAAAAACTGTACAATTACCACTACAATCAATTTTAGAACATTTTCTTATTTCTTGTACTCATTGTTATTAGCTTCCTCTTTCCCACCAACCACCCCTACAATCCCCACAAGAAACCATTAAATCCAGTTCCTGGCACTACAGAACCAAAAAATTAACTTTTCCATGATATTTTTCAAAGGACTGATACACGTACACATTTTTACCTATTTGTACGTAACAGTTTACCTAAGCAAATTGTGCTGCTTCTACTTCAGAACTTTTATTTACACATTACAAGATTAAAGTAAGAAAAAGCCAAGTTAACTAACTTGTCAATGCAATGATACTATAATAATTTAATCTCCTTTAACCAGTTGGTATTGTACAGTTTTGCACACTGATTGCTTTCTATTATTTCAAAAGACAAGTGTCCTATTTGTTCACTGAGGTAAGAGAAAACCTGACATCATGGCCCGAAGAAGGTGGTCTTACATGATGTTTCTATTGTATGAGCACTCCGCTTCTAGGAGCACTTCCGAATCCTCACCACACTACTGTAGCTGGACATGGAGTCAGCAGTTTATTCATTCAACAAATATTTGCTATTTCCCCATCTATATTTTTTACTATACTTTAGGGTTTTTTCATATACAGAGGAAGTAGTTTCACCCTATAAAATGCACATCTTCTTAGACACTTGATATGGATCACATTTTAAAACCAGAAGAACAAAAGGAGTAAGTATCTACTTTAGCATTTTAAAGCAATTAGATGAATATAAAAAGGGTCCACCATGCTTTGTTCCACATAATGCACTAGGCCCTGAAAACAGGAAAAATGCACACCCTGTGCTGTTAAGTTTTTATATCTGCTGTCACTCTATGGGTACCAGATTATGGTCTACATTGTACAAACTAAGCACAAATACACCTAATACCAAGTACTTAAAAACATACATCAAATGTCCTAAAAAAAATCACATTTATAGGTGGGTAAATAAAAAGATTTCTTTTGATATATAATTTAACCAGACATTGCTTACAGTGATTGTTTTCTCAGAAGGACATCAGGAAGATGGGGGACAAATTTTTAAAACAAGAATTTACAAGTGTTATGAATACAAGAAAGTAGTTCAAAGTGGAACACATCCTGGCCCACCAAGCCCTGAGGACGATATTTCCACTCAGAGAAGTCAAAGCAGAGAGGACCATATGGCCAGTCCACTATGAGACACGATGTACCTCACTGACCCATAGTGCTACCAGGGGACAACACTGGAAACACAGTGTGGGAACTGTGCCCAATCTGACCCCATCACACTGAGGCAAAACACTAAGAGCCATGCAACAGAACAGCAAAGGAAGCAGAGCAAAGAAGTCTTGAGGGAGTACAAAAAATAGACTTTGGGGCCAGAGTGTGCCACCCCATCAGACTCAACTGGAAAACACTCCTAAAGGTCAACAAACAGACCTTGAACTATTTACAGGCTTTTCTTTTTTTTTTTGTCTTTTTTTGGTTTTCTTTTGTTGCTTCGTTTTGCTCTGTCTTGTTTTTTGTGCATATTATTATCTCTGCAATTCTATCTAGAAAAAATAGGCGGGATAAACAATCTGAAGGAGAAAACAATGGACTGCTGGTTCTGGGGAGATATGGGAGCAGGGGAGGCGGGGGTGGGGGGAAAGGAAGTGGGTGTTAACAAACCTAGGGACAAGGGAACAATAAGTGATTCAAAATCAATGGCCAGGAGGGTGCAGGAGGCCTGGTAGGGCTTGATCAAGAGCAGTATAACCTAGAGGAATTACTGAAATCCAAATGAAGACTGAGCATGATAGTGGGACAAGAAGAAAGCAAAAGGAAATAGAGGAAAGAATTAGGAGTCAAAGAGTATTTAAAGGTCTAAATACAGGTGTGTACATGCCAATATTTATATATGATGATGGAGAAGTAGATCTAATGTGCATGTATTTATAGGTTTAGTATTAAAGGACATTGGGACTCTACTCAAATACTCCCTCAATGCAAGAACACTTTGTTCTATTAAATTGGCATTCCATGATGCTCACCTTCCCTACATGATTGCTGAAGACAAAACAGGTGCATAAGCAAATGTGAAAAAGAAAGCTGATGGTACCAGCTATCAAAAGATATGGCCTCTGGGATCTTAAAGGCTTGAAGATAGAGACCCACATGGATGAAGCACACTAACCTGTGTGATCACGAGGTATCTATAGGAACAGGTACCAGTCATCAAAGAACAAAAAAAATCATCATTGTGAATGAGGGGGAGTGCGGAGTGGAGACTCAAAGTCCATCTGTAGGCAAGTAGACATCCCTTTACAGCAGGGTCACAGGGAGGAGACGAGCCAGTCAGTGTGCAGTATAACACTGATGAAACACGCAACTTTCCTCTAGTTCTTTAATGCTTCCTCCCCCAATTATCATGATCTCAATTCTACCTTACAAATCCGGGTAGACCAGAGGCTGTACACTGATACAGATAAGAGCCGGAAACACAGGGAATCCAGGGCAGATAAACCCTTCAGGATCAATGAGTGCAGCAATACCAGGAGGGTAAGGGGAAGGTGGGGGAGAAAAGAGGAACCAATGATCCACATATAACCCCCTCCCTGGGGGTGGAAAACAGAAAAGTGGGTGAAGGGAGATATTGGACAGTGTAAGACATGAAAAAATTTTTATAAATTATCAAAGTTTTGTGAGGTAGGGAGGGAGGGAGAAGAAGGGTAAAAAATGAGCGGATACCAAAGACTCAAGAAGAAAGAAAATGTTTTGAGAATGATGATGGCAACAAATGTGCTTGACATAATAGATGGATTTATGGATTGTGCAAAGAGTTAGTTATACAAGCCCCCAATAAAATGATTTAATAAAATAAATAAACCTAACCAAACTCACTACCAAAAAAAAAAAAATTTCCTGTATCCATTGCTGGTAGGAATGTAAAATGGTATCGCTAATGTAGGTAGTAGTGTCGCAGCTCAACAAAAATCTGATCTACTACACCCAGATTTGAAAAGACATGCAAACAGACTTGTACACCAACATTCCTTGCTATACTATTTGCAATGGGTGAAGATAAGAACCACCTAATGCCCATGAATAGGAAAATGTGATATATATGTGTACACACTACTGCTGCTGCTGATGTTGTTACTCAGCCAATCGGAGAAATGAAGAATTGGCACAATCTACAATATGGATGGGACTCGATGTCATTAAACTAGTGAAAGAAGTCAACCACAGCACGGGACTTGGTTTCAATCTCTTGCCACCAAGAACAGTGGCCCAGAACTACCAGTCTGTTTTAATGCTTCTTTGCTTTTTATGGGAGGTGTGGCTCTGCTGTTGTAAATATTATTGGAACGTTTGCCCTATCACCAACTCCTGTTGTTTCTGTAAATAGTGCTCAGTCACTTAAAGGTTTAATTTACACAAGTCAACAATTCATGTTTTGCAGTTCACAGCTGGCCCATACTTGTATAATTTCCCTTTCTCGACAATGTTCTAAATTCTGTAACATTGGCTAAACTAATGACACCATCAAAGTGTACCGGCTACACTTTAGACTCCTAAGTGAAACATCAGCAGTTTAAAGTCACCAGCCAAGTCTGTGGGGGAAGGATGAGGCTTTTTACTCCTGTGATGATGTGCAGGCTGGGAGACTCACAGGACAGTTCTACCCTGCCCTATAAAGTTGTCATGAGTCAGCAAGGGGATGATAATTGATAATGTTCTGTAACATAAAATGACAATGATGTCTCTTAGGTGAACCAGAGTCATTTATAAACCATGAGTGGATTTTAGGCTTGTACTTAATTCTAGTCCCAATCTAAGAACAGCTAGTTCTTATGACATGGTCCTGCTTAGTGGTTGCCCTCATGAAGAAATCACTGAAGATATGAGTCTACAGCAAAATGTGGTGAAGAACCTAGATGGTGCCCAGCTATTAGAAAAAACAGTGTTGGGGATTTTAAAGGTTTGTTTTCAAACAAGCAGCCATCTAAGTGGGGTGTCACATGGAAGGAGCACATCAGCCTGTGTGAACATAATCCAAATCTAAAGGCTGGAATGATATCAAAGCTTAAATTGTGAACAATTGGTTTGTAGAAGGCTATGGTTGTCAGTGGAAGCCCAAAATCCATTTAGAGGGTCCACAAAGAGATCAAGCCTCTTGTGAATTCCCTCTCGTTATAGCTGAGGGATGTGAAGAGCTCTATTATCAGACACTGTAAATCAATATGTCAGACATAGATCAAAATGCAGTATATCTTATTTGATTTTCCTTTGGACCCATTTTAAAGCTGTTTCAATTTAAAAAAAAAGTGAAGGGAAAATACTCATGAAGCAAACCCTTGGAGCCTCACTGTGACCATGGACGAGGGGTGGAGGGCCTCGCTAGCATGCAGAGCGCAGTGGATTCCTGCGGATGCGGTTAGGTTCAAACTCAGCACCCCACCATTTGCTCTCCCTTATGAGCCATCTAAATGTGTTCTAGTTCTTAAGATACTTGTAGCTTTCTTTTGACTGAGGTTTTTGTTTTACTTTCATAGTCTTGTTAGTGTTGTTTTTATTGTTTTCACTGTTTTTCTGTATATAAAATCCAAGATAGGTGAATCAGAGGCAGTAACTGGATTCATGGTTCCTTGGGGCAGGGCAGGGGAGGTGGGGAGGAAATGGGGAGCTAATAACAATGAGTCCAAGAATGAAGAAAATATCTAAACCTGATTATGGTGATGATTCTACAACGATATGTGAATTATATACCAATAAACTGTTAAAAAGTCCATCGCAAATTATATAATTAAATGGTTCAATCATATTAAGAAGAGTTGTACAATCATTACCACAATCGAATTTAGAACATTTTCTTCCTTCTTGTACTCACTGTTATTATTGTACTCACTTCCTTCAAACCGCCCCGGCCACAACTCAGGAACCATTAATCAAGATATTGTCTCAATAGATATACCTACCCTAGATTTCATATACACTAAAACATTTAAAAACAGCAAAAAACCTACTAAAAATAACAAAGTAAAACAAAAGTATCCCAACTGAAAAGATAGAAAATATAAAAAACTAAAATCAATTTAAAATGGGTCAAAAAGGAGATCAATGGCTATGGTGCTAAATTTTAAAGGAATTGCATCTGCAATAATCCACTTTCCAATGCACTCTGCATAACAGCAAGGCTAACCACAACACTTGTCTATGCTCAGAGAGGACTCACAGAGCTTTATCCATACATATTTCCCCTGCACTTTGTTTTTACTGAAGTAAAATGGGTCAAAACAGAGGTCAAATGATATCATGCTTTATTGTAATCATCTCTATAACACTCTCTGTCTGATAGCAAGACTACTGACATCCTTCAACTGAGTCAGAGAGGATTCACCGGAATCTTAAACCACTTGTGTGGAACTTGCAAATGATTTTGGATTTCCACTGTCATCCATATCCTTCTGCAAATCAGGTGTTCACAATTTAAGCTCTAATACTATTCCCTCCTTCATATTTGAGTTTTAATTATTCACACTCCTCTGGTCACAAAGGCTGATGTGCTTCTTCCATGTGGACTTAGGTGACATTTCACTCAGAAGGCTACTTGTTGAAAAATAAGACCCCCATGCGCCATTCTTTCTAAAAATCATACCATCTAAATTTCTTTACTACACTTTGCTTTAGCATCCATATCTTCAGTGAGCATCAAAAAGGGCCAAGTCACAAGAACTAATTCTCATATTGGGCTAGAATTAAATGCAAGTCTAAATCCCATTCATGTTATCTATGGTTTACGTACATCTCTGGTTAATCTTAAGAGACATCATTGTAATTTTATATTAGAGAACATTATCAATCACCCCCAGGGGCACATGGCAATTCTATTGATAGTGTGAACTTTTTGATTAAAGAATCTATAAACGAATGCTGATCAAAAGGGAAAAATTCAAAATTGAATTTCAAATTACCAAGAACGCTAGACTTTCTAGAGCCACGTAAACTGGAAAAACCCAAGTCCTAAAATAATCCTTAAACCAAAAATATCCTCCAAAGTGGGTCACTCCACAAAGAGGTGGGATATGGGATAAGACCATCCACCTGAGGGTCTACACCAAGACAAGGCTGGGGCAAATCCCCACAGAAATGAAAGAACCTTGCCAGGAAATCAAGTTTAGGCCAGGGGAGAGGAACATCACTGATAGTTCTGTTGGCGAGCATGGTAGGTGATTGGGGAGAAATATCCTCACATTGGGAAGGGGTGCTAAACAATGATTGTAGGGAACCTATAGGGACAGATTTTATGTTCCTGGGTAAACACTACAAATATGTCTCTAGCCAAAGCTCAATAAAACATGCCATGGACTAAACACCAAGATGTCACTGGATGCTGACCTTGTGGTACGGTAAACCTTGTGGTCAGCATGGCATCACTCGGGCTACACAAGCGCTTAACACAGAGGCCAAGCAGAATGAACTGAGCCTGGCCTCAAAGGTGCCTGTACCCTTGGACTGAGGACTGGGGTGCTTAGATAGAAGAGGAAGCAGAGTGGCTGCCCTGGACCTGTGGAAGTGATGGTCATTGGACCTTGGGGGGAACCCCATTTGGTTGGAGTCCATCAAAAGGGACTCAGAATCACCATATATTTAGTACCTTGATGCTCCCCTCTCAGTGATATGACTGGCTTTGATCTGTTGGGCAGGGATTTAAACTTGGAAGAATTGATCCAGGATGTTTCCCCTGGCATCGATCCCCCCTGCTTAGGGTAAACAGAATTCAACTGAATATGAGATCTAACTGTGTGGAGCAACAACTCATGGGTTTCGGCTCAAGTTAGAACTGTACTTGCAGACTCCTCAAACCTACAGCAGAATGATGTGTCATCGGAAAACTTGATGGTGTTGCCAGTGCAATCATCTTATACTCCAGGGGGAATGATTGACAATGTGTTACTTTTCTGTTTCTATGGGTTTTTTTCCCTGCCTTTCATTTGCTTGTTTTGTTTGTGTTTGTCTTTAGTTGTCTGCTAGTTGTTTTGTTGCTGTTGGTGGGGTAGTTGGTCTTACAGGGTATTAATTTGTCATAGTATGGCTGTCAAAGTAAACCCGAGCTATGCATATCCCAGGGACAAGCAGATGGATTCTGGCCCCAATTTAACTTTAGTCCCAATCCAAAGACAGTTAGTTTGGATAACATGGCCTTGCCCACCTCATGTAATGATCACTGAAGATAAGGGTGCTATAACTAAGTGTGGTGAAGAAAACAAATGGTGCTCACTATCAATCGGAATAGTGTGTGGAGTCTTAAATTCAAACAAGTAGTCATCTAAACGAGGAGTGAACTATGTCCACAAAGAAGAAGCACACCAGCTTGCGTGACCCAAAGGCACGCAAAACAAAATTCAAAAATGACAAAGGGAAAAGTATCAGAGCCCAAATTTCGAAGACCCAATTTATAGAATGCTATAGAAGATAGGGGGGCCCCAAACCCATCTGCAGAGTATCTAGTCAGATTAAGCCACCAGCAGATCCCCTCTAGTCACAGGAAAGTGTCTCGAACAGCTTTTCTATCAGATAGAGATCATTGTAAGTGTGATTATGCTGGAATGAACTGGATACATGGTCAGATGACCTCCCTTCTAACCTGAACTTGTTCTTGGTCAGTGGTTTTCAACCTTCCTAATATACATTTACTACAGTCCCTCATATTGTGGTGACCCCCCCAACCATAAAATTATTTTTGTTGCTACTTCATAACTGTAATTTTGCTACTGTTATGAATCGTCATGTAAAACCTGATAAGCAGGAAGTATTTTCATTGTTACAATTTGAACATAATTAAAGCAGAGTGATTAATCACAAAAACATTTTCTATTGTGAAAGACTAATTTCTAACTACAAATGAAATTAATTTTGTTGTAAAGCATAGTGTAGCATGGGTAACAGTTTTCACGCCAGTTACTCGTATGTGGGCATATCTGCATATGGGCAGCCCTGCCTAGAGACAGCTAGAGGAACAGTGTCTTGGTTCCTAAGACCATTGGAAATGTGTTTTCAGGTCTTAGGTGACTCCTGTGAAAGGGTTGTTTGACCCCCAACGGGTCGTAACCAACAGGTTGACAACTGCTGTTTAGGTGAGAGCATTTCTTGCTTGTTCTAAGACAAGGTGGTCTTTTCTTTCTTACTCATTATTTGTAATTTTATCTCTAAAGAATTGATTGTGTTAATGATTATGTAAGTCTTCTTGATATGACTGAACTATTGAATTGTGTGATATATGTGGATTAAGTACCAATAAAACTGTTTTAAAAAAGGCTCAGAAACCCACACAGGCAGTCTATCCTGTCCCATAGAGTCACTATGAGTCGGCATTGACTCAATGGCAGTGAGCTTGGTTTGTTTTTGACCAAATCACAGGGCACTATTACTTTGTCTTACAGCTCAAATTCTTCACTGTGCCAAATCCCAGGCTGAACTTTTACTATCTGTAAATCTAGAAACCTTTTGAGCTTTCTGCAGCACTAGTTCTGTATAAACTCCACTCCAACTATGAATAATCTCTACTGCGCCGATACTCAAACCAAACTCTGCCAGTGAGTTGATTTCCACCCAAAGCAGTTCTGCCCATAGGACAGGGTAGAACTGCCCCTCTGGATTTTTAAGACTGTCACTTTATAGGAGTAGAAAGCTTCATCTTTCCTCCTCAGAGTAGCTGATGGTTCCAAACAGCTGATCTTGCAGTCAGCAGCCCAACATGTAGCTATCATGTTGTCTATTGTCTATACTGCCTACTATATATTGTCTATTCTCTTTACTCAATGCATTAAAACATCTATTAATTTTTTTAAAAAGTAAAATGTATGTATTCCACTTTGTTAGTGCTTTTATTCACTTGTATCTCAATTTGGGTCTATCCTAATTCCGTCATATCAATCAACCAACAAATATGCATTAAAGCACCCAAAATGCAGATATAACAATAAGCAATATTAAGTCCTTTAGAGCTGGGCTAAATTATATAGTTAGAATATAATCAGGTGCACAGAGATTAAAAAAAACCCAAATATGATGCAAAATCAACTAGCTAATATTATTTCTAATTAATTCTTAACTCTGATAACTTAAAAAAAATCTTATGAAAACTTACACATCGGATTGGTTTTGTTCATATAAAGCCTTCATCTCCTCCAGAATTTGTCTGAGTCCATCCTCCTGGAATATATAAACTGCTTTTGATATATATCCATGGATTCCCCAATGCATTCAATTAATCCCCTAAATCTATCTGTACTACATTTATCCTCAATTTATATATATAATTTATTTAAAATCCATAGCCATTGCATAAATTCTGGCTATTTATGTACCTATATCAAAAATAAAGGCTTAATCGAGCATGAAAGTACACATTTTCACTGCAAAAACAACAAATACAAGTTTTAAAATATTTCTCCCAATTTTTTCCCCCAAAGACACAGTTTTGGTTTGTATTGCAAGAAAAGAAAAGCCAAAGGAATTTTTCCTACCATCTACCTTAAGATAGAAATTTTTCACTTAGACAAATAAAATGTTTTAATTCTAAAATTCATAAATGTTAATAAGATAGTTGACCATTTGAAAAGAAGTGACATCACATATTCTTTCAGCCAAAATACAGTCTTGGGTTCAACCAACCCTGTAGCCAATTATATGTTGAAAATATTTGATGATGATGAATAGCCTTGTTTACTCTTGATGTCATTTATTACCCATTTCATCTCCACAATTCTAAAAGTTACAAGTCCTGCTAGTCTTCAATCACTTAAAAAACTCATTTATCAATATCTGTAGAATTGAGTTTCAATCATCCACATTTCTCACCACTAGCTCATCTCTCTGCCTCCATTAGTTCTTCTCTTCTGATGCATTTTCCATATTGCCAATAACCAAAACCACTTCCATTAAGTACATTTTGATTAAATGACCCTATAGGACGGAGAAAATTGCTCCCTATGGTTTACACAGCTGTAAATCTTTACAGAAGCGGCTATCTTTCTCCCTTAGAATGGCTGGTGTGTTTGAATTGCTGACCATTAGGCTAGCAGCCCAATGCATAACTCCAGGCCTCATTTTACTGCCAATAAGTACTCCAAAATATAAAAACATCCCGCCACACCCCTACCTGAAAACCTCTACCTGATTCCAAATGCCTGTGGAATAATGCCGAAGTTTTTCTAATCCTAGAACCCACCATTGACATCTCCATACATAACCTTTCCAGTTGTGATCATGAGTCTTAAGCCATTGTTTATCACCTGCCTGTGTGAGGGCTAATACTTCATACAAGGCTCGAACACCCACTCCCAACCCCCCAGTAGCATTTCTCTTTATGCTCCCATCTACGCAACACCAGTTTCACTTACCACATTGCATTCTATTCACTTGTGTTTCTTGGTCCTCTCACTGACATCTATCTAGTTGCTGCCCTATGATTGTTTACTACGATGCTTAAACGTACAGGCTCTTGAGCCAGACTTCCAGGGTTCAAGCTCTAGCTCTGCTCTTTACTGGCTATATCACCACTGACAAATCTCCTAACTTCAATTCTCCACTCACATGTTTGAGGTGGGGGGAGACAGCTCAGATCTCACACAATGATGAGGAGAGACAATTGCAAGCTAAGTGCTGAACATCATTCCTACTTCCATGTTATTGTAGTGGACAAATAATCATAATAGTAACAATACGACTGTTAGCACTATTATTATTTCTTGTAGAAACAGCATACAGGGACTCAGCCCTGGGTGTGTCAGGTACAGTTCCTCACTACACCAAGAGCTCTGTACCATCATCATGCCCATTTTTGTTGGTGAGAACACTGGACGCACAGAAAGCCTGAGTCCACAGTGATCGAACAGAGTATATGAATCTCAGTCTGGCACCAGAGGCCTACTTCATCATCACATTTTGCTCACTGAGTGCGTGCGCGCACACTAACGCGCATAAAACGCTAGATCCAATAAAAACGACTGGTTCTGTGGGTTTCTGAGGCTGTCAATCTTTAAAAGAACAGAAAGCTTCCAGCTTTCTTCGGCAGAATGGAGGTGGATTCGAATTTACTTTAGTTCGTATTAGGCAACCTTTTACTTGGCTAAGCAAAGGAAAAGCAACAAAGCTAAAAATGAAGCAAAACGGAAGGAAGTAGACTTTGAGGAAGCGCAATTGCTGAGTTGTACAGTAACTTCCTTCTTTCTCCCACAGTAACCTTTTGTTATGCTGTTACTTTCCCTTCGGGAACTTGGCTCACACCCTCAGGGGAATCTGAAGCAAACCGCGAAAAGAGCAGCCCAGGGGAGATCCCGCTCACCCTCCAGCCCCTTTCAGCCAAGCTCCCCGGACCTCCATCCCGCCCTCTGCCGTCCAGCCCGTCATATTAAAGGCGGGCAGCTGCCCTTCTGGCGTGTGGTGCAGTTCGCGGACCACCTCCGTCGCCTTTTCACAGAACATGGCGGGTAGACCTGGTACCGGGACCTCCTTGTCGGCCGCCCACTTGATCAAAGAGTCTGCGGGCTCCCTGCAGCCTAGTTCGCGCCGCGCTTATTAGCGCAGGTCTAGGAAATCGCCTGCGCTTTGGCGGTAAAAATCCCCAACCAATGGGAAGGCAAGGACGCAGGTTGCGTGGCTACGGTGGTTGCAAAGGGACAATTCCATACGCGGTAGAGAAATATGACCGGAAGTGGGGAGGCGGTGACCGGTGCCTTGTTCCGGTGGAACGCGGCCCTCCGGAAAGAGTCCTTGGGGTTCCATTTGACTTTATCCATGAGGTGAGACGAATTTTCCAATACTAATCTGAGCACATAGTTTAGGGAGCAGCATAGCTTGGAATAGATGTACCGCCCACACCCCCCGAAACTTCCTCTTTTCCCTTTTTTAAAAATAAAAATCATTCTATTGAGGGCTCATATAACTATCCATATGTACATACATTGTGTCACGCTCATTTGTACATTTTTGCCATCATTCTCAAAACATTTGCTTTCTCCTTACTCCCTTTATATCAGCTCCTCACTTTTTCCCCTGCTTCATGGAACCTTGATCATTTATCAATTATTTTGTCATGTCTTACAGTGCCCACATCTCCCTTCATCCACTTTTCTGTTGTGCAACTCCATGGAGGGGCTTATATGTAAATCCTTGTAATCAGTCCCCCCCCTTTTTTTTTAAATCATTTTATTGGGGGCTTGTACAACCCTTATCACAATCAATACATCATTCCATTGTGTTTAGGACATTTGTGCATTTGTTGACCTCATCATTCTCAACACATTTCCTTTCTAATTGAGCCCTTGGTATCAGCTCCTCGTTTTTCTATCTCCCTCCCTACCCCCTCCCTCCTAAACCCTTGTTAATATTGATAGGTTTAGAATTAAGGTAGCAGATGGACATTGGACCTCCACTTCTTTTCTCCCTCAATTGCAAGAACACTTTGTTCTATTGAACTGGCATGCCGTGATGCTCACCTTAAAAGCTTGAAAATAAACAATCCGCGATCTAGCTCAGAAACAGCAAAGCCCACGTGGGAGAAGCACACCAGCATGTGTGATCACGAGGTGTTGAAGGGATCAGGCATTAAAGAACAAAAAAAATCACATCATTGTGAATGAGGAAGGGTATGGAGTAGGGACGAGGCCAAAACCCATCTGAAGGAAAGTGGACATCCCCTTACAGAACGGTTGTGGGAAGAGAAGAGGTGTTCAGGGTGCAGTGGAGCAACAATGAAACATACAGCTTTGCTCTAGTTATTTTCTATTTATTTATGTATTTGTTTGTATCATTTTATCAGGAGCTTGCACATCTCTTATCACAACCCATACATACATTGTGTCGAGCACATTTCTACATTTGTTGCCATCATTATTCTCAAAACCTTTGCTTTCTACTTGAGCCCTTGGTATCAACTCCTCATTTTCTCCAACCCTCCCCACTACCCCCTCCCTCATGAACCCTTGATAATTTATAAATTATTATTTTGTCATATCTTACACTGTCCGACATCTCCCTTCACCCACTTTTCTGTTGTCCTTCCCCCAGGGTGGAGGTTATGTAGGTCCTTGTAATCGGTCCCCCCTTAATACCCCACTTTCCCTCCACCCTCACGGTATAGCCATTCTTAGCACTGGTCCTAAAGAGAGCGTCTGACCTGGATTCCCTGTGTTTCAAGTTCATATCTGTACCAGTGTACATCCTCTGGTCTAGCCAGATTTGTGCGGCAGAATTGGGATCATGATACAGGAGGGGGTTGGGAGAGGAAGCATTTAGGAATTAGAGGAAAGTTGTATGTTTCATCATTGCTACACTGCACCGACTGGATCATCTCCCGACAACCCTTCTGAAAGGGGATGACCACTTGCCTACACATGGTTCTTGGGTTCCCAATCTTCACTGCCCTCATTCACAATGATATAAATTTTTTGTTCTTTGATGCCTGATACCTGATCCCTTTGAAACATCATGATCACACAGGCTGGTGTGCTTCTTCCATGTTGCCTTTGTTGCTTCTGAGCTAGATGGCTGCTTGTTTACCTTCAAGTCTTTAAGAGCCCAGACGCTATCTCTTTTGACAGCCAGGATTTGTTTCACCACATTTGTTTATGCGCCCATTTGTCTTCAGCAATCATATCGGGAAGGTGAGCACACAATTATATGACTTTTTTTGTTCTTTGATGCCTGATAACTGATCCCTTTGGCACCTCATGATCACACAGGCTGGTGTGCTTCTTCCATGTGGGTTTTCTTGTTTCTGAGCTAGAGAGCTGCTTATTTACTTTGAAGTCTCTAAGACCCTATATCTTTTGATAGCCATTTGTCTTCAGTGATCAGATCATTACACACCTCTTTTTAACAAGTTTAAACTATTGTATTATATGACATCTGAATTATATGTCAATAAAACTGAAAAAATTTTAAAGATTAAAGGAATATATGGAGTCGCTATACTAAAAAGAACTAGTCAATATTGCATCATGTTAAGAGGTATCATATAAGAACCAAAGGTACTGAAAGAAGAAGTCCAAGTTGCACTGAAAGCATTAGTCAAAAACAAGGCTCCAGGAATTGTTGGAAAACCCACTGTAGGCAGTTACATAATCTAATAATAACTTGAGAAAGGGTAAAGTCTAGCCTGTCAATAGGGTCACAGCGAATGAGGCCTCTGTGGGGCCTGGCTTTCTCCAGAGGATTTTGGGTATTCCTGTATTGCTATCTTGTGGTGGAACACACTGTCTCTTTTCTACACAATCCTGTTGACAAACCACATGGAGACACACTGAGAGAGCCAGAGCCCTGGAGCTGGAGGAGCCACATAGTGACCCCTGCCAGCACCAAGATCCTTCACCGCTACTGGATCTACATGACTTTCCACCCACTGGTCTGTGATATTCTTGCATTTGGCATTATTGCATGGCTACATGAGTCTAAAGAGGAATTTATTGACCAGTATTGGACATAGGGGATAATATTGGACTTACGGACTTGATCTGGACTGGGCTGGGATGTTTCTCAATATACAATTGCTCTTTTATACAAAGCTCTTTCTTATACACATGAGTGTCTGTGAATTTGTTTCTCTGGTCTACCTGGACTAACACATTATGCTACCTGGAGTGGTGTACTAGAGAAACAAATCACAAAGATGGAGAGTGGATGCTTGTTTGACGTCTGCTCATGGTAGTACTTTTTTGGCTAGCCAGAGGTTAGATCTGGCCATTCAGTTTGCTGGGTTGTTTTATGGAAAAAATACAGGAAGTTAAACTTTTTATGATTTCCTTTGATTGCTGTCTTTGGTGATTCCTGTACTAACTGGTAAAAATGAATGTGATTAATGTATATTTGGAGCTCAGGGGTAGAAATCCAGATTGGAGACTGGAAAGTCAACTCGGTGCTCCTCAAGGGGACAGGCACTCCCCTCTCTGGATCTCACTTTTAACATCGATACACAAAGGTCGATTCTGTGAGGGTCACAGACTGGGGACTCCCATGGCCAAATGAGGACCTGTGTGGACTCTGGTTGGCCTGCTTATTCACTGCCATCTAGAAGATTCCAACTCACAGTGACCCTGTAAGACCGAGCGGAACTGCCCCTGTGGGTTTCCGAGGCTGAAATTCTATATGGACTAGAAGGTCTCATCTCTGCACAGCCCCCCACCCTATCCCCCAACCCCCGCTCCCCCAGTGTGACTGGTGGTTTCAAACTACTGACCTTCTAGTTAGCTGCCCAACACATAACCCACTGTGCCATCAGGGCTCTTTGGCCTACTTGGCTTCTATCCAATGTTATTGAATCGCCTTTGAAAAAATCAGGAGGTTTTTAAGAAAACAGGAATTTTGACTTTCTCTAGAAAAATCGATCTGGCATCACTGGAACCTAAACTAGAGGATCCACAATTCCACGTGGCTCTGGGAATCTCAACATTTCTTCCTCCTGCTCAAAGTAAAATGGTTTAAGGGGACCTTTCACAGCTGGTGGGCTGGTCTCCTTTCTAGAAAGTTGCCTCTGTAAAGAAAATGCATCTTTCTTCCCTTTTACCTAGTTGGGGGTGGTGAGGGTAGCAGGAGCTATTGGGTTAAGAAAAAACAGTCCAGGTAGCTTCAGTCTGCCCTGCCAGGGCTTTAGAGGCCAAGCCTTTTTTGCTCCAGCTGACTGACCTGCTGTTTCCAGGGCAGCCCCACCATCTGTTCCCAGATGCAGGGAGGGAGCCGACTTTCCTCCATCACACCTGCCCCAAACTCAGGCCCAGAACTACTGTCTAAACACAGAACAACTTTTGTCTGTGGCCAAATGTGGGACCCCAAATTTCTTCCCTCTTTCCCGATACTCCTTCAGTGACTTGATGACCTGGGCCAGGCTGAGATGAATTAGCTTGCTCCTCACAGCTGGCTGCTGGGTTCCAGTCAACTCCCAGAGGCCACTGGCTGTGCCCATCAGTAGAAGTGGGAGTTGAGAACCCTCAGCTCTTGGCTGAGCAGCTCTGTCAGTCTGTAGCTGTTGACTGTAGCTGCTTCTGACAGCCAGTCTAGCTGGTGCTTTAAGTCATTTCAGTCGCTCCACCTCAGCTGTGATTAGTCTAGCCTCTGTAGCCTCAGAGGGAGGGGAAAACAAAACACCTCAATGACTTTGAATCAGAGTGGGTTATCCTCTTTTAAAAGGCAGAAAGTCTGAATTGGAGGATATTTTGGGGGGGTCTCTTTTATGCATTTCACATTTATGAAATAAGAACTAACAGTATTTGTTCCAGTAAGTGGATCAGAACCACCTAAGGGCACACTCCTCCCACCAGGCCACGCCTCACTAAGAATAGAGGTCCATCACTTGTCTGGCATTTTGTGGTACTGTGGTGACTTTTGTTTTGTGAGATACTGGGAGCTATGTGATTGGCATTTCATATACCAGCAGGGTCACCCAAAGAGCTTCCAGACAAAGAACAGACAATGAAGAAGGAATTGGCTGCCTGCACGGGAAGAATGAGCCATTGAAAACCCTATGGATAGCAGCAACACTGTCAGTTACTAGACCCCCCATGAACAACAGAAGAACATTGTCAGAACGTGTGCCAGAAGATGAGCTCTTCAACTTGGAAAGTACTCAAAATACGGCTGAGGAAGAGGAAGAGCTGACTTTTCATAGGCAAGTCGACCATAATGATGCAAATCGAGTATAGCCATCAGGACCTTCATTTGCTGATGGGGCACAACTCAAAATGAGGAGAAACAGTTCAAATCGTCATTAATAATTGAAACTTGGGATGTATGAAATATGAATCTAGGGACATTGGAAGTCATTAAAAATGAAATGGAATACATAAAGATTGATATTGTAAGCATTAGTTAGCTGAAATGGACTGATATTGACCATTTTGAAACAGAAAATCTTACGGTTTACTCTGCTGGAAATGACACAATCAAGAGAAACAACATTGCATTCATCATCAAAAGGACATTTTAAGATCTATTTTAATGTACAATGCTATCTTTGATAGGATGCTATCTATGCCCCTTCAAGGAGAACCAATCAATACAACTATTGTTCAAATTTATGCACCAACCACCCAAAGCTGGTGATGCAGAAATTGAATAATTCTACCACCATATTCAGTCCCAAATTTGTCAGACTTGCTATCAAAATGCTATTGGAATGCAAAAGTTGAAAACAAAGAGGAAGGATCAGTAGTTGAAAAATATGGTCTTGGTGATAGAAACCAAGCTGGAGATCGCATGACAGAGTTTGCAAGACCAATAAATTGCTGATAGCATATACTATATTTTCCAACTTCTGTTCTTTCCTCTTTGGTTCCAACATTTGCACTCCAATCACCAATAATTACCAATTTATCTTGATTGGATGTTAGAATTTTGCATGATTAATGATTTCTTCAAACATTTGATCAACAACAAAAAAGGTGACCATAAATGTGGACTTCTCCAGATGGAATACACGGAAATCAAATTGACTACACCTGTGGGAAGAGACAATAAAAGAAGCTCAATATCAGCAACTGAAACCAGTCCAGGGACTGATTGTGGAACAGATCAGCAATTGTTCATATGTGAGCTCAAGTTGAAGTTCAAGAAAATGCAAACAAGTACACGAGAGTCAATATACAACCTTGATAATAACCAACCAAATTTTGAGAACATCTCTGAATAAAGCACAGTGTAATTATAAAAAAAAATGAAATAAAGAAAAGATACAAGTGCATGTCCAAAGAGACTCTGAAACTTACTCTTAATCAGAGAGTAGCTAAAGCAAAAGGAAGAAATGATGAAGTAAAGAGCTAAATAGAAAATTTCAAAGGACAACTCGAGAATACAAAGTAAAATATTATCACAAAATGTGCAAAAGCCTAGAGTTAGAAAACCAAAACAGAACATATTCAGCATATCTTAAACTGAAAGAACTGAAGAAAAATGTCAAGTCTTGAGGTGCAATATTAAAAAATTCTATGGGCAAAATATTGAATGATGAAGGAAACATCTGAGGAAGATGGAAACAATATGGAGTCACTGTATCAAAAAGAATAGACCAACATTCAACCATTTCAGGAGGTAACATATGAGCAAGAACCAATGGTCAGGAAAGAAGAAATTCAAGATGCATGGAAAGCACTAGCCCAAAACAAGATGCCAGGAATTGCTGGAATATCTATTGAAATGTTTCCACAAGCTGATAAAGCACTGGCAGCACTCACTCATCTATGTCAGGAAATTTGGAATACAGCTACTTGGCTGACGGACTGGAAAAGATCCATATGTGTATACATACCAAAGAAGGGAGACCAACAGAATGGTCAAATTATGTAACACTATCATTGGCATCACATGTGAGTCAAATTGTACTGAAGCTAATACAACAACAGTTGCATTGATTCATTGACAGAAAGTTACCATATTCAGCATTCAAGAGCCATCGTGGCACAGTGGTTACAGGTTGGATTGCAAACCCCAAGGTCAGCAGTTCAAAACCACCAGTCACTCCGTGGGAGAAAGGCAAGGTTTTCTACTCCCATAATGAGTTACAGTCTCAGAAACTCACAGGGGCAGTTAGTTCTACCCTATACTATAGGGTCAGGATGAGTTGTCATCAACTACAAGGCAGTGAGTTTGGTTTCCCAGAGATTTAAGCCAGATTCAGAAGAGGATGTGGAACAAAGGATATCAGATATCAGATGGATCTTGCCTGAAAGCAGTGAATACCCTAAAGATGGTTACTTATGTTTTATTAACACCCAAGCTATCTGACTGTGTGGATCATAAGAAAACATGGATAGTTTTGAGAAGAGAATTCCAGAACACTTATAGAACAAGGGTAGATTGCATGGTTTAAGAACCAAGAAAGGTGTGCATCCTGGTTGCACCCACTTATTATACTTTTTCAATTGTATGGTGAGCAAATAATCAGAGAAGCCAAATTATATGAAGAAGAACACAGAATCAGATTTGGAGGAAATATTATTAACTACCTGCTATATGCAGACGACACAGTTTGGCTTGCTGACAAGGATGGGGGACTTGAAGCACTTGCTGGTGAAGATCAAGGATTGCAGCCTTCAATGTGGGATACAACTCAACACAAAGAAAACCAAAATCCTCACAACTGAACCAATAGGTAACATGATGATAAATCGAGAAAAACCTGAAGTTGTCAAGGATTTTGTCTTGTCTGGATCCACAAGCAATGCTCCTGGAAGCAGCAGTCAAGAGATGAAAAGATACATTGCACTGGGTAGATCTGCTGCATAAGAGCTCTTTAGAATGTTGAAAAGTTAGGATGTTACTTTAAGCAGGAAGTACACCTGATCCAAACCATAGTATTTTCATTTGCCTCATCTGCATGTGAAAAGCTTGCCATTGAGTGAAGAAGACCCAGGTAAACTGTATGAATTTGAACCATGGTACTGGCAAAGAATATTGACAGTACCATGGACTGCCAAAAGAACAAACAAAATCTGTCTTGGAAGTACGGCCAGAATTCCCATTAGAAGTAAGGATGGTGAGACTTTGGACATGTTGTCAGTGGAGACCAGTCCCTGGAGAGGCATCATGCTTAGAAAAATGGAAGGGCTGTGAAAAAAGGTTGAAGGCCCTTGAAGAGCTGGATTGACACAGTGACGACAACAAGAGGACTGAGCATAGGAACACTTGGGTGGATGGAGGAGGAGCTGTTATTGTTACATTCTGCTGTGAATAGGTTTGCCATGGACCAGAACCAACTGGATGGCAAACTAACAACAACAACAACAACAACAGGGAGAGACATTAAAAAGCCAAACTCACTGCCATTGAGTTGACCTTGATTCAGAGCAACCCTGGAGGACAGGGTAGGACTGGCACCCGTGAGTTTCCCGAGAGTGTAACTTTTCACAGGAGGGGAAAGCCCCTTTAACCTACTACTTAGCAGCCCAGCCCATCACCAGGGCTCCACAAGGATAGAGAGAAACACTGTTAGGGCTGGATAGGGCAGAGGCTGTACACTGGTACAAATGAGGGCTGGAGGTACAGGGAATCCTTGGTGGACGATACCTTCAGGACCAAGGGTGTGAGGGGCGATGCTGGGAGAGTGGAGGGTGAGTGGGTTGGAAAGGGGGAACTGATTACAGGATCCACATGTGACCTCTTCCCTGGGAGAGGGACAGCAGAGAACCGGGGAAGGGAGACTCCGGATAGGGCAAGATATGACAAAATAACGATGTATAAATTACCAAGGGCACATGAGGGAGGGGGGGAAGGGGAGGGAGAGGAAAAAAAGAGGACCTGATGCAAAGGGCTTAAGTGGAGAGCAAATGCTTTGAGAATGATTGGGGTAGGGAATGTATGGATGTGCTTTATACAATTGATGTATGAATATGTATGGATTGTGATAAGAGTTGTATGAGTCCCTAATAAAATGTAAAAAAGGAAAAGAGGAGAAAAAAATTATTAGGGCAAAGACTGTACAGATGTGCTTTACACAATTGATGTATGTATATGTATGAACTGTGATAAGAGTTGTATGAGCCCCTAATAAATTGTTAAAAAAATGATCCTCAATTCTATCTGAATCCTTGCCAGAGCTGCAAGTTGCCTTAATAAACACGTGCAAAAAAAGTACCTCTGGCAGCAGACCGCTCAGGTTCAAATCCAGGCTCTCTAACTTATTGACTATGTGACCTTGGGCAAACCTGGACCTCTCTGTGCTTCCAAAGACTCACTTTCCAAAAGGGAAGTCATAAGCCAACTTTTCTTATTCCTCACTGGGTTGCTTTGAAGATGAAATGAGACATCTGTCTAAAAATGCTTCTGACCATCCCTTGGTTCTCAGAGCTCCACAAATGCTATGGATTATTGTTATAAGATTATGAATGATTTTTTCCAAGGGTAGTGCAAAGATTAACATCAGTGCTACTTCTCTCTGACAAAATATAAATCCAAATTTCTAAATAGCAGGGTCTGAACGGATGCGCTGTTAACAGCATCTTGCTTTTCTCCCATCACTTGTCACAGTAAATCTGATAAGAAATGCTGGGCTAGGGCCTGCAGCCAAGCCCCTCACTGGCAGCGTGCAGGACCTCAGGTTGTTGCCAGGCCAAGGGACATCACAATGGCAAGAGGAGACTCCACAAAGGGCCCCTGCTTCCTCCCCCACGCCACCCTTCCCCACATTCAGGGTGAAACGTCAAAATACAATTTTTTTTGTCACCTGGTGAAATAATGAGCCCCCATTCCCGTTGCCTTGGTATCATCAGAGTGCAACAGCCACGTGGGGTAATCGCTGTCTCCGTGTTAATGCTGCTCACTTCAAACATTTTCACAGGCCCTGGCGAAATGAAACCCGTGCTTTCTACCTAGGTAGAGTTTGAGGCGATTCAGCCCATTTGCTTCTGCTGAAGAGGCTACCTCAGAAAAACAGGAAATAAAAACATAGAGGGTGCCATTGACATTAGGTTTCTCGTTTTCTTCCTTTCTTCCCTACCTTCCTTTCTTCTTGCCCTTCTCTTTCTCTTTTCTTCCTTCCCTCCCTTTGCTCACGTCTTCCTGCCTGCCTTCACTTTCCATCTTCCCTCCCAAACTCCTCCATTTCTTCTTCGCTCCTCTCTCCCCACCGCCACCTTTCTCCTTTCCTTCCCTGCCTTTTCCCTTAGGTCTCCCAGTTTCCCTCCTTCACTCTCTCCTTTGCTCCTTCCTTCCCCCACCTTGTTTTGATCCAGTGATTTGTACTCCTTTCTTCTTCTCATCCCACCCCTCCCCATTGCTGGAGAAACATCAGTTCCTTGTGGTGCTGGTTTCTTGGCGCCAGACCCTGTTCTTTGGGTGTTCACAAGTCTGTGTCCTGTGTGCAAACATAAGACAGACATATGATCAGGATTGGACAGAAGATGGGATTTGACAGGTGTTCTGCATCCCAAATCTCCAGGAGGCAAAGGTAAAGTCAGGCTCCTGCCTTTAAGGTTATGTCTCCCATTGTAACTGCATCCCACAAAGGCTCCTGCCTCCTGGCCACCTGAGGCCTGCTGCCTGCCTTCCTCTAGCTCCTGGGGAATTGGGGCAGCAGTGGCAAGAACAACAAAAATCCCCAGGACTTGACAAGAAGGGAAGCTGCCTTGCTCGAGAGACGGCCCCCTCACCCACCTGCATGATGTTGAGATACAGGTTCTCATCCCTGTGGCTGGGCAAGAAACACCCCCTCCCCAAACGCAGTGGCTTCAAACAAGGACCATCATCGTGTGGTTGCTGGGAGGCCACTGGGTCGTGCTTGGAGTCTCCCATGAGTTGGCAGTCACATGGGAGCTGGGGCAGGGGCCTCTGGTGACTCCAGTGCCTACATGTGCACTCAGAGGGCTGGAAGCTGAAGCTGGGTGCTTAGCTGGGTTGTTGGTTGGAGTGTCTCCACGTGGCCTTTCCAGGCGGCTCAGGCTTCTTTCAGCATAGTGTCCGGGTGCTGAGAAGTGTCCTGGGAGGTAGCACGTGGAGGCTGGACATTCTAAGGGTGAGCACTCAAGAAGAAGTCTTTGAAGGGATTTTTCAGAAGCTGTGAAGCACTTTGTGGGAGGGAAGGGGGTTGCCCAAACTAGATGTCACAGTGTCATCTTCTCCATAATCTATTGGTCACAGAGGTCATGGAACATCCCAATTTAAGGGGAAAGGGCATAGACTCTACCTTCCTATAGGTAACCTGTCAAGGAATTTGGGGTCACATATGAAGACTGGGAGACCCTGGGTGGCACAAATGGTTAAGGACTCAACGTATCAAGAGGTGGGCAGCTGCACCCCTCAGAAGAAATAACTAATGGCCTGCTTCTAGAAGCCCACAGGCTTGAGAATCCTGTGATGTGTAGTTTCTCCCTGGCACCCAGAGGGTCCTCGGGAACCAGAACCAACATAACAGCAATGGGTTGGGTTTTTGTTGGTTTTGTTTGGGCTAATATTAAAATGACTAGTATGAAATTATATATGTATTGTGTTTAACTCTCAGGACTCTGATTCTGCTGAAGTTGAACAAAACCGTCTGCCTCGTCTATGAACGCCAGCCGATGGAGGCAAAGGGTGAGGGTCTAGAGGAAGAATGAATGTCCCATTCCCGTCCTTATGTTTCAGATGTCCTTAAAGGGCACAGGGGACAAACCAGATGTCTTTGATATGATTTTAGCCTAATGATGTGCTAGTATGATGATGAGCAGCCTGAAAAGTGGTTTTAACTAATGTGATCCAATATTTGAAAAGTTGACGATTTCACATCGAATTTTATATTCTCAGCATCTCAGTTACAAACAGAAAATCAGGCCTTAAAATCCTTGCATTTCCCCAAGGCAACAACAGTCTGGAGCTAGAATTTGAATGTCCCCTGTGGATGAGCTGACACGTGCCTGTTAACCACAGTCCCCATCCATCCCTATTGCCCCCAAAACAGAGGTTGGCTACAAGTATCCTTTATCTATATGGCTAAATAGGTTAGTTAGTTTGGATTGGGTTGCTAGTTTTTCCTGTTTTGTTTTGCTTACTTTTGATTTTTTGGGGGGCTAGGAAATGGTGTGTATTTTGGTACCATGTCTTCCAAAGCGAGAAAACCAAACCCAGTAAGCCAAGAAGGTCAAACAGTCTAGATTAATGATGAAAGGAGGAGCCCTGTTGGTGTGGTAGATTATGAGTTGGACTTCTAACTGCAACATCAGAAGTTCGAAACTCCCCCCACCCCCACTCCACAGGAGAAAGATGAGATTTTCTACTCCTGTAAAGATTTACAGCCTTGGAAACCCACAGGGGCAGTTCTATACTCTGTCCAAAGGGTTGCTATATGTCAGAATTGATTCCAGGGTAATGAGGTTTTCTTGATTGATATAAATAATTTTTGGTGAGTATTGAAAAAACCAGTCAATATTATTTTTAATACACATCAAAGAAGGTCCACATTAATTGTTCACACAACCCTGCCACCTTCTTTCTTTATTCCCTTGCCTCCCACTCTCCTTTCTTCCTCCCTATGGTCTTTTATCTCATTCATTTTCTTTCACAGGTTAGCCTAGGAGTGGGAAAGTCTGACTAATTCTTAACCAAAAGACTAAATTGGTTTTATTGTTGGTGTTATTACTTGGGTTAAATTTTTTTCTTTTCTCTTCTTCTATTGGTTTGTGTCATGTAACCCAGAAAATGGGGAAACATTTGGAACATCAAAACACTATCCTTTCTCAGTAGACTACAAGCATTAAAGGCAACAGAGATAAATACTCCAATAATAACAATAACATACAAGGATAGCTAGAGAGATAAATAGATAGATAGAAAAACCACAAAATCTGAGCAGTTGTGGGAAGGGGAATGGGAATAGCCCCATGAATAAATATAGGTTTGCCAGAGAATAGTTCTATATACATATTAGCATATACTACAAATATGACCATGAATATAATAGTGCATCCAGGAGGCATAGTTAGGAAATGTCTTAGCTAGAACAAAACCCCTTGAGGGAGCGTGTCCTAAATATCGGGGATCAGGAACATAGCTCTGAGAGACCTCAAGATCAATTGGTACAAACTAGCTCACAAAGACAATGTTCTGTATCCATCAGGGAAGTGACTGGGATCTTCAAAAGCTAGTGAGTAGCAAACTAAAAGTCGGTTCTTGGTCTCACCCTATGTGTTGGACAGGGTTCTCTAGAGAGACAAAACCATATTGCTAGTAATTATATATAAATATATTTATAAAGCTAGATATGCAATACAAGAAATGAACCACTAAATTATATACAGATAGATAACACAAGAAACTAACAGTTAAATTATAAAACAGTGAGACACTAGCAGTCCTTTAAGGCTTGAGAGCCGCCAGTTGCCAGTCCCTTTCTGTAGAGAGAGCTGGGCTATATATACCCAGGCAGCAAACAGCAAGGCAAGTCACCAACTGTCACCAACTGTCGGTCCCCAGCTCCAGAGACGAACATTCCAATCCTGTGGGATTAAATGGACCTCAACTTACAGCGACAGAGTCCACAAGCTAGGCATCCCACAGGTAGTGTACCCCTTTAAATTGAGGCATAGAACAAGCAAGGCGAGGCTCACGAAGCCATTTATCCCTCTGCCCTTCGATTAATCCTACTTGTGTTTATCGGCCAGGCTGGCACAATAAACTATTGCACCCTGTCTGGAGCGAATAACATTGAAGAAGCTCAAGATGCCTGGCAACAATTAGTCCAAATCAGTAATGGACTATGCGTACCTCAGCCTCTATGATGCTAAGGTCAGAAGAACTAAATGGTGCCTGCCTATGACAAACAGCTGCTCTGAAAGGGATCATGGTACATGGTCCTAGATAGAGTGGGGAGTAATGTGTAAGAAAACTGAAAGTCATACTACTACTACCAATAGTAATAATAATAATGGTAAAAGATGAGGTTTATTGGTTAGATAGACTAGTGAGATCCCCACTACTATGGTCCTTCATCACCCTTCAGGTCTGGAACTGAATTCAACCCCCTGAAAAATAGACAGGTTTATAAAGTGAACCTTATGAGAAAAGATTGCAGCCCTCAGTATGGTTTACAACTCAATGTCAAGAAGACACACATCCTCACAACTTGATCAATAGCTACCATGATAAATGGAGAAGTTTGTTGTTTTTTTTACTTGTTGTTATTTGTTGAAGTTGTCACGGATTTTTTGTCTTGATGAGGTCTATAATCAATGCTCTTGGAAGCTGCAATCATGAGATCAAATGACGCATTCCATATGGATACATTTGGTGCACAATACGTCTGTAGAGTGCTAAAAAGCAAGGATGTTACTTTGAGGACTAAGGTGCACCTTACCCAAGCCATAGTAATTTAAATTGCCTCATAAGTATGTGAAAGTCAGACATTGAATAAGGAAGGCTGAAGAAGAATTGATATGTCTGAATTGTGGTGCTGGTGAAGAATATTAAAAGTAACATGGACTGGCAAGGGAACAAACAGATCTGTCTTAGAAGAAGTATGGTCAGAGGGCTCCTTAAAGGCAAGGATGGTGAGACTTCCTCTCACATACTTTGGTCATGTTATTAAGAGAGACTAGTCCCTGGAGAAGGACATCATGCCAGGTGAAGTAGAGGGACAGTGAAAGAGAGGAAGCCCCTTAAGGAGATGGATTGACAGTGACTGAAACAAGGGGCTCAAGCTTGGGAACAATTAGGAGAATTATTCAGGGCTAGGTAGTGTTTCTGTCTGTTTGGCATAGGGTCAATGTGGGTTGCAACTGGCTCAATGGCACCTGATAAGAACAACTACACCAAAATGTATCATAGCACTGAGGAGCACACATTCCTCAGAACCATCAACCATTCAAAAGCAAATAGGCAGTATTTGCCCAAGGCCAAATTCAAAAGGCAGGCAAGGTTAGGGGAGAAGGGTGAATGAAAACAGGAAGCAGAGTTTCAATGGCATGAGTGATATTACATTGCAGGAGATTGTCATCAATGTCACATAACAAAACGTGTATAAATTGTTACGTGCAAAGCTGATTTTCTCTGTAAACCTTAACCCACCTTACAATAAAAACTTTCTTTTTTTAAAACAAAGACACCATCGTTCATATTATAGACACAGCCAAAGAAAGATCTCCTGGACAATCCTAAAAGGATCTCCCAAATGATTTGGGTAGTTAGCCCTCCCCAGGGAGTTCTACCCATTGAAACGCTGGGCGGTTATGGCTGCAATTATATTTCAGGCCAGAAGAGGCAGCAGAGGCCTGGTTGTTCAAATGCTACAAAACTACCAGACAATGGGCAAACAGTTTCTTTCCACGGACGACTAGCGGCTCTGTCATATCCATGTCTGGTGTTCAACACTTGGCGACAGAATCCAGCCCGCTGGGTTTGGGTGGGGTCTGTTTCTCACCCATGCTTGGCTTGGGATTGTTCTATGGCATCCACAAAGTGGAGTCCTTTCCTTTCTGATGTCCCGAGAAAGCTGTTTTCTCCTTTTTCTCTCTCTGGCCCTCTTCCCAAGAACCCTGGGGTTCACTCTGCTTTCCTCTGGTTGATGTTTCTCAGGCAGTTACTTGACCTCGGTTCATCTACTGCAGGTGACCATTAGCAAGTGACTGTACCGTCCTTGGATGGTATTGTTCATGAGCTAGGCTGCGAACTACGGGTTAAAGGTTTGAGTTCACCCAGAGGTGCCTTCCAAGAAGGGCCTGGTGCTATGCCTCTGGAAAAAAACCCACCCCAGCCATGGAAAATTCTAGGGACCGGACTTCTCTAACACACTTGGGCTCTCCATGAGTCCGAGTTGACTCAATGGCAATTGGTTGCTGGTATTCCTGTAAGTAGAAGACAACAATCTTTAAGCAGTCCCTCTTGGATTCATGGGAGGAGGATGGCTTCCTCTGAGAGAACTTCTCAGGGCTCCAAGGGCTCAATGATCTTACAAAAAATGAGAGAAATGATGAGCCTGATGACAGATGATATTGCTATGCAGGCCTCGTTTCAGGATGCTCAAGTTTCCAGGTCTTTCCCTGACTCACAGTGTAGCCCTGTGAGGTTCCAAATAGAAGGGCACCCTTGCTCCCAGGACCTGGAGCCTTGTAGCTGAGCAGAGCAGTCATGATGAGAAAGAGGACCCAAGGGGGAAGTCAGGGGGCTGCTTCACTTGTCTCAGTGTCAAGCAAACAAATGTTTTGGCAGGAAATTTCTCTTCAAGAGTGTTCTGATTTCTTGAAGGAAATATTTTTCTGAACCATTTCCTCAGGGGAAAACCACTCAACTACCTCGGGAAGGAAGATTTTTCTCCTTCCAAGCTTACCAGGCTGTGCTAACTCACAGAGGAGGTGTGACTAGCAGGCAATGAAACTGATTTCCAGACTCCTATGAAAATCAGCAAGTGCTCGGCTACTAAGTGAAAGGTCGGCAGTTGGAAAACCCCAGCTGCTCTGCAGGAGAAAGTGGTGGCTGACTGTGTCTGACAAGATGACAGCTTTGGAAACCCAATGGGGCAGTTCTCCTCTGTGTTCTACAGTTGCTTTGAGTTGGAGTGGACTTGACAGTGATAGATCTGATCTTTTTCCCCATGAAAATCAACTTTCACGAATACATGTGCATTCATGGATGTCTGTGTCTGCTTTGGCATGCATGTGCACATATGTGCCTATTTGCACGTGGATGAATACGTCTGTGAATGTGGGCGTCTCTATTTACTTTGCCATGTGTGTGCACATGTCTGCCTTTGTCAGTATGCATGCGGGCTCAGGCAGCATAAAGAGATCACAGAGAAACTTGGAGAGAAAGAGAAAAGTAACCTATTTTCTCATGGGTCTCCCATACCTGACGGTCTACTGGCATCCACCGCCACGAAGACCAGAGGTCACTTCATGCCATGTGTCCAGCTGCACATTGCTGGTTGAGGTCAGTCACCAGGGAGGCAAGTGAGACTGGCCTCGCCAACCTACCACCCACCTGCAGGAGTGATTCCCACCATCTGTCCTGGAGCCCCTCCCACCTTACTCAGCCTCCCTAGACCTTGAGTGAAAGGCGTTTCCAACGTTTTTACATAAAGATTTCTGAGATTGACTGAAGAAATGATTTCATTTGACAAAACAAGAAGCTTTGAATTTAAAGATTTGAGGCAAGTGCCCTTCAGAGAGGGGCCACAGGACGGGGCCATGCTCCCTTCCGGTATGCACAGGGGTTGCTATGAGTTGGAACCAACTTGATGAGCACCTGCCAGCAACAACAACAACCAGAAGTTGTCCAAACTTCTGTGGCCTCAACTCGGAAATGAGAATATTATTATTGCCTCCTAGAAAGAACTCAAGGTATGTACAATTGGTTAATAGGCGTTTGGAAAGTGAGTACATTAAGTGGACTGATGACATTGATAAGGCAATAAGAAACTGAGAAGGCTTCACTAACAGGTGCTTTCACATCTGTAACCAGTAGATTCCTTCCTTCTTCATCTCTTGCCATCTTAATCAGCTCCCACACTTTCCAGGCAGCTTGAGGGATTAAATGTTCAGTCTGATCCTATTATAAGCCTCAGCCTCAGAATCAGAGGCTTTACCTGAGGTTTGAGGAGCTATACTGGGAATGAGGGAGAGTAACCTGTCTTTTCTATTGCTCTCCTATCGCTCCCTCTTCCCTAGCCCTTCCCTGTCTCTGGGCCTGCCTTTCCTCCCTAGAGCATTGGCTTCCGGGAGAAGGGGATGGCAACAATGAGCACAATGAGCACATTCCTGACCAGGCCTCTTACCATGCTATGTTCCAACCCTCTCTTGGAAGGGCCTCCACCAAGTCCTCTTATGTCATCTCACAATAACTTGTTAGATACCATTGAGTGAGCTCCTGACTCATAGCAAAAGTACACACAAGAGATTGAAGCACCACCTGGTCCTGCACCGTCCTCACAATGGTCCTTGTGTGTGAGCCCATGGTTGCAGCAGTGTGGAGGAGATCCTGTCCAAGAAGGCTGCCAGTGGGTGGGAGGGGCTGCAGCTTTCAGAGACTTTGGAGGATGCCAAGGTGGATAGTTCACGGCGTATCATATGAGGTCAGCCAGCGGGCCTTGGGGGCCCTTCCCATTATCCATAGATATATGAAATAAATGGAGGCCCTCAGCAAGATGGGCTGCAGACACCTCCAGGACTCACTTGATCCTTGGCAAGCTCCCTTAGCCTTAGGACACCACCTGCTGGAACTGTGGCTTTGCTGCCTCTCCTGGCTCTCAACTTCCCTCCTAGAGGACTCCAGCCACCCTTCTCCTTCCAGATCCTTCCAGCAGGAGGCAGATATTGGTCTCTATGCTTTTGCATGTGGCCAGTTTTCTAGGGACAGATCAGCCTCTCCCAAGAATTTGGGTTCACCAGAGTGAGCGTGCCCACAAGTCTGCAGAGCGTACGGCCAGGCCTCTGAAGAGAGAACTGCTGGAAGATTTGCCCCTTTTCAAAAGCGCTAATTCCACAGTTGAGAGCTCGTCTCCTGGGGACTCAGCTTGAGTCTCAAGGAGCACATCCCCTTTGACACTGCTGGCAACTCGAGGTGCTGTGGGTCATTTTCTTGCCTTTGAGGAGTGCAAGGGAAATGCTACAATATGTCCCTTCACATGAACCACCAATCCTTATCTGGAGAACTCTCTGAGATGACAGGGATGAGAGGGAGATGTTCCTGGGGCAAGCTTTCACCTGCACATCTCTCAGGTGAGTCAAACATTTGACCCCCAAAAGTTGAGTATGATGGTGAGAGTTCAGGCTGGGAGATAGAGTGTCTGGGTTCAAATCAAGAGACTGCACATCTCAACTCCCATGGTTCTCCTGCATAAAACCCAAGCCAAGCAGTTTATCACTTCCCGGCTGAGTATCCTACTGAGGCCAGCTAAACTCATTCTTTGCTGATGACAACGTTGCTTGTACCAAATGGCTTTGCCATGTAGCCCTTAGCAATGGCCAGAAGGGCTGCTCATCAAACCGCAGAGCAGGGCTTCTGGCGCACACGTTAAGAAGGGGGCTATTCACAACAAGGTCAGTAGTTCAGAACCCACTAGCTGTTTCTCTGGAGAAAAACTGTGGCTGTGTGCTTCCATAAAGATGCCCAGCCATGGAACCCCCCTGGAGAGGGCCATGATGAACTGGAGTGAGCTCTACAGGAGTGGGATTTTTTACTGTGGATGTAATCCCACCTGGGCAGAGATTTTCTTTGTGACTTAAAGAGGCTGTACCTTACACCAATGACTTGGCTGATACAAAAGGATTCAATTCAACACTGAAGCAAACCAACTCCAAGGGAAGAAGGCAGCTGCCATGCAGAGAGCTCCAAGGACCACCAACCATGGAGGTAATTGAAGCCAAAACAAGAATACCGCCCACCAGCCCTCAGCCCCCAGGGATGGACAAAGAGTGCGTGCCCATCAAGCTGGTGCACTGGCATGATGCTGTCAGCCTCCGGTGCTGTGAGAACATTGACTTTGGTGTGTTAAAGGCACCCACTTGCGGTATGTTTGTGATGTCAGCGTGTGGAAACTATGGCAAGCCCCCCTCCCTGCCTCACAGCAGCAAAGCCTCGGCATTAAAACCCTGTGCCTTCTGTGGCGCTTGCCAGCTGTGAGAGGGCAGGAAATGCCCTTGGCTTTTCTGCTCCTTGTTGCGCCCTCCCTCTGAGGCAGGGAGCAGAGGATTTGAGGTTGGAATCTGTTTTGTTTCATCACTACCCTTTGTCATCTCTCTGAACACTGTCATGTGCTCCTCACCAGTGCTTCGCCCTCTCTATCACCACGCCATGTGCTCTTTAAAACATGCACACACACACACACACACACACACACACCTAATGTTCACATTTTGAGGCACATTTGTCTTTAATTCACTAATAATAACAATAATTATTCAAAGCCACTTTACCATCTGAAAAGAAATCTCTATGCATACACTTAGATCATGGATGCCAACTGCCTTCTTAACATTTCCCAATGAAATATTCAGCAGCGATTATATTAAGCCTGAAGCTGTTCATCCAGTTTGTGTTAATCAAAACAAAAACAAGAGACGAAGGGATCCAAAAGGACATGTAAGATCATAGACTGAAAGTAGCCCCATCGAGCACCAAAGGCTTGTCCAGAAGGGCAGAGCCACAGGTAAAAGCTACATCTCTCTGGAGTTGCTGGCATTTAACTAGATGCAAAATGTCAGCGCAGGAAATGGCTTGCCCAATGCAAATACTAACAAGGGAGGCATGTGTTCCTATGTAAATGGAGCTTTAGCCAATCCGGGCCTTCAGGATCCAGCTCCCATCGCAGCATCCACGGGAAGCACCAGGGGAATGTTCCGTTTGCTTATTTTCCCTCTCTTTGCTAAGAAGAAAAAGAGCCTTTGTGGCCTAGTGGCTACAAGTTGGGCTGCTAATTGCTATATCAGCAGTTTGAAACTACCAGCTGCTTTGTGGGAGAAAGATAAGGCATTCTGCTCCCATAAAGAGTTCGAGTCTCAGACACTCACAGGGGCAGTTCTACGCTGCCCTATAAGTTGGCTGTGAGTCAGCATGGATTCGATGGCAGTGAGTTTTCTAAGAGTAAGAAGTATCTAGGGGTGTAAACAGTTAATGAGCTCTGCTATTAAGGGAAAAGTTGTCATTCCCAACCCACTTAGAGGAGCTGTGAAAGAGAAGCCTGGCAATCTTCTTCAGAATCCTCGGCCATTGAAAAGTTTATAGAATGTATTGACCTAGGTTGTTAAATAGATCCAGGTATATGGTGGAGCATACAGGGACCAATGTCATAAAACGGGGTGGGGGTGGAAAAAAATCTCTGAGACATGCAAAAACTGTGAGGGAATGAGTTGTTGAGGCTGGGGGATCAGGACCATCGTCTCTGGGATTTTCAAAGTTCCTGAGCAATCAGGAAAGGGGCAAGAGTTGGTCTCTCCCCATCCAGAGGACAGCAGAAGAGGAGAACTGATTGGGCACAATGAATCAATGACTAGTGACTCAAGCAACGATCACCCTCCACCACTGGAGACCAGAAGAACTAGATGGTGCCTAGCTCTCACTATCGACTGCTATGAAAGAGATCACATTAGAAGGGCTTGATTAGAGTAGAAGGGAAATGTGGGGCAAAACTCAAAATCATGATTGTCGCGTGCCAGGTCTCGCCAGCAAGAAAAGACGCACCACAACAGGATTCTTCCACAAGCATTTAATTTTTCATAATGCGGTAAAAGACCCCGAAACCCCAAACTACTGCTGCTTATATATGCTCTATTGGGACGTGCTGTGCCCTGATTGGTGCATTTGCCAAAACCTCATGCATTGATTGGTGAGTTCGCCAGAACCTTCGTTTGCATACTCCAGGGTGGAGTTATGACTACGTCATCTCAGCATCGCGCATGCGCTAAGTGGTTGTTTATCACTTAGTTGGACCACCGCCCTGACTGCCCGGCGCCATCTAGTAATGGCGGCGAGAGCTGCGGCCACCCACATCACGAGAGCTGTGGCTTCCCACATCTCGCGAGAGCTACGGCTTCCCACACATGATAAAACACCAAGCTTACTGTTTGGATAAAGGCTGGTGAAATTGCAAGACTATGGTGCTTAGTTACCCTGCAGGTCTAGAACTGAACTCATCATGGCTCGATGTTCAACCAAACAATAGACAGGTCTATAATGGGAACAATGACATTAGAGACATACAAATACCGTAGAATAATAGATCACATGAGATCAAAAGACAGCATTCCCCCAAGAATGAAGTTCAAAAAAGTTGAGAATGAAGGAAGCTTGGAGACAAGAAACAAGAAGATGTGGGGGAAGTGATGGTACATTGTGGGAATTGCTATCAATGACATGAAACAAAATGTGTATGCGTTGCTCAATGGACAGCTGAGCTGCTCTTAAACCTTCACCCAAATCACAATAAAAATGTTTTTAATCAAAGAAAACTTCATGGTTCACTTCTACTCTGACACACACGGGGTGATGAGGAAATAGTGTCAACCGGGTTTGCTGTGGTCCAACCACCAGACATGTGCTTATGGGAGAAAGAGCATGCTGACGCTGGCAATACCGAGCAGGACCAAGATGGTTTTATTTGCCTGCATCATGAAGATGGTAGCCCTGGTGGTGAGATGATTCAGAGCTCAAGTGCTAACCAAGAAGCCACCCAGTTTAAACTCACCCAGCCCTACTGAAGGAGATTTCCCTCCTCAAAGGTGTTGTTGGTTGTTATGTGCCATTGAGGCGATTCTGACTCCCTGTGACGGGAAGGAAAGGCACACTGTGCTATAGTGTAAGGGTTTTCAGCGGCTACTTCCTCTGAAGTGGGCAGTGGAAACCTTCTTTGTATTCTGTTCATAGCCTGGAAGTTTCCCTGACACCTCTTCACTTGAGGTAACCCTGCTGGCATTTGAAATACCAGTCACGTGGCTTCCAGCATCACAGTAACACACAACTCACCACAGCACCACAAATGGACAGACAACAACAGGATAGGAGTCTTCATGGGAGCAGGCAGTCACGTCTTCACTCTCTCGATGGGGATCAGTGAGTTCAAACTGCCAGTCTCTCTGTTACAGCCGCACATGCAACCACTGTGCTGCTAGGTACATTTCCTTAAAATTCTGCCTAGAAAAATCTGTGGAACAGTTCTTCTCTGTCACAGAGGGTCACTGTGAGCCAGGATGGGCTCTGAGACACACAAATGCAACACCATGAAGCCACCTTACTCTGTCCTGCTCTTATTTAACTCTATTCTTTTCTGAGCTATCTTTTCCATATATTGACAAGAGACTAGCACTGAGCAGTGTTAATTCCACCAAGGCCAGGAAGGAGGTCAAAGAGTCACAAAGGACTATCTCTTTGCTCTCATGCCACTGCACTAAGGAGGCTTGGGTGGCAGCTGGAAGCTGCACATTTCACTCCCTGTCCCTACACTCCTGGCTGAGTCTCCTCAGAGTGAGACTGCCCCTTTACCCAGCTCACTGCATTGGCTGTCTTGCTCTGAAAAGAGAATTCGCACATGTGAGTCTGACGGGGTGACAGATGGGAATCTTAATGCTGCTCTTTGGAATATGAAAGGCCTCGGATCAGAGTGCTGCAGGGGAGTGATGTCTGCAGAAGACCTGCTGGTCTCCCAGTTAGAAAGAAGCCTTCCCCTTTGCCTCAGAGGTGCGTTCACTGTGGGTGGCAAGTCAGATCCTTGGGCTGGCACTCTCAGTAAACAGATCATATGGGCACCTTGAGAAGCGCTTGCTCACTGACCCAGCTCCCCAAGGATGTAAATATACCAACCAGGATGACTAAGGACACCAGTGCCAAGAATGATCACATTCTTTGCATGTGTACAAATGAGGTGGGCAGCCACCTTCGCTGATGGTGGCTGCACAGTGAGTGTCTGGAATCACACCTGGCTAGGTGGACCATTGAAAGAGTTGGTGACATGATAATAGGGAGTACACCCCCTTGCCAGTAAAGCTGAGGAAATGGCATTTGAGGAAGCAGGGGCAGCCGGGTCGCCAGCATGAAGTCAGCGAGAACTTTGCTTGTGCCTCCTTTGTTCACTGGTGGCTGCTGGCATCTGGGTAGTGAGGACACCATGGCTACTGCCAGAATTCTCCACGGTCCCTGGTTCCACTCTCAAGTCGCTGGCTTCATCACTACCACTGCCATCGAGTCGATTCTGACTCACAGCAACCCGAAAGGACAGAGTAGAACTGCGGCTGGTGGGTCTGGGGGGCTGTGGATCATTATGAGAGCATTTCTATCTCGCAGTAGCTAAAGGGTCCAAAATGCTGGCCTTACGGTTAGCAGCCCAACATAACCCACTTGGTCATGAACCCTTGCCAGCTGATCCAGGGAGTCCATTCCCAAGTGCATATCTAAAAGAATGAAAGACGAGTACCCAGATGGATGCTGCACTAATCACTATGGGCAAAAGGTAAACAATAAGCCAACAATACCCATCAGTAGAAGAATAGAGAAAATATGATCTACACAGAGTGGGATATACATATAGTCTGCCACAAGAAAACTAAGGCCTTTGATTCGGACAGACTCTGTAACACAGGTGAACGCAAGACATGAAGTGAAAGACGCCAAACACCAAATGCCATGTATTGTGAGTCCATTTAGAGCAAAAATGCTGGACAGGTAAATCCCGTAGAGCCATAGAGTAGATTGGTGGTTTCCCAGGGTGGGGCGGGAGGGGCAATGGGGAATGACTGCTTAATGGCTGCAGGGTCGATGAAAATGTTCTGGAACTGGATGGTGGGAAGCTTTCACAGTGTCCTTAAAACTACTCTTAAAAAGGGGAGAGAAAGAATCTGCAGAAAGCACAGTTCTGATTGACTCACATGAATGCGGTCACCAAGAATTGGAATCCACTAGAATTGGAATGGCAGCTAGACTATTGTTTCCTTGGGAGGTGCCTCCAGGAAGGGCCAGTAGAGAAGGGTAATACTGATAGAGCAAAGGGAAGGGGCCGATAAAGAAATGTCATTGAGTAGGTTCCCAGAGACAGTATAAATCCTCTTGTAGTTGTCCCACCCAAAGGCTGAGGGAACTGGCGTGTGGCTCCACCTATCCCCATGTGTCATTGGTTAAAGTGGCATTAAGTTCTGGAGGATGTCAACTCCCCTGTCTGCTCTATGACTGTTCCCTCTGTGGGGAGTTACATGTGCTTCCTGTGAGACCATTGGCATTTATGGGAGTGGTGGGTGCCAAGTGCTAATACATGGGCACATTAGCAGCTGCTACAGCAAGTGCTGTACATTTTTAGCTGCTTGAGTGACAGGTGGGCCCTACCTCCTGCCTATATTCAGTGGTAGGGTGTTCAGATGGGGGCATCCGAAAAATAATAAGGCCCTATTCTTTGCAAATAGACATTATTATTATTTTAATCTGTCCCAACCCCCTTTCTTATCTGTCCCTGTGAACTACCTCACTGGCTGAAACATCAGTTCCCTGGGGAAGACACCACATTTCAATATGGTCACAAGGCTGTTTTCATTGGCCCAGTGGAGACACTTACATAAGATGGGTCAACTAGACGCTTTTTCTGGAGCATTTCCAACCAAAAAACAAAAAAAGATAGTCCCGCTTTTGCAAGTGGCCTGGCATCTAAGAAGCATAATTCAGAAGCACATGTCCCGCCATGTGGAGGAGGCGGTCTATGTTGCGAGATTACAGCATGTGCCCTGAGAGACAGACACAAAGAACACAGGAACATGCCAGTGGTGGTCAGGAACCGTCGACAGAGCCAGCTGTCCTCTTGTTCTCCCCACCTTTCCATTTTCCTAGGATTCTCTCTTCCAAGTATTGGTCTCTTTGCCTGTTTACAACCAAATGAGCCCCAAATAAGATCCAGATCATAGAAATAGAAGGAGGAAGTTGGATGGAGACTGCAGTTCATACTCCCCGGAAGCCATTCAGACTCGCTGGAAGAAGGAGACCCTGTGATGGAATTAGCTCTGGATTCCTGACATTTATTGAGGAATGCTCAGGGAATAAGCACCTGTGGGGGGAATCAAGGAAGGGCACAAGAGGGAAATCTCAACAGAGGTCTCAGCCCTGCCTATGGAGAGTGTCATAGTCAGTGTTCCCTAGAGAAACCAAACCAGTTATATAGCTGTAACTGGAGATATCGATATATCCACCAGGGCTCCTATGGTTAACCACTGCACCGGCCACTCATTGCCATCAAGGTGGACTCAAAGTGACTGTGTAAAACAGTATAGAACTGACCTTTTGGGCGTTGGAGACTGTAACTCTTCAGGAGATTACGAAGCTTCATCTTTCCCTCAAGGAGCCCTTGGTGTTTTCAAACTGATGTCCTTGCTGTTGGATGCCCAAAGGGCCACCCACTACGACACCAGAGCCCCAGAGAGTGAGGCTTATTTCTAGCAATTGGCTCACATAGGGGAATGGCAAGTTCCAAATTCATAGGTCAGGCAACAGCCTAAAGAGCTCTGTAGATGTTCATCCTAAAATCCATAGGTTAGGTGATGGGAAAAGACAAGAATAAGAATGGTCAGAACACACCCTAGGGTGTGCTGAAGGCCTTTGGCTGATAGGTTTACCCCTTCCCACATTATGGAAGGTATTCTATTTTGCTTGAGACCCACTCCTTCATAAGAGCAAATAGATGAGGTGAACAAGCGGCCATCTAGCTCAGAAGCAATAAAGCCCACCTGGAAGAAGCACACCAGCCGGTGCGATCATGAGGTGCCAAAGGGACCAGGTATAAGGCATCATGCAAAAAAATAGAATATATATATATATCTGTGTGTATATGGATATATATACCATAGAGAATGAAGGGGGAAGTGCAGAGTGGAGACCAGAGGCCTAAATGTCGACCACTGGAGATCCCCTCATAGAGGGCTTTAGGAGAGGAGATGGGTCAGTCAGGGTGCGATGTAGTACCAATGAAGAACACAGCTTTCCCCTAGATCCTGGATGCTTCCTCTCCGCAACTACCAGGATCCAAATTCTACCTTGCAGGACTGGATAGGGCAGAGGCTGTACACTGGTGAATATGGGAGCTGGAGGCACAGGGAATCCAGGGTGGATGATACCTTCAGGACCAGGGGTGTGAGGGGTGATACTGGGAGAGTGGAGGGTGAGTGGGTTGGAAAGGGGTAACTGATTACAAGGATCCACATGTGACCTCCTCCCTGGGAGATGGACGGCAGAGAAAGGGGGAAGGGAGACTCCGGAAAGGGCAAGAGATGACAAAATAACAATCTGTGGATTATCAAGAGCTCATGAGGGAGGGGGAGCGGGGAGGGAGGGGACAAAAAAAGAGGACCTGATGCGGAGGGCTTAAGTGGAGAGCAAATGCTTTGAGAGTGACTAGGGCAAAGAATGTACAGATGTGCTTTATAAAATTGATGTATGTATATGTATGGATTGTGATAAGAGTTGTATGAGCCCCTAATAAAATGTTTAAAAAACAAGAGCAAATAGATGAATGCTTGTTTGACAAAAAAACTGGGCACCATAGCCTCGCCACATTGATATGCAAAAGGAGCCATCACAGGGAGCTCTGTAACTGGGACCTGGCCAAGTGGTGACCAGTAGCCTGGGACTTTGTAGCCTAATACGTTGCAGCGAATTGCTTACTAGTTCTCCTCTAGCTATAGTCTTTGTAACTCCTACCAATGACAGGGTGGAACTATGCCACCGAGGGAAGTAGATAGCATGCTAATAATATCAGTAAAGTGCATGGCATCCTCGAAGAGGTGAGACCATTCAAATAAGACCTGTAGACCGCTAATGTGGGGATTGGTCGGTATGGTCATCCTGGGTGAGTTAACTCAGAAACAGAAAGTGGAGTTTCAAGAGCACCGAGAAAGACGAGCCAGCAGTGGAGTGTGCTCTTTGGACCCAGGATTATTACTCTGAGCACCACCTCTGTCCAGGAGACAGAGATCCCTGACACTGGATGCATCAGGAGACAATGAAAAACAGTGGCAGATAAATAGCTCATGGAAGCAGAGGCAGCAGCACCAAGACCCCAGAACAGGGAGCTCGCCAGCACACAGAATGAGAAAGCTGAGTGTCTTTGGGCCAAGGCTTCCAGACAAAGCGGGCTGCCTCAATGCACTTATCAGCAGAGCTGAAAGAACTTTGCACACGGTCCCAAGCAGAGCAGAGGTCAAGGAGCTGCAGGGCAGAGGCCAAGGACCAGAAAAAGTTCTGCCTCTGGGCACCACTTGGAAGAGACTGTCCTGACTGGAAGAACTATATCCCCAGTCATTTCTGATCCTGAATTGTCACCTGCTAGGTCCCCAATTAACCCCAGAAACATAAGTATTGTTTGTGAGTTCTGTGTGGCCATTGCCACTTAAGGATTATCAAACCCAGCAGAGAAGAAGAGAGTGTCATGGTAGGGATGGTTGGTGTCAGAAACTGTGAAAAGAAAGGAGGGCGGAGGCATTTTGATCTCTGTCTCATAGGAATCAGCCTTGGGCTGTTTATCTTGATTTTCCTCCATTGCCTTTTGTGAAGTTACAGGGGGGTCAAATGCCTCCACTATGCCATTTATACCCCTACATTGACAAGTCGTTGGATGAAGGTTAGTTTGGGGAAGGAGCAGACCTTGGATGAGCTCTCATCAGCTGAGGCAATCCTGATAGGGGCCAGACAGCTGGGACCTTTTCTATCAGTGGCTCTCTCGGCAGCTGGGGAAATCAGTCTCTTGGCCCTGAGAGGAATCTGGGTGACACACTCATCTATGACAATACCCTGAAGAACAAGCTCCCACAAAAACCTGGCTGAGAACTCTCGCCTAGATCACAGGAGTGCATGCCTAGCTAATAATAGCCATTTACTGAAGGCCCTATGATTGGAACTGTGCCTCATTTACAGATGGAAAACTAGAGGAAGGGATTTAAGGTGGCTAAGTTAATAAGTGACAGAGACAAGATTCAAATACAAGTTTGAAGCTGGTACTGTTAGCCTTTTTTCCAGGGCTGGGTTTTAGATGATGCAAATGAGACACTTGTCAGGCACACAAGGTAAAGAGGCCTTCCCTCTCCAGTGTGACTTTCCCCATAAGTCTGAATCATGGGCCTGGTGTGTCTTATTTGCCTTCCCTGAGTCTCAGAACCTGGTCTAGTCTGATTTGCTACTTTGAGGAATAAGCCAGAATGCTCAAGTACTCTGAGTCAAGACCCAAGCTCCCCTGGAATTGTTCAGTGGGACTTACCAGCCTCTTCCTTCATGTTTCACTTTTCTAGAAACCTCCATGGAGGACTAGCTCTCATGAAGAGAGCTTCAAAAAGCTCATGGCAAAATTCCATTATTTTTTCGTATCATTTTTCCACACGCTTTTGGAAGCTCCCTCTTCATCCCTTTCCACAGTCTTTCTCAAGGAAAGAGACTGTTGCTGGTTGATGTCAGATGCCCCTGAGTCTGTTTTCTACTCAGAATGCTCTGCACAAACTCTATCAACAAATGACGTAGAGTCAAACGTGCTGTGTGTCTTTAAGTTGATGTCAGCTCATAGTGACCCTACAGGACAGAGTAGAACTGCCCCCAAAGGTGTCCTAGGCTGAGATCGTTATGGGACCAGCTCGTCAAGTCTTTTCCCCTTTAGAGCCCATGGGTAGGTTCAAACTACCAGCCTTTTGTTTAGCCACCCAGTCCTTAGCCATTGTACCACCAGGGCTCTTTAAAACAGGGATTAGGTTGATTAATTTTATAATCTCCAGGCACATTTGAAAGCTGCTTCCCAGAACACCCTTCCCCAGATTGTTGATTAAGACGGGCATTTGGGGACTCATTTCTTTCTCATTTGTGTAAGTGCACTCTATGAGAGGGGTTTCCCTTCATAGATAGGTGATCACATACTATTTTTCCAAATTGAACCACTCTTGGTGGTATATTGGGTTAAGAGTTGGGCTGCTGCTAATGGCAAAGTTAATGGTTCAAACCCACCAGCTACTCCTTGGGAGAAAGATGAGGGTTTTCTGCTCCCGTAAAGATGTGCAGTTCTGAAAATCAGCAGAGCCAGTCTATTGTGCCATATATGAGGTCAACCCCATGGCAGTGGATTTGGTTTTGGTTTGGGTCTGTGGGGGAAGTCCTTAAGAAATTCTTTAGTCACATGGAGGAGTCCCTGGGTGGTGCAGTTGGTTAACATACTGGCAACAAAGCCCTGTCACTCCTTACCTTAGGATTTACTCACTCTTTGAAACAGGCATTTATTTACACACAGTTTGACCTCATGATGGTGTTCAGTAGATGTGGATCTTACTTATTTGCATTGTTCTTTGACAGTTGCAAAATTCGTTAGTGGCTCAGGGATCAATCCTCTGTGGACTGCCCCGAAGCTAGATGAAGCAAGCGGGTTCTCCCTGATTCATCCTCCGTCCTTAGCAATGCTTGCTAGTCAGGATAACATAGTGCCCATTAAAGAAACTGCCTGTGTCACTTTAAATTTGTGACCTGGGCAGGAGGGAGGGTCATGATCACAAGTGACAGAAACTGATGCTTGACTAACTTAGGGGAAAAGGTCTAATGGTGGATAAATGTTGGGAAGACAAGAAAATGTGGCAAATGCCTGGGCAATCTCAGGGCTGTGAAGCAGGTAATGGCGAAACACTCCTCCTGAGGCCAAAGCGTGCCCTCTGTAGTACATTAAATCACATTCACACACACCCATTCATGTTCACATGGGACCTGAGGCTATGGCCTTACTTGGAGAGGAGGTCTTGGCAGATGTGCTTAGATAAGTATTTCAAGAGCTCCATCTTTCTGGGTTTAGATTTCAGATGGATACTACATGCACTGATTGGTGTGTTCTTATAAGAAGAGGAGTGGGCACACAGAGACCCCGTGTGAAGACACTGGCAGAGATTGGATCAGTGCATCTATAAGCCAAGAAATATCAAGGATTAGCAGCAGTGACCGGAAGCAGAGAGAGGCTACTTTGATTCTCCTTCAGAGTTCTCAGAAGGAATGAATCTTGCCCACACCTTAATTTTAACCCATTGTCCTTCAGAAAAGTGAGAGAACAAATGCCTGCTGTTTAAGTCACTCGATTGGTAGCCATTTGTTACAGCTACCCAAAAGAACCATTATGGATTGATCTGTAGCCCCCTCAAAATATGTGAGAAATTTGAACCTTGGTGGACATGATCCTGTTTGAAAAGAAGAGAGTTCTTTTGTAATATAAATGAAGCCGTATGGCCACTGGAGATCCCTTCATAGAGGGGTTTAGAAGAGGAGATGGGTCAGTCAGGGTGCGAGGTAGTACCGATGAAGAACACAGCTTTCCCCCAGATCCTGTATGCTTCCTCCCCCCAACTACCATGATCCAAATTCTACCTTGCAGGGCTGGATAGGGCAGAGGTTGTACACTGGTGCATATGGGGGCTGGAGGCACAGGGAATCCAGGGTGGATGATACCTTCAGGACCAAAGGTGTGAGGGGCGATGCTGGGAGAGTGGAGGGTGAGTGGGTTGGAAAGGGGGAACTGATTATGAGGATCCACATGTGACCTCCTCCCTGGGAGATGGACAGCAGAGAAGGGGGGGAAGGGAGACTCGGGATAGAGCAAGATATGACAAAATAACAATGTATAAATTACCAAGGGTACATGAGGGAGGGGGGAGCGGGGAGAGAGAGGAAAAAAAAAAGAGGACCTGATGCAAAGTGCATAAGTGGAGAGCAAATGCTTTGAGAATGATTGGGGCAGGGAATGTGCGGATGTGCTTTATATAATTGATGTATGTATATGTATGGATTGTGATAAGAGTTGTATGAGCCCCTAATAAAATGTAAAAAAAAGAAAATGATTAGGGCAAAGAATGTACAGATGTGCTTTATACAATTGATATATGTATATGTATGGATTGTGATAAGAGTTGTATGAGTCCTAATAAAATGTTTAAAAAAAATGAGGCCATATGAGAATAGGCTTGAGCCTAAACCTAAACACTTCTGAGTTAAAGGCCAGGATAGACCCAGTAACACACAGTACGGGGAGAATGATAGCGAGGAATGCCAAGGAACTTTCTGGTATCCACAAAGAAGGACCCTGACCTAGATTCGCACCCCAAATTTGAACCTGTAAGCTCCAAAGCAGGGGGAAAAGTGTTTTAAGGCTACTGACTTGTTGGATAATTTTTGGTTAAGGAGATTAAGACAGGAACTTAAGACATCCTCCAATCCTTCCTCTGGCTTCGTTCCATTTTTCTCACATTCAAGAGAACTCCTAGAGGATTCAGTCAGGTTGTTGTTGTTGTTGTTGTTGTTGTTGTTGTTCAGTGTCATAGGGAGGGTTTGGATTCATTGTGACCATGCATACAACAAAGTCATACACTGCCCGGTCCTGTACCATTCTCACCGTTGTTTTTAAGTTTGAGCCCATTGTTGCAGCCACTGTGTCAATCCCATTTGTTGAGGGCCTTCCTCTTTTTCATTGCCCCTCTACTTTCCAGAACACGATGTCCTGCTCCAGGGACTGATCTCTCCGGACAACATGTCAAAGTTAAGGCGAAGTCTCATTATCCTTGCCCTGAGGAACATTCTAGCTGTACTTCATCCAAGTTAGATGGGTTTGTTCTTTTGGCAGTCCATGGTACATTCATTACTCTTTTACATCACTACTAATCAAATATATCTATTCTTCTTTGGTCTTCCTTATTCAGGTTTCAACTTTCACATGAATATGAGACAGTTGAAAATACCATGGCCTGGGTCAACCCGCCCCAGTCCTCAAAGTAATCTCTTGCTTTTCAACACTTTAAAGAGGTCTCGTGTAGCAGATTTGACTAGTGAAATGTGTCATTTGTTCTCTTCTCTGCTGCTTCCATGAGAATTGATTGTGGATTCAAGCAAGACAAAATCCTTGACAATTTCGATCTTTCCTCCATTTATCATGATGTTATCAATAGGTCCAGTTGTGAGGGTCTGGGCTTTCTTTACATTGAGTCATAATCCAAACTGAAGGCTTTAATCCTTCATCTTCATCAGCACGTGAATCAAGTCCTTCTCATTTTCAGCAAAATTGTGTCATCTGTATAATGCAGGTTGTTAATAGGCCTTCCTCCAACCTGATGCTCCATCAGGCACTACCCCTTAATGAGTTTAGGTCATGAAGGATAGTCCTCCATAGGCACATTGATTATTACACTACCACCCTCACATAATAAATTCAGAGAGAGAAAATTTCCCCAAAGCAATGGAAAGCTTACTAGAGAAGTGGAGGGTGCTAAAAGCCAAAGGTGACACAAACTGGAAATCAATACTAGTTTTCAATACCTGCAGTCATCTAATAGTTCACTGCACTATCTAAGGAAAGGTGAGGAGAACTGGGGCAATTCCATTAAAAAAAGACAATGCAGGGTATATAAGTCCGTCATTCCTCTGGAGAAGAAAAACACATAGTTGGGTTGTAGAGCTTTGTTTGCTAATCAACCGAATGTAGTTGTAAGGCAGGGGTGTGTGTGTGCGCGTGTGTGTGTGTGCGTGCATGTGTGTGTGTGTTGAAGGAAGGGGCTTGGCATTCTATTTCATAGCCAGGAGAAAGATGAGCCTCTTCCCATATCTTTTGCTCTGTGGCAAGTTACTGATCTACAAGGAACTTTTATTTGACAAGGACATTGCCGAGCAAAAAACGGGAAGCTTGTGTTCATCTCTGCTGAGAGGTGGAGTCAAAGAGATGGGCTTTATGACAGACACCCTGATCGTGCAACCAAACTATGAAATGGCCTCATACATTCAACACACATTTGCTGCACCTTCCCAGTGTGCTGCCCAGATATTACCAGGCAGAGTGTTTTATGGGCAGCATTTTAGAGTTAGGCAGGCAGAGGGAGTGTCTTTGTGGGTGTTGCCTTTACCAGTCCTTGGATTGTTCTGGGACAGGCATGTCTTTTTCCTCTAAAGTAACTGATTGCGTGTAAAGAAGGAGTCTCCTCAGTAAGACGGGTTGAACCAAACCCAACCTATGACAATCATCTCAATTGGAACACATAGCGACCCTATACAAATACCTGTAGGGTTTCCAAGTTTGTAACTCTTTTGGGGGGGTCAACTACCATATCCTTCTCTTGCAGAACCACTACAGAGTTGAGTGTTGTGTTAGCAGCTGAATGCTTAATCACTGTGCCCATTTTGTTTGCTGAGCCGCCCTCAAAACACTGAACAGGTTTTCTGGGTACCAAGCATGTCCACTTCTATATCATGCCTAGGGTGTTTTCTCCAAGTTGATAGGAGGTGCAAATCAGTTACTAGGGGTTTGGCAGAGTCAGTATGGAAACTGGGAGGGTGTGTGAAATTTGAACCAGAGTAGAACAATTCCAAGACACTTCCTAGGGATTCCTGGCATATAATATGCAAATGATAGTCAAGATATATAACTGTGTCTCTGTTCTTGGTTCTGTCAGTACCTGGTGTGGCCACAAAGGAGAAACCTGGTCTCCTGCTATTTTGAGCATCTAGTGTGAATGACAGGAGATAAGTCACATGCTAATGAACCCTGGTGGTGTAGTAGTTAAGCACCATGGTGCCCGGCTATCAAAGCATATAGCGTCTGGGGTCTTAAAGGCTGGAAGATAAACAGGGGGCCATGTAGATAAGAAACAACAAAGTCCACATGGAAAAAGCACACCAGCCTACACCAACATGATCGCTGAAGACAAAGCGGGTGCATAAGCACATGTGAGCATGTTTTCTTGATGTGCACTCACCCTTTACATACAACTCTCTTATACATACGTGTTTCTGTGGATTTGTTTCTCGAATGCACCCAGACTAACATAAGCAGCGTGGAACGCATTTTAGAAGCCTAGACAAGGGCAGGGCAGGATATTCAGAGGGACTGGATCCAGAATTAGAGAGGAAGGAGCCCTGGTGGCAAAACGGGCTGCTAGCTCCCTGTCCCAAGGGGGACAATGAGACTGCTGGCTCCCATGAACATTTACAGTCTTGAAAACTCCATACAGGGTCACTGTGGTTGGAATCCACTGGACGGCAGTGACCTTTTGGGATTGAAGGTGGAAGCCACCAATGACTTCCTGCCATTGAGCCAAGGAGCCTCCGGAGAGTGTGTGAACTTCTGGAATGCAGTGAACAACCTCTGCACATCTGCTTTTCGTGCTGCCCAAGTCATGCCCTTGGCCTTTGCTTAAACATATTCATCCAGAAGTGAACCATCACAGCTGCTCCCTCGGGAAGCTGGGGGCTGAGCTCTCTGGTTCCACTCTGTCAGCATTTCTGGTCCGGGTACCTCCCCTCTGCCCCGGCACAGGCAATGTGCTTTTGGAAGCAGTGCTCCCTGGGTAGTGGGTGTGATTTGCCTCCTCTGGCCTAACATGATGAATGCTGAGAGGGGGTGGATACTAGGGGGTTAAACTCCCTGAACTTTACCTAGCCCAGGGGAAAACTTATTATTTAAAGTAAGCTTTAGACAGAATCTTTAGAAAGAGAAATGGTTAACTTTATGTACACAATTACTCCCCAACACATAGGCTCAACCTCATAGACTGTGGATGACCTTGAGCAGGTGCTCAGTCACAATGGGTTTCTATCAGGATTGAGAGTTCAGCTCTCTCAACTCTCCAACTGGTTATTGGCACCATAGTCTCGTTTCTATTTTTGTATTTACTTTGTTTTGAGGGGGGAAAGACTCCCAATCCAACTATATTTTATTAGGAACTCCTTTGCTAAGTTTTACACAAGAAAAAGGCACAAACTGCTGTTCTGGATGAAGGAGAGCATCCGCATGAGGCCACAATGGTGTCGGAAGGACCCACAGCCACAGTGACTTAAATAAAATGACACCCATTCTGTCCTGCTGACTCTGACTCATAGTGACTCTGTGTAGGGATCCTGAAGTTGCTACCTTTACAGGAAGCAATAACCTCATCTTTCTCCTGTGGAATGACTAGTGGCTTTGAACCAGCGACCTTGCTCTTAATAGTCCAACACTATCCAGCATTACCACCTGGGCTCCTGAAAACTTAAATAAGACATAGAAAACAAACAACTTTGTCACAAAATTGTGACTGAAGACAGATCAACTCATGGAGTTTCAGGAGGGCCTGTGAGAGCATGAGCGGGACCTTCATTGGGATGTGCACACTACCGTATATCGTTGAGTGTGGCCCGGGGAGTGGATGCAAGCACACTGCTTGAGGGACAAGCTTTCCACTGCCAGTCAGCAGTAAGAAAGAACTCAATGGTGGCTGAATCTGTGACCCCTCAAAATGGATGTAGGGTCTCCACATAGACTCTCACTGTGAGCCACAGCCTATTGCTCAAAATTTAAGCTCAAATACGACTTAAACGCCAAACATTCTGTTTCCTTAAAATAGGGTACTGCCAGGAACAGCTAGAAGTCTGCATGACCTATCAGATCTCAACGCCGATCTCAAATCACTTCACATGATCCATTCTACCAGGCATGTCAAGGACAACTAGAGGTCTGCATGAGCGAGCCCAAATCGCCTCCTCACTTACCCATTCCAGAGGCTGTGCCTGTATAACCTATCGACTAACACATTCCCATATGCCGTGGTTATGAAACCAACCATCATGCTGGAATAAGGACCAATCACGATGCAAGGGTCAGGGTCAATGGGAAAGCAAAATAGGGGCTGAGGGGAGCCAAGAGGGGTCGCTTCACTCAATCCCTAAACCTGATCTAATGTCACTAGACTGGGGTCTTCCTCACATCTCAAGGGCACCTGATTCATGATTGAAGTGAATTGTGCTTATTCAATCTTTGTTCTGCTTGCTGTCCTGCTGTGCTGCATCCTCTTCTTGCTTTTTTGTGCATGGCTCCCTCTGTTGTGGTGACAAATGGCTTGAGAGGGATTTGACATAGGGAGAAAGCCCACCCACATCAACTGTCACCAGAAGCAGACACTAAGTCCATTTCTCTCACCTCACAGAACTATGCACACCAGACACTGGTAGGGCTGTCTGGGAGGGGAACACTTAGTGCAGTGGTTCTCAACCTGTGGGTTGCAACCCTTTTGGGAGTCATATGACCCTTTCACAGGGCTCACCCAATTCATAACTGTAGCAAAATTACAGTGATGAAGTAGCAAGAAAATCATTTAATGGTTGGGGGAGGGGGGCATCACCACAACAAGAGGACCTGTATTAGGAAGGTTGAGAACCACTGCCCGAGTGTGTTTAGAACTTTGCTGCCCTCAAGGTCATCAGACATTCCTGATGGCAGAGCCACTGCAGGAAGCCCTTCTGGGAAATGCCCTGAAGACAGGTCTCAACCAACTCCACCCTCACCCTCTGAGATCCTAATCATAGGACGCATGGAAATGCTCCCTGCCTCTTCGAAGGCTGTAAGTCCATGGGAGCAGAAAGCCTCCTCTTTCTCCCTTGGAGTGGTGGCTGGTGAGTTCAAACTGCTCACTTTCTGGCTAACATAACCCACAGACCAGCTCCCCCTGAGCTCAGTTTGGTTTGCCGCACAGCACACATTGTTTGGAACCTTCTGAAATAGCTATGCACATGTGCAGGTTGGGGGGATTTCGCACAAGATGCAGTTTTCCACCCTCTCTTGGCAAAAATAATTTTTGCAAAAGGCTTGTATTCTCTTCTGGATCTGAGTAGCAGCTACTCTCATGAAGTCATAGCACATACATCCATGCTACAGTCCTCCCAACTCCCTAATGTCTTACGCCGAGTCTGCTCCATGCTTTTCTGTGTCCTACATGGCAGCTGTAGGCACCCAAGGCATGGGCTCTGCAGCCTGGGTCCAAATCTCTCCTTCCCACTTCCTCACTGTGTGGTCCTAGGCTCATGACTTTATCATCCTGTGCCACTGATTTTTCATCTGTAAAAGGAGGCCAAATAGAGTCCACACATAGGCTTGTTAAGTGGAATAATTGAATTATTATACACAAAAAGCTTAGAACGGTGCTTGGCATCATGCAAATACTATTAGGTGGTTTAGCATAGGGACTGGGTCATCCATTACATATGCTCAGGTTCAAACTTCCGGCCAGGAAGGGGTGGTACACCTAGGTGGGCATTACACCTGGATTGGCCCATCTGGGCAAGGTGAATTCAATCCAGCCATTGGGGTTGACCATGACCGTCAACCATGCCTCCCTATGGAGGAATTGAAAAGGCAGGATCTTGACCGCTCCGATGTCTCCCTTCACCCACTTTTCTGTTGTCTGTCCCCCAGAGAGGAGGTCACATGTAGATACTTGTAATCAGTTCCCTCTTTCCAATCCACCCTCCCACAACCCTCTCAGTATCACCACTCACAAATTATCAAGGTTTTTTGAGGGATGGGGGAGCGGGGAGGGGGGGGAAAAATGAGGACTTGATGCCAGGGGCTTAAGTGGAGACCAAATGTTTTGAGAATAATGAGGGCAATGAATGTACAAATGTGCTTTACACAATTGATGTATATATGGATTGTGATAAGAGTTGTATGAGCCCCTAATAAAACGATTTTTTTAAAAAGAAAAAAAGGCAGGATCCCGGAGCCCACTGAGTGACTTTCTCTCCAGCAGCTTCTAGGTAGGCTGTGCCCCGTGAGGGGCCCCGAGGTGCCTGTGTAAACCTGAAACTTCTTCTCTCAAAAAACCCAGTTGGATCACAATCCAGGCTTCGAATTGAATTCTTTCTCGCGCGAAGCCAAGGCCTGAGGTATATCTCTCCCAGGAGAGATCTAACAATAGTATCTCTTATTATAGCATTAGGAGCCCAGGTGGTGTAGTGGACTGTGCATTAAGCTGCTAATCGCAAGGTCGGGGGTTTGAACTGACTAGCCCGTCCGTGGGAGAAATATGAGATTGTCTATTTCTGTAAGGCAGTGGTTCTCAACCTTCATAATGCCCCCACCACCCTTTAATACAGTTCATGTTGTGGTCACCTGCAACCATAAAATTATTTTCATTGCTACTTCATAACTGTAATTTTGCTATTGTTATGAATTGGTTGACCCCTGTGAAAGGGTTATTTGATCCCCAGAGGGGTCGCGACCCACAGGTTGAGAACCGCTACTGTAAGGATTTAAAGTCTCAAAACCCCAAAGGGGCAGTTCTTTGTCCTATTGGGCCGGTATGAGTGGGAGTCAATAAAATGGTAGTTAGGTTTTTTTCTGCATCAGTATCAGATTCTGGTGGCAATCTCAGTCATCACGCATTGTGGTCTGGTTTGAACTCTGGTAGATCTGTGGGAAATGACTGCCCTGGTTTGAGGTGAGGGTCACGGTGCTTCAGTGGTAGATCTCTCATCGTCTTTCACCGGGAAGACCCGGGTTCGATTTGCAGCCAATGTGCCCCAGACTGTCAGTGAAAGTTTGTGTGTTGCTATGACACTGAGCAGGCTTCAGTGATGTTTCCAGACTGAAATAGAATAAGGACGAAAGACCTGATTATCTCCATCCACACATCGACCTATGGCCCTCCACGGTTGGCTTCCCTTCCCAGCCCTGGTGATAGCACAGACTGGCATAGTTTTCTCCGCTTCCCATGAGGTGCCCATGAGAGGCTGACTTGACAACCACGGTCAAGATCAACAGCTTGAACTCCTTTCTGGGTCTACAGAAACAAGAACAACCTTCTGAAAGGAGGTCGCATTGCTATTTGGGACTGGGAGAATGCCTTTGTGACAAGGATTGTGCTCTGGATCCCAAAGGCGACTTTTAAACACAGCCACATAGCAACTCCGGAAATTGCCATAGTAGAAGCCAGGTTTAAAAAAAAAAAAGTTCTACTGGCTTGCTCAAAGGAGGCCAGAGTTGGATGGGGGTGGGGTGGGGTGGGGTGGGGTGGGGTGGGAGACTCCTCTAAAAATGAACAAATTTGTTTCCTTACATATTTGTCATGTCCTTTGGGCCTGAAAGAAAGGGGGGGAAAAGCAGAAGAGAGGAGGAAACGGCGACTGACAGTCTCTTGTTGGTATTCCCACAGCATCCCCTCCTTAGGCACTTGCTGCCATCTCATCCAACTCCACTCAGTATATTTTCACCCAGCAATGATGCAGAAATGTCTGTGTACTCCAGTGTTATTGTAGTCGGGCAGCGTTTACGGGTTTGACTTTCAACTCAGCATGGCAGGACGTCTAGAAGCAATTATAACCAGCACCTGCTCTGTCTGTGCGGCGGGCAGGCAGTGACGGATCCCCAGCTTCCAGAACACTAGTGCCCCCTCCCAGCTCAGGATAATGACGGTGACACTCGGCCTCCTTGTTGTCTGGGGGAGCTCTAGGAGCTCTCCTCTGAAACCTCATATTATTGGCATTTCTTTGAGTGAGCACATCAAATTAGTGACTGTAAAGGAAGGTGTAGGAGATGATTATTGGTGACAAGAGAAGCCTCAACCACCTCCAGAGAGCATGTCTCCTAAGTGCAAAGTATGGAGAGGGAGGAAACAATTGACCACAAATGGAATAGGCTCTGAGTCTCGCCACACAATGTATGTGCATGGTCACTGAGGCGCCAACATTATGGCTGGAGGACGGATATGGTTTGTGCAGCCGTGATTGCCATCCAGAACGTGCCGTGCTATTGTGAAAAACGATTTTTTTATTCTGAGCAAATCTCTGCTTCCACTTGCTTTAATGCTTCGCCAGAGAGCCAGGGACTCTGGGAGGGGTGGGGACGCACAGGGCTGGGCTGACCTCAGGAACTCATGTGTAAAGGGCTTTTTCTCACTTGGAAGCAGGCTGGGTTCACAGCTGTTCTTTCTGGTAAAGCTTGTTTCTGAACCTTGCCACGTCTGAGTCCGAAGAGGGAAATGAAGGTGACAAATGCTGCGAGGAGCCCTGGGCACATCTTGGCTATGGTCCTGCTTAAGTCTGTTTCATTTGAATCCTAGTTTTACCTTTCCTCCTTTCTGGGTTCCGAAGCATCAGATGGGTGCCAAACGCTTCCACGGACAACTAAAGCTGAACAAGGTGCAGGCAGATGAAGAGCAACGGGAGGTTGGTGTTTGGGAGAATGAATACTTGGGCTTCCTAGGCCAGTCCAGCTGGTGGTTAGAGCCCTGTTTCAGATTCCACTGAAATCTCCTAGTGTCCAAGGACCAAGTGGCTCCTAAGTCCAGAATTTCTGTTACATGTCTCACCAAGGAGAAGCTGGGCCCAAATGCATTGAAGAATAAAGCAGGAGCTTGGCTTGTGAATCCACTCTCTGATTCTGAAATTTCAAAGGCTCCGTGCACAGACATTTCAACACTGAAAGCACAGCAGGGAAAATCAAAGACTTGGGCTTCCTCCTTGCCCCTCTTTTAGGGCTTTTATGGTTTTCCAAGGCGCCTCCTAGAGCCGAGTGTTGTATAGGTCATGTTTAAATATGTCGTAGTTCTGAGGGACTTGCTGTTCTGCTTTCTTTTGCAAGGAGACCCGGTTTCTTGTCTTGTGGCCAAACACAGAGCACAGATGTCTGTGGGCCCCCTCCCTTTCCCCTGACCTTTGCTCTCTTCTCTGGATACCCTACTGACCTGTTCTCCCTTACAAGATCTGAACTGCTCACACACTTCGTTAAATTCTCATCCTAGCGAGAAGCATCCGAGCATCTTATTAGAGCCTGTATGAGTTCTGTTCTGGATGCCTATTTGTGTAATTTCAGGTCTCTGGCATGGAAACGTCCCATGCCCACAGACCCACACAGGTAATATAAACTCCAACAGTAGTTTAAGGTTTAAGGTGGTCACAGGGAACACTGGGGCCCGTGTCTCCTGGTGAACCCCTCAGGCTGTCTAAAGGGGCTAGTTCCATCTCAATGTAGCCATGCAGGAATGTAGACCGGTTAGGTAGCAAGACAAGGGGTTGTTCCTCTCCATGCTTAGGGGGCCCCCTACAGGAGGTTGGAAGCCAATGCGGGCTAAGCCCAAGCCAGGAGAGCTTAATTGATGCCTCCCAGCTGAAAACCCTTAAAAGGCTGGAATCTGGAGACCGCCGCCCCTTCCCTTCAGCTGCTTCTCTGCCTTCCACTCAGCAGGGCTGAGTGTGCAGTGTCATAAGGGTGCCCGTGTTCAGTTTAGTGTAACGCCGGAACCTTCTTCTCTCATGTATATAAACCCACTCGGATTACCAACCAGGCTTTGGTGTGAATTTCTTTCCAGTGTGTAGCCAAGGACCGAGACATTTCCCACCCGAGAAACCTAACAGACCCAGACTTACAATAAACCCATATTTTTATTTATAAGGCAAGAGGTGACCAGGTCTAGACAATAATGGTGAAGAGGGCCCTGGGTTTGAGAAAGATTCTGAAGTAGAATCCATAACCCTTAGAAATGTATTGGCCTTAGGGGAGGGCAAAGAGGGCTGGATTGAGAAAGTCTCTGGCATCCAGTTCTGACTTGACTTCTGGATCCTGAATCCTTCAGGGCCATGACCTTGCCCTCCAGCCAGACCTTCCAATAGCCATCTTCTCAGAGCCTTGTTAAGTTCTCATAATACATTACACCTGCCATCCTGTGAGCAGCTACCAAACCCAGGCACTTTTTTCAAAGACAAGCTCGCTCTCTCTACCCCTAAGAGCAGGTAGTTTGGGGATGATGGATATGAGATACCACAGAAGACAAATCTGTTATCTTCCATGGTGCACAAAACATGCTGTCACAACCAGGACTCGTGACAATCCCTCAGTTTCCTAAATTGCTTCACTGCTACTTTTTAATTAAGCCTCATTAGATTGTCATATATTGATAAGAGGGATGACCCTGAACTAGATGCATAAATTAAAGCTATCCTCATCCTGTGCTTTTATATGAATGTGTTAATTATTTTTGTCATTAGGGAGAATAATGGAGGGATGGAGCAATACCAAACGGAGTTTGACAAAGTGAATCCGTCACCCAGTGAGTCTGCAATTAACACCAAGGGACAAAGGTAGGATTCCCTGTAATAAATAACCTTCCTCCCAGATGCTAATGGAGACCCAGCAGGACCCACTGTTGTGTTGTCGCAGTTGTACACGGGCCCTTAGAGGAGACAGAGCTGGTGTTTCAAACGAGTCTTGTTTGCCCCCAGTTGGCTCACACATTTGTTTTTTAAACGGCATAATCACTAACATTTAAACACAGGGTGATGTCACGTAACAATCTGCAGCTTCTGAGAAATGGAGAGGCCCGACTTTGCTGGTTGACAGTGCAGAGGGACTGGGGGAGCAGTCAGATATGGTGATCAGAGTTTGGAATCCTTGCTTTCCAAGTACATGTGTCAAGGAGTTCAAGGGTTCAGAAATTTAGGAGGGAAGTTCCAGAAGACAAGTTTGTGTGGTCGATAATAAACCAATATAGGGGTTGAGATTTCAATCTGTTGGCTATTTATTTTGTGCTTGGTAGCCAACCAGCCCAGAATTCCTGACCTCGCCGACCTGTGAAACAAGGACCATTCCAGAATGACATAGAAGCAAGCACGGAAGCGAGGGCATCCATTACCCCGAATGCGTAGGGGTCAGGAACTAAGTGCTTTCTGTAGAACAGCTCCAGAAGGCAGACCTTTGGCTGGAAAACCTGTTAGGGAGCTAGCATAGGGACTGGCAGGCCTATTACACATGCTCAGAGGTCCAAGCTACCGGCTCATGAAGCAGTGGCTCACTGCATGCTCAGAAGTTCAGGTTTCCAGCCAGGAGGGGGAGCTATGCCTGGGTGGGCGCTGTACCTGCATTGGCTCACCTAGGCCAGGTGAATTCAATTCAACAATTCAGCCAATGGGGTCGACCCACGTCATCGACCACGCCTCCCTAACCGCTCATAAAACTCACGGGGATCCCAAACCAGGCCTCAGCGTGAGCTGTTTTTCGCGTGGAGCTAAGGACCGAGGCACACCTGTCCCCGGAGAGGTCGAAAAGAAGTGGAGCTGTGTGATTCGGAGCTATGAGGTAAGCCGGCCCCAGGAGTGGGCTCTCCCATGTTGGTCTCACGGATTGGGGGCCCCTCTGGGCTCCTTTTACCTCACCACCCTCGGGAGATTTGTTGGGTTGAATTCACGGTGTCCGTCTTTGCGCCGTTTCTTGCTGGTGTCCGTCTTTGCGCCGTTTCTTGCTGGTGTCCGTCTTTGCGCCGTTTCTTGCTGGTGTCCGTCTTTGTGCCGTTTCTTGCTGGTGTGCGGGACTTGACGTGCCTGCTTTCCCGGGAACTCGCCTGCCTTCCCGGGCTGCATTTGTGAGGGGGCTGGGAGGCTGCTGCCTGGAGGCTGGGAGGATTTTGACTCCCAAAGCCTTCTTGAGGCTCAGTGTATAAGGTTTATTTGGACGTGAAAACGGAATCAAAGATGCAATTAACGAAGTTTTAGAAGCAGGCTTTATTGAGAAGCTTGCGGGCGGGTTCAGCAACTCAGGGTATTGAGCTATTGAAGCCGCGCAGGGGGAAAAAATCCTGGCAGCGTTTTTATGCCCACTGCTGGCAGGCACAGCTGGGGAGGATCAAAGCTGGCGAGGATCTGTGCACACAGGTGCTTCAGAAGGGAGAAGGTTGTTAATCTTACCTATATGTCAGGGACGCGTGGAGTGACCATATCTTCAGAAAACATTCTGGCTTTGGGACGAGCTGGTTCCAGGAATTTGGGGTTGAGCAGGGGAGGGGAGGTCGGTTAGGGGTCAGCCTTGAGAGCTAAGATGGAGGTGCAGGACTCAAAATGGAGTCTGTTGTGCCAAGACCGGACATTTTAGACTGTGCCCTATAGGGAAAAGGGATGTAACCATTTCTGTAACTGCTTCCTGTGGGTAGTGGGTAAAAAGCAAGGGGAGGGGCTTTTCAGGCAGAGTACTGACAGTTGCGGCCTAGCACAGGGTGGAGAGGTTGGTATTGCTGGTGAACTGCTATACGGGTAATTTCGCGGAGTCGACTTTGCCGGAGCTGGATGAGACAAGGAGCAATTAAGAGCAAAATTATAACTAAAATTATGGGTCCTAGTATGGGGGCTAGGAAGGAGTACAGAGAAGAGTTCCACCAGGAGGAAGATCCATCTGTTCTGAATCTGTTGTTTTGCAGCTCTCGGTTTAGCTTGTTGAGGATCTGGACTCTAGTTTCCACAATCCCCAGTTTATTGATATAATAACAGCCTTCCTCCTGGAGGAAGAGGCAGGTAAAGCGCGGTGGTTCTGCAAGGCAACTTGGGCAACAGAGGTTATTTGTCTTTGCAGGGAGGCTAGAGACTTGGCAGAGGCATCGACTGCCAGCTGGAAGCATGCGGTAAACTTGTCTGCTGTGATGATAGTGTCCAAGGGCTCCGCCGCTGAGTCCTACTGCAATTGCTGCTGAGGCGAAGGAGATTCTCACTGCTATCGGGAGAAAAACTGCTCTTTTAGTTTGACGACTGTATACTTGGATGTATTTGTCCTGGAACTCAGCCGGAGTGTATATAGGGAGCTGCGGAACCAGAGTGATGGGTAGAGGTAGAATTGGTGTTTATATGCATAGTGAGTGTATGGTTGCACCAAAAGAAAATTTTTTCTGGCCCTGTTAGTGGTTTGGAGGGGATTTGAGTGACATTACATGTCTGTGTCGATGGATTGGAGTAGCAAAAGGGCACTTGAGTGTTTTCCGGTTGGATGTACAGAGTGACGTTGGGGATGGTTATGGCTTTTGTGGTCTTTACGTTGGATGAAAATGACAGGGCAGGACCTGGTACTGCTACCAGAGGAGGGCGTTCTAGGGCCGCACACATGAAGCAGGTGGAGAGGTTGCCTAGTCCAGCAAAGTGGCGATGGCCAGTCCCTGCTGTAGCAGGGTGAGCCAGGAGAAGGGAGACTCAGAAGGTTTAGAAATTTAGTTAGTGAGTTGAAGGTCTTGGATCTGAATATTACGGTGGATGGTGGATTGGACCTGGAGTAGCGACCTCCATACATACAGTTTGGCGTCCAGAAATTTCTCTTGGCGAGTGGTGCACTAGGCTCCTGGAACCGGAGACGTCCACCGGCTATCCCAGGGGTCTGGGATTGTGAGAGTGTATTTAGATTGATGGTAGTAGAATCATCCCTGGGGACGAAGGGAAAGGTAATGTATCTGGCAGGAAGACCAAGGACACCCTACATTTTTCTGCATTCACTTTTTTGCACATTGGGTAGTTGCCTTCTGGTCATACAGGAAGCGTTTTAAAATCAGTGAAATTTAAGTATATGGGTGCTCTGCCCCCTGTGGGTGGGCAGTTAGCGGTGGCCAGCAAATAATCATAACACTTAGTGCAGGCGTAATTGGTATAGTTTTCAGTCAAGTAAAATCGCCAGGCAAAAGGGGAAATTATACTACGTTTAGCTGGCTGGCTTGGTGAGGTGAGTGAGGCAGAGAGACATAGGACCAGTAGACTGAGCAGACCACTGGGAGCCATGGTCAGAGTTTACTGCCATCTGGACTCGGGACAAATGTACCCAGGAATCTAGTCTAAGAACCTTGATTGCTGAGGGAGTGGTAAGGGACAGTGTAAGGGCCTTTCCACCGGGGTGCTAAGGGTTTGGGTGCAAGGGATTTAATTAACACAGCATCTCCAGGATGCACTGGTTTTTGGTGATCAGCAGAGGTCAGAGAGGGTTCAGGGATGGCAGAGTTGGCGTGTTGTCTAAGAAGGTTGTGGAGCAAGCACAAGTATGGAAGGTAAAAAGCTAGCAGAGGGCAATCGGTTGCAGGAAGAGGCGAGAAAAGGAAAGGTTGTCTGTAGAGTATTTTGAAAGGACTGAGGCCGGACGGCTCCTGAGGGGCTGCGCCATGGCGAGTATAAGAGCAAAGGGTAATAGTTGAGGCCAAGAAAGTTGCAGTTCTAGGGAGAGTTTGGTGAGCTGTTGTTTTATGAGACTGTTAGCTCGTTCAACCTTACCAGAAGACTGGGGGTGTAGGCTGCGTGGAGTTTCCAGCAGATGCCCAGTGAGGCGCAAACTGCCTGCTGCACCATAGATATGAAGTCTGGACCATTGTCCGACTGAATTGAAGCAGGCTGGCCAAAACGAGTAATGAAGTCTTGAAGAAGGTGAGTGGCGACTATGCTTGCACTCTCAGAGGAGGTGGGAAAGACTTTGATCCATCCTGAAAATGTGTTCACCATAGTGAGGCGATATTTAAACCGCTTATGCTTTGGCATGTGGGTAACGTTTATCTGCCAGTCCTGTCCCAGTAGGTGCCCTTACATCTGGTGGAGCTGTTTATGAGGGTGTTGAGCTTTCTGGCTATTGGAGAGGGCACCGATGTTGCATTTTGCATGTACTGTGTTGATAGTACTCCATAGTCCAGTGGGGTGAAATATGGGGTTAGAAACGTGTAGAGAGCTTTTGGCCCGATGTGTGGAGAATTGTGAATATTGGTGATGATTGTTTCCTGTTGTAACTTTGGGAGAATGAGTAAGTTCTATTTGTGTACCCACCATTTTTGTTGAGGAAGAGAGCAATACTGGGTGTTTTCCTGTTCAGTGTAAGTTGGAGTGTAAGTGGGAGGTAAAAAGCATACTGAGCTAGGAGCGGGAAAGTTGTTGGGCTAAGTCAGTAACAGGATCTGCAGAGTGGGAGGGAAGGGGAAGTAGGGCCTGAGTGAGAGGGCGAAATGGAGAAGGTAGTCCGCTACCTGGAGCACAACCCTGGGCTCGGCGAGGGTTACCGGAGTCGAGGAGCCAGGGCCTCTTCAGTCCATGAACCCCAGCAGCTCCATACCTTGCAGCTATGTGTCTGGAGTTTCCAGGATCTCGGCACCTCGGCTTTGCAGAGCCGGTGGCAGAGCCAGGGTCGGGCAGTTCGACTTCCAGTGGCCTGGCTGTTTGCACTGCGGGCAAGGCTTGGTAGGAGGCTTGGGATTGGGGCAAACTTTTGCCCAGTGGCCGACCCGGCCACATTTGAAGCAGGCTCCTGGCGGTAGGTGCCGGCTCCCCTGGGGAGCGTGGCGATGGATGGGATTGCCTGCCGGCCTTAGGGCTGCTACCAGGGCTTGGGAATGGAGGCTAACCATCTGTTGGACCCTCACCTGGCAAGTGGCCTCAGCTGGCTCCTCCCAAGCGTTGAAAACTTTAAATGCCATTTTTACCAGATCCTGCATAGGGGTTTCAGGGCCCTCCTCAGCCTTCTTTAGCTTTTCTTTCTGATGTCAGGGGCTGACTGGAAGGTGAAGTGAGAGGCCAAAATAGAGGCCCCACTTTTTAGACCCTGGGTCTAAACGAGTGTACTTTGTGAGTGCCTCCTGGAGGCGGTTAAGAAAAAGAGCAGTAACTTCTCTCAGTTTTTCATAGTTGACAACCTTGTTGGAGACTGTTTCCAGACCTCTAATGAGGTACCTGAGCATGAGGTTTCTATAAGGAAGATCAGACGCCCGGCCGGGCTGGTAACTCCAACTGGGGTCCTCTATTGGGATGGCATGCGCCCCCAAGGGGACATTAGGGTCGATAGCGTGGTTTTTTTCTGTGTACGTTCCTCGGCAGTAAGGGTAGAAGCAAGGATCATTTGGATGCCATGCCAGGTTAAATCATACGTTTGGGAAATGTAGGTAAATTCTTTAATAAACTTAGAGGGCTCTGCTGAGAAAGAGCCCAGGCGGGTCTCTATCTGCGACAGGTCCTTTAAGGAAAAAGGGACGTGGACTTGAATGAGTCCCTATACACCTGCAACCTCTCTTAATGGACAAAGGGCAGCTGGAGGATTGTGGAAGCGGGTATGAAAGGCAAGCGGTGAGGACAGGAGAGAGCGATGGGATGGCGCAGCGGGCGGGGTAGACTGATAGAGCAGCGGAAGAGGCGCACTGAGGAGCTTGGCTGGATCTTCTGGGGTTTGAATGGCAGGTTCTTTCTGCTGAGGAGATAGAGCTAACCGTATTTGGCGGGCGGAACAATGGCTACAGAGGTCAGGGCGGGAACGCAAGTCCCAAAAAGCCTGCACATAGGGGACTTCAGAATCCTTACCAGTCCTCCTGCAGAAATTGTCCAGGTCCTGTAGAACGTTGAAATCAAAAATGCCCATTGGAAGCCAATGTGCGTGGTTGTTAAGCTGGGACTGGGGCCAGGCAACTTGGGAGAGAAAAACAAGTATTTTCTTTCACAAGGTCTGAGTGAGAGGGAGAGACTCATCAGGGCAGCCATAGACTGATTTTGAACGTAGGCAAGCGCCGTGCCTAAAGGTCCTGGAGATTTGGGTGGCTCTTAGGGGACCCCAAAAGAAGTGGGGAGCCGCACACCTATCCCGGGTTTTTGGCACCAAAACACAAGGTCTATTTGGATGTGAAAACAGAATGAAAGACCCAATTAACGAAGTTTTAGAAGCAGGCTTTATTGAGAAGTTTGCGGGCGGGTTCAGCAACTCAGGATATTGAGCTATTGAAGCTGCGCCGGGGGAAAGAATCCTGGAAAGAATCCTGGCGGCGTTTTTATGCCCACTGTTGGCAGGCACAGCTGGGGAGGATCATAGCTGGTGAGGTTCTGCACACACAGGTGCTTCAGAAGGGAGAAGGTCGTTAATCTTATCTATATGTCAAGGAAGGATGGAGTGACCATTATCTTCAGAAAACATTCTGGCTTTGGGACGAGCTGGTTCCAGGAATTTGGGGTTGAGCAGGGGAGGGGAGGTCGGTTAGGGTTCAGCCTTGAGAGCTAAGATGGAGGTGCAGGACTCAAAATGGAGTCTGTTGTGCCAAGACTGGGACACAGTGTTGTGCCGCGGCTCCGGCAAGAAGCAGGCCTGGGGGCGCCTGCGTCCACCCCTGTTGGTTTGGGCAGGACTCTGGCTGGGTGGCCGGCTCCAGGCTGGCTTTCGGCTAGGCCGCAACCTGCGGCCTCCATTTTCCCAGCCACATGACTCCACTCTCAGGCAGAATGGCACCACCTGTGTCTGTTGTAGCTACACTCCATTCCCAGACAGCAAACCGCCCAGACTGCCGGAAAGTTCAGCAGAACAAGTTTCATTTCCTGCGCAGGGACCAGACCATCAGCTCTCTTGAGGGGAGACTGAGCGGCCCCCCAGTCTAATTTTCCAAAGGTTTTTATACTTTTGCAATGTGCAGGTGTGCAAGCAGGCAGAGCTCAGGAGCGGGGTATTGTGGTTAGCCATTCTTAGTTGAACCAAAACTGCTCTGGTCCTTCTCGCAAGCCTTCTGAACATCCATTTCCTTCTGTACGTTCCCTTGGGCTACGTCTGCACAGCCTAACTCCCCAGTATCAGCTAGTTCATTGGCAGTTCATAGCTAGTTTATTTACCATTCATAATGGCTTCTGAAAGCTCAAAATGACTTCTCTTGTCAAGGCTATTTAAGCTTTGCCCAGAGCTGCTATATTCTCTCCTGTTCTTAGCCAAGTTCAAATCATTGAATCTTCGGTAGCCAGCCCAGTGTATGGTGGGCTCAGCACTAAGAGTTTTGTGGCTTGTACTTTCTGTGTAAGGAATGCCACTAGCTTATTGGTTATTACTGGGCCAAATGTGAGGCTTAGCAGGAGGAGGATTAGGGGCCGGCTAGGGCCGTTCATAGGGTAGTTAGCCAGGCTGACCAATTAAGTAGCTTTTCAAACCAATTGGTTCCTCCATTTCTTTTCTTGACTCTTTGTTCTAATCCTTTCCTAACCAGGGCTCATCTATCTTTATTGATTCCCGAATGCTTTGCATAGAATTAGTTTCTCCCAATGCTGTGCACAGCATTCCTTGTTTCCAAAAGAGCAAGTCAAGCCCTCGGCGGGTTTGCAACACAACTGCCACAAGGGAGTCTAGGGATCTTTCTAAATGGGAGACAGGTTTTTTTTAATCCCTGTAGATCTAAAGCAATTTGCTGACTAAGAATCTGATAGTTTAAGTTTCCTTGTATTAAAGCAACTGACCCGACTGCAGCTAATCCCATAATCCCAAGCCCTGTTACCAGTGGGACCAATACTGGGGCTCTTTGAACTCATCCGGAAATTCCAAAGTTATCCCTACACCTCCTTCACCAGAACACAGGTACACTTGAGGACTAACATGCACTAGCACACAAATACCCGGGTCTGCTACTAATACTGGGGAAAAGAGACAGGGTGTTCGTCCTGTGGAACAAGTAAAGCAAGTACTCATTGGAGCAGATAACAAATTAGGATCAACATTTGGTTCAATGGGAACAGCTTGAAGGCAAAAATCTCGATATCTTGATATATTAAAGGGATACTTAGATGAATAAAAACACAGTCCTTGCCCTTGCAAATCTTTTAAAGGGAGCTTAGACTTGAGTCCATACTAACATCACCTATAGACTGCTGCTTTGTGTAATCCTTTTTACTAACATTTCTAATTGGATTACACTCTGTACCAATAGTGCTATTTGTACCTGTGCCTACATAGTAAGGGGAAGCAGGGTTCAGACAAAGCCAACAATCAGCTGTGAGGTGAGGATCTGAGTTCATAAATTGGAATACAGCATCCCGAGAATCAAACACAGAACCTTGAGGTGGCTCCTGAATGAGAAGGGCCCTGTGAGTTGGGCTGGCAGTGAACGGGAAAGTTACTGGAGAGTCTGGAGGGTGCGGCAAAGGAATCTTAATGACACCAGCTGTGGCTCTTCAGGATTTATCCCGAGGTTTGGGCCTTTGTACGGATGGCAGGTTGCCATATTTTACTTTGCTGGATAGAAAAGGTTTTCCCGGGATCTCTATCATTTACATAATGTTGAATTCCCCATGTTTTCCCAGGGAACCCAATAACGCTTGAATCCAATTCTTATTGGGTTACATTTGGAAACCATACACGTAGTGGGATCAAACCCTTCCAACGTGAGTCTCATTCTTGTAAAAATAATAGGGTCATCTTTAACAAGTTTCCACCCTGAAAATGATAGTTTCACAACCCCAAGCTGCACAATGATAATGTCCCTCCCCTTGGCAGTTAGGGAGTCCATGAGCCGGGCATATATAGACATGGTTTGTTTGGAGCCTTCTTTCTATAGAGGGTATTCGGCACCCATAGGACGGGATTCCAGTATAGGTCCCATTGTGCCCTTTACCTTTAAAGGATCCAGAATGCCAATTCTTTCCTAGCAAATCAAACAAATCAAAATGAAAACAGGGGGTCATACCCAGTATAAGAGGTTACATATTCACTGCTGGAGGTTAGAATAGCAGTCCACAGATGTGTTTCTGCTTGGGGGAAACACTGGGTGCTGTCAGCAATACTCGGAGAAAAACAATTAAGTTCTGTAAAGCCTTAATTTTGAGGGATTTTCCGTCTTTCTGGGTGTCCATCTTTTCAGGATATGCTCAGGGTTGGGTTTTTTTTTGTTTTTTTTTTACTTATGACTGATGAATCCACGGCCCCCTCCCCACTATTTTAACAGCAGTTGGTGTGTTGTAAGAATCACTTGGTATGGGCCAGTCCACCTAGGTTCTAAGGTGTCAGGTTGGTGCTTCTTTACCCATGTCCAGTTTCCTGGTTGCACGTTGTTGGCTGCCTGTTCCCTTTCCCTTGGTTAGGCCCAAAATGAAGGTGTCAGAGCAGATGATTTGTCTCTCACCTGTTGCACAGCCTGCAGGCACTCGATGAGGGAACGATTAGTGACTTCCATTATTTCTACTTCCTTCAATCTTGGGAGGATTTGGGGAAGGTCTGCCAAACATAAATTCAAATGGGGTCATGCTTTTCACATAGGGAGTGCATCGGACTTGAAGTAGGGCAAAAGGTAAAGTAAGGATCAACCCAGCTCTCGCAAGGTCCTAAATGCAACTTAACGAACAATTCCTTTAGGGTTCTGTTTATTTTTTCTACTTGCCCTGAAGAGCTTCCAGTTAATATTTAGAAGCATTGCTAAGACTTTAGTAATTTGAGCAATAAATGTTGGGCCATTGTTGGACCCCAAGGTGGTGGGAAGGCCAAATCTAGGGACAATTTTAGTTACTAATAATTTACACACAGTGGCAGCAGTTTCCTTCTTTGTTGGGAAGGCTTCCACCCATCCAGAACAGGTGTCTACGAACACCAGCAAATATCGGTAGCCATACTTTCTAAGTTTGATATCCATAAAGTCCACCTCCCAGAATTCTCCAGGACTACTACCTCGAGCTCGTGGTTGGGGTTGCTCCTTTTCTTTTTGGGGTTGTTTACCCGAGCACAGTGCAATCAACGGTGGGTGACATCTGCCACCCAGTGTCCAAGCCTGGGTATGTAAAAGTGCCTGAGAAGCAACTGAGACAGTTTAGAGAGGATCCCAAATGCATACCTTCATGTAGTCCTTGAATCAGATCTCTCCCAGAGCTTCTGGCATGAATCTTCTTCCATCAGGATGGAGCAGCCACCCTGGATGCTCCCAGTCTTTTTGGCAGGCCAGCTCTTGGCTTATCTTTAGATCATTTTCTGAGTATGTAGGTTGTGGCTGTAACACTGGGGATGGCATGGTCACAGCCACTACCTTGGGGATTTGTGGCATAGTCCTGGCATTCGAGATCCACCGGTCCGGGGCACTGGTTAGGAGTGGTTCAACCATAGGTCCCCCTACCACAGCAATATCCTGTCCCAGTCAGTGTAAGCTTCCTACCTTCTATGACTAGGATGGCCGTGGCAGCCTCAGCTCGCATGCAGCTCAGCCATCCTGCAGCTACAGAGTCCAGTTTCTTTGAAAGATAGGCCACAGGTCTCTTCCATGGCCGCAAGTTCTCAGTTAGAACTTCTTTTGCTGTGCCTCTGGCCTCACATAGACAATTGGAAGGGCTTTACTCTGTCTAGTAGGGCAAGAGAGGTTGCCCATATGAGCGACTTTTTAAAGGATTCAAACGCTTGTTGTTCTACTTCAGTCCATTTAAGTTCTTTTTCCTTTCCCCAGTACTTGCATATAGGGGTTTCGTTGTTTTTGCAAATCCCAAATTCCACAATGGACAGTACCCCACAGCTCCTAGAAACTCTTGCAACTGCCTCTTAGTCTCAGGGACTGGGATTTTGAGGATCGCCTCAGTGCGGCTGGGGGACAAGGTCCGTTTTCCCTCCTCCAGTTGGTAGCCTAGGTATACAGCTTTATGGACACACAGTTGAGCCTTTCTTGCAGATACCCTGTACCCCAATGGGCCAAGGACTATTATCAGGTCCTTGGTAGCCCGTTGGCATTCCTCCAGGGTTTCGGAGGCCAGGAGGAGGTCATCTGCATACTGGAGCAAGGTGGTTTGGGGGTGTTCCTCCTTGTGTCCCTGTAAGTCTTCACTGGGTTGATGTGCAGGGGACACGGGTATGGAGAACAAAGCATCCTTTAAGTCCAAAACAGTATAACAAATTCAGTTTGACGGGATAGTACTCAGGAGGGTCTCGGGGTTTGGCACGTGGGGTGGCCCGTTTCTATCCTCTCATTTGCCTCTCTGAGATCCTGCACCGGTTGGAAGTCCTCAGTTCCCGGCTTCTGCATGGGCAGCAGGGGAGCATTCCATGTGGACTTGCAGAGGACCCAAATGCCTGTCCTCTTTAGTCTGCAAATGGGAACAGAAATACCCACTTTTGCTATCCAGGGAGTAGGGTTAGCTTGACACACCGGTGTAGCTGAGCTCAGAAGTTGTACGACCCCAGGCACCTGAAGTTCAGAAAGGTCTGGCAGGTTGTTCTCTGCCCAAACAAAAGGAATATCTTTTAGCGATTTATCAAGAAGTTCCTTTGAGCAGGTCTCTTCTGCTCCTTGATAAAACACATATCACTCTGACATTGGAGCGGTGAGCAAAACTTTTGGCTTTTCAAGTTCAAGGGTTAAGGTGGTTGTAGCAGATGAGAAAGGAATTATGGCTGCCATTTTTCATAATAAGTCACGATCAATTAGGGGAAAGGGGCATTGAGGCATTACCAGGAAGGAGAGTGTGTGTAACTAACTGTCTCTTGTGCTAAATCTGTTATTCTGGCCGTTGTCCATGGGTGTGCTTGGGTCTGCCCTGGGGCCCCTGTAATGAAAGCCTTTCCTTTTGACAAGGCACCTGTAGTCTTTTCTGAAACCAAGAAGGTGACCCCTTTGTCCACCTAGAAATTTACTGGCTGGCTCCCTACATGGAGAGTGAGCATGGGCTCTTTGGGGTCAAGTGAAACAGAGCCTGGACACCTTTATTCAGCTTCGAGCATTATTGTCTGTAGCTTCGATTTTTCTAGGCGAGGACTAGGCCCGTTCCCTCTAGTGGTGGCTCGTCTGCCTCTCCTGGGCTTTTCAAGGCACTGATTTTTCCAATGTCACTGTTTTGTATAGTAGGTACATGGATACTTCCTCAGGACTAGGCGAGTGAGAAGCGGGGTATTAGGGTTAGCCATTCTTAGTTGAACCAAAACTGCTCTGGTCGTTCTCGCAAGCCTTCTGAACACCCATTTCCTTCATGACATTCCCTTGGGCGACGTCTGCACAGCCTACCTCCCCAATATCAGCTAGTTCATTTACACTTCCTAGCTACTTTATTTTCTTTTCATGGTGGCTTCTGTCAGCCCCAAATGGCTTCACTCTTGTCAAAGCTGTTTCAGCTTTTCCCAGAGATCCTACACAGTCGCCATTGTAGCCGAGAGGTAACAGGGTCTGTGACCATGGCCAAGATGGCACCCACCAGTCCAAACATGTGGAAGGGCGCTGCCTAGGGAGCTGGGTGAAGAGGCCTGGGAGTTAGCCCTGCCTGGTCCCGGGAGCCAAAAGTTTCCCTTATCCCCTCCATTCCCTTTGCCTTTCTCCTGGTTTTTCAAACAAGCTGCTCTAGCCCTATAACGCCAAGCACAAAATTGTCATAATTCTTAATGAAAACGTATCTGGTACCCAAATTATAGATGTGACAATTTGGTCACATTTCAAAAACACTGAAAATTTTATGCTTTTAAAATATATTTTGAATGCCATATATATTGATAACTATGAAAGTAAAGAATAGAAACCAAAAAAAAATTTCCTAAATTTAAAACTTGAGGCGTTATAGGGCTAGTGTTCTTCCAGATTTGGTTTGTTCCTTCTTACAGGCTGGTTTTCCGTGGCCCAGGCTTAGGCCAATGGCGTTCGGAAGCCTAGGCGGAGTCACTGTTACCTTTAGGCTTTGAGTGATGCTGCTTCAGGCACTTTTGGGGACAGCTCTTACTTAATACACAGCTCCTCTGCCATGATGTTCCAGCCAGAAATTCCAATTTCCCTTAAGGTTCCCTGAGCTGCCACGTGTCCCTTCCCTTCAGAGATTTGAGCATCAGCCCCGCCAGCAGGCGTCTTGGAGGGCCTTGGAGCCATCCCAAGCAATGGTCCTCCTAGCCTGTTGTCCAGAATAATGGTTGGACCTAAAGGTCGCCCTCGGCGACTAGTCCTTGACCCCTTCCCTCGGGCTGAGGCATGAGATTCAGGGCAACCCAGGGGTGCGCTCTCAAAGTGGGGGTTATTGACCTGGAGGCAGCAAGCTGTCAATCGCCTCCTTGTTTTGTGCTTTCTAGATGGGACTTAGCAGCTTGATGCTCAAGAATTGCCCCCTTGCATGAATCGTGTCCAACTGGGATAGAGTTGATACAGAGAGGCTGGGCAAACAAAAGCTGATAGATTCACTTTGCAACTCTATTTGGCCACAGTATCGTTTTGAGAAAGGAGAATGGTGGGCAGAGAATGGTACGCTTTCCCTTCCAACCGTGATTCACCGGGAACAGTTCGGTAGAGTGCCGGGAAAGTGGGCGGAGATGCCAGGACTTAGAGCATTTCTCCTCTTGAGGAGCAGTAGGAGACCTTCATCCCCAGTGCACCCAGGAACCCCTAAGGCAGGCGTCCTCAAACTGTGGTCCATGGGGCACATGTGGCGCCATGCCATTTATCCCACACTCGGGGTGTTTTTGCTGCCACTGCCTGTCCTGCTTAGCAGCCGACTCGTGCAGTGTGCATAGGAATTTGTCCATAGGTTTTTTGAAAACCATAGTCTGGCCCTCCAACGGTCGGAGAGACAATGAACTGGCCCCCTGTGTAAACAATTTGAGGACCCCTGCCCTAAGGGATCCTGGACTTCAGGTCACTATTGTCCCAGCCCTGAACCCTCCCTGAACATTCTACCCCTAGTAGAGGCACCAGGGGCATTTGGTCCCAGGGTAACTTACAAGCCTTTTACTCAAATGGAACCCGAGAAAATTAAAAATGACACAGGCAGTTACTCTACTTTTGATCCCTGTTGAATCCGCCTGTAGCATCCCAATATTACAATTTAACCCTATAACGCCGAGCATGACCTTTCCCTAACATTTAATGAAATGAATATAAATGTATATATATTGATAACTATGAAAGTAATGAATCAAAACGAAATTTTTTTGCCCAAAAATTTAAAAGTGAGGCGTTATAGGGTGAAAAAGAAGGATGGTTCTTATCAGAGGGGCCAATGCCTTAGGATCATAAGTGAAGCGGTGATCCCACTGCACCCAGTAGTGCCCAAACCCTGGACCCCCCTAGGGGAAATTGTGAATGCTTTTACCCCCGTGCCGGTACTTAGAATGAGCAAACACACATGCCTGATAATCCTAAGATTTTTACTTACTTCCTGTGATACTCACCTACTTTCAAGGGCACTCCCACCTCACAATCCTAGCCTTGTCTCAGTTAAACTGTTCACCCTTTTGTGCGTTTGTTGTTTTTTCCAGAAGTTCTCAAGTTACCAAAGCCCCTAATCCAAGTGTGCCAGCTCCAGGACCACCATCTCCTGGACCACTTCAACCTTATCCATCCTAGCGCTGAATGGACAACCCCTCCCAGCAGAGCAGGAAGGGTGTGGACCCAAAGCCCCACTTCGCCCCTTTGCCAGCAGGAAGTAGCTAGAGATGTCGTCGCCCAGTACCCCAAAGATTTGGGTCCACATCTCTTCAGGGTGGAAATGTTAGGTAGCTAGCATAGGGACTGGGGTGTCCATTACACATGCTCAGAGGGCCCAGTTAGTGGCCCAGGAAGGAGTGGCACACTGTGCGTGCTCAGAGGTCCAGGTTTCCGGCCAGGAAGGGCAGGTCCACCTGGGTGGGCGCTGCACCTGCATCGACCCACCTAGGCCAAGTATATTCAATTCAGCCACTAGGATCGACCAGGGTTGCCCACCACACCTCCCTAACTCTCCTAAACCTCACTTGGATCACAAACCAGGCTTTGGCGTGAATTCTTTCTCACGCAGAACCAAGGCCCGAGGGATATCTGTCCCCAGAGAGATCTGACCAACCCAGGAAAGCTCTTTGGAGGCAGCAGGAGTGGACGTGAGTGGCTGGTGGATACTGTTCAGATGCATGGCTTTCTGCTTGGAAGGGTTTTTAGTCTCGGCTGACAGGATCAGAGGAGGTAGTATGTCTGGATCACATAGTATCCATGTCCACAAATGAGCTGCCCATTCCAAAGTCCTGACAGTGCTTTTGGAAAACACTGTGCTTTGGAATGTCACCCCTTGCAGAGGGCATTGGGAGGGGCTGGGACCCAGGTATGCTGCCCCTTGCTCCCAGTTGCCGGTTTCTGGATCCTGATTATATCTCTCACAGGATCAGTTAGTGGGCTTGTTGTCTGCCTCAGGCTTTGTTCACCGAGGTCCTCCAGCTAGGTGGTGGTGTGTGTGCATGAGCAGAGGCTTCCTGCCAATCCCCCATGAGTTGAAGAGCTCCCCTGGTGTGGGCTCCGTGAAAGAGGTGCCCCAGACAGCAGGACTACCCAGGAGGGTGGGCCCTACAGGAACCGGAGGGCCATTCCCCCTGTGGAATGACCTCAGAGCCCCGCCTCTCTCACTGTCCAGCTGCCGGGGCTGTGGACCCTAAGCTTCATGCCTCACATAGGAATAGACACAGGGTGAGGCGACTGCAGCACCTGCTTTTGCTGGTCTAATCCAGCCTGAGATCATCCTAGCATCAGCCCTCTGCCAGGGTCTTTTTTTTCTCTCCTTTTATAGGGGCTCATACAACAATAACCACAATACGTGCAAACATCACTGATATAAGGCACATTTGTACATTCATTGCCCTCATTATTCTCAAAATATCTTCTCTCCACCCAAGCCCCTGGCCTCAGCTCCTCATTCCCCCCGCCCCCATTCTCACTACCCCTCCTCATAAATCCTTCATCATTTACTAATTATTATTTTGTCATATCTTGCACTGTCTGATGTCCCCCTTCACCCCCTTTTCTTTTGAGGTTTTATGTAGATCCTTGTCATCGGTTCCCTGCTGCCAGCCTACCCTCCCTCCACCCTCCCAGCATCCCCATTCATAACACTGGTCCTAAAGGGCTCATCCACCTTGAATTCCCTGTGTTTCTAGGTCCTATCTGTCCCAGTGTACATTCTCTGGTCTAGTCAGATTTGAAAGTTATAATTGGGATCTTGATAGTGAGGGGAGAGGAAGCATTGAGGAGCTAGAGGAAAGTTGTGTTTCACCGTTGCTGTCTAGTACCCTGTGTAGGCTTGTCTCTTCCCCAAGACCTTACTTAAGGGAATGTCCAGTGTACTGCAAATGGGCTTTGGCTCTCTACCCAGCATTCCCTGCTCATTCGCAATGAGATTTTTTTGTGCTGATGATGCCTGATCCCTTTGATACCTCGTGATCGCACAGGCTGGTATGCTTATTCCATGTGGGCTCTGTTGTTTCTGAGCTACATGGCCGCTTGCTTACCCTTCAGGCCTTTAAGACCTCAGACGCCATATCTTTTGATAACAGGGCACCATCAGCTTTCTTGACCACATTTGCTTATGCAACCGCTTAGACTTCAAGGAACGTGTCGGGAAGGTGAGCATCATAGAATGCCAATGTAATAGAACAAGGTATTCTTGCAATGAGAGAGTCCTTGAGTGGAGGCCCAAAGGCCATCTGCTACCTTAATAGGACACCTATAAAGATATGGACATAGGTGTATTTCCCCATGCTCACAGATAAATATATTTACATCTGTGCGTGCCTTTCTTTAGACCTCTATAACTGGCCCGTGCTTCCTAGGTCGCTCTGCTATTCCCTTTCACTTCCCTCTTGTGCCCACTGCCATGCTCAGTTTTCATTTGGGTTTCAGTAAATCCTCTTGGTTCCTTCACCCTTGATCACGCCCTACCAGGATTCCTACATCGCCCTCACCACGGATTTGCATCCACTTGTTGTTCCCTTGTCTCTGGGTTTCTTGACATCACTCCCTTTCCCCCCAACTCCCTCTTTCCTGTGGCCCTCCCACGAAGTGTTGGTCCCCTTTTTCTCTCCTGAAGATTGTGCATCCAGCATCTCTTTTTAGACATACAGTAGAGGTAATAACATGCACAAACAAAAGACAGAGCGAAAGCAAGCACCAAAAGAAAGAAAACAGCCAAAATCCAATGACCATCAAAGAAAACACAACTCCTCAAGAAAGGAAAGCTTGTAGTTAGTTTACGGACTGTTTGTTGGCCCTTAGCAGTGTTTTCCAGTCCAGTCTGTGCGGGCACCAAGTCCTGCCCCCAAAGTCCTCCTTTGGCATTCCCTGGGGACCTTGTTGCTCCACTTCCTTGCTCTTCTGCTGCACGCCCTTAGTGCTATGCCTCGGTGTGGCGGAATCCGTTCCCGCACTGTCTCTCCAGTGTTGTCTATTCTAGGGCTGTGGGTCTTTGAGGGTCGTCGTGTCTCATCTTGGGCTGGCCATGTGGTCTTCTGTGTGGACTGTCTTCTCTGATTGGGAACATCATCCTCAAGCCTGGTGGGCCAGGATGTGCTCCACTCTCCCCTCCTCCCCCTTCGTCTTCTCCGTATTCTCTATCAGATATGTCCCGCTCCCAGAGCTGCAGATTCAGTGCCATCCTATGAAAAAACATATTTGGGCGTGGGAGGGGGGAATGGGGGGGGAAGATCTGCTCAGATCTTTCGAGGGTCCAGGAGAGGGTGACTGCTCAGCTGGGCACAGGCATATGGGGCTCTGAGCTCTGGCTCCAGACACTGGTTGGGAATGTGGCTTGGTTTTTAACCAGTTGTGTTCCTGTGGGTCAGTACCTATGTCTTTTTGAGTGAGTTTTCTCATCTGGAAAGTAAAGGTATTCCAGGGTCTAGTGTCCCATGTCACTAAGTGATCGAGAGGGGTTAACCTGAACCTGATTCAAACCATGTGGACATGTCAGGCGCATTCTAGATCCTGGGTGGCGATTCAGAGTCCAGGACAATGTTAATATCCAAGAGGTGATATAGGTGGCTTCGTATTGAAACGGGAAGCCCACGGTGGAGGTTTTGTCCTTCCGCTGATGGCCACTTCAACTCCTGCTAAAAGAGTTTCACTGGCTCAACAGCCGAGCCGGGAGCCAGTGCCATGAAAACCATGTGGCTAACTGGGACATAGGGCAGAGAGACATTTTTTACCTTGATGGCTTGGGAAGCCCCCCAATCTCCATGCAAACCTTCTGGTGTGAGTACTTTGGAAGCAATCATAGGCTGACAGTAATTCCAATCTTTCCTTTGACAATGTGTCCGTTCTCTTTTTTGAACCTGAGAAGATGGCCCCTGTGTCCTCCAAGACATTTCCTGGCTGGCCCCCAACTTGGACAGTTAGCACGGGATCCTGGGGGCCAGTGAAACAGAGTCCTGAGACATTCCTTCAGCTTCCTCAAGCGTTATTGTCTCTCACTTGGGTTTTTCTAGGCGAGGACGAGGCCTGTCCTCTCTAGTGGAGGTTTGTCCGTCTCTCCTGGAGTTTTCAATGCAATGTTTTTTCCAATGTCTGTCTCTTCTGTAGTAGGCACCTGGATCCTTCCTTCCTCAGGGCTTGGTGGTGCCACAGGTCAGTCTCTCCGTGAGTGGGCCATGATCTCTTTTTCTGAGTCTCTGTTGTGTCTCATGGCAATTCCTAGTATTTTAGCTATTTCTTTGTCTCTGTCGTGGTAGGGTCATCTGTGTTGTGATACACCCAATAAGACACTTCTACCAAATCACGAAGATTGTTCCCTTCAAATGCTTCCCATTTCTTTTTCATGTCTGAGGCGGGCTGAGTAATAAAGGCAATACTTATTTCCCTCTTGTTCTCGGGGGCCTCTGGGTCCTTGGGGGTACAAAGAACGCAGGATTCCATCAGCCACTCTAAAAAGGCAGGCAGGCAGGCAGGCAGACAGACATTCGTTTGTAGGCGCCTGAAAATTCTCACTGACCTTAGATAAATGCATAGGTTTCCTAGTTGTCCCGCGGAGGCCCTGCAAGAGAGACTGGTGATACCTAGCTAAGCCCTCGGGGCATTACTGGGAGTTTGGGTCCCACATTATTCGTGGAGTGGTAAAAAGAGTTTCTCTCCACTGGGGAGTGCCCGCTGGCTGACCATCAGTTCTATTGACTGCTTTCTGGGCCTCTCTCTGGAAGGGCTCCCATTCCTCTGCTGTGAACAGCACCTGCAGAAGTGGCTGGCACTTGTCTGAGGTGGGCTGATGCATGTGGAAAAGCTAGTCTAGCAAAGAAATCAGACCTTGTGGTTTCTCAGACAGGGGGTTTTGTTTATTCCAATTATGCAATCCTGGGGAAAAAAATGGGACATAGACCCAAAGAGGGACTCTTGGGGTTTCCCCAGGTGTTTGGGCTGCTTGCTTTAAGCAGAGAATGCCGCTGACCAGTGATCCTTCTGGGGGGAGGAGAGGACATGCCAGCCCTAGTGCACGTGTTGGGGGGTGACTTTAAAATAGGTGGTATTTCTCTTCCTTTTGCCCCCATGAACTGATAGGCAGGCAGCGGTCACAATGGGTCTTAAGCCAGCTCTCCCGATCCTGAGTCGTCCTGCAAAGTGGGATAAAAAGGACGGGGATGGGGAGCGGAGGAGAGGGACGGCCTCCACTTTGGTGGCTTTAGGAATTTGAACCTGTTGTCTTTCCTGGTCATGCCATGTTTCGTGAAATCTTGGAGAAAAGAACCCATTCTGTTGGGGGAGGGAGTAAGTCTTTTATATATGCTGGCTTACTAGTGGCCCTATCAAGTCACACATCAATTTTATCGAACCCTAACCCTAACCCTAACCCTAACCCTAACCCTAACCCTAACCCTAACCCTAACCCTAACCCTAACCCTAGCCCTAGCCCTAGCCCTAGCCCTAGCCCTAGCCCTAGCCCTAGCCCTAGCCCTAGCCCTAGCCCTAGCCCTAGCCCTAGCCCTAGCCCTAGCCCTAGCCCTAGCCCTAGCCCTAGCCCTAGCCCTAGCCCTAGCCCTAGCCCTAGCCCTAGCCCTAGCCCTAGCCCTAGCCCTAGCCCTAGCCCTAGCCCTAGCCCTAGCCCTAGCCCTAGCCCTAGCCCTAGCCCTAGCCCTAGCCCTAGCCCTAGCCCTAGCCCTAGCCCTAGCCCTAGCCCTAGCCCTAGCCCTAGCCCTAGCCCTAGCCCTAGCCCTAGCCCTAGCCCTAGCCCTAGCCCTAGCCCTAGCCCTAGCCCTTGCCCTTGCCCTTGCCCTTGCCCTTGCCCTTGCCCTTGCCCTTGCCCTTGCCCTTGCCCTTGCCCTTGCCCCCCACACCAGAAAGCCAGCCTTTGGTGGTGGTGGTGAGCCATTTTCAGTATATAATGTCTGGCTCTACATTTTGCCAGACCTGTTAGATTGACTAAGTGCCCTTGTGGCATAGTGGTTACAAGTTGAGCTGACATCCCAAAGGCCAGTAATTTGATACCACCATCAGCCCTGTGGCAGAAACCTGGTGCTTTCTGCTTCCATGGAGTTAGTCTTGGAGAGTCACAGGGACAGAGCTACCCTGTACCATAGGATCCTGTTCAACAGGGTCCCTCACTAAGAGCTAGTATTGACTTGATGGCCATGAGTTTAAGGGCCATTTTGGCTTCCTTTTCAAAGGAACCTCATTCAGTGAACTGACTCTTTCTGGTCAATCCTTTCCTCTGACTCTGGTCTGAATGTAGCACCTCACCGGGGGAGTGAAGAGGTCTGAAGCTTGGAGCTGCCTCCCAATGAAAGAAAGTAAACCATGATAGTTCATAAAGGCACTTGTGCAAATTGTAAACCACCAACCTTGGCTTAATTCATTTTTTAATTGGATAGAAATACTCTAATTATGTTGATGACAAATAAACCAAACATATATATGTGGATATACACATACACACACACACAAATACACACACACACACACAAGACGGATGTTTAGGGGCATCTACCCAGCTCTGTCAGAGAGATTTGTCCCAGGTCTGGGCATAGGAGTCAGTCTTCTTGCATTTCAGTGTCTGGCTCTGTACCTGACCTTAAGCCCCATGACCTTGATCAGATTGCTTAACATCTCTGAGCCCTTTTGGCAACACCGTGTATCAGGGCTGAGAAGGGGCACTGGGTAAGCCCTGACACATGATGGTGGAGGGACTCAGCCAAAATAAAGCATACAAGGGTAATGACCATGGCATTCTCTCCAGTGTGGGCCTCAGAGCAGCCCTGGTTCTAGATAATCCCACAGAAATAATTTTACCAACCTGGGCCTTCAGCCCTCATGCCAAACTTAACACGTTTTTAATCCACACAATGTTTACAGCTTTGGGTTCTCATCCCTCTCCTTCTTCCAAGAGACCAAGGAGAATGGAGTGTTTGAGCAATATCCAGGCCACATGACCATCTTTCTCAGTTCTTAACTCACCTTTTCCTCTCTCAAGCACAACTTTAATGTTTCCATGAGTGTCCGTGGCTATGATAAAGAATACGTGTTATGGGAGGTAATCAGGGCCTGTGTCTTCCATAAACCAGTTGCCAAAGACTCTTTACAGATAGGTAATGGTAGGCCCATATGTTTTACTTACCTATTGCTGCTTAGTGACTTTCAATCCCACTCGGTGTATTATTTGCTCATAATTTTGTAATTTGAGGAAGGTTTGGCTGGGGCAGCACATCTCCACTCCACGTGGCATTGGCCAAACCAGCTCAAGCAGCGAGACCCGGCAAGATGGGTTTGCTTTGGTTCATAGGTCTAGGGCCTGGGTTCTTGCTGTTGCATTGGCTCCCCAATTTCCCTCCATGTGATCATATCATGTGCTTGCCTTTAGCTTCCTCACAGCAGGGTGATTTTCAAGATAGATTTTTTTGTCAGGATAGTTGGGCTGTAGGCCCAGTGACAAAATCCCTTAAAGGGATTAAATTGAATGCACAATTTAATACGTGACTGCCAAATATCCCCCAGAGCACACAAGTTGAAACCACAAGACTTCTCCCTAAGAGAGGTTCCTTGTAGCTTTTGGTTGTCTTCTAAGTCCCTTTTCCTTTTCCACAATAATGTCTGGGTTGCTTTATCAATCATCTTCTTTCTTTTTATGTAGCACTATCTCTGGCTGTTTAGTCCAAGCCAATGCAGTTCCTTCCCAAAGTTACTGGGTTTCCCTTGCACTGGATTACATGATGCATTCAATTTTATGAAAGCCATGTCCCCACATCTCTTTGAAATGGGTCCCTCTCTGTTTTAGGCTGCAATTCAGCCTATTTAGGCTGTAGCACAGCCTTCTGGAGACTCTTAGAAAACCTTTTGTGTACACGAGACTGTCTACAAGGCACTGGATTACATTCTTTTGTGATCTTAGTACAGGGCATGAAAGCTATCTTCTTGATCTGATCCAACACAGAAGCCCTGCTCATGCCATTCCTATTATGGGACATTATTTTTTGGCAAGAAAGACTTGGGGTTGAAAAATAGGTTTTGTTAGGCAGATAGGCAGGAATGAGATGTCCATTGACGCATGCCCAGGAGAACCAAGCATAGAACAAAAGCCTAGGTTTTCCCGCTGGTGGGTACGGATGGGCGTTAAACCTGGATCAGCCCACCTGGGCCAGGTGATTGCAATTCAGCCAATGGGATCGACCTGGGGTCATTCACCATGCCTCTCCCCGGGAATCCTTGAAAAGGCAGGAGCGAGGGGGAGAAAGGAAAAACTGGGGACAGGAACTGGGGAGAGAACTTGAGAAAGAACATGAGACAGGTCTTTTTTTGGAGGAAAACTTAGGAGAGAGATCTTTGCGTGACCTCGAGCAGTCTCTGCCAGGCTGCATGGTGGGGAGGAATCCTAGGGGTGGCGCGTAAAACCTGAAACTTCTTTTAACTTTCATTAAACTCACTTGGATCACGAGCCAGGCTTTGGCGTGAATTCTTTCTCATGCGGAGCCAAGAACTGAGATGTAACTCTAGCCCGGATAGAGATCTTACAGTTCATATTTAAGTCCAGCAAGTCCCTGCTCCTTCATAGTTCATATTTTCTGCTAAAAAAAGCACACAACTAAACCCCAAACAGAAGTAACTTCTTTAGCTTTTCTTTACCCTTCTGTAGTTTATAATTATTTGTCTGTTGCCTCCATTGTTAATGACGCTGAGAGTTCAGATTCTAGATAAAGCAGAAGAATGTCACTGCCACCCAAAATAGTTGTTCTTAGTGTTAGTTGGTGCCCAATCAATCCCTGCCCATCCACTCACTTGCTGCCATTGAGTCAATTCTGACTCATGGCAGCAGAGTATACTTGCCCTGGTAGGTTTCTGAGACTATACATCTGTACAGTAGAAAGCTTCAGCTTTCTCTCTCAGAGCAGCTGGTAGTATTGAACTACTGACCTTATGGCTAGCAGGACAATGTGTTACCAGGGGTCCTTTTCAAGACTGTGCCCTTTCAGAAACAGATCACCAGGCCTGCTTTCCTAGGAACCTGTGGGTGGGTTTGAAGCATCAACCTTTTGGTTAATATGCAAGTGCTTAACAAATGGTCTTTATCCCGGTTTGGAAAACCTAAGTCACTGGTCTTTTGCCTAAAGAGTCACTTTCAATGGCCCTGGCTTGTTTCATGGGAAGGGCCAGTTCAGGGGCTCCCGGACAGATGGTGGGGTAGGATCCTTATTTAGTAGGGCCATATTGGGTGGGGTGGCAGGGAAGTGTGTGTGTGCTGTATGTGTGTGTAATCTGCATCTTTAACAAATGCCCCCCCCACTGAAATGAGAAACACTGGCCCCGATTGTCCTCTGCCTCTCTTGTTGCTGCCTTTTTTGGGATTTTTCTGGCTTTTAGCAGCCCTGGAGGTCCCTCCTATCTAGGCAGGAAAAGGAGCCAATAAATAAGTTCACACTAAGGTGCTAGAGAGTGATAACAGCTAATCCCTTCCAAGGGCAATTGCTCTCAGAAAGAAAGAAAAAAGAGAGAGAGAGAGAGCTCAGGGGGTTGGGGGGAGCAATTTAACTCCAATGAATAGTGTCTCCTGGAAGAGTCCTACACTTTGTCGCTGCAATGGGAGTCATATATGAACATGTGTGTGTGTGTGTGAAACCCCTCGCATCAGTCTCTTCTTCTGCTTTTGTGTAAATTGGACTTTAAACACATTCTCTAGGAAGTGTTTGAATGCCTCTGTTTATGGAAGCTTCTTGACAGAAGGGGGATTTTTGTCTCTTTTGTTCAGTGAGAGAGCCCCAAGGTGTGGCATTTAATAAGTAAGTAGCAAGCTGGTTGAATGAATGAGTGAATGAGTGAGTGAGGTAAAGAAGCCTTCAGCAGCCTTCCAGGTCGAGACTGGCCCCCTCAGAAGCCTGGCTCTTGTCTAAAGTGAGGTACACCTCTCCCCCTTCCCATTTCATGCTTCCCCGTGGTCTGCCTGGGATTGAGCTGAAAAATGATTTTTCATGCATGTCATCCTCATTATATCATTATCCCTCACAGCAAAACTCTCTGACCACCCTGAAGACCTGTATTTAATGTGAGGAAAGGTGATTTAATGGAGTGGAGAGCACAGCATAAAACAGACAACCCTTTCAGAATAGCAGAGCAGGCTGTCCCTCCAAGGGGAAAGGGACAAAAAGGGAAAAGAAAAGAAAAATGGCAAGGGAGGGGGGGCAACTCTCACTCTCCTAATAGGCTGAAATAAGAAGTCATTTTGGTCAACTTCATCAGAAGACAAACCTGAAAGGGGCCCCTTGCCCTCCCCGCCAGCGCATAACTGACTTACCATGCATTTTACCGTGGAGCTGATTATGCGGTGAGTTGTGGTAGACGGGGAGAGTTTATTGACATATGGTCTCCCTTCACACCTTTTGTTACAGCCAGACATCAGGGACTGAGCTGCAGGATATTAAAGGATTTGGAAGCGTTATCAAGGAATGGTACATATTTATCAAAACCAGGGTGATATTACAAAGCTGGGTTGCTGCTACACCTGGGTGTGTTATGTGATTAAAAATAATGACAATGCATCCTCTTGATGGATTTTGCACCTGGGCGAATACTGAGCAGGTCTGCTGGACCACCCTTGGTCGAGAATTCACACCTAACAACCCCTTTGGTCTCAGAAGAAAATTGTGGCTGCTAGCTCACACTTGGAATCCAGGTAGGGCAATGTTTAAGCACTTCACTGTTAACCGAAAGAGCAACACTTGGAATTCACCAGCTATCCCGAGTGAGAAAGATGTGACCATGTGCTGCCACAAAGATTACAGCCTTGGAAACCTTCCGGGAGGTTCTTTCCTGGCCTACAGGGTTGCTCGAGTCAGAATTGACTTGACTTCCATGGCATTGAGCTGTTTTGAGTTTTGAATGGCTGAATTGGAGACTTCAGGATTGCAGGAAGATTTGAGAACAGCCTGAAATATGCAGGCGACCAGCCTTGCTTGCTGCAAGGGAAGAGGAGTTGAAGCACTTACTGATGAAGTTCAAAGATGATAGTCTTCAGTATGGATTACAACTCGAGGTTAAAAGAACAAGAATCCTCACCACTGAACCAATAAGCAACATGATAAACAGAGAAAAGATTTAAATGATGAAGCATTTCATCTTACTTGGACCCATCCACAACCAACGCTCATAGAAATATCTGTAAAGAAATCACTGGATAAATTGCTTTCAGTGAATTTGCTGCAAAAGGCCTTTTAAACATTTTTTTGAACCAAGGTGACTTTGTCACCTTAAAAATTCAGGAGTATCCTATCCCAAGGCATGATTATTTTCATGTGGAAGCTGGAAAATGCATAAGGAAGTCCTACGAGAAGAATTGATGCATTTGAAATATGGTCCTGGTGAGGAATATTGAATACACCAAGGAACTTCTAGGAGAACAAACAAATCTATGTTGAAAGAACTACAGCGAGATTGATTCTTAGAAGCGAGGATGGTGACATTTGGCTTCATGTACTTTGGGTGTTATCAGGAGGGACCAGTCCCTGGAGTTGGGCAGCATGCTTGGTCAAGCCAAAAGGAGGACAAACCTCCACAAGATGGGTTGACACAGTGGCTCAAATGTAGGAATGGCTGTGAGAAATGCGCAGGGCAGCGTGTTGTTTTGTTCTGCTGTACATAGAGTGGCCATGAGTTGGAACCAAATTGACAGCACCTGGTTACGCAATGGACTAATGGCAAGATCAACCATTCAAAACCACCAGCCACTCCTCAAGAGAAAGATGAGGCTTTTTTACTCCTGTAAAGAGTCACAGTGTGAGAAAGTCACAGGGGGAATTCTACCCTGTCATATAGGGTCACTGTGAATCGGCATCGACTCTACGGACGTGAACGGCAACAACAACAACAACAACAACAACAAACACACTAATGGTGGCTGGGTACATGTGCAGACACCCATCCACTCGCACTGGAGCTATGTTAGTGGTTTCAGCAGGAAGCTTACCTCGGTGGTTTCCAGAACTCCCCTGGGCTGAACCAATTTACACCAGGTCTTTCAAATATTCCTGGTACCCCGGGCATCTCCCATTTCCCAGAGTTGGTTGCATGACTTAAGGCTTGATGATCATGGGGCCACATGAAGGACGCCTATGTGCTCCAACCACTGCCTCCTAGAGAGTGCTGTGGACAATTGCCTTCAAGTCAGCCAGCTCCTGACTCATGCGGACTCCATGTGCTACAGAACTCAATGCCCACTGGTCCTGCCCCATTCCTTCAATGGGTTGTAGATTTGAACCCTTGTCAGCTGGGGGGTTTTCAGTGGCTGATGGCTTGAAGGAGTTCACCAGGCCTTTCCTCCTAGTCTGTCTGTAGGCAGAAAACATCGCTAAAATCTGTTCAGCATCATAGCAATATGCCAGCCTCCACTAGCAGTTAGGTGGTAGCTGTAACAGGAGGCGCACTGGCCAAGAATCAAACCCAAATTTCCTGCATGGCTAGTGAGAATTCTGCCATGGAACCACCATTTCCTCTCTCCTGGTTTCTAGTGTTTATGTATATAAGATTTCAGTACCTTCTAACAAGCAGTAAGTAAGACTGCACCACGGGTCACCTCTATTTAGCTCTCCCTCAAATTTTTCCACATGAATTATAAAGTGTGTGACAGTTGTAATATGTTTCTCTTTTTAAAAATTGCTGGGTGAACTTAAAACAGCACAAGGAAGTGCCAGCAGAGCAAAAGGATACCCACCTGCTTATTTATCTTAAGAGAAGAAAAGTCGTGAATGCATTCACTCAGGTGAAAATATCATTCATGGAAAGAAGTGCCTAATGGTCACCAGGACCCATGGTTAATCCAGGCGTGGTCATCTGATTCCAATCGATCAGACCTAGCTATAAATCACTTATATGTCTGGGTAATTAAAAGCAAATATAAATTTTCAAAAAAATAACGTTGCATGGGATAGAAAGAGAATACATAACAACATCAGACATAAATATGCCTCAAGACAAACTCATTGTGCACATCCAGAATACATAATGGCTCTTGCTAAGATGCGTTTCCCACTAGACCCTACCCCAAGCCAGTAAAAGCCAGAAACTCTACAGGAAACTGTGGATTGTACTACTCTGAAATGGGAGCTGTGTCTCTAGACCGAATTTGGGGCTGTTCGTGCTGAGGACTCACCAATACCTGCTGCAGTGACAACAGTCCAGGTGAGAATAAGGAAATCTAGATGACAGCCAGGATATAGGAGCACTGAGACCTCAAATTGCTTCTAGGCGAGCATGGCCTGATGGGCTTCCATTTCTGCACCTCTGGCAGGAGGAGTTTGTTCTGGAAAGTAATGGTTTCTAAGGAATTATTTCTTAAACTTTCACATGCATGCACTTACCCAGGTTCCTGGAAATCGGGCTGGGGGGCAGATTCTGATTTTGTGGGTTCAGGGTGGGGTCTAGGATCCAGCAGTTCTAGAGGCCCTGGTACTCTTGGGCTGTTAACCACAAGGACAGTAGTCCTAAACCACCAGCCACTCCTTGGGAGAAATATGAGGCTGTAGACTCCGGGCAAGAGTGACAGTCTGGGAAACCCACAAGGGCAGTTCTACCCTGTCCTGTAGGGTCACTATGAGTCAGCATCAACTCGATGGCATTAGCATGGGAGAAGCTAATCCTGATGTTGCTGGTTCCTTGACCTATCGTACTTTGAGTGGCAAAGTCCCAAGGGCCTTCCCGGATGTGATGGCCAAAAACAGTAGTGTTCACCCTTGGTCATACTTTGGAATCCCTTAGGAGCTTTCAAGCCTCCCATTGGCCTGGCCCCATCCCAGACCAATGAAGCAAGGCTTAGTGGAAGCAGGATTTAGGTCACGGTCAGTGAGAAAGCCCCCTTGGCAATGCCAACGTACAGCTAGTGCAGAGTCAAACTGGTCGACAACTCCACATGGTTCCATATACTTTGGTGAAGCCAGCTGTTTGGGCAAGGTTTTCAGAGTTACCACCCATGTAGACTTGTTGGTGATAGTGCATTAAATAGAGCACATGCAGTGCATTGCATGAGTGGCCTATGTCATGCAACCACATCAGGGGGATGTTGAGCCAATTTCTCTGAGAAACCAAGGGTGTTGGCTCCATCCTGAACGTTGGCAGGGTAATGGACTGACACAGAGGAAACTCGTTCTCTTTGTGGCGGTGCACTAATGGGTTCTTCACAGAAGGCCAAGTCCATGGCTTCAGATGCAGATGCTCACGGGGCTGAGGGAGCAGGTCAAATCCTAAGTCCGAGGTGGGTGTTTGCATATTTACATGCCCTCACTGCCATCAAGTCCATTCCAACTCACAGGCCCATGGGACTGAGTAAAATGGCCCCCGTGGGTTTCTGAGACTGTGATTCTTTAGAGGAGTAGAAAATCTCCTCTTTCTCCAGAGGAGCGGTTGGCCATTCAAACTGCTGACCTTGAGATTAACAGTCCAACTCCTGACCACTCTTGCCGTCAGAATTCTATTTATATACACAAGTATATATATATATATATATATATATATATATTTATACTTTCCCAAAAGAACTCCACATTTTCAAATCATTCTTGACACTCATGGCCTTTTTTCCTTTATAGCCATGCCTTTGGTTGAAACACAGATATAAGAGAAATATTTATCTACTTATAGGGGTCCAAAAGGAGCTTTGGTGGCATAGTGTTTGCATGTTGGGCTGCTAACACCAAAGTCAGCACTTTGAAACCACCAGCCACTCCGTGGGAAGAAGAGTCTGTCTACTCCTATAAAGAGTTACAGTCTCAGAAACTCACAGGGACAGATCTACTCTGCCTCATAGGGTCACTATGAGTCAGCATCACCTCCCTGGCAGTGAGGTAGATTTTGGTTTCATAGAGATACAAGTCAGTCCTGAGCTGCTAAAGACAAGGTTGGCAGTTTGAACCCACCAGCTGCAGAGAAAGAGGAGGCTTTCTATTCCCATAAGGCGCTACAGTTTCAGAAATACCCACAGGGGAAATTTTAACCTCTCCTGTAGGATCAATATGAGTCAGAATCGACTTATCGGTGGTGAGCAAGTGGAGGGGACCCTAAACAGGTTCCGGTGGACCTTAAGAGTTCTACTCATTGTGCATGCTCTGTAAAATGTAAACCAAGATTTTACTTTTGCAAACATTATTTTTTTCTAAACACGTCTAACTGTGAAACTATACGCGCATGCGGGTCTTTGAACCTGGTCAGTGGTCTGGGGAAGTGAAGGGCCCTGACACCCTTTGTTGTTGTTAGTGCTGTCCAATCATTCTGACATCACAGGGACCTTCTTTGCAACACAAGGCAGCACTGCCCGGTCCTTTGCCAGCCTCAGGGGTAGTATGTTGGAGCCCATGGTTTCAGCTACCGTGTCCTCCAGTTCACCAAGGAGTTTCCTCTTTGTGCTGCTTACTAAACCCGTTTCTGAGGAGTCCATTCCAACTCACGGTGACGCCGTGTGGGTCAGCACCACGGGACCCCACAGAGCTTTCAAAGGCTGGTCGTTCAGAAGTCAATCAGCAGGCCTTTCTTCTGAGGGGCCTTAGATTTGAACCGCAAACCTTTTAATCAGCAGTGGTTGAGCGTGCTAACTGTTCACATTACCCGGGGACACCCAACCCTTCTTACCCTCATCGCTTCATAGGTGATCCATCTCCAATCCAAGAGGGCAGAGAAGATAGATAATACAGCCTGAGCTGCGTATGTCAGGTCCAAACTTTTCAGTGTCATGGAACAAATAGCCAAAAACCTTGATGAAATGGCTGGGAAAACTCAGTCCAAATCATTCCAAAGAAATGAGTAGCGGTGCACTCTTGGGAACTTGTGCTGTGACAGCAGCCACCAGGAAGACCCCGGTAGTCCAGAGCCTTGCCACCCCAAATATGGTCACAGACTAGCAACATCAGGAGCTTGTTAGAAGTGCAAATTCTCAAGCCCTACACAAGGTCCACTGAACCAGCGTGTGCAATTTACCAAGACCACCAACGGATCGGGGTACCTGTGAAAACCAAACCAAACCCATACTCACTGCTGTCCAGTCGAGTCAGACTCAGAGCAGCCCTATGGGCCAGGGTAGAGCTACCACTGTGCATTCCCAAGACTAATTCTTTAAAGGAGCAGACAGCTTGTTGTTCTCCTTCAGAATGCCTGCTAATTTAGAACTGCTAGTTTGGTGGTTAGCAGCCCACTGCCTAACCGCTAGGCCACCAGGGCTCCTTTTGTGCTTGTGAGGGGTCGAGCAAATACCATTAGCAACTAGAGAAGAACCTGGAAGAAGAAGAGCAGGGTGGGAACTGTGAGTCAACTTGGTCATTAGCACATTTCTGTGTTCACTTATTCTGTTCCTTCCCTTGTGTATTCAGTCAACAATTCTTCTTTGAACATCACCTCTGAGCCAGGATCTGTGATATGCTAATTAAGCTGGTTTAGGAAAGGGGTCTGCCTAAGTGACTCCTGCTTCCTGGCTTTTCCTGCTTCCAGATCCCCTCTCTTTACTTCCTTCCACATTAGAAGCACATCCTTACATGTGCAGCTGATCCCTAGTTCAGGACCGGAAGTTACGTGTTGGCATGCATGCATGCTCATAGCTCGCTCAGTGGGAGTGCAAAAAGTCAATTCCTTCAAGAGCCTAGCACAGTCTGTAAGGTTGGGATGGTGTTAAAAGTGGTGGGGTTGGTGTTAGTTCCCGTTGAGCCCATTCTGCACAGGATGCCTTCATGTGACAGAGTAGAAATGTCCCCATTGGGTTTCCTAGTCTGTCATCGTTACCAAAGGAGCCCCGGGGGGTACTTTAAGGGAAGTGTTGGACTGTCAACTGCAAAGTCAGGGGTTCACACCTACCAGCTGCTCCGCAGGAGACAGATGAGGCCCTCTGCTCCCATGAAGATTTACAGCCTCAGAATCCCATGATTGGGTCGCTATGAGCCAGAGTTGGTTCCATGACAGACCCAAAGCCCACTTTCTGTCGAGTTGATTCCAACTCATGGTGATCTTATATACGTGTTGTTGTTGCTGTCGGGTGCCATTGAGTGGTTTCTGACCCAAAGTTACCCTATGCACAACAGAACCAAACACTTCCAGGTCCTGCACCATCATCACATTTGTTCTCTGCCTGAGTTCATTGATGCAGCCACGGTGTCAATCCAGCTCGTTGAGGGCCTTCCTCTTTTGTGCTGCCCCTCCACTTTACCAAGCAGGATGTCCTTCTCCAGGCAATATGTCCAACGTATTTGGGAGGCAAAATCTTGCCATATATGCTGTCAAGGGCACTCTGGCCTGACTTCTTCCAAGACAGATTAGGTTGTTCGTTTAGTAGTCCATGGCAGGGTAGAATTTTCCCTATAGGTTTCTGAGATATTATGTCTCTATAGGAATAGATAGCTTCATCTTTCTCCCACAGTGAAGCTGGTGGGTTAGAACTGTTGACTTTGCATTTAGTAGCTCTGTGAGTAGCCCGCCATGTCACCAGAGGTCCTTTGCGTTTGATGGCAGTGGGGTGGAATGCTTACAATGGCAAGACCTTTTTCTCATGCATTGCTACTGACCGCGGTCTAAAGCCCAAGTGCTTAGCCATTGGGCCACCAGGATTCTTCGTGGTAAGGATGTGTTCCTGCCAAAGTTCATGAACACTACACAGCAGTGGGGTTTTGGAGCTGCTAGGTAGTTTAGCTTAGGGACTGAGGCATCCATTACGCATGGTCAGCAGTCTGAGCCTTTGTCCCATGAACGAGTGGTACACTGCACATGCTCAGAGGCTCAGGTTCCCAGCCAGGAAGGGGAGGTACACCTGGGTGTGTTCTGCACCTGAATTGGCCCAACAAGGCCAGGTGAATTCAGTTCAGCCAATGAGTTCAACCAGGGTCACCAGCACGCCCCACCTCTTGGAGTAATTTAAAAGGCAGGAGCACAGAGCAGACCTTGTGACTTTCAGGGAAGCTTCTAAGGAGATGCACATTTCTGAAGAGCCCTGCAGGTGCCTTTATAAACCTGAAACTTCTTCTAATTCTCATAAAACTCACTTGGATCACAAACTAGGCTTGGAGGTGAATGCTTTCTCGTGTGTAGCCAAGGAGCAAGGTATATCTCTATCCTGAGAGATCTCACAGAACCATAGATTGCCCTGGCATGTTTTGGAGTCCTGATGGTGTCATGGTTATGCTTTGTGCAACAGTTTAAAACCACTAGCCACTCCACAAGGGAAAGATGGGGCTTTCTATTCCTATAAAGAGATACATCCTCAGTAACTCACAGGGGAATTCTACCCTGTCCTATAGGGTTGTTATGAGTCAGCATTGACTCAATGGCAGTGAGTGAGTGCCCTGGCAAGAATGCCTTGCGTATCTACATTGACTCTCAGTTTCTGGTTAGCTTTTCACCACTTCACCCCATGAACTTGAACTGCAGTGGATGAGGGTTGGGAGCTCTGGCTCTGGGGCTGCTTGCTTGAATTTTCACATCATGGCCCTGCCCGTGATGGGACCTTTGACAGTTGGGCAAATGAGCTCAAGCCCGAGTTTCCTTTTCTGCAGCATAGACTGAGGAAGGAGATGTCTTCCTTCTTGTGTGCTAACTGACTTTTACCAGTTAGTATGAATTAGATCTTTCCACGAGGAAGATCAGGGAGAAGGGGGAAGGATGAAGCAACTTGGATAGAGGTGAAGGCAGCGTGAGGGGTCAGAGAGAGATGAAAGGACCACCATGTCACCTTTGACTACTCTTAGTGAGGCTGGCTTGGAGTTCAGGAGACGGGGAGAGTGAGGACACGGGCTAAAGGCAGTGCTCATTCATTACTTCCGGGCAGAGTTCAGCCTTTGGCATGCTTGTTGGATGCTGGCGCTGTGTTCATCCAATGAAACTTCAAAATTCTGTCCTGTCATTAACCCTTTGTCTCTCCTTTGTTCACGATTTAGAACTTCTATTCTCGGGTTCTCTTTAGAGCCCCAGGAAATCAAAAGTCACAAGTCACTTCTGTTTACAGAGAGGCCCCCAGCATGCAAAGGCAGGAGGGTGTGTTAACAGCACACCGGTCCAGTGGCTGGTCACGTCCATGCAGTACATTCTCCATCCCTTAGCTCAACAAAAGGAAAATCACCAAAGAAAAAAATTTTTCTTTTTCATGGATATTTACTTTTTCAGTTCCCTCCCCCACCCATAATCTGTGTGAATTACAATAGAACACGCACACACACACATACACACAATTTTCTGCCAGAATGTGTTACTCCAGTACATTCTACCCTCCTCCCTCACTGCCTCCTACCCTTTTTTCTCCTATCTACTTTCTTCCCATGACACCCAATGGACAGGTAGGGGAATTCACAATAGACCCCAGTCTCAAATGTAGTTTAAAGCTCAATCACGAACTGCTATTGTGCCAGTTCTGACCCATAGTTACAGGATACAACTGTCCTTGTGGATTTCTGAAACAACAATTCTTTGTGGGAGTTGAAAGCTGCCCTTTCTACAGGAATGCAGCAGGTGCGTTTGAACTGCCAACCCTGCAGTTAACAGGCCAATGTGAAGGGATTTTGCCACTTTGCCACCAAGGATCCTAAAGGTAGCATGAGGAGAACATTTATTAAATCTTCCATGGTACACAGGCAAGGGGGAGACCTGAACTACAGCTCTCGGGATTCTTGGTGCCTCGCAGTGGACAGTTCCAGCCGCATCGGATCCAGGCTTCCCAAGATTTGCAGAGCCACCAGCATAGTCTTTGCTCCTCTCCAGGATTCACAATTGCTTCCTGGTTGCTCAGGTATATAGGAGTTTAGTGGTTCTCTAATGCAATCATCCCATTTTGCAAAGAAGATGCTGATGCCCAGACCGGGGAGAAGATTAGCTGAGGCCACTGAGAAGGACACCATCACCTCAAGTCCTTCTGACCCCCCACAAGTTTCTGCCAACAGCAATGAGCTCTGGGTTACCTACTCAGTCTTTTGAAGCCTTAGCCAGCTGATGCAGCTGCCAGTTGGATTGATCAGGGTATGTGACCCAGAGCTCCTTAGAACGCGCCCCCTCCCAAATGCAAATTTATGCCATAGAGTTGATACTGATTCATAATGACCCTATAAGACAGGGTAGAACTTCCCCTGTAGGTTTCTGAGACTAACTTTCAGCCTTTCTCCTGAGAAGTGGCTGGTTGTGTGGTGGTTTAGATTTTGCAGTTAGCAGCCTTTCAGCATGAGAGGTAGGGTCACATTTCTGTTCTGACTATGCTCCATTTTCTGAGATGCCAGTGCCGAGGCTCCCCCCTGCAGGTAGCAGTGAGATTTTTCTCACTAAACTGCGCTGGATGGGAAACTTGGGGCAAGTAGTGCATCGCAGCCAAGGAAGATCTCATTGACAGTGCAGTACTTGAATAAGGCAGGAAGACACAGGAGTGGCCATCTGGTGGTGGGCAAAGTGTTCCAGGTAGGAGACAGTCAGTGCAAAAGACCTTGTGATTGGGTTCTCCAAGCTTCTTCCTGGAACAGCAAGGAGACCAATGTGAGTGGGGCATGACACTCTGTGTAGTGAGGAAAGATGATCACTGTGGGCCTCCTGTATGATTGAGAAGCCAAGGGGAATTTTTAAACCCTAAGCCAGATCAATGCTCAAGGAAGCATCAGTCAAGACATCAAACGACACGTTGCATTGGCTAAATGTGCTACAACAGATCTCTTAAAAAGACTGAAGATCAAGGATGTTACTTTGAGGACACTGCGTGATCTTGTGCCAAATCTCGCCATGGTTGTTAGGTTGGAGTCCATTGTTGCAGCCATGGTGTCAGCCCATCTCCTTGAAGATCAGTCTCTTTTCTTGTGGACCTTCAGTTTTACCGAGCATGATGTCCCTTTCCATGGACTGGTCTTTCCTGATAAAATGTAGTAGCTACCAGATTGGATGTCATGCCTTTAGAACAGTGGTTCTCATCCTTCCTAATGTTGTGACACTTTCATATAGTTCCTCATGTGTGGTGCTCCTCCCAACTATAAAATTATTTTTGTTGCTACTTCATAACTATAATATTGCTACTGTGATGAATCGGATGACCCCTGTGAAAGCATTGTTCGACCCCCCCCCCCAACGGGGTCGCGACCCACAGGTTGAGAATCACTGCTCTGGAACATTTTCATCATAGAAGAGAGTTCGGTTGCACAGCTCTGAGTTAGAGGGTGAGACGGGTTATTTGACATTCATTTGCTGATGTGTTTGCGAACCCAGTGGAAACACTCGGGAATGAGCATGTTCTTTAGCCATTTTCCTGGATCATTCAAATGCCATCTCCCCTGTGAATGCCTCACTCCATCCTTGGCTTTCCATATTTGCCATATGAAAATGGGATAATATTTCAATACTTAGCATTATATATAACCCAGTATTTGGTATTCTGCCTCAAACAGATGCGAGTCTCTCTCTTTTTCTACTAGTATTTAATTTTGATATGTGAAAACATACAAAGCAAAATCTGTTCCATTTCAACCCTTTCTGGACACAATGTTCAGTGACATTGGTCACACGCTTCATATTGAATTAGCATTCTTGTTCTTTCTATTCTAGGTGTTTCCTTTCTTTTTACTTAATCTCTCTGCCACAACCCTCTCACATATATTTTGACTTATCTGTAGCCCTTTAGATTTGTGCTGATTTTTTAAAGACTGCAATACTCAAGGATGCAAGCCTTTAAGAGCTAAATTGTTATTTAGTTTAAAGATGACTTCAGGGGACAGTTTCAATTAAAGGTTTGAAGAGTAACTCAGGGTCATAGTCTCTGGGACTCTTCCAGTTAAGTAAGTCTAGATAATTAAAGAATTTTAAATTATGTTCCACAAGGTTCCCTTTCTATCAGCATCCTTAGGAATCATGGTGCTATGGTGCCTGCTAACCTCAAAGTCAATAGTTGAAACCACCAGCCACTCTGCAGGGGAAAGAAAAGTTTTTCTGTTTCCTTAAAGAATAGCAAGCGAGGAAACCACAGGGGGTGTTCTATACTGAGTCAAAATTGACTCCATGGCAGTGAGTTTATGTTGTTATCGAAAAAAGAACACATTTTAATGGGGGCTCTGACAGATAATATAACAATCCATAAATCAATTAGATCAAGCGAGTTTGTACATATGCTGCCACCATCATTTTCTAAACACTATCATTCTACTTGACCCCTTTGATATCAGCTCCTGTTTTTTCCCTCTTTCCTCAACCCTCACACCCTTACTAAATTATATATAAATTAATATCTTTATACACACCGTCTTCTGTGTCCCTCTACCCATATTTCTGTTATTCGGCCCCTAAGTTGTGTGTGTGTGTGTTCCATTGTTATCAGTTCCCTTTTCCTCCCCTTCCCTACACAGCCACCCTGTGCCCTCATGGTATCTGAGTCAGTTCGAGTTGACTAGAGAAGCACATTCATAAACACTCATGTGTCTTAAAAAAGCTTTATATAGAAGAATAATTGTATATTAAGAAAACATGCCAGCCCAGTCCAGACCACGTCCATACGTACGAAATTAACCCATATATCCAATAACAGTGTGTAAATTTTTTTTCAGACTTATGCAACACATGCAATTACACCAAGTGCTGGAAGATCACAGGGCAGTCGGTGGAATGTCTTATGGACCCAGTGGAGGTGGAAAGTGGCATGGGTCTCCACATGACTCCTCCCCGTTCAAGGCTCTGGCTGCCGTCAATGTAGATCCATGTATCTTGTCAGCAGGAATATCAAGTCGTGGGTGTCTCTCACCCCCAGGAAAGAATACAGGAGTTGCCAGAATCCTCAAGAGAAGGCCATGCCCACATTGAGACCTCACTGGCTATGGCCTGAGTGACAGACTGGACTCCACCCCTGTGCAAGATGATGGGAGATTAAAAAGCTACCACAGTATCGCTACTCCCATTACTGTTCCTGAGGATTTTATCTGTCCTGCATTCCGTGCGTGGTTGCTATTTCTTTTTATGATTTTTCTTTCAGCATCTATCTGTGGTGTCCCTGATCTGAAGGCCCTGATGCAGTATCTGTGAGTCTCCTGTGAGCAGGGACTGTGTTCTCTACATCTGGGTCTTCTTAAAGCTTTGCAAAATGTTGTCATTTGAATAACACTCAACAAATATTTATTGAAGGAATGGCATTGCAGGTGACAGTCAGTACCTATTCTCCCATCAGTTATATGGTTGGCGGTCTTTTTACCTCTCAGACATATAGCTGAATCATTACAATGTGAGGGTCTGAGCCTGGTTATATTATAGGGACATGTAGTCAAAAGACAAAATATGTTTGCCTAAAGCACCTTTTGAGTATGATGTTTCAATAAAATAAATTGGACAGATCCTGGCAGCAGACATGTTTCAGCCGCTCACAAGCTATGTGGCTTTGGGTAGTGTACCCTAAGCTCTGAATTCAAGGTAAGTAGTTTCAATGGTCAATTGCATGTGAGAGCTGGACAGTGAGTAAGGAAAACTGAAGAAGAATCAATGCATGTGAATGATGTGCAAACAATACCGAATGTCGTCTGGGCTGTCAGAAGAACAAGCAAATCCCTCTTGGAGGAAGCACAGCCAGAATGCCCCTTAGAAGTGAGGATGGCAAGTCTTCATCTCACATCCAGTGGACATGCTATCAGGAGAGACTGGTTCTTAAGAAAGGACATAATGCTTGTTAAAGTACAGGGGCAGCAAGAGGGAAGAAGACCCTTGATAAGATGGATGTCCACAGTGGCTACAGCAATGGGCTCAACATGGACCAACGACTGTGGTGATGACACAAGAACAGGCAGGGTTTCATTCCGTTGTACAGTTCCGGTCTCTGGTACAAAGGAAAATAAGTTGCCCTATCCTGTGGGGTCGAGGCTATTGTGCCTGCTGTGTATTTTGTCCTAAGGACTTGCAGTGTTGTTCTTTATACAGTGTTGTTGTTATTAGCTGCTTTTCGGTCCATTTTGACTCATAGCGACCCCCATGCATTTCAGAGTAGAACTGTTCCATAGGGTTTTTAAGGCTGTGACCTTTTGGAAGCAGATATTCAGGCCTACCTTCCTTAGGCACCTCTTGGATTCTGGGTGGGATTTAACTGCCGACCTCCTGGGTGCTAGTCAAACACTACCCAGGGAGTCCTCCCACTGAATAGTGTGAGTGTATTCCCACCTAGGGTGCTCCTCTTCCAGTACTTGTTTGGACGGTATTCTCTTTTGATCCATAGGGTTCAATGGACTCATTTTCAGTAGTACATCATCAGGTCTTTCTTCCCAGTGTGTCCTAGCTTGGATGCTCTTGTGAAGCGTGTCCAGAGTGGCTTGCTCTGGTTATAATCGTAGCTGGTGACACCGCTTACAGCAATCACAGCTATAGACAAATGACAACATGATGACAAACTGACAGATGGGTGGCAGCCTAGGGAAGGAATGATCAACACAACACAACCTGAGTGGAAATCGAGCTATGGAGTCTCTGAGAGTCCAGGCTCTTCGTCCTGGCACAGCCTGGGGCAGGGCCTGGAGCCAGGAACTGTGGCTGCTGGGGTGAGGACCCCCAGCTTCCCCACTTGGCATTCCCTCCCCAAAAACAGCTGGCAGCCTGTGGGAATTGTCTTTCCCCTTGCACATGACGGCACTGACGAGCATAACGCAACCCTGCTGGTGGTTAATGACTGGTGACATTATGAGGCCACTGTCCACCTTTGGTTGAGGGAATTTGCCAATGCTCGGAAGTTGTTGGGCTCTAACGAAATGCAACCCCTGCAAGCAAGCACTGAGTCAAGTGCACGAGGTGTGAGGCACTCTGACATCCCCGTGTGACCGTGAAAAGCAGGCTGCGGAGCAGTGGTGGCTGCTGAGGCTCCTTTCTCCTGGCAATACTGGCATGCTGAAATGGCGGGCTGATTTGCCATGGAAAGCAGGGTTTCATGGGAACTTGAGGATTAAGAATCCACATGCCTGCAATCAATATTGTATGTTCATCGTATAATTTACTTTGAAAGGGAGACGACACAGTTCTCCAAATTTTGGGGTGAAGTAAACCACTTTTTCAAAGGAGTAAGTGGATTTCTGTGTTTATAAATCATGCCCACCACTTGGGAGTGCAGAGGAGGATATGGGAGGATGGTAAAGAAGAGCAGCAGGAGAGGACCTGAAGACCTCATGCTTCCTCAGGGTCAGGGGCCAGGCAAAACCAATGTCCCTGGAACACCACTGTCTCTCTGGAATGGTATTAGCATAGCTTGTTACTTGCATACTGTACTGAGTTCATTCTGACTCGCAGCGCCCCTATAGGGAAGAATAAACATGCCCCAATGAGTCTCTGAGACTATAATTCTTTACTCAAATAGAAAGCCTCATCTTTTTTCCATGGAGGAAATGGTGGATTCACAACTGCTGACCTGGTGGTTAGCAGGCCAACACCGAACTTACTATACCACCAGGACATTTCTGTTTAGCCTAGAGACTTTCAAATGGATAGAACAAGACCCATACCAACCCTGTTCACGGCTATCAACCCCCCTTTCTGTGAAGTCCCCACTACGTTCTGTGAAGTTCACCACTTTCTCCGTATGTGTGTGTGTGTGTGTGTGTGTGTGTGTGTGTGTGTGTGTGTTACGTAACCTTACCCTTGATCATTCCCTACCAGGCCTGCCACTTCCCCCTCACTACCATATTGAGTCCCCTGTTGTTCCCTTGTCCCTGTGTTTGTTAACACCACTTCCTTACCCCCGCACCTCCCCCTATCCCAAGTGCCCCCGGAACTCTCAGTCCTGTTGTTTTTCCTCCAGATAGTTCATCCAGCCTCTCTTATTTAGACAGACCTGTGGAGACACTAACATGCACGAAAACAAGACAGAGGAAAACAAAGCAACAGTTTACAACCAGACAACAAAACAACAAAAACAAACCACTGACAAAGAACAAAACAAAACACATCAAGAAAGAAGACCTTGTAGTTAGTTCAAGGATCATTTGTTGGACCTTAGGAGTGTTTTCCAATCCAGTCTGTTGAGGCACCACAACCTGGCCCCAAAGTCCACTTTCAGCATTCCCTGGGGACCTTGCCACTCCATTCCCTTGCTGTTCCACTGCACTCCACCACACTTTGCCTCGGTGTGGTGGAATCAGGTTAGGTGCAATTCGCACACTGTGTCTCCAGTGCTGTCCCCTGTATCACCCTTGGTCACTGAGGGGCATCATGTCTCATAGTGGGGCCAGCCATGTTGTTCTCTTTGTGGACTGGCTTCTCTGAGACTGGAACTCTTTAGGGGAGTAGAAAGCCTCATCTTTCTCCCTTGGAGTGGCTGGGGATTTCAAATTTGCCATTTCAGACATTGCGTTTAGCAGCCCAACACATAACCCCTATACCCCACCATAGCTACAGAAAACAATAAAGAAACAAAATCCAACAACATTCATTGCCATTGGGTGCATAACAATCCTATCGAGAGAAAATACTGCGGCCTCCTGGGTTTCCAAGGCTATAACTCTTTGTAAAAATAAAATTGTGTTATGTTTTCAGTGAAAGTTTACATAACCGATTAGATTTTCATTTAACAAATTCTCTACTTGTTTAGTGACATTAGTTAATTTTTCAATAAAAAGGAAAGCAGAAAATTAAAAAAAGAACAAATGAAAAACGTTTTAAGAGTAAAGACAAATGATAAAATGTTAATTTTTAACCTAATCATATCTGCAGCAATACACTTTCTGATGTACTGACGGTGAGCAGGGTTTAATCCCATCCCTGGTGAATGGTCCCAGGGGATTTAATGGAGGCTTATTCTCTGTGGAATCTCTGCCAATGCATTTTGAGTTTTTATACTCATCTAAGGCTATAACTCTTTATGGGAGAAGAAAGCCTCATCTTCTCCAAAGGAGCGACTGGTGAATTCCAACTGCTGACCTTGCAGTTAATAGCCCAACACATAACCCATTATGCCACCAGAAGAGAGATTTGTATCTGGGTGCCTTCCAAATCAAGCACTACAATTATGCAAGGAGGATATTTTTTTCTGTACTGGAGCCAGGTCAAGTCAGAACCAGTGTGTCCATGGTTTGCAGCGAAGTCGGAGGAAGAAGAGGGTAGACTGTCTATAACTTCTCATAGCCCAGGGAAATGCTAGGCCTGGAAGGGGGCATGTGGCTCAACCATATTCAGAAAATCTGCACACTAACCTCCCCGGCTCAAATAATTACCAGCACCATGTCTCTGAATATCACCTGAAAGCAAAATAGTGAAAGCACCATTTCCATTTCATAATACTTTTATTAAAAGTAAAGTTCAATTCAGGGATGTGAAGAAGCTGGGAAAATTATCTTTTCATTTCTTTCTTTTTCTTTCCCTCCCTTTCCCCTTCTTCACAGAACTGAGAGGCAGAAGGAATAAAGGCAGCATGGCACCAGCTGGAGGACACCGTGGGGTCAGGGTCACCATTTAACTCATGCTTCTCCAGTTTGGAGGGGCAACTGGATGTCCTCATTTGTGAATTTGCTTATTAATCTTTTTGAGTTAACAAGGTCATGGTAAAAAATGATTGTTGGCGTTTTTGTTAGGAACCTTCTAGTCCAGTCCAACTCATAGTGACTCAATGCATCAGTGCCGAGCTCTCTAGACCAATGGTTCTCAACCTGTGGGACCCTTGCACAGGGTGACTGTAACAAAATTACAGTTATGAAGCAGCAATGAGAATATTTTTATGGTTGTGGAGGTCACCACAACATGAGGAACTGTATGAAAGTGTTGTGGCATTAGGAAGTTTGAGAACCACTGCTCTAGGCTTTTCTATGCTGTAATCTTTACAAGAATGAGTTGCCTGGTTTTTCTTCCAAGAACAGAGCCACTGGTGGGTTCAAACCTTCAACCTTTTGGATAGCAGATGAGCACTTAACCATTGTGCCTCCAGGGCTCTTTGATAAACTCTATTAGAGGGTCTTAACCATTGCAACCCCATGGATCCTTTTGGCATTTAGGAAAGGCTATGGAACACCTGCCCACTCCCCAGAATAATATTTCCAAATACCTCCAATGAAATACAGAATCACAAAGGCACAAATTGTATTGAAATGCAGTGATAAAAATAAAAGACATTGGATTTGTGGCTAATATACATGTTAATAAATCCATTAAATATGATCTGATGGTGGGTCTAATAAACCAAACCCACACCATTGAGTTGATCCTGACTCACTGTGACCCTATATAAAATTCCTCAGGCTAAATCTTGACAGGAGCAGATCATCTCACCTTCCTCTCAGAGAACAACTGGTGCCTTTGAACTGCCAACCTTGAGGTTACCTGCCCAATGGCTCACCCACAGCGTCACCGTGAGTTCTAGATAGTGATGAGCATGAACTGTACTCAACGATGGCTGCAACGACTAGCATGGGGTGTGAAAGCATGTAGAATTTCTCTCGGTGGTAATCGCATGGCTATTCTGAACACAGCTGTGGACATGCTAAACTGCCCTACGAGCTTAGGGGAACTAACTCAACCAGGATTGTCCCTCATCCAATTTGACATTGCTCCCCAGCCTGCTGGGGCTCAGTGGTTCAGTGTTAGGGTCCCTTGTCTAGATACCAGGGCTGGCATGGAGAAAGTCATTCCTCTGCAGCCTTCTAGTGTGTGGGGGAAGATATTAGTGTTAAGCCTTGGCAGGAAATTGGTGGATTTTCCTGGCAGCCACATTCTTAATAACCATTTACTGGATACTTATTATATTCTGAGGGTAAATTGTGGTTCAGTTGTAGAATTCTCCTTTTCCATGTGGGAGATCTGGGTTTGAGTCCAAGACAATGCAACTCATGTGCATCCAACACTCATTTGTCAGGGGGATGCTTGGTTATTGCTGTGGTACTGAACTGATTTCTGTGTTGCTATGATACTGAAATGGGGAAGCTTGGTTGGGTGCGGCTATGAGACTGAACCTGTTTCTGTGATGTGTCCAGACTAAGATGAGCGATGAAGAAGAGCCTGGTATTCTACTTCTGAAAACCAATTAACGAAAACCCCTGTGAATCACAATCTGATGCACAACCAAAGAGATGGTGCAGGACCAGGGAGAATATTGCCCATGGAGTCACTGGGAGCTGGTTGTCACAGTGAGTTGGACTGGAGGCTGACTCAACAGCAGCTAACAACCATTGTGTTCCAGGCACTCGATTTGCTTTAAAAATCTAGCTCAGCCTTCTGGTACAGGGAAGTGATTAATCATGCCTACTTTATAGCACACCGTGAACCCTGATAAATGTCAGGCCCTGCTTGTGTTTTGTCCCTCCTTTTCCACATTCACATCACTTCCATTCCCCTCTTCAGACTAGTACCCCCTGCTGGGTGCTTGGTGTGTGTGTGTGTCCTTATAGGCATACAGCCATGTGCACTAGACCATGCTGCCATGTGCACTAGACCATGCTGCTTGGTGAATGGGCTTTCAGCTTCCATGAATGGTACTGCAATATAAATCTCATTCAGTTTCTGACCTTTTCAACTCCTTGCAATGTCATTAAGAGTTATTGCCATGCTGCATATCAATTGCATGTGCTGCTGCGTGCCACTTGGTCATGAGCAATCATCATCTTTCTTTTGTTTCCTTCTTCAGTTGTCTGTTGATTGGCATCCAATTCGGCTCCAACTCTTCTCTACTGCAGGTATCAGCGTGGTGACCATTCTTGTAAAAATGCCCCAAGGGCCCTGTGAATTGGATAAATAGCTTGGCCTATATACCCAGGAATTATGCGTTGGGCTGCTAACCCCAAGGTGAGCAGTTCCAACCCACCAGCTATTCCATGGAGCAAAGAGAGGCTGTCTGCTGTCATAAGAATTTAGTTTTGTAAACCTGTAGCAGCAATTCTACTGTGCCTTGTAGGGTTGCTAATGAGGAAGAATCAACTGGGGTTCTGTTTGTTTTTATACATCCAGGAGAGAGCTTTGATGGGGGAGATATTAAGTGCTTGGCTGCTAACCCAAAGGTCAGTAGTTTGAAGCCGTCTTCCACACACTGTGGGATAAAGGCATGGCTGTCTACTTCCCAATAGAAGCCTTGAAAGCATCATGGGACCATTCAGCTTTGTTTGATAGGGTCATGAGGAATGAAAGTCAACTCAGTGATTGCGCTTCTTTGGTTGTATGCCCAGGAGGGGCTCACTAGGTCCCAGGGTCCATTCAATGGGCTTTCACTAAGCTCTGCCAGATTGCTGTGCAGCAAACCTGCATCATTAGCAGTGTTTCTCTGCTTTCCCCGGATCTCCAATGACACTTGGTATGTTTGTCTTTCTAACTGTTGCCCGTTTGATGATTTTAAAAGGTCAAGCACAATAAACTCATCTATCCCAGGCACTTTATGGTTCTGTAGCAGATTCTTAGGGTTGCCATGCCACATTCCTTTGACCCATCTCTGACACCATCTCACTGCCTTCCAGTCAATACCGACTCATAGCGATCCTGTGGGGCAGTGTACAATTGCCCCCTGCGAGTTTCAAACACTACAACTCTTTATTGGAGTAGAAAACCCCATCTTTCTTCCTTGGAGCTAGTAGTTTTGAACTGCTGACCTTGAAGTTAGCAAACCAACTTGTAACCACTGCACTTCCAGGGCTCCTCCTGATATCCATCATAGCAGTGGCGAACGGCTCTATGTAAGTGCAGGCTCCTGCTGAAATGGTGTCTTATCACAACTGTGCAGCACGCAGCTCTCCATGTCCTTCTGCCTCGAAGCCTTTTCAAAGGCATGGAAAGCCAAACCCAGGAAGGTAGGAGAGGTCACCTTACTAGGAGGAATGCTCAACACCACTACAGGCGAAGAAGAGCCCAGCCTCCTGTTTCTGGTAGACAATTCTAGGACAGAACCCATGTTGCTCAGAAGTCCTGGGGGAATCAAGCTCCTGTATCCTACATTAAAAGCCTCAACACCCCGTTCCCATTGTGATTGCTTCTCCCCCTAACTCAGTCTTGCGTCTGCTTTCCTATTCCCACTCCCTGCCATCAGATCTCAAATAGACTCCCTGCACCCAGGCCTGAGGAATAAGCTCGGCATGCAAGGGCACTCAATCCAAGACACACACATTACTCTGAATCTCCAAAACAACCCTGTGGGCTACGTGTGTAATCCCCAGTTCACAGATGAGAAATGGATTGAAAAACAGTGACACACCCAAGATCACACAGGCCAGGGTTCAAGTCTGTGTCTATCAGTTATTCTTTTATTCAAGTATGCCAGAGAAGACTGGGTCTTAACACTTGAGCAATCTTCTTGGAAGAATAAGGCAAACTACAGAAAACACAAAATGAATATCGCATTTGTTCGTTTATCCATTTGCAAAAGACATAATACCTATAGTGCTAAGAATAGTATTCAAAGTACCTATTACTACCCCCTCAAAGCTTACATACTAGTCACCAAACTCAAACAAATACAATGCTATCAAGTTGATTACAACTTATAGCAACCCCATATAGGGCTTCCAAGACTATAAATCTTTACAGAAGCAGAGAGCTTCACTTTTCTCTCCCTGAGTGACTGGTGCATTTGAACTACTGACCTTGTGGTTAGCAGCCCATTGCTAAATGATTAGTTCCATAATCATTACGCTTACTTAACTCTACATTCTTTTAATTATTTCTCTATCAGTCCAAATTGCATCTGGCTACATGGGAAAAAACATACCGACTCTAGTGGTCTAATCACAAAAGCTTAATTTTTCTTATATTAACACCAAAAATACCAAACCAGTTGCCACTGAATTGATTCTGATTTACAGTTACCCCATATGATTCAGGGTAGAACTGTGCCCCATGAGGTTTTCAAGGGCTGAATTTTTAAATGTAGATTGCCAGGTTTTTCTTCCAAGGCATCTTTGTCTTAGCAGTGAATTGTGTTAACCCTTTGCACCACACAGGGGTTTGTCTTATACAACAGTAAGTCTTGAAATAGGTAGCCTAGGTCTGGCGTATTTGCTCAGGGACTCATCTTGGATATAGGAGAATGCATGCTTTTTGGTCTGCCAAACTCATGTAACCTATGTGACTCTCTCATCTTTCAATATTCTGACTAGGGAGCATGACAGCAGAAGATCCAAGGACAAAAATGAAATGGGTTATGCCAGACAAGTGTTTTGCCTTAAACAACAACAAAAACTTTCTTGGGAGTCCTACTCAGTATCTTTCACCTACACATATTTGGCCCAAACTGGGTCAAATGCTTATGCATAGCTGCAAGGGAGCCTAGGAGTGAGCGATTTAAGTAGGTACATTATCACCCTAAACAAAATTGAGCTTCTATTAGTAGTAAGAATGAGAACAATGGATACTGTTTAGGCATATAGCAGGGTTGGATAGAATTCTATTTTGTGTCTTAATTTACATTTTGAATGAACTCAGAAAAAGTCATAGAGAGTAGAACAAAGGGATGGATGTGCATCCAACCACCTCAACTACTCATTTCTTTTCATGCTCTCCCTCTAGCTTCCCTGAATAGTTCTTGGTTACACATTGGGCTGCTAATTGCACGGTCGGTATTTTGAAATCACCGGCTGCTCTTCGGGAGAAAGATGGGACTCTACTCTGTAAAGAGGTACAGTCTCAGAACTTCACAGGTACAATTTTACCCATGTCCTGTAGGGTCGATATGAGTTAGCATTGATTCAATGGCAGTGAGCTTGGTTTGGATAGATCTGTGGAATCTTAGGATGGAATAGTTTGAATACACAGAAAAAAATTCAGTGGAATCATAACCCTCTAAAGCCACAAAGATCAACTGTGTCCAGCATGGTGACAGTTTAGCATATGCCATGGGGACATTGCTCATATCCCAGTGTTGTTAATCAACAAAAACTCACGCACTGCCACTTATAGTGACCCTATGCACAATAGAATAAAAGCCTTTCTAGTCCTGTGACATCCTCACAATGGTCATATTTTAGCCTATTGTTACAGCCACTGTGTTGATCCATCTCATTCAGGGCTTACCTGTTTTTTGACGATGCTCTACCAAGTATTTTGTCCTTTTCTAGGGACTAATTTCTCCTGATACCATGTTCAAAGTATATGAAATGGAGTTTTACCATCCTCACTTCTAAAATACATTCTGGCTGTACTTCTTCCGGGATAGACCTCTTTGTTCTGCTGGGCATTCATGGTATATTCAATATTATTTGCAACATCATATTTTAAAGGCATCATCATATTTTCTTCAGTCTTCCTTATTTATGTTCCATCTTTCACATGCATATGTCAAACATTACCATCAAGTCTATTCTTATTCATAGTGACCATCTAGGGTTTCCAAGGCTGTAAATCTTTACAGGGTCAAATAGCTTCCTCTTTCTTCTGTGGAGCAGCAAGTGGGTTGAACCACCAACCTTGATGTTAGTCATTCAACCCATACCAGACACTGAAATTAAGACTCCTTTCACATGCATCTAAGGTGATTAAAAATATCAAGGCTAAAAGCAGGCATAATTTGCTAATTCCCAGAGTAAAACATTTGCTCTTTCACATTTTAAAGAGGTCTTTTACAACAGATTTTTCCAATGAAATACGTTGATTTATTGACTGCTGCTTCTGTGAGTATTGATTGTGGGTCCAAGTAAAATAGGGTTTAGCTACATTTCTCTATTTGTAATGATGTTGTGTGTTTATATTTGTCAAGTTGAGAAGACATTTGTATTCTTAGTGTTGAAGACTAATTCATACTGAAGGTGTACTATATGAGCTTTATCAGTAAGTACTTCAAGGCCTATTGACTTTCAGCCAGCAAGATTGGGTCATCTGCATAATACAGGTTGTTAATGATTCTTCCTCCAATCCAGATGCCTCAACTTCTTCATACAGAGCAGCTTCTCAGATTATTTGAATAAGTATAGTGTGATAGATAGGTAGGTTTATAGTGCCAACCTGGCCAATAAGAACATGTGGGATTAATAAATTCGCAGTTTGATTCGTGGGCAAAGAGATAAATGGCTCAGCAAGCCACACCTATCTCTCAGTTGCTCTCTGGTGATCAGACCAGTGTGTGGCTGCCTTACCTAGTTCTGCAGTTTGCTGCCTGGCTGTACTGCCATATTTACTGTTGCATGGAAGTGAGTTAAACTGAGTCCTCTGTACTGCTATGTGGACTAATTAGCTGTTATATTCCTTCGTGTTCTATCTATCTATCAAATCATAAATGTCCTGGTTTTGTTTCTCTAGAGAACCCTGTCTAACACATATGGTGAAAGGATATAACCACAACACACACTCTCCTGATTTTAAACCACGCACTATCCACTTGTTCTATTCGAACCACTTCCTGTTGGTTTGTGTACAGGTACCACAGGAGCACAATTAAATGTACGGGAATTCCCATTGTTCTCATATGTATTCATATGCTACCCAAAGTTTGTTATGATACACAGTAAAATCCTCTGCATAGTCAATAGTACATAAGTAAGCATTTTCCTTGTATCCTCTGTTTTCAGCCAAGGTCCATCTGAAACCAGCATTGATATACCTTGCCTCATGCCCTCTTTTAATACAGCCTGGATTTCTGGCAGCTTCCTGTTGACATATTGCTATAACTACTTTTAAAGGTATCGTCAATAAAATTGTACTTGCATGTCATATTAATGTTATTTTAAATTAATTTGCAAATTTTGTTGCATCATATTTCTTTAGAATGGACACAAATATTAATCACTTCCAGTTGGTTGGCCAGATAGCTATCTTCCAAATTTCTTGACATGGACTATCACTGCATGAGCGTGTTGAAATATTTCCATTCCTATCCCTTCCTTGCTTTTCACTAATGCTTACATTGCAGCTTCAACTTCCTCTTGGCCTTTTGAACTAGTAGAACCTCAACTAATTCTTGGGAACAGAGACTCTGTACACTCCGTCCATATTCTTTGGATTCTCCCTACATCATTCAATAGTTTGATAAATAATCCTTGAACATTGTAATCCGAGGCTTGGATTTTTTCTTCTGTTCTTTCAATTTATGATATGCTGACCGTACTCATTCCTTTTGCTTTCCTAATTCCAGGTCTTTACACGTTACAATATAATTCTTTACTTTATCTTCTCAAGCTGGCCTTTCAAATTTTTCTGTTCAACTCTTTTATTTCATCATTTCTTCCATTTGCTTTAACTGCTTTAGGTTCAAGAGCAAGTTTCACAGTCTCCTCTGATATCCACTGTAGTATTTTCTTTCTTTCCTGTATTATTAATGATCTTTTTGAGGAGCCCCCAATAAAATGATTTATGATAAATAAATAAATAGCCACAGGTGACATGACAAAAAAAAAAAAAGATTGATGACCTTGATGCTATTTCACAAGTCTTCTGGTAGCTGATCATTAATGTTCAATATGTCCGAACCATTCTTGAGATAGGCTCTAAATTCAGGTGAGATATTGTGATAGTAAGGTTTGGTGTCAATTTAGCTTGACCAGGATCTTCAGAAGGTGCAGGTCACACTCTCCTTGGAGGTATGACCTATTTCATAGCTATAAGTAGACTGTGGAGAATGGGCTCACTCTTTTTCTTCCTGATGAAATGACCCTGGACCCTACGTCTGGCTTCTTGGGATGGCAATCACCATGAGACCTGCTGACCCTAAGAGCTGTCTGTGGCCTGCCAACTGCCTGTTGACTTTGGATTCTCCCAACTCTGCCTCCACCAACCTGTGGTTTTCCTGTTTCTTGGGCTATTCCTCCAACAGCTTCAGGAGTCTGGAAGGGCCTCTAGTTTGCATCTGATTTATGGGCTGGAGTTGGACTGGGGTTTCTTGTTGTGTGGACTTCTTAATGTAAAATTCTTTATTGATATAAATTTCCTTCTTCTACATGTATCAGTATCACTGGTTTGTTTCTCTAGAAACCCCAGCCGACCACAGATATAATATAGGCTGTATTTGGGCTCTTTTGCGTTCTTATTTTAATTTTCTTCAGGTTTGACTTGAACTTGCATATTAGTAATTGATAGTCTTTTACATAGTTGGCCCCCGGTCTTGTTTTGTCTCAATGATATTGAGCTTCTCTATCATGTCTTCCCACAGATTTAATCAATTCCATTCCTGTGTTTTCCACATGTATATATGCCACTCCTGTTGTTGAATAAAGGTGTTTGCAATGAGGAAGTTATTGCTCTTGCAGAATTCTTTCATGCAGTCTTCAGCTTCTTTTCGATCCCCAAAGCCATAGTTTCTAATTATTCTTCCTTCCTTTTTGTTTCCATGTGTGCATTCCAATTGTCAGCAATTATTAATGCATTTTCAGTACATGTGTGGTCAATTTCAGACTAAAGAAGTTGGTACAATTCTTCATTGGCTTTAGTGGTTTGTGAGAAAATTTGAATAATGGTTCTATTAACTGGCCTTCCTTGTGTATGAAGATAGATATTATTCTGTCACAGGCAGCATTGCACTTCAAGATAGATCTAAAAATGCTCTTTTTGAGGATGAAAGAGACATTCTTTTGAATTTGTCATTGTCAGCATAGTCATTCTTATCATTTTAAGATTCAAAGGGTCTATTTCAACTCACCAATGCCTAGGATATTGATCTTTATAGGTCAGATTCCGTTTTTTTATGATTTCCAATTTTCCTAGATTCTTATTTTGCACGTTTGATGTTCTGATTATTAATGAATGGTTGCAATGATTTTTCTCATTTTGAATTATAATCCATTAGCAAATGAAGGTGCCAGAAGCTTTAGTACACTTTGTTGCTAGATGCCTTCAAGTCAGTTCTGTCTCATAATAATGCCTACACAACAGAATGAAACATTGCCTGGTCCTACCCCATACTCAAAAATTTTGTTATGTTTGAGTCCATTGTTGTAGGAATTGTCTCGATCCATTTGATCGGGTGTCTTCCTCTTTTTGCAACCCCTCCACTGTAATGTGTATGATGTCCTCCAGGGACTGGTCTGTCCTGATAACATCTGCAAAGTACATGAGATGAAGTCTCGCCATCCTATCTGCCAAGGAACATTTAGCTGCACTTCTTCTCAGACAGATTTGTTTGTTCTTCTCTCCACCCATGGTACTTTCAGTATTTTTTGTCAGTACCTTAATTCAAATGCACCAGTTCTCCTTCAGTCGTTCTCATTCAATGTTCAAATTTCACATGCATAAGGTGTGGCGGAAAATGCCATGCCTTGGGCCAGGCGCAACGTAATCCTAAGTGAAATTCTTGATCTTCAGTACTTTAAAGTGGTTATGTGCAGTAGATTTGCCTAATGCAATATGTTATTTGGTTTTTTGATTGTTGTTTCCATGAGCATTAGTTGTGAATCTAAGCAAGACGAAATCCTTGATAACTTCCATATTTTCTCCATTTATTATGATGTTATCTACAGCTCCTGTTGTGACGTTTTGAGTTATCATTAAGGTGGACTCTACTTTGAGGAAGCTCTCCTTCTCGGTGATATTTTGATTGTTTTGCAATCTGAGGGGCTCATTTTCTGGCATTATAACAGACAATATTTTACTGCTATGCATAAAGTTTTCAATGGTGAATCCCTCAGAAGTGGACTGATTGTTTTGTCGTCCTGTCAGTTCTTAGTCTGGAAGCTGTGTTGAAATCTGTTCACCGTGGGTGATCCTGCCTGGTATTTGAAGTACTAGTGGACTAACTCCCAGCATCACAGCAAAGCACAAGCTACCACAGTGCAGCAAATTGACAGATGGGGCACGGGAGGGGAGTTGTCATTGTTAGACACTGTTAATTTGGCTCTAACTCATAGCACCCACAGCCTGTTTCCTCACAGTGAATGTTGGAGACCATTTTTGCAGCCAGTATGCCAATTCATCCCATTGAGGACCTTCTTCTTTTTTTCACCACTCCACTTTACCAAGTATGATATCCTTCTCTAGGGACTATGCTCAGCTGTTAACATGTCCAAAGTATGTGATATGAAGTCTTGCCATTCTCACGTCTAGGAAGCATTCTGGCTCTACTTCCGCCAAGAAAGATTTGTTCCTTCTTCTGAAAGTCCATGGAATATTCAATATTCTTCACCAGCATCATAATTCAAAGACATCAACTTTTATTTTATCTTTCATAATTATTGTCCATTTTCAAGTACATATGAGGTGATTGAAAATGCCATAGTATGATAGTTATATAATTTTATGTCAGTTTGAAGATATGTAAAAGTGTAAGGTTGGTATCCAATCTGTCAATCACACCATAGTCTGATGGTGCCTCTTTGTGGCCATGGCCTTCTCATAAGGAGGGCCCTGGGAACCTCCCCTTCTTTTTGCATTCACCTGACTGCTTCCTGCCCACGTTGAGAGCTGCCAGAGTCTTGCCATGCTTCCATCGACCTTGGGTCCACACGACATTGCAATCACTGGCCTTTGACATCCCTGCATTCTGCATCATTGCATGTAACTGCGTAAGTTGGAAAGGAACTTATGGGCTAGTGTTGGACTTATGGACTTGAGTTGGACTGGCCTGGGATATTTCCTTGAAATAGAAATACTATAATGACTTCTTGATTAAAAACTATTTATTGCACATATATGAGTGTCACTTGATTTGTGTCTCTAGTCAGCCTGGATTACATCCAGTTCACTGCCATCAAGTTGATTCCAACCCTTAGCAACTCTATAGGACAGGGGAGAGATATCCCTGTGGGTTTCCAATACTGGAACTTTGTATGGGAGCAGAACTGCTGATCTTGTGTTGAGCAACCCAACCGGGTTGGTTCTGATGCATTATGTTTGTAACCACTATACCACTAGGGCTCAGCTGTGCCTTATTCCTCAAAGTGACATCTTTTAACACTGGAAATTGGTCTTCAGCAAGATCTACCAGTGTACTCGTTCATATGACTTATTTTCTTTTTACACTGTTTTGATTGTGATGTGAGGGAAAATCTACAGAGTAAATTGATTTTCTTTACAATTCATGCAATGTTTTATGATATTGATTGCAATACCTACAATGCAATACTACTTTTCCTATTCCCTCCCTTTGTTTGCCGTTTCCATTGGTCTTTCGTTCCCATGCCTTCCTGCCTTCTGAGTAACTCCCTGACAAATGCTGGGCTCTGAATTGTACATCGTTGACAGTATAGGTCTCCTATTTGGGGGCTGAAAGTTGAGCCATGGAGGTGAGGTCAGGTGTCAAATGGGAATTCCACTAGTGCCTATCATATCCTAAGGTTAGTCTTCTTATTTTGAGTTCTACATTTTCCCCAGTTGATCCAGGGCCTACTACTGTGAGCACTTTCAGAGCAATCTGCAGTGAGAACCCTATGCTACCTTGGTCTTCTGGACTCAGCGCTGTGGAGCCTGGGCTTCATGTGGTCAGTGAATCCCTTTCATCTTCTTTTGATGCTATCTGTGTAATTCTGTATTTTGAATTTCTCTTCAATTTTTTCAGCTAGTGAAATGCACATGCTTTTCATTTTTGCTGTCCTAATTCCAGGTCTTTGCACCTTTTAATATAATTCTTTATTCCATCTTTTTGAATTCCCCTTTGAAATTTTATGTTCAGCTTCTTTATTCAGCGTCTTTACTTCATCAATTATTTCTATATTTCTCTCTCTCTTTTTCGTACTTCATCATTTCTTTCATTGGCTTCAGCTACTCCACATTCAAGGTGACATCCGTTTTGTCTTTTCTTTAGTTTCTATCTTTTTAATTATCTTTGAATTTCTTTATTTATGATGTTCTTGATATTATTGCAGAACTCGTATCATCTCAGGTGATTTGTGTTCAATGTGTCAACTTTCTTCTTGAAGTAGCCTCTAATTTAGATGAGATATACTCAAATTCATACTTTGACTCTTGGGGACTTGTTTTAATTTTGTTGGAATTCGAGTTGAATTTGCCATTGATGGTTTGTTCCACAGTTCGTCTCCAGTCTCGTGACTGATGATATTGAACTTCTTTATACCGTAAATACTTGAGTATAAGCCGAGATTTTTCAGCACATTTTTTATGCTGAAAAAGCACCCCAGCTTTGGGGGGTAAAATTAGTTGCCTTGGGTTATACTCGAGTATGTATAGTAGATTATTTCAACAGATATAGTTGATTTAATTCCTGTGTATTTCTATCCAATATACATAATCCATGTCTATGGTTACTGTTTACATCCCTGAAAAATAAATGTTCAATCAATAAGCCATCCTTATTGGAAAATTCTATCATGAGATCTCCCATGTGGCTTCCATCCCCATGGCCATATTTTCTAACTAGTGATCCTCCTCCTTAGTTTCCAATTTTTGCATTCAAGTCATCAGTAATCTTGATTGCATGTTTCATCAATTTCAGACTGAAAAGGTTGGTAAAAATCCTCAATGGCTTTATTGTTAGCATTAGTGGTTGGTGTGTAAATTTGAATAATAACTTTATTAATTATTCATCCTTGTAGGTGTAATATATCCTACACCTAACAATGGTGAACATTGGAATCGATGTTGAAACATTCTCTTTTTTAACATGAAAGTCATCCATTCCTTTCAAATTTGTTACTCTGGTATGTAAACCATATTATTGTGACATTCAAAATGGCCAATACCAGTCTATTTCAGTTCAATAACACCTAGAGTGTTTGATCTTTATGTGTTCCATTTTTTCATGGCTTCCAATTTTTCTAGATCCATATTTCATGCATCCCATCTTCTTGTTAGTGGTTATTGCAGTACTGCTGTTTCTTCTCATTTTGAGTCATTGCCACATCAACAAATATAGGTCCTGAAAACTTTATATCACTAAGGTCAACTCTACTTTGAGGAGACAGCTCTTCCCCAATTATATTTTGAGTGTCTTCCAACTTGAGGGGTTCATCATCCTGCACTATATGAAACAATATTCCACTGCTATCAATGTGCTCCACAAACACCACTATTTTTTTCAGATGTAGATTGGCAGGTTATTCTTTCTAGTCTATTTAGCTTGTAAGCTTTTCTGAAAATTTTCCACCACGGGTAACTATGCTTGTGTTTGAAATACCAGTGGTATATCTCACAGGATCATGATGACTTTCAAGTTATGATAGTTCAAGAACCTGACATGTCTGACAACTTGGCATGCTAGCCTAATTCCGAATGGCCAGCACATCTCTCTTCTTGCTTTCTCTAGTTTCTGTAGACCACTGTACCTGAGCATGCATGGCTTAGGAGGTTGTGGAGTTAATTCTTGCTTCCTGGAGTAACCCTTAACCAATGACCCATAGGAGTTGTTGGACAAATAGCCACACTCCCTCACATTCTGGGCAGAATAACTAGTGGATTTTCTACAGTGTCTCCAGTAAGATTAACCTTCAGTTGCTCACAATTTTAAATTGTTTGATAATGTACTTTTCATTGGCTGCCTTCTTTCCCTTTTCTATTTCCCATTTCCTTATTGATATCTCCCCAGAAAATGGCTTAATTAAAACCTTTGTCTCAGGATCTAATCCTATGGGGAACCCAAACTCAATCACACAAGACATTTGTCAAATCATGGACTTAGTGGTTATATCTATTATATGTGTAGGTCATGGAAGAGGAGAATTCATACCATCCCTTTGAATAGTCACTCGGAGTGCCAACTGGGTCCCCAGCATAGATCCTGGACATCAAAACTCACTGTTTACTGTATCATAACACTTCCTTTTAGACTTCAGTCATTCAAAAAACTCAACAAATAGCTTGCTGTCTCACTTCAAATTTTGTAGTGTGCAAATATGGCTATGTTTTCATTGTGTGTTTAGCCCTGGACAAATCAGCTTTGACCAGGAAGGTGAAGTCATGTGGAAAAACAAACCAAAAACACTAGCAGCTGTGTGTTGTGGAAGAAAACCCTGTGGATGAAGTGCAATTTTTAGGGAACAGAGACCAGTAAGATAAACCAATAAGTGTCCACTGTTCTGATGTTAAGGAGAACCCTGGTGAGGCAGTAATTAAGCACTTAAGGGCTAATCAATCAGCAGTTCAAACCCACCATCTTCCCCAAGGAAGAGTTACGATGTGGCAGTCTGACCCCCTTAAGATTTACATTTATTACCACTACCAACTGATCTGAGAGGGATAGCATTAGGGGATCCTGGATCGCATTCTTAACGAGCTCTAATGGCAGAGTGGACTCCTCATTGATCTCCTAACCGCAAAGAAAGTGGTTCTAACCTATCAGTTGGTCCATGTGAGAAATATGAGTTTGTCTGCTCTGGTAAAGATTTAAGCCTTGGAAAAATCAAAGGGTGAAGTTCTATTCTATCTTGTAGGGTCTCTATGAGTCAGCTTCAACACAATGATAATGAGTTTGCTTTGGAATTTTGGGATAGAATAGGAGAAATATGTGCAACAAAGTTTAAACTTATTTTAAATGTTCAGTGGTATTGCTCAGAGAGAGATTCTTGGAACCCACAAGACTGTTGTCCTTAGGCACCTTCAGATCTGGAACTGAACTCACTCCCTTGGCTCAATCTTCAGCCAAACAATAGGTAGATCTATAAGGTAAAAAGTAACACTAATCAACTATTTGAATCAAAAGGATATAATTTATTCAAAGATAAAGTTCAGAAGGGTCAGGAAAGAAGGGGGAATGGAAACAGGAAATACAAGGAGGAAGTGCGATAAGTGATATTACGTTGAGCAGATTGCAGTCAATATCATGAAGCAAAATATGTGTGAACTGTCAAATGGAAAACGGATGTATTCTGTAAACCTTCACCCAACTCACAATAAAGAGATTTTTTGTCAGCCTTGGAAACCTATGAGGCAATACTATTCTGTCCTATAGGGTACCCATGAGTTGAAATCAACTCAGTGGCAATGGGATATTGATACTGATGCTTTCTGCCGATTCTAAAAAATAGGGTTATTAGCAATTATTGTGGAAATAGCATGAATGAGACTATGTAAATGGGGTTGGTTACAGATAAATTCTTGTAAATGTTAAAGGATAAGTGATTGAGGATGGACTTACCCAAAAAGAGAAAATTATTGCAAGACTTTGTTCCAGGGATAAAATAAAAATAGGTTTCCTGTGGGTAAGACTTAAGCCTATAGATATGGAATTTAAGGAACTGGTATTCCATGATGGTCACCTTCCCGACACAATCACTCAAGACAAAAAGTGGGTGTATAAACAAATGAGGTGAAGAAAGCTTATGGAGCCTAGCTATCAAAAGATAAAGAGTCTAGGGTTTTAAAAACTAGAAGGTTCACAAGTGGCCATCTAGCTTAGAAGCAATAAAGCGCACATGAAAGAAGCACACCAGCCTGTGTGATCACAAGATGTAGAAGGGATCAGGTATCAGGCATCAAAGAACAAAAAAATCATATCATTGTGAATGAGGGGGGGTACAGTTAGGGGATCCAAGATCTATCTGTAGGCAACTGGACAACCCCTTACAGAAGGGTCGCTGGGAGGAGATGAGCCAGTCAGGATGCAGTGTAGCAACGATGAAACATATAACTTTCCTCTCATTCCTAAATGCTACCGCGCCCACTATCATGATCCCAATTCTACCTTACAAACCTGGCTAGACCAGAGAATATACACTGGTCCATATAGGAACTGGAAACACAGGGAAACCAGGACAGATGAACCCTTCAGGACCAGTGCTGAGAGTAGCAATAACAGGAGGATGGAGGAAAGGTGGGGTAGAAAGAGGGATCTGATTACAAGGATCTACATATAACCTCCTCCATGAGGGAGGGACAACAAAAAAGTGGGTGAAGGTAGATGTCGGACAGTGTAAGATAGGACAGAATAATAATTTATAAATTATCAAGGGTCCATGAGGGAGGGGAAGGGGGAAGGAGGGGAAATGAGGAGCTACTACCAAGGGCTCAAGTAGAAAGCAAATGTTTTGAGAATGATGATGGCAACAAATGTACGCAGTGGATGTATGTATAGATTGTGATAAGAGTTGTAGGAGCCCCCAATAAAATGATTCTTTTTAAAAACCTCAAAGAGCAAAACACACTATGGTTTATTATACATCAATGATACTTCAATAAAATTACATAAAAGGGAAAAAGAAATGGAATTTAAGGTAAAGAAAGTATTCCCTTTGAGGACCATATTACAAATATATATTTAGGCAGGCAATTAGATAAAGACATTTTAAGTCTGGGCTTCTATACCTGCCATCTGTCTGTTATGAATAGTATAATTAGCAACTAGAATCTCTCACACAAAATCAACTCAATATGGTATTTCTGGTCTGACCTCCATGGTGTTCTACTCTGCTTTGATGGAGCTCATCATATCATGACTCTATAACAAGATTGAGGAGTTATTTGCATTCTTATGTGGAAGGTAAATCTGTTTGGCCATTCTGTTAGACTAGTTCATTTTCTTTCCTACCATCCCATCTGCCATTTTAATTCAAAACAAGGAGAAAAGCATGTATGTGCCTTTTGAGGAAGGAGAAGATTTTGGTGTGGAAGAAATTCTCTTCTAGACTGCAAGGTAAGTATTTACCCCCTCTAGCCCTGTTGGAGGAGGGGAAAAGGAAGAGAGACAAGGCAAAGAGAACAACCTAGTTAGTTTCATGCCTCCTAACTTGACCTGGGGATTGAGGGGAATATCAGTGACTATGGACCTGTTGTGCTCCCCATTTGGAAGCATGAAGAATAGAGGCTGCCAGGCAGAGCAGCCCTCTGGGAAGTCACTGAAGACAAACATATAGAGAGTGCCATCAAGTCTACTGTGATCCATGGGGACCTTATATGAAATGGAATGGAGTGCTGTCTGACCTTGCACCATCGTCACACATTCCTGAATGTTGAAGTCCATCGTTGCAGCGATTAGGTCAATGTGCCTCAATAAGGATCTCCCATGTCCCTCTATTTCATCAAATATGATGTCTTCCTCTAGCAATTGTCCCCTGATAGTGTGTCCAAAACACATTAGTCAGTCAGTGTTCTCTTGTGATCCATAAGGTTTTCTTTCAGTAATTTTTGGAAGTGGACTAGCAGGCCCCTCTTCCTTGTCTGTCTTAGTCTAGAAGCTTCACTGAAACCTGTCCACCATGGGCAATCCTGCTGGTATTTGAAATTCTGGGAACAGAGCTTCCAGCACCATAACAATACACAAACCATTATAGTACAACCAACTGACAGATGAGTGGAGGATATCTATATCTATATATGGAGAGAGAGAGAGTAAAACTGGCAATGCAGTCTGATTAGGCAGTATTCTGATAATCTGAAGCTAACAGAAAGTATCCCCACAAATAACATCTTAAAGTAATGATAATATCAATTTTGCTCACAAATCTGCAATCTGGGCAGAGCTCAGTGAGGACACTAGTTTTGGCTTCATCAAGCATTAGCTGGGGTAGCTCAAAGGACAGAGGCTGCAGCTCTCTTAAGACTCACTCCCTCACACGACTGATACTTCTATTGGTTGGAGCTCAAGAAGAACCCTATATGTGACATTTTCATTTGGCTTGGTCTTCCTTGCAACATCCTGACAGGGTCCCAATGGTGAACAACCCAATACGACCAGGTGGAAGTCACAGAGCAACACTTCTGCCATAGTCAAAGGCCTGCCAAGATGCAAGGAAGAGGGAAAGCAGGCCCTGTTTCTGGAAAAATGAACACAAATTCATCTTGTAACAAGAGAATGTGCGATGTGCAACATTAGGACAGTCATCTTTGAAGGACACAACCTGCCATGAGCCAAGATACAGAGACAGATTTCTACGAAAACGAAAGGGCAGGACTTAGACTTAAAGATAAAGCCACAGACTTCATAGGACAAGAGCAATAGGGAGACAAGCAAAGGAAAGCTCTAGGACGCAAGCCTAACATGGCTAAAGATAGGGACAATGTCAGGACTGAACTGGAAGCAAGCAGACACCTGTGCAAGGCAGAACCCGTGAAGTTGTGAGTGCCTTCAAAGCTAAGTCAAAGTACCTTGGGGCGTGAGAAGGGAAGGAGCAGGAGAAGGAATTAATGGGTAGGTTTATGGAATTTGTAAGTCTGGAGACAGAGCATCAGGAATAGCTGGGTTCTGGCACTCAGTTGAGACCATCAGAGTTTGAACCTTTTCCTTTCAGAGCTGTTTCCTTTTGAGTTTCACGCAGGCTTCCTGATGACAGCTGTAGTTTTATCTAGAAGCTCAGGAATTCTATTAGAGAGAGGCTCTTTTCCTTTCTAATCATTGGTGGTACTATCAGGTAAGCATTGGATTGCTAACTGCAAGGTTGGCAGTGCTACCCTACCAGCTACCTCATAGGGAAAAAGATGGAACTTTCTGCTCACATAAATATTTACAGTCTGAGAAACCCCACAGGGACCTTCTATGATTCAAAATGGACTCATTGGCAATGGGGCAATTGTTTCTGGGGCATTTTTTAGGGTTAGATATCATTAACCTAGCATGAGTCTCATACTGAGTCTGACCCAGTCCCTTTGGACAGAGGAAAGTCATGCCCTGACTAGCCAGGCCTGGAGCTGGCAGATTGGGTCAATGCCAGCAGAAGCATGGAGATGGAGCATGGTGGAAGAGTGATCCCAAAGATACAAGCCATGTGCTGTGAGTGGAAGAAGGGCAAATGAATGCTGCATTAATTAACCAGTCATTGACAAAATGAGGTTGCATGACAAATGGCTCCAAAACCCAGCAGTTCAACAAACAGCCCAACCCCTTCCCTCCCACACACACAGTTCTTAAAATTCAGGATCAGGGAGATTAACTGGAACTTTGAACTTGGCACTTCAGGGCTTGGAAGAGGTGACAGTGCATGTAAAGGCCTTGGGGCAGGAGAGATCTTGGTGTGACTGAAAGCCCAGAAGAAGACTAATTTGGGGGAGGTGAGATAATAGGAATGGAGTTTTCAGTGAGCATTTCCTTGAGAGCCTTCAAGCGAAAGCGATTTTTCTATATTCATGTTTTAGAAGTAGATCTCCACCCATTGGGTAAAGCTTTGGGTATTGGATTGGTGTCGGTATGCAGGGAAAAAATAAATGGGCTTGTTATGGATTAGGAGCCTGTGGTAGTCACCTAATCTTGTGTCAAGTTAAGGATTAGGAGTGTAGGCGTGGAGTTTAGGCTGCCAATCTGGAGAAAGTCAGTGAGACTTTTATGTGGGCATAGCCTCCTTCTGAGAACTCTGAGAAATCTGGTACTTCCTCCTTGGAGGTGGAAGACACCTCTCGCTCTCTCTCTCTCTCTCTGCTACTCCTTGGGAGACATTGCAGAAGGCAAGCCAAATGGATGCGACCAGACCTCTGAAGCCAAAGAAGCCTCAGAGAGATCGCTGCCAGCACTGAGATGCTTACAATGCCACTGGATCCACAAGACTTTCCACCCATTGGCCTGTGAGTATCCTGCATTCAGCATCACTGCACATGTTTTATGGGTCTGAAAAGGAATTTATAGATTGGTATCAGACATATGGGCTAATATCAGACTTATGGATTTGATGTGCACTGGGCTGGGACGTTTGCTTAATGTACAATTACTGTTTGATATAAAACTCTCTCTCTGGATTTATAAGGTAGAATTAGACCAGAACATGTACTCTGGTACAGAGAGGAGCTGGAAACACAGGGAATCCACGACAGATGATCACTTCAGGACCAGTGGTGAGAGTGGCAATACCAGGAGGGTGGAGGGAAGGTGGGGTAGAAAGGGTGAATCGATTACAAGGATCTACATAAAATCTCTGCCCTGGGGGACAGACAACAGAAAAGTGGGGGAAGTGAGATGTTTGACCTGTAAGATATGACAAAATAATTTATATATTACCAAGGATTTATGAGGGAGGGGGAGGAGGATGGTAGTGGGGAAATGAGGAGCTGATACGAAGGGCTCAAGTAGAAAGCAAATATTTTGAGAAGGATGAGGGCAACACATGTACAAATGTACTTGACACACAATGGGTGGATGGATGATGGATGGATGGATGGATGGATGGATGGATGGATGGATGGATGGATGGATGGATGGATGGATGGAATGACTGTGATAAGAGTTGTATGAGCCCCCAATAAAATTATCAAGGGTTCATAAGGAGGGGGGAGTAGGAAGGGAGGAGAAAAATGAGGAGCAGGTGCCAGGGGCTTATGTGGAGAGCAAATGTTTTGACAATGATGAGGGCAATGAATGTATAAATGTGCCTTATAATGGATGGATGGATGGATGGATGGATTGTGATAAGAGTTGTATGAATCCCTAATATAATGATTAAATAATAGGGAAATGATTTTTAAAAACCACCAACTCTCTCTCATACACATGCGTCTCCCTCGATTTTCCTCTAGCATACCCAGACTAATACACAGTTCGCCCCTGTCCTATAGGGCCGCTATGAGTTGGCATGGACTTGAGGGCAGTGGGTTTGTTAGGGCTTTGGAGTTCAGCAGGCCTTTGTTGGTGTGTTTGAGTCTATTTTTGTAGCTGTTGTGTGCAGGTCAGTGGCTCATCTTCCAGCACTCTATAGGACCATATTTTGTTGTGACCCATAAGGCTTTCATTTGTTAATATTTGGAAGTAGATCACCAGGTCTTTCTTCCTAGTCTGCCTTAGGCTAGAGCAGTGGTTCTCAATCTGTGGGTTGTGACCCCTTTTGGGGTCCAGCGACCTTTTAACACGAGTCACCTGATTCATGGCAGTAGCAACATTACAGTTATGAAGTAGCAAGGAAAATGATTTTATGGTTGGGGGTCACCACAACATGAGGAATTGTATTAAAGGAAGGTTGAGCACCACAGGGCTCGAGGTTCCACTGAAGCCTGCCCATCATTGCTGACCCTTCTGGGGTTTGTCATATCGGTGGCACAGCTTCCAATTTCACAGCAGCACTCTAGCTACCACTGCACCACGAACTGATAGACAGGTGGTGGACTGTTCTTAAAAGCCACCTGATTTACGATGCTTTGTTTTGACAGCCCTGGAAAATGGATACAGAATCTAGTTTCATAGTCAATGCAAGACACACCTTGGGGCAGTAGGGATGGCATGAAGTGAATAGATTCAAAGTATATTTTAGGGAGAGGAAGGATGACAGTTAATGCCTGGGGGGTGTGCAAGAAGGAAGGAAGCAGAGACACCATTGATATTAAGTGCCTGAGTTAAGACAGGAATTTCCAGGGAAGCTGGTGGGTCATGATGGGAGAATTTCACACTCCCCGGGGACAGGGGGAGCATTGATTAGTTCATATGTCTGCGCATCTTCTCAGACAATAGAGGCTTTGTCATCCTCAAATGAAGCATGCAGTTGGAGCTCAGAGAGAGCATGCAGTGCAAATGAAGACTGGCTTGGTTGAGATGGGTGGACCAGGGCCACTAGTCAATTCTGAGGAGCTTCAGAAAACCTGCCCAGTGTCTCTTGGAGAGTGGGCATGTCTCATGGCCACAGAGGGCCTTTTAATGTTTCACCTCCCACTGCAGCAGCGAGAGGCTCTATCAGCTCATCCTGGAAAGGAAACATACTACCTGCCATCAGGTTCATTTCTTCAAAAAGGATGGAAGAATACAAATGAAAGACTACAGTTTGAAGGGGTCTTAGGCAGACTATCAGGCTCATTAAAGCTTCATTTATTAAAACTTCATTATTCAGAGACATTCTCCAAGTAGGATGTATGCTGGGGTGGGGGTGGGCATGAGGAGGAACGCTTAGAGCAGGGTAGGGGAACAACCCCACACCCCCAAAAAATACCTTCCCAAGAAGCAATTCCAGTGGGCACAGATTAGATAGAAGTTTCATCCTCTGGTCACTTGATGTTTGTCCCTCTCTTTTATCTGAATGCTCTTTCCACATTGCTCAGATGAAGCATCAAATTTATATTAAAATGCAAGTTAGGAAGCATCATCCCCAACCAACCTTGTTCATCAAAATGGTAGTGCTCTCTCCGGGTACTCTGAGTTCAGTTTGTCAACAAGCTGAAGCAGTTGAGCTGGGGCTCTGTGAGGCCCAGGAGCATGAGTTCATTAATATCTGACCCATAATGCCTTGCTGGGTTTATGCCAACAAAGCCCTGTCACTCCTTACCTTAGGATTTACTCACTCTTTGAAACAGGCATTTATTTACACACAGTTTGACCTCATGATGGTGTTCAGCAGATGTGGATCTTACTTATTTGCATTGTTCTGTGACAGTTGCAAAATTCGTTAGTGGCTCAGGGATCAATCCTCTGTGGACTGCCCCGAAGCTAGATGAAGCAAGTGGGTTCTCCCTGATTCATCCTCCCTCCTTAGCAATGCTTGCTAGTCAGGATAACATAGTGCCCATTAAAGAAACTGCCTGTGTCACTTTAAATTTGTGACCTGGGCGGGAGGGAGGGTCATGATCACAAGTGACAGAAACTGACGCTTGACTAACTTAGGGAAAAAGGCCTAATGGTGGATAAATGTTGGGAAGACAAGAAAATGTGGCAAATGCCTGGGCAATCTCAGGGCTGTGAAGCAGGTAATGGCGAAACACTCCTCCTGAGGCCAAAGCGTGCCCTCTGTAGTACATTAAATCACATTCACACACACCCATTCATGTTCACATGGGACCTGAGGCTATGGCCTTACTTGGAGAGGAGGTCTTGGCAGATGTGCTTAGATAAGTATTTCAAGAGCTCCATCTTTCTGGGTTTAGATTTCAGATGGATACTACATGCACTGATTGGTGTGTTCTTATAAGAAGAGGAGTGGGCACACAGAGACCCCGTGTGAAGACACTGGCAGAGATTGGATCAGTGCATCTATAAGCCAAGAAATATCAAGGATTAGCAGCAGTGACCGGAAGCAGAGAGAGGCTACTTTGATTCTCCTTCAGAGTTCTCAGAAGGAATGAATCTTGCCCACACCTTAATTTTAACCCATTGTCCTTCAGAAAAGTGAGAGAACAAATGCCTGCTGTTTAAGTCACTCGATTGGTAGCCATTTGTTACAGCTACCCAAAAGAACCATTATGGATTGATCTGTAGCCCCCTCAAAATATGTGAGAAATTTGAACCTTGGTGGACATGATCCTGTTTGAAAAGAAGGGAGTTCTTTTGTAATATAAATGAGGCCGTATGGCCACTGGAGATCCCTTCATAGAGGGGTTTAGAAGAGGAGATGGGTCAGTCAGGGTGCGAGGTAGTACCGATGAAGAACACAGCTTTCCCCCAGATCCTGTATGCTTCCTCCCCCCAACTACCATGATCCAAATTCTACCTTGCAGGGCTGGATAGGGCAGAGGTTGTACACTGGTGCATATGGGGGCTGGAGGCACAGGGAATCCAGGGTGGATGATACCTTCAGGACCAAAGGTGTGAGGGGCGATGCTGGGAGAGTGGAGGGTGAGTGGGTTGGAAAGGGGGAACTGATTACGAGGATCCACATGTGACCTCCTCCCTGGGAGATGGACAGCAGAGAAGGGGGGGAAGGGAGACTCGGGATAGAGCAAGATATGACAAAATAACAATGTATAAATTACCAAGGGTACATGAGGGAGGGGGGAGCGGGGAGAGAGAGGAAAAAAAAAAGAGGACCTGATGCAAAGTGCATAAGTGGAGAGCAAATGCTTTGAGAATGATTGGGGCAGGGAATGTGCGGATGTGCTTTATATAATTGATGTATGTATATGTATGGATTGTGATAAGAGTTGTATGAGCCCCTAATAAAATGTAAAAAAAAGAAAATGATTAGGGCAAAGAATGTACAGATGTGCTTTATACAATTGATATATGTATATGTATGGATTGTGATAAGAGTTGTATGAGTCCTAATAAAATGTTAAAAAAAATGAGGCCATATGAGAATAGGCTTGAGCCTAAACCTAAACACTTCTGAGTTAAAGGCCAGGATAGACCCAGTAACACACAGTACGGGGAGAAAGATAGCGAGGAATGCCAAGGAACTTTCTGGTATCCACAAAGAAGGACCCTGACCTAGAGTCGCACCCCAAATTTGAACCTGTAAGCTCCAAAGCAGGGGGGAAAGTGTTTTAAGGCTACTGACTTGTTGGATAATTTTTGGTTAAGGAGATTAAGACAGGAACTTAAGACATCCTCCAATCCTTCCTCTGGCTTCGTTCCATTTTTCTCACATTCAAGAGTCCTCCTAGAGGATTCAGTCAGGTTGTTGTTGTTGTTGTTGTTGTTCAGTGTCATAGGGAGGGTTTGGATTCATTGTGACCATGCATACAACAAAGTCATACACTGCCCGGTCCTGTACCATTCTCACCGTTGTTCTTAAGTTTGAGCCCATTGTTGCAGCCACTGTGTCAATCCCATTTGTTGAGGGCCTTCCTCTTTTTCATTGCCCCTCTACTTTCCAGAACACGATGTCCTGCTCCAGGGACTGATCTCTCCGGACAACATGTCAAAGTTAAGGCGAAGTCTCATTATCCTTGCCCTGAGGAACATTCTGGCTGTACTTCATCCAAGTTAGATGGGTTTGTTCTTTTGGCAGTCCATGGTACATTCATTACTCTTTTACATCACTACTAATCAAATATATCTATTCTTCTTTGGTCTTCCTTATTCAGGTTTCAACTTTCACATGAATATGAGACAGTTGAAAATACCATGGCCTGGGTCAACCCGCCCCAGTCCTCAAAGTAATCTCTTGCTTTTCAACACTTTAAAGAGGTCTCGTGTAGCAGATTTGACTAGTGAAATGTGTCATTTGTTCTCTTCTCTGCTGCTTCCATGAGAATTGATTGTGGATTCAAGCAAGACAAAATCCTTGACAATTTCGATCTTTCCTCCATTTATCATGATGTTATCAATAGGTCCAGTTGTGAGGGTCTAGGCTTTCTTTACATTGAGTCATAATCCAAACTGAAGGCTTTAATCCTTCATCTTCATCAGCACGTGAATCAAGTCCTCATTTTCAGCAAAATTGTGTCATCTGTATAATGCAGGTTGTTAATAGGCCTTCCTCCAACCTGATGCTCCATCAGGCACTACCCCTTAATGAGTTTAGGTCATGAAGGATAGTCCTCCATAGGCACATTGATTATTACACTACCACCCTCACATAATAAATTCAGAGAGAGAAAATTTCCCCAAAGCAATGGAAAGCTTACTAGAGAAGTGGAGGGTGCTAAAAGCCAAAGGTGACACAAACTGGAAATCAATACTAGTTTTCAATACCTGCAGTCATCTAATAGTTCACTGCACTATCTAAGGAAAGGTGAGGAGAACTGGGGCAATTCCATTAAAAAAAAGACAATGCAGGGTATATAAGTCCGTCATTCCTCTGGAGAAGAAAAACACATAGTTGGGTTGTAGAGCTTTGTTTGCTAATCAACCGAATGTAGTTGTAAGGCAGGGGTGTGTGTGTGCGCGTGTGTGTGTGTGCGTGCATGTGTGTGTGTGTTGAAGGAAGGGGCTTGGCATTCTATTTCATAGCCAGGAGAAAGATGAGCCTCTTCCCATATCTTTTGCTCTGTGGCAAGTTACTGATCTACAAGGAACTTTTATTTGACAAGGACATTGCCGAGCAAAAAACGGGAAGCTTGTGTTCATCTCTGCTGAGAGGTGGAGTCAAAGAGATGGGCTTTATGACAGACACCCTGATCGTGCAACCAAACTATGAAATGGCCTCATACATTCAACACACATTTGCTGCACCTTCCCAGTGTGCTGCCCAGATATTACCAGGCAGAGTGTTTTATGGGCAGCATTTTAGAGTTAGGCAGGCAGAGGGAGTGTCTTTGTGGGTGTTGCCTTTACCAGTCCTTGGATTGTTCTGGGACAGGCATGTCTTTTTCCTCTAAAGTAACTGATTGCGTGTAAAGAAGGAGTCTCCTCAGTAAGACGGGTTGAACCAAACCCAACCTATGACAATCATCTCAATTGGAACACATAGCGACCCTATACAAATACCTGTAGGGTTTCCAAGTTTGTAACTCTTTTGGGGGGGTCAACTACCATATCCTTCTCTTGCAGAACCACTACAGAGTTGAGTGTTGTGTTAGCAGCTGAATGCTTAATCACTGTGCCCATTTTGTTTGCTGAGCCGCCCTCAAAACACTGAACAGGTTTTCTGGGTACCAAGCATGTCCACTTCTATATCATGCCTAGGGTGTTTTCTCCAAGTTGATAGGAGGTGCAAATCAGTTACTAGGGGTTTGGCAGAGTCAGTACGGAAACTGGGAGGGTGTGTGAAATTTGAACCAGAATGGAACAATTCCAAGACACTTCCTAGGGATTCCTGGCATATAATATGCAAATGATAGTCAAGATATATAACTGTGTCTCTGTTCTTGGTTCTGTCAGTACCTGGTGTGGCCACAAAGGAGAAACCTGGTCTCCTGCTATTTTGAGCATCTAGTGTGAATGACAGGAGATAAGTCACATGCTAATGAACCCTGGTGGTGTAGTAGTTAAGCACCATGGTGCCCGGCTATCAAAGCATATAGCGTCTGGGGTCTTAAAGGCTGGAAGATAAACAGGGGGCCATGTAGATAAGAAACAACAAAGTCCACATGAAAAAAGCACACCAGCCTACACCAACATGATCGCTGAAGACAAAGCGGGTGCATAAGCACATGTGAGCATGTTTTCTTGATGTGCACTCACCCTTTACATACAACTCTCTTATACATACGTGTTTCTGTGGATTTGTTTCTCGAATGCACCCAGACTAACATAAGCAGCGTGGAACGCATTTTAGAAGCCTAGACAAGGGCAGGGCAGGATATTCAGAGGGACTGGATCCAGAATTAGAGAGGAAGGAGCCCTGGTGGCAAAACGGGCTGCTAGCTCCCTGTCCCAAGGGGGACAATGAGACTGCTGGCTCCCATGAACATTTACAGTCTTGAAAACTCCATACAGGGTCACTGTGGTTGGAATCCACTGGACGGCAGTGACCTTTTGGGATTGAAGGTGGAAGCCACCAATGACTTCCTGCCATTGAGCCAAGGAGCCTCCGGAGAGTGTGTGAACTTCTGGAATGCAGTGAACAACCTCTGCACATCTGCTTTTCGTGCTGCCCAAGTCATGCCCTTGGCCTTTGCTTAAACATATTCATCCAGAAGTGAACCATCACAGCTGCTCCCTCGGGAAGCTGGGGGCTGAGCTCTCTGGTTCCACTCTGTCAGCATTTCTGGTCCGGGTACCTCCCCTCTGCCCCGGCACAGGCAATGTGCTTTTGGAAGCAGTGCTCCCTGGGTAGTGGGTGTGATTTGCCTCCTCTGGCCTAACATGATGAATGCTGAGAGGGGGTGGATACTAGGGGGTTAAACTCCCTGAACTTTACCTAGCCCAGGGGAAAACTTATTATTTAAAGTAAGCTTTAGACAGAATCTTTAGAAAGAGAAATGGTTAACTTTATGTACACAATTACTCCCCAACACATAGGCTCAACCTCATAGGCTGTGGATGACCTTGAGCAGGTGCTCAGTCACAATGGGTTTCTATCAGGATTGAGAGTTCAGCTCTCTCAACTCTCCAACTGGTTATTGGCACCATAGTCTCGTTTCTATTTTTGTATTTACTTTGTTTTGAGGGGGGAAAGACTCCCAATCCAACTATATTTTATTAGGAACTCCTTTGCTAAGTTTTACACAAGAAAAAGGCACAAACTGCTGTTCTGGATGAAGGAGAGCATCCGCATGAGGCCACAATGGTGTCGGAAGGACCCACAGCCACAGTGACTTAAATAAAATGACACCCATTCTGTCCTGCTGACTCTGACTCATAGTGACTCTGTGTAGGGATCCTGAAGTTGCTACCTTTACAGGAAGCAATAACCTCATCTTTCTCCTGTGGAATGACTAGTGGCTTTGAACCAGCGACCTTGCTCTTAATAGTCCAACACTATCCAGCATTACCACCTGGGCTCCTGAAAACTTAAATAAGACATAGAAAACAAACAACTTTGTCACAAAATTGTGACTGAAGACAGATCAACTCATGGAGTTTCAGGAGGGCCTGTGAGAGCATGAGCGGGACCTTCATTGGGATGTGCACACTACCGTATATCGTTGAGTGTGGCCCGGGGAGTGGATGCAAGCACACTGCTTGAGGGACAAGCTTTCCACTGCCAGTCAGCAGTAAGAAAGAACTCAATGGTGGCTGAATCTGTGGCCCCTCAAAATGGATGTAGGGTCTCCACATAGACTCTCACTGTGAGCCACAGCCTATTGCTCAAAATTTAAGCTCAAATACGACTTAAACGCCAAACATTCTGTTTCCTTAAAATAGGGTACTGCCAGGAACAGCTAGAAGTCTTCATGACCTATCAGATCTCAACGCCGATCTCAAATCACTTCACATGATCCATTCTACCAGGCATGTCAAGGACAACTAGAGGTCTGCATGAGCGAGCCCAAATCGCCTCCTCACTTACCCATTCCAGAGGCTGTGCCTGTATAACCTATCGACTAACACATTCCCATATGCCGTGGTTATGAAACCAACCATCATGCTGGAATAAGGACCAATCACGATGCAAGGGTCAGGGTCAATGGGAAAGCAAAATAGGGGCTGAGGGGAGCCAAGAGGGGTCGCTTCACTCAATCCCTAAACCTGATCTAATGTCACTAGACTGGGGTCTTCCTCACATCTCAAGGGCACCCGATTCATGATTGAAGTGAATTGTGCTTATTCAATCTTTGTTCTGCTTGCTGTCCTGCTGTGCTGCATCCTCTTCTTGCTTTTTTGTGCATGGCTCCCTCTGTTGTGGTGACAAATGGCTTGAGAGGGATTTGACATAGGGAGAAAGCCCACCCACATCAACTGTCACCAGAAGCAGACACTAAGTCCATTTCTCTCACCTCACAGAACTATGCACACCAGACACTGGTAGGGCTGTCTGGGAGGGGAACACTTAGTGCAGTGGTTCTCAACCTGTGGGTTGCGACCCCTTTGGGAGTCATATGACCCTTTCACAGGGCTCACCCAATTCATAACTGTAGCAAAATTACAGTGATGAAGTAGCAAGAAAATCATTTAATGGTTGGGGGAGGGGGGCATCACCACAACAAGAGGACCTGTATTAGGAAGGTTGAGAACCACTGCCCGAGTGTGTTTAGGACTTTGCTGCCCTCAAGGTCATCAGACATTCCTGATGGCAGAGCCACTGCAGGAAGCCCTTCTGGGAAATGCCCTGAAGACAGGTCTCAACCAACTCCACCCTCACCCTCTGAGATCCTAATCATAGGACGCATGGAAATGCTCCCTGCCTCTTCGAAGGCTGTAAGTCCATGGGAGCAGAAAGCCTCCTCTTTCTCCCTTGGAGTGGTGGCTGGTGAGTTCAAACTGCTCACTTTCTGGCTAACATAACCCACAGACCAGCTCCCCCTGAGCTCAGTTTGGTTTACCGCACAGCACACATTGTTTGGAACCTTCTGAAATAGCTATGCACATGTGCAGGTTGGGGGGATTTCGCACAAGATGCAGTTTTCCACCCTCTCTTGGCAAAAATAATTTTTGCAAAAGGCTTGTATTCTCTTCTGGATCTGAGTAGCAGCTACTCTCATGAAGTCATAGCACATACATTCATGCTACAGTCCTCCCAACTCCCTAATGTCTTACGCCGAGTCTGCTCCATGCTTTTCTGTGTCCTACATGGCAGCTGTAGGCACCCAAGGCATGGGCTCTGCAGCCTGGGTCCAAATCTCTCCTTCCCACTTCCTCACTGTGTGGTCCTAGGCTCATGACTTTAGAGTTGTATGAGCCCCTAATAAATTGTTAAAAAAAAATGATCCTCAATTCTATCTGAATCCTTGCCATAGCTCCAAGTTGCCTTAATAAACACGAGCAAGAAAAGTACCTCTGGCAGCAGACCGTTCAGGTTCAAATCCAGGCTCTCTAACTTATTGACTATGTGACCTTGGGCAAACCTGGACCTCTCTGTACTTCCAAAGATTCACTTTCCAAAAGGGAAGTCATAAGCCAACTTTTCTTATTCCTCACTGGGTTGCTTTGAAGATGAAATGAGACATCTGTCTAAAAATGCTTCTGACCATCCCTTGGTTCTCAGAGCTCCACAAATGCTATGGATTATTGTTATAAGATTATGAATGATTTTTTTCCAAGGGTAGTGCAAAGATTAACATCAGTGCTACTTCTCTCTGACAAAATATCAATCCAAATTTCTAAATAGCAGGGTCTGAACGGATGCGCTGTTAACAGCATCTTGCTTTTCTCCCATCACTTGTCACAGTAAATCTGATAAGAAATGCTGGGCTAGGGCCTGCAGCCAAGCCCCTCACTGGCAGCGTGCAGGACCTCAGGTTGTTGGCAGGCCAAGGGGCATCACAATGGCAAGAGGAGACTCCACAAAGAGCCCCTGATTCCTCCCCCACGCACCCCTTCCCCACGTTCAGGGTTAAACGTCAAAATACTATTTTTTTGTCACCTGGTGAAATAATGAGCCCCCCATTCCCGTTGCCTTGGTATCATCAGAGCGCAACAGCCACGTGGGGTAATCGCTGTCTCCGTGTTAATGCTGCTCAGTTCAAACATTTTCACAGGCCCTGGCGAAATGAAACCCGTGCTTACTACCTAGGTGGAGTTTGAGGCGATTCAGCCCATTTGCTTCTGCTGAAGAGGCTACCTCAGAAAAACAGGAAATTAAAACATAGAGGGTGCCATTGACATTAGGTTTCTCATTTTCTTCCTTTCTTCCCTACCTTCCTTTCTTCTTCTTGCCCTTCTCTTTCTCTTTTCTTCCTTCCCTCCCTTTGCTCACGTCTTCCTGCCTGCCTTCACCTTCCATCTTCCCTCCCACACTCCTCCATTTCTTCTTCGCTCCTCTCTCCCCACCGCCACCTTTCTCCTTTCCTTCACTGCCTTTTCCCTTCAGCCTCCCAGTCTCCCTCCTTCACTCTCTCCCTTTGCTCCTTCCTTTCCCCACCTTGTTTTGATCCAGTGATTTGTACTCCTTTCTTCCTCTCATCCCACCCCTCCCCATTGCTGGAGAAACATCAGTTCCTTGTGGTGCTGGTTTCTTGGCGCCAGACCCTGTTCTTTGGGTGTTCACAAGTCTGTGTCCTGTGTGCAAACATAAGACAGACATATGATCAGGGTTGGACAGAAGATGGGATTTGACAGGTGTACTGCATCCCAAATCTCCAGGAGGCAAAGGTAAAGTCAGGCTCCTGCCTTTAAGGTTATGTCTCCCATTGTAACTGCATCCCACAGAGGCTCCTGCCTCCTGGCAACCTGAGGCCTGCTGCCTGCCTTCCTCTAGCTCCTGGGGAATTGGGGCAGCAGTGGCAAGAACAACAAAAATCCCCAGGAGTTGACAAGAAGGGAGGCTGCCTTGCTCGAGAGATGGCCCCTTCACCCACCTGCATGTTGTTGAGATGCAGGTTCTCATCCCTGTGGCTGGGCAAGAAACGCCCCCTCCCCAAACGCAGTGGCTTCAAACAAGGACCATCATCGTGTGGTTGCTGGGAGGCCACTGGGTGGTGCTTGGAGTCTCCCATGAGTTGGCAGTCACATGGGAGCTGGGGCAGGGGCCTCTGGTGACTCCAGTGCCTACATGTGCACTCAGAGGGCTGGAAGCTGAAGCTGGGTGCTTAGCTGGGTTGTTGGTTGGAGTGTCTCCACGTGGCCTTTCCAGGCGGCTCAGGCTTCTTTCAGCATAGTGTCCGGGTGCTGAGAAGTGTCCTGAGAGGTAGCACGTGGAGGCTGGACATTCTAAGGGTGAGCACTCAAGAAGAAGTCTTTGAAGGGATTTTTCAGAAGCTGTGAAGCACTTTGTGGGAGGGAAGGGGGTTGCCCAAACTAGATGTCACAGTGTCATCTTCTCCATAATCTATTGGTCACAGAGGTCATGGAACATCCCAATTTAAGGGGAAAGGGCATAGACTCTACCTTCCTATAGGTAACCTGTCAAGGAATTTGGGGGTCACATACGAAGACTGGGAGACCCTGGGTGGCACAAATGGTTAAGGACTCAACGTATCAAGAGGTGGGCAGCTGCACCCCTCAGAAGAAATAACTAATGGCCTGCTTCTAGAAGCCCACAGGCTTGAGAATCCTGTGATGTGTAGTTTCTCCCTGGCACCCAGGGGGTCCTCGGGAACCAGAACCAACATAACAGCAATGGGTTGGGTTTTTGTTGGTTTTGTTTGGGCTAATATTAAAACGACTAGTATGAAATTATATATGTATTGTGTTTAACTCTCAGGACTCTGATTATGCTGAAGTTGAACAAAACCGTCTGCCTCTTCTATGAACACCAGCCGATGGAGGCAAAGGGTGAGGGTCTAGAGGAAGAATGAATGTCCCATTCCCGTCCTTATGTTTCAGTTGTCCTTAAAGGGCACAGGGGACAAACCAGACGTCTTTGATATGATTTTAGCCTAATGATGTGCTAGTATGATGATGAGCAGCCTGAAAAGTGGTTTTAACTAATGTGAGCCAATATTTGAAAAGTTGACGATTTCACATCGAATTTTATATTCTCAGCATCTCAGTTACAAACAGAAAATCAGGCCTTAAAATCCTTGCATTTCCCCAAGGCAACAACAGTCTGGAGCTAGAATTTGAATGTCCCCTGTGGATGAGCTGACACGTGCCTGTTAACCACAGTCCCCATCCATCCCTATTGCCCCCAAAACAGAGGTTGGCTACAAGTATCCTTTATCTATATGGCTAAATAGGTTAGTTAGTTTGGATTGGGATGCTAGTTTTTCCTGTTTTGTTTTGCTTACTTTTGATTTTTTGGGGGGCTAGGAAATTGCGTGTATTTTGGTACCATGTCTTCCAAAGCGAGAAAACCAAACCCAGTAAGCCAAGAAGGTCAAACAGTCTAGATTAATGATGAAAGGAGGAGCCCTGTTGGTGAGGTAGATTATGAGTTGGACTTCTAACTGCAACATCAGAAGTTCGAAACTCCCCCCACCCCCACTCCACAGGAGAAAGATGAGATTTTCTACTCCTGTAAAGATTTACAGCCTTGGAAACCCACAGGGGCAGTTCTATACTCTGTCCAAAGGGTTGCTATATGTCAGAATTGATTCCAGGGTAGTGAGGTTGTCTTGATTGATATAAATAATTTTTGGTGAGTATTGAAAAAACCAGTCAATATTATTTTTAATACACATCAAAGAAGGTCCACATTAATTGTTCCCACAACCCTGCCACATTCTTTCTTTATTCCCTTGCCTCCCACTCTGCTTTCTTCCTCCCTATGGTCTTTTATCTCATTCATTTTCTTTCAAGGGTTAGCCAAGGAGTGGGAAAGGCTGACTAATTCTTAACCAAAAGACTAAATTGGTTTTATTGTTGGTGTTATTACTTGGGTTAAATTTTTTTCTTTTCTCTTCTTCTATTGGTTTGTGTCATGTAACCCAGAAAATGGGGAAACATTTGGAACATCAAAACACTATCCTTTCTCAGTAGACTACAAGCATTAAAGGCAACAGAGATAAATACTCCAATAATAACAATAACATACAAGGATAGCTAGAGAGATAAATAGATAGATAGAAAAACCACAAAATCTGAGCAGTTGTGGGAAGGGGAATGGGAATAGCCCCATGAATAAATATAGGTTTGCCAGAGAATAGTTCTATATACATATTAGCATATACTACAAATATGACCATGAATATAATAGTGCATCCAGGAG